>NC_062295.1:28031063-28654063 GCF_902655055.1 Lutra lutra
GAAGGGAGTCCGCACAAAACACGCGCATGACAAGTGCACGGAACACTCCAAGATGTCGATGGGAAGAAATAAAAAAATATCAAAATAAATGGAGGAACACAGTATGATCACAAACTAGAATTCGGCATTAGTAAACAATACTCCCAAAACTCATCTACAGACTTGATGCAGTTTCAACCAAAATCCCAGCAGGGTTATTTAGATATAAGTAAAAGGACTCTAAAATGCACATGGAAAGGCAAAAGAGCAAAACAGTGAAAATAACGCTGACAAACAAAACACCGGAAGACTCATACTATTCGATTTTAAGACAACATAAAGCTACAATAATCAAGACTGTGATTACTGAAGAACAGATAAGCATAAATGTTAGAACAGGGAAACTTAAATAGATCCACACACACAGAAACAACTAATTTTGACTAAAGTATAAAGGCAATTCAATGGAGAAAAGATAGTCTTTTTAAAAAATGATGTGGAAATAACTGAATATCCATATGAAAAAAATTAAATTCCATCCATACCTCAACACCATATTAAAGTCAACTCAGAATTAATCACACACCTAAATGTAAAATCTAACACTACATGACCTCTAGAAAAACCCTTTGTGATCTTTGGGTTAGGCAAAGATTTCTTAGCCAAAACACCAGAAGTATAATCTGTATAATAACAAATTCATATTTATACTTCACCAGAATGGAAACCTGCCCCTCAAAGACATTGTTAATGGGAATGCAAAGATAAACCCATAAGGTATAAAAACACAATCATAAATTTGATAAAAGAATTCAGAATACATAAAGAACTCTTAAAACTTAGTAAGAAGAAAAACAACCTTTTTTATTTTTTATAAGGAGGAAAGAGGGGCACCTGACTGGCTCAGATGGTTGAATGTCGACTCTTGTTTTCAGTTCATGACAACCTCACTGGTTGTGGGATGAAGCCCAAGCAGGGCTCCAGGCTCAGCAGGGAATCTGCTTCAGAGGCTCTGTCTCTGCCCCTCCCCTGACTCACAAGCACATGCCCACACTCTTACGTTCTCTCAAATAAATAAATAAGTATTTAAAAAAAAAAAAAAGATAAAAAAATGGACAAAAGATTTGAGCATATGCCTCTCCAAGGAAGATATATGGATGGAAGCCCAGGAAGAAACAGTCAACATCACTGGTCATTAGGAAAATGCAAACTTAAACCACAATGAGATTTTACTACATGGCTATTAGAGTGACTAAAAATTTTTTTTTACTATTTTATTTATTCCTTTGTCAGAGAAAGAGAGGGAGAGAGAGAGCAAAAGCAGGCAGAGGGAGAAGCGGACCCTCCACCAAGCACGGAGCCCGATGCGAGACTTGATCCCAGGACCCCTGGACGATGACCGAGCCCAAGGCAGACACTTAACTGACTAAGCCTCCCAGGTGTCCCTAAAATGACTAAAACTTTTAAAATACTGACCATACCGAATGTTGGCAAGAATACGGAGGAACTGGAACTCTCATTCACTGTTGGCAGGAATGTAAAATGATATAAACACTTCATAAAACTGGCAACTTCTTATGCATTTAAACATATGCCTGTCATATGACACAGACATTCCATCCCTAGGAATTTTACCTTGAGAAATGAAAACACAGGTCCATACAAAGACTTGTAAGCCAATATTCACGGCACAGTCATATGTCAATAGTCATAGTTTTATTTACAATGGCAGAAAACTGGAAACAAAAAGAAAACTGGAAACAGAAATGCCCCAAAAGAGATGACTGGATAAAGAAACTTCAGTACATCCAAACAAGACAGCGTCCGACAATAAAAAGGAGGCCATCAATGCACGCTACTACACAGATGAATCTCACAATAATTATGCGGAGAGAAGCCAGACAAATGAGTACACACTGCGTGAGATTCCATTTATATAAAATAGTCAGCAATGCCAAGTAATCTATGGTCCGAGAAAACAGATGAGGACAGAGAACAGAAAGAGGCAGGATGAAGTATTACAAAGGGCCATAAGGAAACTTCTAGAGTGTGAAATACGTTCAGGATCCTGTGGGACGCTTTCATGAGTACATACTACCTCAGAACTGAGCACACGACACACTTGACATGGTGAAGTTTACTGTGTGTCAATGGCATTTGTTTTTTAAGAAGGAATTCAGAAGGGGCGAAGTAAAATAAAAGGCAAAACAGAAAGCAAAGGGTCTGTGCACGTTCCTAATAGCTTAGAATCACACGTTAGAGCACACGGCAGAGCACAGGAAGCATGTGGAGCTACGGCAAAGGGAGGGGAATGACCCTGAACGGGGTATGGCTGAGTATGACCTCGTGCAGGAAAGCCTATCAGCGTTGACATCTGAGCTACAGTGAGACTAGTGAGACCTACAAGTAAAACTGCTTAGAATTTCCACGTTTATTTTTTGTTTCTTTTTCAGTCAGACTCGTCGCATCACATCTCATTTTGTGTGAACTATTTCATGACGATTATGTTGTGGTTTTTTTTAAGATTTTATTTATTTGACAGACAGAGAGATCACAAGGAGGCAGAGAGGCAGGCAGAGAGACAGGAGGAAGCAGGCTCCCCGCTGAACAGAGAGCCCAACACAGGGCTCGATCCCAGGACCCTGAGCCGAAGGCAGAGGCTTAACCCACTGAGCCACCCAGGAGCCCCGATTATGTTGTATTTTAACTATAAAACACCACATAGGAGATAGTCATTTCCTCAGGACAATAATCTTGTCATGGGATTTCACCAAAGACTGGTTTTATTTTGTTCTGTACATAGGAAAATTGTAGAACTCAAAGTAAAGAACCAAGCTAACAATGTGACTGGTTTCTTTCTCCTTTATTTTTACAAGACTAGAAATAAATTATGAAAAGCCTGTTACAAAGGAAGTGGACGTGCTTGTACAAGTGGATTTAAAGCAAGTGTCTTCATACTCAGAAGCCTTTCCATTTATTTTATACTAATATATTATAGGCTTAACATTGATATATCCCGACAACCACAAATAAACAATGTATCTCTAATAATTCTCATTTTTTTTTACACAATAAAAAATAGTTTATACCATTAATCACAACCTTAAAAGAACTCTGGAAAGAAGTACACTTAATAAGACCCCATCATTCCACTATTCCTCAAAACCAAATAATAATCATAAAACACTTGCCCTTTTCTCTTCTTCTCTGATTTTAACATGCTATGAAGCCTTCCTTCTGTCCGCTCTAAATGCTAAACTCATTTTTAAGCCACTATTTTCACGTTAATTGAATGGTGGGCAGCGGGGGATGGGATACAGGCAGTCAAGGCAATGGGATGGAATCACAAAACTAAGTGGTCCCTCTTCCTTCGTCTGTGCTAAATGTATTTCAGCATGAAATACACAAGAAAACCTCAACCTCAACCTCACTTTGGTTTTTTTTTTTCAACCTCACTTTAAATACTGATTTTTACCTAATGACTCATTTGTCCCATGGTCTCAGCCATTTTGGTGTTGAGGAAAAAGAAACAGCCGAAAATGGTCAAAAGAAAGAAGGAAAGAATAAAAGTCACATAACATGCAAAAGAAACCACTAAGAACTGTACCTGGCATCCAGGCCAGCCCTGACCATCACAGCCTCTCCCACCCAGCCAGCCCGGTCTCACTGCGAGATGCCAGACTTGCAGTTGAACAACTTCTGTGTGCTCTGCAGTTTGGAACAGACATTACCCACACCTGTACTTGGAAGCATTTCCCCCAAACCTCCATTTCAACAACCAGATAAAAAATTTGACCAGCGCAATGGAGATGTCAGTGTAAGAGATTAAATGGTCACTGTCAGAATCAAGCTACCTTCTTAAAAGACAAGACAACGCTTCTTAAAAAGGACTTTCAGCTAAAGAGTGTAATTAGGAAGTTCAGATTTTTGTCTCCTGTATATACAATAGGACATAACCAGGAACTCACACTCCCTAACTTCAGGTTTTGTATAAAAATCTGTTATCATGACGAGCACCAAGTAATGTACAGAATCGGTGAATCATTATATTTATTGTACACCTGAAACAAACATAACACTGTGTGTTAATTATACTTTGATTAAAAAAACAGAGCTACAGTTGCTCTAACTTATGGAGGAACCATAAACCCCAGGACCTAAGACATGACCTCCCATCCAGTACCCACACCCGCTGATTCCCTTGACAGAGTATTATGGCGGCAGCCAGTCTGCTGTATCCCAAAGAGCCCGGCCAAAAGCCTCAATATCCATTTCTTTAATTGCCGAAGACATTTTATAACCAGAACATACAACCAGTAACAAGCTTAATTGTAACAGTGGGCATTTTAATTGCTTCTGGAGAACTCGCCAACCACCTGTGGTACAGAGCTTCCAAAGGATGCCCTGTCATGAGCTCACCAAGATCTCAACCCTGACAGAACGCAGCTCTCACAGTGATACTCACTAGCAAGCTGCATATAAGGTGTGTAAAAGGATAAATTTAGAAATTACTTATGGGAATTAAGGGACTTATTTAATTCGACTTTGCTTTGGATCTCCCCACAATGTAGAGGGCTGGCCTTCAAGAAGGCCAATCCCCCAGCTGGAAACTCAGAACCACCTGCTTTGTCTAAGCTATTGCACATCACTTCATACTTGGGTTTATTTAGCTGACTTGAAAACGTTTGGGCATTTTTATAAAGAAAATTCTAAAGGGAGCAAACCAGTAAAAGGAGCAAGCATTTAGTGTGATGCTCTTGAGACCATGAGTGACATTTCGTCAATGGAAACGGCTCAAAAGGTACCGGTCAAGTTTTCTAAGAAACAGAATAGCACTTTACTGCATTTCTAACTCCTCCAAACTCTACATTTAATCAGGTTTAGAGTTCTGGTTTCCTTTATTCAAAGGACAAAATCCTCATGGTGAAAAGAGTCAACAGAAGGAAAAATCTCTGGTTTTGCCCTTTCCATCGGAGTCAGCACGGGCTTGCAGCAAACGCAGAGGACAAGAGTGCCTCCTTCTCTGCACTGATGAGTGGTGGGATGGATGGTTTCAGAAATACGCTGCTTTTTAAGGAAACATGAATGCCTCTGAGTCACCATCATTAAGACGACTCTCACGGGTGAAAACTTCTCCAACCTACCAGAATCGCCCTGTGAGCCTTACTCAACACTGAGAATGAGAAGTTACAATAAAAACACTGTGGAGGGAAAATTTCTGGTCGTACTGAGGAACACCTTAACAAGCCAGGGTTACGCTCTGCTGGGCTAACTCGCTCCTCTGATGCCAATTTCACCCCGCTGGGACAGCACGACACACGGCACGCACACGAAGCCCCCGCCTGGGAGTCAGACGAGCGGGTTTTAAGTCGACATGAGTGCGTGACCCCGTTCCCTAAAAAGGCACAAGAGCCTCAACCTGGCTTCACCGTAGCTCGACGGCCCAAGACGGAGAAAGGAGGTTTCTACGCTTCTCTGCCTTTAGGCCAGTTCTTCCAAGGAAGTCTCTACCTGGCCACTAGCCAACCCTGTACAATCCTGCTAAGTCTTTTCGGCGTGGTCACCTCCACAGCAAGTGAGCTTGGCGATGTGTTCCTAACCCGCCGCAAGGAAGCAGGTCCTTCATACACAAACACCCAGTCGGGCAGCAAGGGCATCAGCCGCATCATCAGGGTATCTGAGCTACTTTTGGTGGCTCTGATAAACAAGCACGTATCACCCCTCCCTCAACTTCAACAAAAATGTGCCTCTCTTAGCAGTAAATGGAAGGAACTCAATGTGGGGCTGGTTGTATGTCAGAGAGCCCATCTTCTAATAGTGTTCTCAGGAAACAACCGAATCCCGCAACCTTCAAACACATCCACAACATAAAGGGTCCTAAATCAAAATTCAATCTTAAACACACACACACACACACACCCCAAAAAACATGTTTATATTATCATATATTATTTATTCTTTCCTTATATATACTTTACAGGAAGTAAAGGGTGGAAACTGTAACCACGTGACGGGATCGTAGCTCCGACCGGACAGATCTCTCCTCGTAACACAGACGATGTGCGAACCCAGGCTGAACTACTCCAAATCCTGCAAACCGGGCACCCAGCACAGAGCAAGACGGGTGCGGCCATCTCCGTGCCCGACAGAAGCTGCTGCTGGTTCCTCCTAAGATACAGCTCCAGCTTCACAGACAACCACTACCCCTGCAAGGAAGGGAGGTCCGGTCACTAACACCCTCCCACGTCTGAACTCCAGAATCCCACAGTCAGAATTCTTTCACGATGCTTCTGAACCATCACCGGTGTCTTTTTGTTTCTAGTAGTCATCCACAAAAAGAGGAGAAAATCTCAAAAATATTTTTTCTTTCAGTCACCCATAAAAAAGAGTTTAGAAACTCATCAATCTGAGGCCGTGGGCTATTTTTTCGCTTGGGGTTCTGCAGACCCTAACAAAGCAGCAGCAGGAGACGGGGCTAAGCTAACATCAGTGCCCTCTCTGAGCCATTCAGACCTTACTTTGAGCAAACCCGGCTTTCAGGAAGGGATTCAAAGGCTCAAACATGTCACTCAGAACTCATTCTCGGAGTCCCCTTCTGGAACCTGAGAGACAACCTACAAAGCAAAGACCCAGAGATTGAGGCTCTGCAGTCAGCATCCCAACACCAACAATCCTAAAAGCCTAGACGGAGTCTCTAACCAGTTTGTTTTTAACAGACAGAACCATACACGCAGACAGCTGTAGATGACAGGAGAAATACGGGAAGGGCTTTGAGACTCGTTCTACAAGCTGGACATATACTAGACAGAAACAGTGTTTAAATGTACCAAGTAAAGAAAGTTAGTGTTATTAGGCACATATTTCACTTAAAAAATTGTTTTTCACAAACTGTAGGTATCATGTCCTCCCCCCGAGTGGATTCTGTCTGGTGGACAGTCAAGACGAGATCTGGAATTTAATCCCACCAGGGCTGGGGCTTGGTCTGCTTTGTTCACAAATGCATCCAGAAACCAGTACCAGGCATACCGCAGGCACGCAAATACTGTGTTCCTGCATATATCGAAAGCAAATTTCCTTAATCCTCACAGTCACCTAGATGAAGAAACCAAAAATTAAGATATTTAAGGAGAATGCCCCAGGTCACACAACTGGCAAGTGGCAGCATGACTTTTCTTATACCTGGATGTCCTGAGAGTAGATCCGTGTAATATTGGTTATTAAAACCAACGGGCTTACTTCATGGTTGACTCAAGCAATCCTTTATTAATGGCTTATCCTAAATTCTGTGTTGTGCTAGATACTGTGAAAGTGGTGTCTATCTCTACGAACTATTATAAATTGTAAAACCAGCCAAAGAGGGCAAACTGATGGCACTACAACCTAACCCAGGATTAAAGTTTGCATTTATAAAAGCTTACTGAGGGGCAAATTTGTATAAGAAAGCTGCAGATGAGGTCCAATCATTGACACAAAGAAGGAACACACTGCTGATCTCCTACTTTGGTGGAAACCAAAAAGTCCTGTATTAACAGTTAAGGTAACTAAGAAACAAAACAAAACAACCAGTTTAAAAACAAAATCATTTTAAGATATGATAACTGATCCCATTTGAGAGTCAAGGAGCAAGGCAGATGTTCCCTATCAAGAAAAAGCCCAAGGAAATGAAAAACTTCCAGGAAAGAAGTAGTGCAAAGCCTCCAGACCTGACCTCCCTGTACCTTTTATTTGGTTTCCTGGGAACATACCAGCCTTTGTGTACTGCTCGGAGCAGAAACTTCCACGTTCTTTTTTACCTTACACTATGAGAGATCATGTAACCAAAGGAGGTGAAGTGTAATCTCATCACACAATACCACACGAACAGCTGTGAGTTCCTAGTTAGAGGACGGCAGCTCAATTCAGCAGCACACCTGCAATTATTTAATGTCTAGTTAAGCTTGTCTCCATTTAATAAATTACTTGATAATCACAAAGAGAAAGGGAAGAAAAGACATAAGCCACAACTGAGAACCGGAGACTAGGGCAGGAATTAACAAACAAGGATAAAGAAAAACTCCTCGCAAAAGGTTTGGGGAACAACAAGGTAGCTGAGCCACACAAATTCAGGAATTCTCTATGACAGGTATTTTGTTAGCTTCTGCTCAGGTGCTGCGGGGGGTGGTGCCGATAGCTAGCCACAAGAGGGGCCAAGGCTAACCTGTCGCACACCCTCCCCTCACTGTGCTCACCAAGTCCCTCCCTGAGCTCCTTTACCAGACAGGGCTGAAAGGTAAGCAAGATCGAGTTCTCACTTTTCAAGGAGACTGAAAAAGCTGCAGGATTATCAATTCCCCTTTTCACTTAATAAAAGAATAGACACTTCCCCAGCCTTCCAACACACGGCCAACTTTCATCTGTCCAGGAAACCAGAATAGGATGCGTCAGGACAATACACATCTAGAGGCAATATCAAAATCTCATTTTCACCAACAGCTTCGGCCATTCCCCCCACCAGCTATTTCCCGAAATTCACCGAAAATAAATGTGTTTTTCTTCTATCTCTACTTCTCTTCCCGACAGCCCTCTGGTAAAACGAAATTGCCAGAAGGAAGAAAACAAAAGGAAAAGGCAGAGAGGGGAGGGGTTCAGTGGAGGAACGTCCATAATACGCTGTTACCGGCTAGAATATGTTCCCCCCAAATTGTTATGTTGGAGCCCTAACTCCTCTAAGTGCTTCAGAACACGACCATATTTGGAGATAGGTCTTTAAGGAGGTGAGTGAGTTAAAATGAATTCTTTAGGTTGGACGTTAATACTACCGTTGACTCAAACAACACGGATTTGAACTGTGAAGGTCCACTTAAATACAGTACTGTAAATGTATTTTCCTTATCATTTTCTCTTTTTTTTTAATTTAATTTCTTTATAGTAGGCTCCACACCCAAGATAGGACTCGAACTCACAACCCCAAGATCAAGAGTCACTTGATATTCTCCTGAGGGGCCCAGCCAGGTGCCCGTATGACTTTCTCAATAACAATTTCTTTTCTCCGGCTTACTGTACCATAAGAATACAGCATACCGTACATATAACATACGAAGTATGTGTCAATCGACTGGGTTACCAGCAAGGCTTCCAGTCAACAGTAGGCTAGGAGCTGTGAAGTTCTGG
This sequence comes from Lutra lutra, assembly GCF_902655055.1. Classification (NCBI taxonomy): domain Eukaryota; kingdom Metazoa; phylum Chordata; class Mammalia; order Carnivora; family Mustelidae; genus Lutra; species Lutra lutra. The sequence continues at coordinate 28,040,193 of NC_062295.1, forward strand.
AGGGAGTCAAAGTTACACACAGACTTCTCACTATGCGGAGGGTCAGCACCGCTAACCCCTGTGTTGTTCAAGGGGCCCCTGTAACTGGAGTCCTTTTAAGAAGAGGGCATGGGGACTCAGCGCGCGCATACCGAGAAGACCATGTGAGGAGACAGCGAGAAGACCGCCTATCTTCAAGCCAAGGAGACTGGCCTCAGGGGGAACAAACCCAACAAAATCTTGATCTGGGACTTCCAGCCTCCAGACCATGAGATAGTAAATTTATTTTAAGCCACCCAGTCTCTGGAACTGTGTTATGGCGGCACTGGCAAACTAATACAGCCGCAAATCAGACCATGAACTTGGAAGAACTAAGTACCTTCCCATGAACAGGCCCACTCTAAATTCTTCAGCTGAAAGCCTACCTGGATACAAATAAGATGACCAACAACTTGTTGGTATTTATCCCTTACTTGTTGGACCCCACTGGTGAGACGGCGGAAATGGGACTTCCATTCTTCCCACAGAGCAATTTCTGAAGCCTGAAACCTGGCCAAGAGACACGCTACTCAAATCACAAAGGGAGCCAGACACTGATACTGACCGTCCACACACGCCTTCAATTCTGTTAAGCACCTTCTATTTGCAGGGGAAATGAGGAAAAATTAAGATCTGCGACCAGGGCGCCTGGGTGGCTCAGTGGGTTAAGCCGCTGCCTTCGGCTCAGGTCATGATCTCAGGGTCCTGGGATCAAGTCCCGCATCGGGTTCTCTGCTCGGCAGAGATCCTGCTTCCCTCTCTCTCTCTCTCTGCCTGCCTCTCCATCTACTTCTGATCTCTGTCAAATAAATAAATAAAATCTTTACAAAAAAAAAAAAAAAAGATCTGCGACCAGCTCCTACTAGGAGTACTAGGCAGTATTAGTCCTAGTACTAATGATGTAATCAGGCTGAATTGAGGTAGGCACAAAGACCTATGGAAGCATCTTGTTAGGAAGGTCTAACACATAAATTCCTAAGTCTGAGAAGACAAAAGAGAAGAGGAGGGCATTTCGGGCAGAGAAAATGTAAAAGCGAGGGGATAGAAATATAAGAGCAGGAATGTGAGAGCCAGAAGTGAGAATATTAAATTATTCCATCCCTAACGCTTACAAAGTACATGATCTTGGACAAATGACAAAAGTCTCTGACACTGAATTTAATATATAAGATAATGCTTGTCAAACACCTAGAACTGTCCCTGCCAATGGAGGGTTCCTATGGGCTTTATTTTGTTTGTACCAGAAATGGCAGATAGTTCTATGGGCTGGACCACAGGGACGAGCAAGCCTAAAACCGAGGCTTAAACAGCATTTTGGAGGCAGACTATGAGGAGCCTCAAATGGCATACTAAGGACTTTCGAAAACAGTATATCCTATGGACAACAGGACACCCTTGAAGGCTTTTTTTTTTTTTTACTTCAGTTGGAACACGCAGAGTCTGGGATTTCTTTCTTTTTCTTGTTTGTTTTTTTTTAAGATTATTCATTTATTTAATTGACAGAGATCACAAGCAGACAGAGAGGCAGGCAGAGAGAGAGGGGGAAGCAGGCTCCCCACGAGCAGAGAGCCTGATGCGGGGCTCGATCCCAGGACCCTGAGATCATGACCCAAGCGGAAGGCAGAGGCTTTAATCCACTGAGCCACCCAGGTGCCCCAGAGTCTGGGATTTCTGAAAGAAGTCTCTAGGGGTGGTGCTAGAGTGAACACTTAGGGGAGAGAGAATGAAGTCAGGGTGACAAGGCCGTGAAAGCTGCTGGGCAGGAGAAAAGGAGACAGAAAGGACAGAACAGAGTCCGGGTACATTTCAGAAGTACAACAGCCAGAACACAGTCACCTCCCCAACACACAACTTGTTTCTTTCTGAAGGATTTTTTCTTTCAAAGGATTTAATTAAGTTGACTAGACATTCTAGAAACACTGTCCTACGTAATTAACTAATTTATATTCTAATGCCTTTACATACATGCATGCAAAAAAAAAAAAAAAAAAGCTAGCAAAACACGGCAAACAGACCAGCGCTCCTGACTGATAAACACTCTCTTTAAAGCGCTGAACAACTGTAAAGAGCTTTTATTTTTAGCATTTCACATCTCTGATATTTACTAAAGTTTATAGTTCCTCTTCCCTGGGAGTTATTTTCTTGTTTAAGTGGACTGTATTAATATTCATCCTTCCACCCTGACCAAACCAGCACATGAGAGCAAACAGTTTCCTCCAACTCTTCAACCTGCTGCTATTTTCATACCTCACCTCCTCTAAAAGTATAATGATCAGCTCTAAATCTAGGCCTGAAGGCCAGGTACTAAAGGCCAGTACAACATTTACATTTCTCCCAGGCTGAGGCACAGAAATTCAGTGACAAATCAATTTTTTTTTTCCTTTTACAGAACGGTGGACACGCAGTCTTTTGAAAAAAAGCAATACAGGTGAGAGGAGATCCAGAAGCAGAGGTTGGGGAATATCCTTCCAGGACTCATTTTCATAACCCTGGCGATTTTTAAAGCATTGATCAAGTCGATAAAGCAGACACGGTCAAGTGACGGGGGCTGCTGAACAGGTTGAGAGAGGCCGCTGGCCACACACTGCCATGGCTGTTTGCTGGCCAAAGTCAGGCCACCCCCCCGGCCTGCAAAGCAGCAGCAGACCCAGATCAAAGCTACTCGGGAGTTCTGCACCAGCGTAATGGTCCGCACCTTTGCACACAGCTCGCCCCCGCACACACCCACAGAAACACACCTACCCTCCACACGGCCATCCACACGGCGGGCCAACCTCAGGCTTCCTTTTAGCCCTGTGGCCCTAGAAGACCATGATCTAGACCCAGGGACGCTTGGGAACTGTTCCAGGTTCCTGTTTGGTTCACATTCTCTTCTTAGAAAGAGGCTCCTTGGTGGTGCCAGTCCTTGCTGTCAAGAGACCGGGGAAAGCCTGTGCAGGGTCAGACCCCAAGTCCAGCAGAAGCGGCTGAGCCCCAGACGCGCTATCTGACCCTCCATTTCCTCAGCTATGACCGGAGGATAAGACTACCTCAAAGCTATTGTGTGAGATCTCATTGAGGTAAAATGAAATATGTAAATTTCTCAGACTGCCAAATACTACAGACATGTTCATTACCGCCTGGCACTCGCCGAGCGCTGGGACACGGGCTGCATGAATGCCATCTCCGCGAGGGTGCTAAATACCCCCCAAGGCAAGGGATCTGATCGACAAGTCAAATTCCACACAACCTCCAACGGTCTCTGCAGTCCTCGCTCCTGGCTGCTTTAGCCACTACTGATCGGCAACTCCCGTGCTAGGCCGGCGCTAAGCACTTCTTCCCGATGCTTCCACGTTTCCTCCTCACAACCTGCTCGGTGACACGGGCACCCTCAGTATGCCCCTTTTATAAATGGGGAGAGGGAAGCACAAACAAGTTAAGTGACACGTTCAAGGTGACACAGCTAACGGCGGCAAGGAAGGAGTCTGAACCCAGGAGGTCTCATCCTAGAGCCAGGCCCTTAACTTGAAGGGGAGGCCGGCCCTGTGCACAGGAAGCTTTCAGGCAGGGCCCCGCCAGGGAGAAGCACCTCTGGGTCTACGTTCTAGCACTTGACTCCAAGAACCAATTAACGCCACGACGACAGCATGACGCTCTAGAAAAAGAAAAAAAATTACAGCTACTCATTCTCTCAATTAGCATGTGACGCAGAGAAGGGGGAAATCACCAAATATTTAATGTGCTTGAAACCTAGTCTATGAAAGATTCAGTCATTTGAAACCACTTTTATAACTGGAAGTAAATCTTAAGAAATATAAACTCGAGGCAAGGTTTTCACTTCAATAACCCTTCTAGTTAATAATTGATACTAGTAAAAGAAGGGAAACGGAGGACAGGCTCTAAATTGTATGCCCCAACAATGGAGGCTCATCAGAGGCTCAGAAGAGTCGCCCAGATCTGTCACTGGAACATGCCCAGAGGCAGCTCGGAGTCATGAGTTGGACCTTTGTCCTTCTCTGGGATCGTACACCTATGACACGCCCCAGGAGTCCAGGACACCTGGACTTAATGAAACCATCTAACACAATTAACAGAGCTCATGGCATAAGAAAAACAAAACAGTAGATCTTTGCAGATCTTCTGACTCTAAAAGTATCGCAAAAGAGACAGTTTATTTTAAAACAGACAAAAGCAAGAACCCAATAGAAAAACAAGCAAGGGATACGACCAGACGGTTCACAGAGATCCTGGATATAGTAAAAGATGCTCAACCTTACTCATATAGAAATGCAAACTGAAACCACTTTGAGATAGAACTTTCTCTTATCAGATTGGCAAAAATTCAACAGTTTAACCACAAAACATGTTGACAAGGCTGAGGGGAAATCCCTACTCTTATACATTGGTATAACCAATAAAATTGGTACAAAGGATATTAGCAATAACTACCAAAATTCGGTAGAGAGGACTCTGGCAACAACTATCAAAACGACAAAGGCACGTACACTCCGACTAACAATTTCACTGCTGGGAGTTTATCCTACAGACGTATAAATACCCGTGATGAAATGCCATGTAATCAAAATTACCCAATGCAGCAGCATCACTTGTAATAGCAAAGGATTGAAAATAACCCAAGGTCAGAACTGCTTAAATAAGTAACACAACCGTATTAGTACAGCCGTACAACGAAATATTATGCAGCTTTAAAGAGAATTAGGAAGCTCTCTCTATACTGAGAAGGAATAATCTCCAAGATATACAGATAAATTATGCAGAGCCATGTTTATGGTATTTTCTGTATAATATACATACAAATATATTTCTGTTTGCTTTGAGAAATTATGGAGGATACATAAGAAACTAAAAAAATGGTAACGAGAAGCTGAACAATAGGGAATTTGGGGTCCAGGGATGGGAGTGAGACAATCTCTCCATATCATTTTATATAGTTTTGATCTTTGAATCATATCACCGACAAAAAATAAACAAAAAAGAAAAAGAAACCAAGAGAAACACCCATCAACCCCACAACTGATAGAGTCAATCTGGATTTACCTCTATTGTGGATTATATGATTGACGGATTATCAGGGACCATTCTCCAAATTCTACTTCTATTGCTTCCTACCTACAACATGCCTCATATCTCATATGACCTTAGGAGATGCACATAAATTTAATCTTAGCCAACAGAGTACAATCAAAAGCAGAAAAATATAAATGTGAAAAAGTAAATATAAAAAAACCTAACATGGTCAAAGTCACCTACGGTATCGGGGAATCTATCTTACCTCCTGTGTTCTATGATCTGTGCCACTCTGCCTCCCTACCACACATACCTACCCCAAATCCTAACCTCTCCCTTCCCAAACACAGACAGTAGAAATTTAAGCATTTTTTAGCAATTAAAAACTCGAAACTTATTTAGAAACAAATTCAAGCCCAAAATCACCAATTAAAATCTCAAAATATAATCTATAACAACAAAGTGGTTCTGGCTATCTTGAGTGTGAAAATTTGACATGTTGGCAGGTGCTGATCAGAACTGACCCAGCAAAAGCAGTATTTTATCCCACATTATCTCCAGTGGGATCTCACACGTCTCCCTGCATTCACTCCCAGTCTGGGTGTGCTGTGAGGCCTTTACAGTGCACAGGGCGTGTGTGCTGTCTTACAGGAGGGCAGCCAGAATGAGGAGGGCAGTATTCTACCAAGAAAGGGCCTCCAAGTTCACAGATTATAACATCGGATGGTAGAAAGGCTTCCACTCCTTTCTCAAAAACCCTCTGGGAGACAAGTCATCAAAGCCAAGCTCACTTAAGGGCTATCTAGGGAAAATTATCTGCTTTTCTAGTAGATCAATACATAGCTAATAAGGTCAGAGACCAGAAATGAACAATCAATAAAATGGGGAAGCCACTATAACCTGTCACTGCTTTTCCCCACATCCTTTGCTCCTATCTAGACAAGGTTTTCACAGAAAGAAGGGAACAACTAGCTGCGCTGAATGATTTCTTACACACACGCAAACTTGCATACATACCTCACTTCACTGTGTTTAAGACTATGGGACTACAATTAAGACATTCCTTAATCGCACTAGGAGGACCACAACAGATCACCCAGGGAGAAAACCTTGCCCTGGACAGCTCACTAGGTTTTCACTAGTTCACCCAAAGTCAATGCTCAGAATTAGGGAAACAAAAGGCTTCGGAAAGTGACATCCTGCTCTCCCTCCCCTTCCTCCTCAGGGGTGTCCCCGTGTCCTCATCAGCAGGCCCTGATCCAGGAGGCGCCACTTTAAACTGCCACACTGTCACGGAATGTCTGATCTACTTGAAGAGGTGAGGGGAAACGCTGCATGCTGATCCAGCTACAGAAAGTTCCCCTGATACCTCATGAATTTTTGAAGCTGTCTCATAAATCAGTCAACCGAGATCACTTAACTCGGTCTTGTTACAAACCCTGCTGCCACAGTGGACAGTGTCTGAAACCATAATTTTAAAATGTGAAAGGAACAGGGGGAGAGTAGGAGGGACCCTTCCACAAAAGCTGGGGGTGGAGAGCGAACAGCACCCATGCTGGAGGTCCTGAATATACAGTCTGGGATGTCCAGGAAGTCAAAGGAGAGAGGGAGCGGATCCGAGAGTTAAGAAAACGCTTTGTTTGCTGCAGAACATTCTTGTTTCTTTCACTTGAACCTAAGGTCTAAAGCTGAGGCGCTCTGAGAAAGGCTTGCACGGCCCCTCACCGCAAACCTAGAGGACTGAGCCCACCGCTGGCATCACCCAGCTCAGTGCATGACACCATGGATGCAGCACAGAAACCGCTCTTTTTTTTAAGGTCTGCTTAGAAGAGGCAATGCTACTGAGGAGAGAAAAGTTTGCCTCTGCATTCAGCTCCCTTTCCCTGGCAAAGAAGAACATGAGATCCACATCCTAAAGCAGCGATTCTCAGAGTGGGGTTCCTGGATCGCCAGCTGTAGCCTCACCAGGCAACATGTAAAGCAAATTCTTGCCCCCGTACCGCCCCTACACACACACACACACACACACACACACACACACACACACACAGAATTAGAAACCGTTGATGAGGTCTAGCAATCTGCATTTTAATAAGCCCTCCAGGGAATTCTAACGCTAAATGAAGTTTGAGAATCAGTGTCAAGTAGTTTCTACTTATACAAATATGCTACACCTCCCTCACCTACCCCTCAGAAATCAGACAGCTGATTAAAGAAAACTTAACAATTTTAGTTGTTTGGAAAGAAAAGTCCACATGTAACCATGAGCAGGGTTTTCCGGTAGTGTTAATTAACCGCACACACCACCTGGTTCACTCACAAACAGACATACACACTTTAACCATGAAAATGCAGAAATCATCACTTTACCAACGAAAATGCAAAAATCATGGAGCGCTTGGGCGGCTCAGTCATTAAGCATCTGACTCTAGCATAGGTCATGCTCCCAGGGTCCTGGGATCGAGCCTCACATGGGGCTCCCCGCTGGGAGGGAAGCCTGCTTCTCCCTCTCCCAGTCCCCCTGCTATTCCCTCTCTCACTCTGTTTCTGTCAGATAAATAAATAAAATCTTCTACAAAAAAAAAGAAAGAAAGATAGAAAATGCAAAGATCAGGCCAACAGCTAAAACAGTAGGAAAAAATCTTTTTTTTTACAAACTGGAACACATCAGGAAATTAGTGTCACAGGAAGTGACAAGAAGGCCAGACTCCCTGGGCAGAATGGAGGTCATTCTGCATTCAGCTCCTATTGAAACAACGAAAAGATATTCAAGGAAGTCTTTATTCCCTCTGGACATGGTTAGGCGGCCTTGAGAATTCCAGATCATCTGCTAGTATTTCTAAAAAAAAAAAAAAAAAAAAAAAAACCCACACATTTAGATACGTCGGTAAGGACATTCAGAGTGTTTAAGGAGGAAGGGCACTTTCACATGCTGCCATCAATGACATGTCAACAATGAGCCGGATTACCCCGTTGTTATTCTGAAAAAAATCCTATACCTATCGGAAAAATTCTGTACCCTATCTGGTGTCTGTTCTGGAGGACAAGAAGCCCAGCTCGGGCCCCACTGGCCTCTGTTAAACAGGCTGGCGCAACGAAGGAAACCACCCTGAGGAAGGGCTCTCCGTTTCTTGGCCTCTCCCTGAGAGGGGTGACCCAGCCAAAGAGGGGAGACCAGAAGGCCTCCTGGGCCTTTGCGGCTGCCAGTGACACATACAGGTCAGTGGAGACTTTCAGGAGCCTCAAGTCTCTGTCTTCAGAGCAAAACTAGACTTGCCCTTGGGACTGGAGAACACGCATGAGCAAATGCAAACTCACACCCGTGACCGGACAGACGTGTCTGCTTCACTAGCCGCAGATCCGTTCTGACGTCAGGCCCAACCGTTTTAAGAACTGTTGCTGGCTTGGCAATAACACATTCTTATCAAGGGCCTAAAAGGCAAAATGCCAGAAGGGGTCTCTTCCTATAGGGTTTTATGTTTTGTTCTGTTTTGTTTTGTTTGAGAGAGAGCGTGAGAGCAAGCGGGGTGGGGGCCGGAGGGACAGACACGAGAATCTTAAGTAGGGCCCCCGCAGCGCAGAGCATGACCTGGGACTCGATCTCAGGACCCTGAGACCAAAACCTGAACCAAAATCAGATGCTTAACTGACGGCACCACCAAGGCGCCCCGGGTCTCTACCTATTTGTTACTGAAAACAAGCAAATCTCGAGAGTCAAGAAGGCCTCTTGTTTTGCGAGCCAGCTCACCATGCAGAAGCTGCTGGCAGAGAAACCACACTCAAAAACTACAGTTTAGAAGAAAAAATCTGAGTACTGTCTAATTTCCATACCTAATTTCAAAATATTCAAAACTAGAGTAATTTTGGTCAAAACATGTTAGTTTTATTCCAGCAGTGGGGGAAAAAATGATTTTTAAATGAAACATTTTCAAAAAGCAGGTTCTTAAGGTATGACAAAATATTATAAAAATAACACCGCGCCTATTAAGCTCTACTATCAATCTAGTTTTACAAGAATAGAGTTTTTTAATGTGATGTTAATATCTGCCCAGTGAAATTCCTTGCTTAATATGTTTGGTTTTAAAATGAGTATTAAAAAAAGTACACAGCTGGATCTGACTCAAGTGTCATCAGATGCATCCAAATCAGGATCTAACCCTAATCAAACATCAGAGTAGGATTTTTCAAATTGTTAATGTGTACTTTGTTTTGTATCTCATGAGCTAAGCTGAAAAAATAGTATAATATGGTACTTTGCCCATAATGTCAAGCCGCAAATATTAGATTTTTGTTTCTCTGTTAATGTATTTAAAAACGGTCAAAGAAATGATGTACGCATACGACAAAACACAGACTACCACCTACTCTCCCACGGATACCCACATCTGGAAGCACCCAAAATGCACCCCAAATTTTCCTGCTCTATAAAAACAGTACGTATTTTAAAGCCCACTTACACTTATTTTTAAAGACATCAGTCTTTTCACACAGCAAGAGAAAGTAATTTTATCTCTCACTGCCTTACCTATACGGAAAGTATAAATAGTAAGGGCAGCTTATCAAGTAATGAATTTCAGCCTACTTTCAAGTTTGAGGGTTGGCACCGCACCTGTAATTACTTCTTTCAGATAACCCCCATCTACTGAACACCCGAATACAGAACAACAAAGGTCAACTGAACCACTGGGGAAAACCTCGAGAGTTCCACGAGCATCCCGCTCTTGGTTCTCTAACGCAGTTCTCCCTGCACGTGGCTGGGCGTCGGAATCCCCGGGACAGACTCCCCATCCTCATCTCATTTAACCAGAATCTCCAGGAATGAGGCCCAGAAATGCGTATTTGCTTTTAATGGACAAATACCAGAACCAATACTCGGTAGCAGGGAGGAAAAAAACAAAAACAGGTTTTCAAAAGCGCCCCTTAAACCATCACTCCTAAGTCTAAGGAAGCCATCTCCAAAGATGACGCCGCTGCAGAAGGGGACAATCCAAGTGACAGGCAGGAACATCTGACCGGCAGAATAAAGAGCTGGTGCCCGTGCAAGTCAGCAAGTCTCCCTGCCGGAGCCTAAGTCTCCCTGCCAGACCCGCGGTGCTCAAGCTCGAGCGAGCGTCAGAGCTGCCCTGGAGGCTTATTAAAGTCGGGAGTGGGGGCAAAAATGTCACTTCCAACCCGTTGCCAGGTGCCACGGCTGCTCTGGTAAACAAGGCTTTGAGACGCTCAGGGCTGGCGCGATGATGTGCGAAAGTGACCTGCGGCAGGGCCAGCGTTGTCACTAACCAGAGGCGCGGCTTTGAGCAAGTCCCAAACTCCCTACGTTTGGCCGTTTTCTTCTTCTTTTGAGCCACTCTACCTCCCAGAGCATCTCCTCTCACACCAACACTCTACGCTTCTAGGAGATACAAATTCCAGTGGGATTAGCACATGACATTGCAGGAATCCTGGGGGGTGAGAGGAAAGGTTCCCGTCCCTGCGACAAGCAATGAATTATATTAACAGCCAAAAATCACACACACGGACACACACAGAGGCAGCAAATCAGTCTCTCTCTTTTTTTTTTTTTTTTTTTTGGTGTTGTTAAGAGCCAAGAAAAGGGCTGCTAACCCATATGGCCAAGGGAACAAAATTTACCCTCTTTTTATTTTATTTCTATAATCCCATGTCCGTACGAGAAAACATGTCAGAGCACGAGTTAAATTTCCCCTTAGCACCAAGGACCTCAATTATTCACCAAAAACTTCCTGTGGCTTTACCCCCAAAAGAGGGAAATGGGCTGCTGAATTTATCGACTGCCAAAAACACACCAAGCGCATCGTGTTGTTCATCAAGGCCCCCCGGCTGTGTGAAATAAATTCCTCCATTTTACAGATGAGGAAACAGAGGACAACTCGCCCACGACAGCACAGATAATTACGGCACAGTCAAGGTGGGCCCTGCTTCGTACCACTGCAAACCTCTCGCTCTCTTCCGCGGTGTGCTGATTTCCCCATCATTTCCATCTACCACATCCCTTAAAAATGCCAGGAGAAAAAGAGATCCCTTTCCTAAGTTACAGTGAGGAGGATTCTTCTGTTTCTTTTATTCATTTTGAAGGAGATCATCTTCAAAAAAGGCCTGTCAGGCAGTGCACTCCCCATCGAGCTCCGGACGGCAGAACCTCCGGGGTGTTAGAAGACTGTTACATGCGAATTGTTGCCCAGGCCTGGAAGACGGGACTAATACTATGAGTTCGATCACATTATCCTTAGCTCACTTTGCACAGCACAAAACTCCCTTTAACGAGTCAGTAAGTAGGTTGTTGAAGGACGTGGGCCAAAGAAAGGTGAAGAAACCACCCACCACTCCTCACCTACAACACAACCCAGGATTGATATCTACGTGACCCCTTAAAATGGTCAAATTCAGAGCAGTCTCAGCTGATTCCAGAAAATATTTCTCCACCTCTCCTTTTAGAAAAAGTTTAACACAAAGTCCAATCAACTACAGAAGTAAGAGAAGAACCAAACGGAAAGTCATAAGGAATCAGTAAGTGCTACGTGTGTTGTCTGCAGGCCCTGAACCGCGTGCATAACAGTCCATATGTGTAAGGACTCCCCAACCTAATATTCATTCATTTTCCCAATTAAATGAGCACACAAATCATGTTCCCAGAGTAACACTGTAGAACACTTCACGTGCCTTTATCTCATAGCCCTGCTGGAAGTATGGCTTTAACTAGGACAGGTTTTTTTAAATGACAGGTGTCTTTTTTTTTTTTTTTAAGATTTTACTTAACAGAGAGGGCGCACGTGTAAGCATGCACACGCGCATGAGCAGAGAAGGGGTTGGGGGAGGAGGAGAGGGAGAGGGAGACGCACACGCCCCATTGAGGAGGGAGCCAGAGGCTTGGATCCATCCCAGGACCCCAGGATCATGACCTGAGCTGAAGGCAGCGGCTTATCTCACTGAGCCACCCAGGTGCCCCTAAAATGACAGGTATTTCTACAACAACTCATCATTTCAAAAAGCAGCCAAGAAAAACACCTTCCCAAGATGTGGCTCTTCCCCATCCCTCTCTCTCAACCATACAGGAAATTATGCTTGTCCTGTCTACAGACCGTTAAGAGGCACGGGACTCTGCAGCACGCCGCCTTTCCCCTGGAAGCAGTTTTCTAGAGGTCAGAAGGTGTTTTCCGGGTGGACGAGGGGTGACCAGCAATACCACTGCCCTCCCTGAGGCACATTCACATGGCCACTGTCACCCCTGGCCTGATGGACATCCGCAGCCGGACAGCACAGTGGGCCATGGCAGGGAGCTAACGAGGCCAAGGTGAGGCATCAGAAGCACATGGGGGTCGGTTCACTGGGCTCAGATCCAGAGCTACAAACTTCATGTCTAACCTCAGCCTGGTAAATGCTGGCTGTCATGGGAGGGGAAAAAAAAATCCATCCTCCTATAGGAAAAACACCTCCGGCCTGGATTCCACTGGGAACAAATCATACATAGAGAATCATTAATCCTATCCTAGAGCATCAGCTATGGGGCACTCGGGAAAGCAATAATGACCTCTACCTCATTAGTCAACTTGCCAAGTGACCAACATTCAACTTTCGACTACTATCTACTGAGCACCTACTGTGTGCCGTGCTCGAGTAGTATTTACTGAGTACCTACTGTGTGCCGTGGACACAGGAGTGAACAGAAGAAAATCTTTCCCCTGAAACAGTTTCTGATACAGTGGAGACTTAAAACAATATGAGTTCATATGGTGGAAAATTATTTTAATGAAGAAAAGCAGAGTGGGCATTAGAGAGTAACTGAAGAGAGGAACTCTGTTAGACAGGGTCAGGGAAAGCGTCTCTGAGGAGGCTACCTTCTGGCATGCACGTTAAGTGGGTACCTGACATTTGCTGTAAGTAATCTTCATGACAACCCCACGGGCACATGTCTGTATTTTACAAAGGAGGACCCAGGGGCTCAAGGTATTTAAAAGACTTGTCCAAGTTCATGAATATCATACCCAAGTCCTACCTTTTGTGAAAATCAGTAAGAGGAAATCTCACTAAAGAGGACCAGCGATGCCAGAAAGGGAAGTTTATTGGGGGGGGGGGGGGGGGGTACCACTCGTGTCGATTATATCAATTACAGGCCCCAAAAGGGAAAGATGTACATACTGCCTCTCCTGTAAGAAATCAACCACCCCTGCAATTGAGTCAATGAGAACCACCATCTCTCCGAACTCTTGGTTTTCTCCAAAAGACCTTCCTGTAGCACAATCCCTCCCAACTTCCTCCTCCTTCTCCACAAAACAACATTCTTCTCTGTTGCTGGATGTGCCCACGGGTTTGCCATTGCTTGCTTATCCTGAATGAGAACCTGTTATTCCTGAATAAACCTACTTTTTTCTGGTAAAATCTCTTTTAAGTTTTTAACATTAACACTGTACAACCCATGGTGCCCTTTCCACCACCCAAAGGTACCAAGACAAAGCCTTGATCTCCAGTGCAAGGTGTACAAAACCCAGGAGAGTCCTCAAGAGGATTCATTCAGGAACCAAAAGAAGCTCAGATCATGTACACATACTTGTTTTTTATCTCAATCTTTTAAATTCCTATTTCTGTGTTAGCTCTCTGAGTAAACACACACACAGACACACACACGTATAAATATATGTACAATTTAGAAGTGAACAAATACAATACTTATTGACAGAGGCATGTAACTATGTAAGGTTCAAGATCACTACACAAGAGAGGAGATGCCGAAGAACTAAACCTGGTCCCTCTTCCCAAGGACACTGTATTTTGTTCCGTACAGACTATATTCTGTGAACAGAATTACAAGTTTCAAGATGTAAAATGAAATAAAGTAATCCATACATGTGACTCCAAGGTGTGGCTCACTGTGGAATTGAAACGTTTTCCTCCAGTGCCTCATCCAACCTACGCACAGGCCTCCGGGGCTGGGGCCCCAGGCGCCAATGACTCCCCGCCTGTTCCCCTGACAGGGAAACCTGTGTACTCCACACTACAGGGAATCCACCAACTCATTTCAAATTGGTCACCAGACAGCAGCTGTCAACTGGTAATAACTTTTGGTCACTCCCTACCCAGGCTGTTTAATACACATGTAAACCTAAGTTTCATAAATTGTTCAAATGTGTATTTACTCAAAACGCCATTATGGGTCCGTCAGACTGTTACAGGCTATCAGCTAAATAATATGCATTTTTTCAAAGGCTTGGCAGCTTAATACATATTTTTACCGCTCGCATAACTCAAAAACAGCCTCAGAGTAAAACGCTTAATTTGACACATAAATAGTCCATTATATGGCCTAATCCTCTTTGTGTTCTCAAAAAGGGAAGAAAGTGCCAGGGTATTTCAATATGATAGGAGGAGCACGGCAAAGGAGGGGGAAAAATATTCACACACAGCTGTTGATCTGACTTCAGGGGCAGGCTTATGGGGGTTGATAAATAAAGGGGTCTTTGAAAAGAAAGGGTATCTGGTTATCAGAAGCATTTCTGTTGATCTCTAAAAAAAAATTAAAAAAAAAAAAAAGGAAGGAAAAGAAAGAAAGGCCATTATTTGTATAGTCCTGGATATTAATCCTCACTCAAAATATCCAGTATCATTCACTTGTAACTACAAGCTGCCCTGGTAGACTAGTGTTTCTTGGAGTGGGGTCCTGAACTACTGGTAACCACAGAAGGAACTCCTGTTGAGGTCTATGACCTGTCCATAAACTGACACATCTTTCTCATGCTCTCAAAGGCAAATGTGCAATTCCACAGATACTCGTCTCCTTCCATAGGACCAAGAGCTATTCAGTAGTTAGCTCCCCAATGAGCAAGAGGGTTCCCAAAATCCATTTTGATTAATTAAAATCAGCAAGTTGGCACCGTATGCAAAGCACTTGGAACTGGTCTACCAAGAGCGCAGGCTGCTCCCTATGTTGCGGCAAAGTGCACTCCGGGTGTGCTCACGCACCAACACGGCGCGTGCCAGGGTCTCACAACACCCTGCAAGGACGACCTGTGGTCACTGCACCGTCAGTGCTTAGTCAGTCACGGTTATAGCACTACTGTCTTTCACTCTTCTTATTCGATGCTTTTCCAGTCAGTTGGCTACCGTTGGCTCAGTTTTACCACTAGAAATTTGGTTTGTTGGAGATTATCTGGTTAATCTCACCATGTGTTGGTACTGAAAGGAGATACACAGGAAGCTGAAGGGGATACACACACGAGCTCAGCCCCAACATAATGACTTGGGCAGTAAATCTTCATTTGTCATTTGATGCTCTTGCCATCTACTACCAAGGCAAGTACAGTAAAATTACACTTTCTAAGTTTCGGGGACACTGCTTTAGAAGATAAAAACTATGTATGGCGCGCACTAGTATTTGCTCACACGCATACCGAGTGGTAAAGATGATATGTACCGAACCGGGGTACGCCCCGGCGTCTGAGCGCCAGATCAGCAATCCCTCACCTTTCCTGGTCAGCCACTTCTACGAGTCTGACAACAGCTACGATGCTCTTTACAGAGCCACACACAGGCATTAGAGTTTGCATAATGGGACACGTTTCCGAATTCTTTAAAGCCTTTACAAACCCAAATTACAGATGCCAAGACAATTCTGTACTCTCATTTTTCTGTGATAAATATTTTCAAAACACGAAATCTTTCAGTTTCCCAAATATGTAAAGGTTAATATTGAATATATGTTTTGAAACAGTTTCTGAAATCCTAAAAATTCTGCAAATATCTCCTCATTCTTAAAAACTGCCCATGAGCTCCTTAACCTAATGTTAGGGCCCCCAGTTCCAGATTTCATGCTGTTTTCATCCTTTTAATACCCACTTAGAAACCTGTACCAATTATTTCTTGAAGCATATCAGAATTTATCCCTATTTTTTGGACACCGCGGTGCTTGTTACTTTCCACAACTGAATCCTTCTCCAAAACCCTAGAGTGAAGATTTTACCCCAGGGGGGAAAATGACCTATTCTAAAGGTCTTCCATTCCAGTACCCGAGGTCCTTTTACTATAAAGCTACAGACAAGCGGGACTGGAGTACTGCCTTCTGTGTTCATTCACATCCCTTCAAACTGAAGAAACTTACTGTCTCCTGAGGAAATCCATTTCATTTTTCACAACACTATGAGAAAAGTATTTCTTACATTGATCTGAAATCCGTCCTCCCGGAACCTACCTCCACAGTCTCTGTTCTCACCCCATGGTTCCATGCAAGTCTAACAGGCCTCTTCTGCAGAAGACAGCTCTGGAATATTTGAAAACAGAGGACACAGCCTCCCTTGCTCTCTTCTGCCCACTCAGCCTTCATGCTCTCAGGCCTGCTGCATCATCCTCATCACTTGCTGTGAATACTAGCACTTTATCTGGGTCTGAACTCCATATTCCAAGCGTCTTTCAACAACACAATGAGAGGCCTGCACCCTTTCTCTGAATGCTTTTACCAGTGCGGCCTCATTTTGCCAATTCAAACTCTGCTAGAAACTTCTGTATCAAAACTCTCTGATCTCAGAAAATGTGGCAGAAAATGTTCCTTGAGTCTGGTTTCCCCCACTATATTCAGTTCTTATCCTCAGAAATTCCTGTAGTCAACAACTTGCCCACCTGGATGGACATCTCCTAAACTTAGAAGATGGCCAAGCAGAAGCAGGGGAGAAGCAGAACTCATTCCGAATTCCTTACAGTAAGGAGGTGGCAAACTGGAGAGAAAAGAATTATGACCCACTTTCGATTTTTCCTGTAATTCAAAATGAGCAGGTTCCCACCTAGTAAACATAGAGAAACTTCTAGAACTGGGCCCAGGAGGAGAGGAAGGGAAAAGATAAGGCCATTTCATGGACCACAATGACTTGAGCAGAGGCGCAAAGGTGGGAAAGCCTCTGGCATCTTACAGGGAGAAGGAGTCAACCACTCTGGCTTAAGCAATGGGTCCACATGGCGTTGCCTTAGGGAGTAAGGCTGGAAAGGAGGCTGGGGCAGAGGGGTCATAGCGCAGAGACTCTTATGAGCTGGGCTACTGCGTCCAGCTTTCATCCTAGAAGCAGTGGCGAGTCACTGCGGTTTTAAAGCAGGAAAGTGACATGATGAAAGCTGTATTTTAGATATAGTACCGGCCTCTACACACACCAGGCATTTAATCAATGATGCTGACCGGACATATAGATTCAAACTACCAGCAAAGAAGCATCTTGTGACCTGAAACTTACAGAAAACCCACTTCCCTAGTGACATCCACCTCAGCAACAGCTCACTTTGGCTCCTGAATTTAATTAAGTACAAAGAAAGACAAAGGAAACAAAGAATGAAACTCAGACAAACTAGTATTGCCTCTAATGTCCAAGACTCCCTCATTTCCCTCCTGAATCAAAACACGTATTTTACAGGAAGCTAAAAATGATATAGAGGCATTAAATATTTACTCTTCCCATTTGCTATTATTTTTCGCTAGTTACTCGGCTGTAACAGTCATTAACATGCTGAAAAGGAACTTCATGTAAATTCATCACTGGTCTGGGAATACGGCTGCTCTCATGTACACCGGCTTGCAAGCTACGCCCGGCTCGGAGGCACCATTTCCCTACAGGCAGGGCCAAATGTCTGGTTCACTCACAATTTACAAATGATTATTTTTCTAATTAATCATTCATCAAAAAACATAAACGGCAACAGGGTGTGAAGACAGCGCTAGCACAAAACCGAAGGGGGCAGGGTCCATCAAACCCTCTACGCAGCAAGCCTTGGCCCTACCGAGAAGGGGCCAAGGAGAAGGCTCAGAGAAGACTCCTCCGTCCTATGGGACCGCCTGTCCCAGGGTACAACCAGCCCCAAACACCCTAAAAGGGGCAGCTCACCTCACATACAGGTCACCAGAACAACCTCCTCAGTGGTCTGTCCCTTCTCCAGCTGCTCCCTCAACATCCACTCAGTCACCTGCCATGCCCCCTTCTCCCCAAGACCTGCAGTATTAATACTTCTCAAAGAGTATCTCTGTCACGCCGTAAGGACCCGTGGGGCGATTTCCAGTCTCAAGATGTCAGAGTCTTACAACCTGAAAGGCCCTTACATATCCCCTGGCACCAGCCCTTCTTTTTAGAGCGAGGGAAACTGCGGCCTAGGGGGCGTCCCGCATGTCCACCACCATATGCCAAACATGACCTGAGGACCCTTGAAGCAGAGGCTTTCATTTCTTCCAGATCAGTCTTCTCCCCTCGGCCTCTGCACTAACAGAATGGCAGCAGCTGTACCTGCAACAGGGCTATGACCTGCAGGAGGGCAGACAGAAGCAAGATCCACCCACTTTTGAAAAGACTAAGTTTTAAATACGTAAACCAGATTTCTAAAGAAGCTGTACTAAATCAGTACTAAAAATCCAGTATCGGTACTGAGTTATATTTCTGAAAGGATGCAGACACCCAGTGTTTTCCCAACCACCAGGATTAATCACCTAGATTCTGGTCTGCCAAGAAACCAAAACAACCCTAGTTCAAGTCAGCCTGGAGGGCTGACTGCTAATAAAAGAGCAAAGAGAACAGGAAGCTTTCTTACCAGACCCTAACATGAGAACAGAAAACATCCTTACCAGATCCTAACACGAGAACAGAAAACATCCTTACCAGATCCTAACACGAGAACAGGAAGCATCCTTACCAGATCCTAACACGAGAACAGGAAGCATCCTTACCAGATCCTAACACGAGAACAGGAAGCATCCTTACCAGATCCTAACACGAGAACAGGAAGCATCCTTACCAGATCCTAACACGAGAACAGAAAACATCCTTACCAGATCCTAACACGAGAACAGGAAGCATCCTTACCAGATCCTAACATGAGAACAGGAAGCATCCTTACCAATCCTAACACGAGAACAGAAAGCATCCTTACCAGATCCTAACACGAGAACCCATCTTCATGAGGCCTTGCAGTCATCACGTTTGGGACGATGTGCCAGGCCAGGAAGCACTGGGCTCCAACCATGAGACTGAAGGGTGAATTCCAGCCATAAAAAGCATAATCTCTGCTGCTCAGTCCTTCCATCCGTACACTGGGTGTACCCTTCTCACCCACAGAGAAACACTATAAGGAAACAATATCCTCAGGACGTGTAAAGTTATCCAAATGTAGGATACTAATCCAAGACGGCCTGAATCATTTCATTTACCACCCATCATAACTAAGATATTTCATAACAATTAGGGTTTACACTTCACTCACTGCCCACTATGTGCGAGGTACCATGCAAAACATCTTACATGCATTAACTCATCTAAATCTCTCAAAAAAATGGACATGGATACCATGATCTCCATTTTACAGATGGAGAAACCAAGTACTGTGGCTCATTAAATTGTCCAAGTTTCCATATCTAGTAAATGGAAGAGCAAGGATTCAAACCAGGACTTTCTGACTCCCTGCCAGCACTCTTAATCACCAAGGTCTCCCTCCTTATCCCTTAGTATCTGGGGCAGTAGAGGAATAAGAAAAATAGGAGATGCTGAACAAAAAAGAACAAAACCCAAATTGGTGCTAGGAGAAATGTCATCTAACAAATAATCACACCAAGCTACACATGGTATCTTTTCTAGAAATTTGGGTTCTAGGAGAGGCAACAGGATTTTGGAATAGGTTAGACATGGAAGAAGTACAACCGCCTTGTTTTACAGAGAACGAGGGAAGGGTGGGGAGCAGAGTGTTGAGGTAATCTGCCTACAGTCATTCCCAGGAACTACAGCCTAAGCCTTGCAAGGCACAGGCCAAAATGTGTACACAATTAGGTGCCAATCTATAGACCTTGGTCCAAAAGTAGTAGGACCTTAACAAGGATGTTCAACGAGTACTTATGAGGCCGGTTCTGAGGGCCTGATCCAGCTTGAAAGAGGCCATCCTAATCTTCACAGATGCCCTGTTCTCACAGAACCACTCTTGCTCATTTGAGTACAGGTGAATGACAAGCCTAGGGAAGACTCACACGCTATTGGTAAGACTGTAAAATGGTGCAATGATTATGGAAAACAGGATGGAGATTCCTGGGAAAAAATTAAAATAGATGTGCCATAGGATCCAGCAATCTGTGGGCATAGATCCAAAAGCATTGAAAGTATGCATTCAAAGAGATATCTGCACACCCATACTCATAGCAGCATTATTCACAAGAGCCAAAAGGTGGAAGCAACCCAAACACTCATCAAAGAATGAACAGATACACAAAATGAGATCCATACACACAAGGGAAACATATTCAGCCTTAAAAAGGAAGAAAATCCTGTCACACGCTACAACATGGATGAACCTTACCAAGGACATAATGTTAAGTGAAATAAGTCACCAAAAAGACAAATACTAAGTGTTTCCACTTAGACGAAGACCTAAGGTAATCAAACTCATAGACAGAAAGTAGAATGAGGGAGCGGGAGAAAGGGGAAGTTGTTGTTTACTGAGTGCAGAGGTCCAGGAGATCTGTCTCCCAATACTGTCACTACACTTACCACTACTGAACTACACACCTTAAAACAGTTAGGATGCAAATGTAATGCTCTCTTTACCACAATAAAAGGAAAAACCATTAATGATACAAGTACAATGACCAAAAGAAAAAAGAGAGAGAGGTCGGAGATAAGTTATCTTAAGCAGTTGTTTCAACTAAATTCATACCAAAACTTGATTTGAACTCAATTTGAATCAGATAGTGTATTTGCCATGCGGACTACATATGCTAAAACAAAATGCTATAAATGCTCAGATGCCAACTCCAAAAAACACCTTTCTGTCCAACTCAGGTATTCACAAATGAATCAAAGAATGACTTGAATCGATGAATGTCTCTGAAGAACAACTACAAAGAATGTCTACTTAGCATAAGGCAGCATGCCTGAACCTACCCGTTCTGAGAATAACACATGCGTGCAATTATATTTTTCCAATATAACAGAAACAAAGATCAATGATGTCCCAAAACCTATCTGACTTAAAAAAACTTGACACTATGTTAAAAGAAAATACACAATGTTAAAAAAAAAAAAAAGAAACCGGTTTACTCGAGACAAGGTGAATGGTTTCATTCAAAGGTCTTTACGTGTCACTAAAATAAAAACATTTTTCTCGTGTCTCTAAATTCACCCAGCTAAGGCAACACTTAACCATCTCATCCAGTTCCTGAACACGCCGGATCTCGTCTGATTAAAAAAAAAAAAAAAAAAAAAAAGAAGATCTGCCTTGTAAGAGAAAATGTATATAACCAAAATTTATTCTTCTCCCCCAGAACAAACAAGCTATTACTGAGAGAAGATACACAATTACTTACTTTACAAATCACACACGGTGGAACTGCAAACCCACACACACACAGTCCTTTCTCTTCCTGATTTCTTCCAGATTTAGACCATTCCCAAAAGTATTGTTTCCTTCCTCAAAACTATTAATCTCGAAAGTAAATGTTAATGCAAGCAGAGTCGCTCGTTTGTATCTGATGTCTGCAGAACCTATGATCGCACATACCACTTGTTTTTCATGCAGTCAACCCACATTTCAAAAACCTAACACCTGAGATTACTGAACACTTAATTCTAAGTGCCTTGTGTGCAGACTGACTAAATGTAATTCTCAGACCCAGCTCACAAGGTCAGGCCTGCAATCCCCATTGCGCCGGCAGAATCACTGAGGCTCAAAGTGCAGCATGACGGTGACGCCCGGGTGCGAGCCACCGCGGACAGGTGCGGTGGCTCGTGCTGTTCACGGTTTCCCACCGCGCAATGCTCCCCTGTAACGCGACAAAACAAAGGAGCATCATCCTGCCTCACCCCTGGAGAACCAAAAAGAAACTACGAGTGTCCAACATTCTGGCCTGGGGTCAGTCATGATCTCTCCGGCTTCGTTCTTCCTGCTGTGAAACAGGTATGACGCCTCCAGTGCCTGATCACACAGACGGCCGGACGCCGGCAGAAGCGAGCAACACCGTACACGCGCGCTTCACTAGGCCAACGGCGTGGCCGAGTGCTCTCCCCATACGTCCCCGTGGCCACTTCTCCTCTAACGACAGGCCTTCCTTTGCCAAGTAAACTTGCCCATCCCCACACAAGTAATCGACGACAGCAAAATGGGCGGCATTACTGGCAAGGCTAAGCGGAAGGACCAGCATCTCTGTTCGAGGCTGTGTCCCTGCCTGAAGCAGAATACAGTGGGCAGGTGGTTTCTTTGAAACAGACGGATCTATGGTTTGAGGGCAGCACGGAGCGTCAATCTGTCTCCGTGAATGGCTCACGCCATGTCTTTCTCGTTCTGTGTGCTGTTGTGTGCTCTCTGGCAATATATCTGTCACAGCTCCACTTCCTCCCTTCCGCGGAACGAAAACCGAGAGAGACTGGAAATACAACCCCAGGCACAGCCTTATAAAGGCAGCAACTCAGTTACTGAGACTCCGAGCCAACTCCAGGCAAAGCACCAGTTCTGCCTGTCTGTGCACAAGGCGATCTAGTTAGGTAATACCCCCGTTTGGTCACCTTTTTTGTTCCACCTGCGATGGAAATCACATCAGAGAAACCACCACTTACTGTGAAATTATTTGAAAAAGGACAACTTGATGCTGAGACCGAAATAAAATATAAACTGTACTTTCGCACACGTCGGTCGCATCTACCACTCCCAAAAGCCAACGGAAGAGGCTGTGGCCGGCTGAGGAGAACTCTTGGTTCCCCGTGCAACGTTCTGTGCAGCCTCGGGGGAGAATGGAAATGCCCGGCCCAAGACCCACAGGCCAGGCTTCCTCCTAGAACTGCCTGCACACAGATCAAGGAAGGGACAAGCACCCTGTCCTCTTCTTGTACCTGCTCTAAAGAATACTGGCCTTTCAGATGAGCTCTTCCACATTCCAGACACCAGCCTGAGAACCTGAAGGAGTGTCACAAAGTCGCTAAGTAGTCTGAAAGCAACTTATCAATATCACCGCCAGCCACACCCCAAGAGCTTGGTCTCAGAGAAGGCTCTCCCAGAGAAGTAGCAAAGACCCCCAGGTTTAAATTACGAATCCCCAAATTCAGCACAGAATCTCAGACCATTTGAAAACTACTCTTAGAAAAGCCACCATTCAGGCTCAAAGCGACATGATTTGCAAACGATTCTGCTTCTAAGTTCGCTTTTGGTGCTCACAACCTAGGCAAGGAACGGAGTTCCACACAACTATAAAATTAGCAACAGATGGTCAAGCGCACTTCACAATGTGGGCAACGTCTCCAAAAAGTGAATCTCCCCAGGAAAGCTAAAAGAATATTTGAAAAACACCAAAATAAAAATTGACGGTTTTGAGAAACAAAATTCAGAACTCGATTCAGTCACCGTCTGAGCATTACCCCTTCCCTAACCATGACCCATCTCAGCTTCTTTCCTCCATGTGGGCATCTTGCTGAGGTCAAGACAACATCTCCTTTCCTGACTCTTCAAAAAGACAACTTTCTCTTGCTGCCTCTATATGAAACAATGGATAATCACTACTTCTCGGCAGAGGCTGAGTTAACGCTAGTTCTGTTAAGCACCCTGGTTTTACAACAATACCAGAGGACCGATTTCCCAAACAATCGTAATGTAATGAAAGATACTCAGCATGAACTTCAGTAGGACAGCTGAGCTTTCCTTTGAAGATTCAGAAGGCTCTGGAAAACTTAAGCCTTGGATTCACTGTCAGAAATATCAGTTAACACTAGCAGTCAACATAGGGATGGGCAGCTTGGAGACCCCCGGGGGACGACTAACTAATTCTCAACATCAGCCAAAGCAACTTAATTCTCTGGGCTTTGGGCTCTCTGTATTTATAAAGCAAGGGTGACATTCAGAAGCCATGTGCACTTTTCCAGCTCCGATAGCCTGTCCATCTTCAGAGCCCTTGTATGCAGAAAGCTCCACTTAATAAGATGTCCAAATAGACCAGATTTTCTATCTCTCTAGAGGAATTCTTTTTTAAAGATTTTATTTTTCAGCAAATTCCACACTCAACGTGGGGCTCAAACTTACAACCCTGAGATCAAGAGTTGTAAGTTCAACGGACTGAGCCAGCCAGGCGCTCACAGGGGAATTTCCTAGGAGTTGATAATTCTCAAGGAATCTCTAGAAACAGGCACCAAAAATGTCAACTGTGATATTTTTATTATTAAAACGGATGGTGAGAAGTATGTGTTCCTGAAAAGCATCAAATGAAAACCAATGGACTTCCTTCTCTTATCTAAGCGAAAATCTGCCGCCACACATAAAGCACAGAAGGAAAACAGAGTTTCAGGAATGAAAAAGAACTTGGATCAGGAAAGGAAAAAAAAGAAGAAGAAGTAGAAGCCCAAGCCTGCCTAGTGAAAAAATAATTAAAACGAGAAATGAGAGTCTCGCAGAATACTAAAAGAAATCCTTCTTCGTTTTTAGCTTTTCTCCAAAATGGAGGTTTTATGGAGGGCCTATGGCAACAAAGACAAACAAAGGTCCTACCGATCTAATATTCAGACAGTAAGACTTATTTAAGTCAAGATACCTTGACACAGCTGACCTGAACCAAACCATGAAGTATGAGACCTCATCTTTGTATCTTCACGCAGATCACTTCAGATCACGGCCCGAAAAGTTACAAGAGAAGGCTCTGGACTCAGTTTAGAATGTGGTCATTTCTAGAAGCATCTGCACTTTCGAAAGTGGAAATGAGAACACGGCCTTGCCTCAGCAACTCTCTAAACCCATGAACAATTACAGGAACGTGATCTCAAGAAAGGAGAGGGAAAGAGTTTGTCCAGAGATGCTACTATCCCGAGATACGGGCTCAGATTTCTCCAAAAGCCACCCTGGACAATCCCAGGGCCATACTTAGGGTGTAAAACTAGTTTATCTGGCTTCCTCTGCTTCACATCCCTACTAATACGCTGCAGAGTACACCACACACGGATGTTACTGAAAAGAGTTTCTTATTTTTAGGATGCAGTGGCATCCTTCAGAATGACTGGAGATATTCCTGAGCGCTACAGCCCTAGGTTGAGGAGTTGCTGATTCAACTTCTTAGTTAATGCAGGTTTTAGCCTCCGCTTGTCTTCCTACCCATCTCCAGCTCACCAATATACCTTCCCCAAGCAGAAGAATGGTTTGCAAAAATATAAAAATTTACTCCTCAAACTCTTAAAGGTCTGCCGGTCCTCTGAGATACGCACACAGATACACGTGTCACGGGGCTATGGGTGCAAGAGTGAAAATCCTAACCCAAAACCACCTGGGAAGTGACTGAAGGACAAGATTCTGCCAGGAGAAAGACGGAGCCCTAGAGAGACTGAAGTTCAGAGAGGAATCTGGTCAAGTCTTCAGAAACTTCACTAGTCCTGGGGGCAGAGTATACATGGCTGGAAGACTTTCTTTCACTTATTTTCTGTTTCTTTAATTTTTTTTTAAAAAGCAGCAATAAAAACAAACATCAAATTTCAAGCTTTATTCCATTCTCAAAAGTTCCAACACTAAAACTAGCCTCCGCTCCAGGAAGTAGGCCACAGGCACAGAAAAGGTCAGAGTCTCCCACCTGGGCTACTTACAAGAGGTGAGTTTCCAGAGACTTCTAACTAGATTTGGGTAGGTTCCCAGAACAGGAAAAGCAAGGGCTCCCTTCTGTCTTCTTGCAAAAGTGAAAGCATTATCAAGATCAAACTGCAGTCAGACCAGTTTCTCCTCTGCTAGTGTCCTACACCTGCGTCAAGTGTCACTCGCAGAGTTGAAGACACGGAGAGGAACACAATCACAAACGCAGCCAACGAAAACATGTAGGAGCCAGAACGCAGAGGATGTTGTACACAATCACTGGAGTCTGTCCCCACAGACACCCTGTGTCCTGACGCCCATTCCTGTCCCTCTCACCTTCGCCATAGAGAATTCAGCTCGCCTGAGGACTCCTTCCCCAGCCAACTGACCTGTGATCAAAGCAAGGGGCTGTACCAGACGAACTCAGCTAAAGGAGCTTGCCTTCACCATACAGCTGACTTCACGATGCCCTCCGCTGGTAACTTGGTTCCTTTTGCTCAATAAGTAAAAATAAACTGATTAAAATGGCCCCATTCTAAGCCATGTCCCAGATACACTGGATGACCTCTGTCACTCTGTAAGTACGCCTTTGGTTCTCTATTTACAATATAGTTATGTAAGACTGACTAATTCTAGTTTGCTCTGGTGGTAAATGTATAAAATAAAACTTTCAGCATGTTAACATTTCATATTTAGGAAAAATATGAACGTACTTTGGTACTCAGAGCATCTATGAAGAAAACTATATTCTAAATAAGTCAATACCACTAAACACATCGGATTCGGGCTTCTCGGCTTTCAACCTCTGATTCTCACTCTTGCCATAATAGTCCATTACCAATACCCTTTTTGCCCGAGGAGCATGTACTAGAATATAAACTGACGTCAAACCGCTAATGTGACTTTGAGCTGACTAACCCACATCAACCCCAGTACCATTAGCTGGTGCAGCTACCCTACAATTGCAATAACACCTTTCTACCTATACGGAAAGTAAACCATACACAGAAACACCAATATGGCCTTATTCTGACCCAATTTTAGGGCCAAACCCCTTTTTTCTGGCTCTTTAAGTTTTTATTTTAATTCCACTTAACCTACTATGTTCTATGAGTTTCAGGTATGCAACACAGGGATTCACTAACCCCACATACTACCCAGTGCCCATGATGACAGGGGCACTCCTTCATTCCCATCACCTATCTCGCCCAGCCCCCACCCTTCTCCACCCCAGTAACGATCCGGTTTGTTCTCTGTAGATAAGAATCTGTTTCTTGATCTCTCTCTCTCTTACTGTCTCTTTCTCGCTCCTTCCCTTTGATCATTTGTTTCTTAAACTCCACATATGAGTGAAAGAAATCACATGGTATTTGTTTTTCTCTGACTGACTTACTTCTTTTAGCACATACTCTCTGGCTCCAAACATATCGTTGCAAATGGCAATGTTTCATTTTTTATGGCTGAATAATATTCCATTCCATGCATACATATATATATATATATATACACATGTGCGTGCACACACACACACAATACGTACACTACGTGTTTATCTATTCATCAATCAATAGGCACCCTGGGCGGTTTCCGTATCTTGGCTACTGTAAATAACACGGCTGTGAACACAGGGCTGCAAGTACCCCTCTGAATGAGTGGTTTTGTATTCTTCGGGTAAACAGCCGGGGCTGCGACTGCCGGGTCATAGGGTCGCTCTAACCTTCTGAGGAAGCGCCGTGTGGCTGCACCAGTTCGCATCCCCACCAAGAGTGCACGGGGTTCCCTTTTCTCTACATCCTTGCAAACCCTTGTTTCTCGTGTTGTTGATTTTAGCCATTCTGACAGGTGGGAGATGGAATATCATTGTGGCTTTGATTTCCATTTTTGTGATGGGAAGTGACGATGAGCATCTTGTCATGTGTCTGTTGGCCATCTGCATGTCTTCTTTGGAGAAATGTCTGTTCATGTCTTCTGCCCATTTTTGTAATTGCGTTGTCTTTCAGGTGTTAAGTTACAAGTTCTTTATGTATTCTGGGCACTCACCCTTTATCACACACGTCACTTGCAAGTATCTTCCCCCATTCCATAGGTTGCCTTTTAGTTTTATTGACCATTTGCTGTGCAGAAGCTCTTTATTTTGTTGTTGTCCCAATAGTTTATTTTGCTTTTGTTTCCCTTGTAGGGCCAAATTCTTAATGAGAATCTTTCTTGTCGTCACAAGAAACTTATGAGGATACACACTTGGCCACAGACATTGGTAGAACTGGCTTCTGACTAAAGAGAAGGAAGCAATCTGCCAGAGAGCCATGCTTGTTCCTTAACAGGCCTCTGTCTCTTCACCAGACCCCAGACACATGCAGAAAGCAGACCAAGTCTGTCTTCAAGCTCCCAAAAACGACTGCCACCCGGGGACCCCAAACTTTCTAGGTTCAGGGAATGTAAGGTCAGGGGAGGTTCAGGGCTTCCTTTAATGTCATCCACAGCCAGCCTGTCACTCCCTTTCTTTCCTTACTAAAAGTGCCAGGGACAGGCCTGCCAGCTTCCCTTTTTAGTGCCACAATCTCCTGCCTTAACCAGACAGTCTCCTTCTGTGTCCCACTAAAGCACAGAACACACTCCCTGTTTCTAAAAATGCAGAGTCCTTCTAAGGAACTTTTTTCAAGTATCTAGTGCTAGTAACAACAGGGAAACAGGGAAGTAGGGAAAGGGCTCAAGCTGAATTCTCTAATGCAAGCACCAACCCAGGTCTGATCTAGGGACAAACTCTAGAGACGTAATGGGTTTGAATTCAGTCACCATGAGGCACAAACTGAAGTACCAGCCACTGAATGGTCATCCAAGAGCAAACGTGAGTTATGGGTAGTCCCCGAGTTCCCAGGGGTTTGCAGCACAGCCAGAACCCAAAAACCACAGCTGGCGTGTAGCCGCCCACTCCAGCAAAGAATTCACACGTCTGATCCTCGCAGCAGACAGACCAGAACCGAGAAAGAGAAGGAAAGGCCAAGAGCTTAGGAAGACCCTTAACTCTCAAGGCAGGATAGGCGTGTCCATCTCTGGGTCTCTGGGTTCCTGACCAATGAACTGTGTCACAACATCCCTGGAAACCATTCAGGGAGTGACGCCAACTCCCAGCTGGGACAATGAATATTTGCGAAGGACTGCCCGAGGACAAGTAGCTTATCCACTTCTTGATGAGTTCTAAATGTTGTCCTTGGCTCAAGCCAGGGCTCCAGAGCTGCCCATGCAGAACACGTGATCTTAACCCCTTAAGGTCACTTTCTCCCTGAATCATGCTCTGTCACCACGTTAATTGCACTGAGAGACAGTATAAAAACAATTATTTCACAAATCACTGTTGTGTTCTGAAAGGTAGAGTGCAAGGCCTCATCCTCTCCACTGAGGAAATCTCTCGGGAAAACTGCAAATGGTCCCTCTGTGTTCTATTCCCTGAGAGAGAAGTCCGCGGCCCACTCACATACCGTGTAAGAGCCGATCCTGTAAGTTTCCACCCATTAGCCTTAACATGGTTTTATCCCACTTTCTCTACACGTGTTTTCTCTGTCCCATTTCCTCATCTTATTTTACTTCTGTTGCACTATATGTGTTTTCGTAAACCAGTTCAAAGCTTTTTCTGGATGACCCTGAAAATGAAGAGAGAATAAAACACTGTGACACCTGTTATTTTCTACACAAATTGTGCTTCACCCAAATGACCAGCAACCTTAAGCGAGGGAGAAAAATCCAATTGTCCTACAGGACCAATGGCATCTTCAGAACTTTACTGATGGCCATATCATTCATCACCGAGCAATCAGAACCCTGAGGTCCTTCTCAAACTTGCATACATGGAGACAAGGCTGCCAAATCCTAGGTGGTAATGACACCCCAACCCCACCCCCAAAACAGAGCAGTCAAGGACTGAGGCATTCTGTTCATTTCTTTTTGTAACACCTAAGTATCCCCCCATCAGAGTAAGCACCGTCACGCTGGCTTTCTTAACTTGATCCTCGCAGCAACACTGGGAAAGAGGCTGGGCCGAGTGTTAGTACCGGTTCTACAGAAGACACAGATTTCTGCAGTGATCTGTCCAAGGCTAATGAATGCTGGGACCAGGGCTGTCCATTGATAAGCTGAAAGTTCTTCCTCCTCCAGAACCTACTCACGTATACACCCTTCCAGGGACACACACAGAAGATGGCAAAACCAAAGTGTAAGTAAAATAAGAAATGGACAAGCACACTTCATAATTACCCTCTAGAGTTTAAGGAAAGACACACTTGTCCAAAAGCCTTTCCATTTATGTTTTCCCAGCTAAAGAACTTAGCCACCAGACTTCCAGGACTCAGTACACCACCTACAAAATAAATCTTCTTTCATCTTGGTCTGATCATGAATGATACCAGATGTTTCCACGGCCCCACAGGTTCTTCTATGCCAAAATATTCCTCACCTGAAGTCTCAAGCCACAGATACATCTCTCCAAATAGAAAGCTTAAAACTATCTTTTTCTTTTCTTTTTTTTTTTTTTTTGAAAGCACAGGTAAGAAGAAAAAAAGTATCACTTTCATTACTGATTTTGTTTCCAGAAAATGAACAGAGACATATTGTCAATTCCCATCTGATTTCCTAGAATGGGCAAATGCATTTTTCTTCCTTCTTTCATTCTTAAGTCTGTATTTATTCTCCAAAGTTCAGCTAGTGTTCAAGAAGATGGAATCTAATATTTTCCTTCTACTAAAAATTTAATGTTTGAGAAAAGATTCAGTTCCAAAAGACCTGGATATCAGAAAGGAACAGAATTTTAGAGCTGGAAAGGAGCCTGGTAATCCCAGAGAGGAGTTAATGGATAGCCCATCCTCAGTAATGCCCACTCTGTGAACAAAAAGGACATTTCCAGTTCTGCCCTATTGGGGCTTGCCCACAAAGCACTGAATTCCAGGATTCAACCTTAGAGAACATACAGTTTGGGCATGAGGGTGTTTAGGGAAGGAGGGTAAAACAGCAGCCTCCGTGGTATATGAGCTCCTGGGTCACCTGTTTAATACATAAATCACAGCAAAGTCATCCAAGTAGAAACGTCTGGATCTATAAACTCAACAGTGTGGACTGACAACACCCAAGTCCTACTGCTCATTATGTCACCTCACCGAGAAAGCAGAAACCAGGTCTCCGTCTCTAAACCCTCAGATCTGGAACAAAGCACCTGGCATACAGATGGTGTTCAATAAATATTCAATAAGTGGATGAATAAATTAACTTCACAGCCAACAAAAGAGTATAAAAACGTTGAAGCAATTTCCTACTCTCACATAATACACCACACACACCTACTTTATAAAAAGAAAAAAATGAATTTTTTTTTTCAATTTTCTTTAAGGGGGAAAATAATCAGCTTTCAAGTAGCTTTTGAAGCCAGAGTTATCTTGTCCAACAAAATTTGCCTTTTATGAAATGTCTGTATCCTAAATAACAGACTCCAATTTAGCCTATTTAATTTTAAATACCACAAGATAACACACATTATTTATAAGATTTAAATATTAGAAAACACCTAAATGTCAAATACAGAATCGGGTAAATGGGCTGTGATATATCCAAATGATGGTACTCTGTAGCATTAAGAGTACCTCTGAACACTCATGCCAAAATATTACAATGACATGGGGCGCCTGGGTGTCTCAGTGGGTTAAGCCTCTGCCTTCGGCTCAGGTCATGATCTCAGGGTCCTGGGAACGAGCCCCGCATCGGGCTCTCTGCTCAGCAGGGAGCCTGCTTCCCTCTCTCTCTCTGCCTGCCTCTCTCCTACTTGCGATCTCTCTCTCTCTGTCAAATAAATAAATAAAATCTTTTAAAAATATATATATTACAATGACAATAAATTAAATGGTTTAGAGGCACCTGACCAGCTTAGTCAGAAGAGCATGTAGCTCTTGATCTCATGATCCTAAGTTCAAGTCCCACATTGGGTGTAGAGATTACTTAAATAAATACACTTCAAAAAAAAGTCAAGTTTAGGTATATCTACGTGTGCGTGTGTGTGTGTTTATTAAGCTCTGAAGCCACGGGAATGGACAAATTATTATGAGACGTTATGTGCCCCCAAATACTGGGAAGATATATGCCAAGAAAGAAAAGTGATCATCTCTTGGTGGTAGGATTACAGATAACATTTTTATTGTGTGTTTTTGAGTATTTTCCAAAGTTTTATCCAGCACCTACACATATGTAGTGAACAATTATATTACACATCCAATAAAGGGTATAAAACATGTATATTTTCTTGGGGCGCCTGGGTGGCTCAGTGGGTTAAAGCCTCTGCCTTCAGCTCAGGTCATAATCCCAGGGTTCTGGGATCGAGCCCCATATGGGGCTCTCTGCTCCGCGGGAAGCCTGCTTCCTCCTCTCTCTCTGCCTGCCTCTCTGCCTACTTGTGATTTCTATCTGTCAAATAAATAAATAAAATCTTTAAAAAAATGTATATTTTCCAGAAAAATAATAACATGAATACTACTGTAACCATAGTCATGGTTAAGAGACAAAAACATCATGGTACCTCAACGGCCCCTTATGGATTCCTTGATAATCAAATCCCCGTCCTCCCACAACACAACTTGTATACTAATCATTACTACCAACAAGCTATTATTACTCATATGATCACAAATAAACATGGCAGGTTCTTGGTAGAGGTATGAACATAGCCCTACGTGGTGGGAAAAAGCTTAACCAACACTTTCAGTAGAACGTGATTTTGGTATCTTTTCCAGGAACGTACTTGTATCCACTCATAACTTCCTACTTCATCTGGTCTAAACATATGGCTGACCATAAGTTAGAAAAGATGGGCAGCATAGGGCTAAAGCTGACTTAATTCCAGTACCATTCTCCTAGCCAAGTGACATAACCAGCCACAAAGTAATTTAACAACAGTTTTGCAAAGAACTATAAGCAAATTGGTTGCTAGGTTCATGGAAGAGAGAAGAGATATTTACTTATGTTGATTGACAGAGTGTCTTCACAAAGCTTGCCATGTGCTAAGATGTACTGGTCTGTATATTTTAAATACTGTACAGCAAGAGCGGGTAGGTAGTTTCCTTCCGTCGTGGAGCAAGATTTGAAGTGGTCCAGCCACGATTATTACTATGATTGAGGGCCTGGGGAACCAAACATGTACTTTAGGAGATGAATTTCATACACCCGGGACTCCCTGAAAATATTACTTTGTGATGATCACTGGATATTACTAAAGCTGCACTACAGTCAGAACATCCAGTATTTGAAATGTAAACAACCCCAAAAGAGCCACCCTGCATACATGTATCAAAGGAACAAAACAGAGTCACAAAAACCGTGTAGACGCAAAACAAGTCCAACTGTAATGACCGAGAATGCGCTACCCAAAACCCGGAGCGTCTGGAACCACTCACTACTGTGTACCCCCACCCGCTGGGCGGCAGCTACTGGGAGAATCACCTGGATGGGCACATCTGTTGAATTACTCACTATTTACACATTCATTTGTTGCTTGCCATCAGCTGTCATGCTATCAACTGCGACAGTAACTAAGCCTCAGACAAAAGATGTACTGAACAGCAAAAGGATTATTACACTTGGCGGTACTTTTGGAAGGCTGCTGCTCCATCAGAAAAACAAATGAGAAAAATGTAGCCATGTAGCTGGTGAAGAGCAATAAAAGCCTAATTTTTATGGAGGGTTAGAGGTGGAAGGCAGGCTGCGCAGACAGTCAAGAGAAGAGCTGACCGCACAGCTGGGAGGTCTACCCCAACAGTAATTACTGCTACTGGAAAGGATATGGGACCCAGGGGACCAGAGAGCACATTCATAAAGGTAATGAAATGGAGAAGAGAGATACAATGGAAGTAGTAAGTCCCCAACTATCTCCCTACTCTTACAGTCTTACTGTCAAAAATCCTGCTTTTAGCTCAGCTCTTCTGTCTTGCTAGACATGTGTGTCTTAAAAACAAAAATTATCAAATCTTATAGGGCAGGAACCGAAAGCTTGTCTCCTCCTATTGTCCCCCTTATCATGGGAACATGGTGGATGGATACCTATTCACATCTCCAGTAAGAAATACTGTGGTCCAGAAGTCTGTTTGGTTTTTTAGGATTTTATTTATTCATGTGAGACAGAGAGAACACGAGCGGGGAGCAGAGGGAGAGGCAGACTCCCTACTAAGCAGGGAGCCCGATGTAGGGCTCAAGCCCATGACCCTGGGATCATGACCTGAGCCAAAGGCAGCCGCTTAACCACCCAGGCACCCCCAGTTTTTAACCAGAGAAAAATTTGTTAAAAGTAGATGAAAAAGAGTACTCACCCAGCAAACGAGTAATATTACTCGATCACCAAGGACTTGGGCTATCTAAAGTTGGTTACTGAATTAAGTGTGGAATTTCCTGGAAAATGCAGAAGAACCTTTACCTAATTACGTAGTCATTCAACATTATGTAGTCATTCAACAAACATTTGAGAATTAAAGGAATGCATATATGCGGGTCAGAAGTAAGGAGTATTTTCCAGGCACCAAATTCCCAAAGAAGCACGTGTGTGTTCATGTGTGCACACATCCACGTGAGTGAGAGAGAGAAACATTAAGATACCAGATTATTTTTAAGGTTTTGCGAAAGTCAGAAATATTCTTTGAATGCAGAATATTTAATTCTTAAATTGAGTGCTCTTATTCTCCATTTACCAAGGACATAGCACTCCAACTCCTTGATGGCAATTCTCTGAAAAATCAAATAACGTGGTCCAGGTATGCGCATCTCTAATGATCCACCTTCATGCAGTAACAGAACTCAAGAGAGTCGAAAGAAATGAACAGATAACAACATGCCTGATAAACCATTTATCTCAAAAATCACTTGTGTAAAGCCAGTTTCCGGCAAATACGGCAACTTGTACAACCAATTGTACAACCATAAAAGTTATGATTATTAACCACTTCAAGAATACTGGATATATGAATAACTTATTCAGAAGCCGGTGCCTAAAGAGCTAAACAGAAGGAAATTAGGAGAGAGAGGAAGGCCAACACAGGGAACCTTACGCTACTAGGAACAAACAACAGGGCAAGGTGAGGAGAGGCCAGACCAGGGCCGCAGCTGAACTCTGGGCAAACCGGATCCTGACTGCGGAGGTGGGAGTCGGAGTATTTCCCTCGTGCAGCTGCTGCGTCCCGGGTTCCCACAGATCTAAAACCTAGCAGGAGAGCCCAAAGAACGGATCCCCATCTGGAGAGTGTGGAAGCTTCGGTTCTGTCCTCATCATTTCCAACGAGCAGCGTGAAGCTTCTCTTTTAAAACTCCCTCCCGTGACACTCAGAGACCACCACTTTGAATGTATAGAGTATCATGACCTGAACCCAGAGAGAAGTGACGGTGGGAGGGTTACAGGGAGGGAGGAGAACCTCGTAATGAGCTAAAGAGCCTGAAGACGGGGGCGTTAAGTAGAAAGGAGAGAAGGGACTGAGCAAGAGAAGCGCAGATCCATGTATTTAAGGAGCCACGGCTACCCACTGTGCAATTTGACTGGGCCTCAGTGTTACTGTCTGCAGAGTGGGCCGTGTTTTCCCCACACCACCCTGGTGCCAACCCAAACAAGAGCAAGCAAGGAAAGGTGATGGAGCATCCAAACTTTCCTGCCTTCCCTTTGATTCCCAAACACTTGAACCTACCTCCTAAATGAAAACCACAGAACTTAGTGTCAGCATCACAGGTCCTACCCGCCAATCCCTTCAAACCCAAGGATTTCGTGTCCTGGTACATCAACACCAGCATGAAGTCTAGTAAGCTGATTTTCACCATGTTGTACTGTTAACCTCCTCAACGTGACAGTTTATGCTCTACACCAATCGTGTGAGGAGGGGGCAGGGAGGGGGAGCACACCTATGGAATCTGCAGCACCCCAGGCAACCCCGTCACCCACGCCGTCTCGCTAAGCTACTCTATGTGTGCAGGTCTTCCTGGAAGCGGCATTCACCGAGCACTTGCCACAGTTCACTTGCACGAGCAGCCACTGTGAAAACCACAGCAATAATCGCCATGGTTAATATAAAATATTAATGTCTCATTTGTTCAACAGTTTTGTGGAAATTAAAACTTTTAGGTTAATCATATACTGAACAATTTTAATTAAAACAGTTATAAAACAATTAATCCACAAGAGCTAGCTTGGAACTTTGCCAGCCTTATTGGTTTAATGCATGTAGGCAAAACTCATTTTTTTTCCCTTTTGACTTAATGAATGCTAATATGTGACACAAAATATGCATACTAAGCTCCTAATACAGTCAGTCCATCTGGTTTTTCTTGCATTCTCTATTTGTCATTTTTCTTTGATAGCAAAATTGAAAATGAGTTCTCTGTGTTAGAAATGATAATGATGCCATGTGCCACGCTTCATTAAAAACTGTTCTTTGTAAAAATCTTCCAGGGTGAAATCAACACCCTAAGTGCTCTCTTCTTGCTATCACATAGCTGGGAGTCAAAAGGAGAGCGAGGCCCCCAGACCAGGTCCAGAACCACAACTGCAGTTTGAGATAATCCTGCCCTCTCTCCGCCATTTGCAAAGAGTCTTTCTTTCTGAGGGCGCTATGAAGACGCGGAGGAGAAAATACCAGTGTGCGCCAAATCCTCAAGTATTCCAATTGGTTCAGTGTTTTCCAAGACCAATCCTCAAGTATTTCAATTTGTTCCACATTACAATTTGTGTGATTCATTTTGGGATCTATTTGTTTGCCAAAGTAAGCACAGTTCAAACCCTCTGCTGAATATTTAATGTATGCAAAATTACCTTTTAGCACAGGCTAAGAGACCTGTTATTTCCAATAAGGCTTAAGAACCGCACTGTGTCTGACCACGACACTTTCAGATCGGTTTTCCAGGCAAGAGCCCAAAGGAAGCACCCTTGGCTATTAGCTTCCAGGAGAACACGCCTCCCCACCCATCGAAGCCTTGCCCTGAACCCGCAGAGGCCAGCCAGGCTTTACTGTTCATCAAGCTCCAGAAATACAAAAGGTACACATCACTCAGCCCTTCTAGTTCATTAAAAGCACGAGCATACGTACTTCATCTCAGCTCCCGATTCAAATGTAAGCAACTATACCAAATCCTTTTAGAGATGAAGAAATGAGTTCACCGTAATTCAGCCCTCAAATGGTGAAAATGATCCCCAGCATAATTATATTAGCTGGTACCTTCACATCTGGTGTGTATCTCGTTATTTCTGGTTGGGCACATCGCATGTGAAGCATATAAACCCTTAAAAGGTATTAGATTTCCCTTTTAACCATGGTCCTCTCGTTCAGGCCCAAAAAAAACACAAACTACTCTCATTATGTTTAAAAAGCAGGGAGAACAGAAGATTTACCAATTTAATCCCAACATGTCAGCCAAGGTACTGGAGAAGTCAGTTTCCCTCAAGGTAGCTGAGCATAAAGCTGTTTGGCAATAAGAATGCCAGCTTGTTAATTATAAATATCAACTACTTAAAATAAACACCAATATTAAAGGCCTGATTCCAGACAACAGACATATTTGAAGTTCAGGCAATCATCTGAATTCCAATCAGTAACACAAGTAACGATATTTATAAAAGC
The DNA here is from genome assembly GCF_902655055.1 of Lutra lutra. Lineage (NCBI taxonomy): Eukaryota > Metazoa > Chordata > Mammalia > Carnivora > Mustelidae > Lutra > Lutra lutra. The sequence continues at coordinate 28,077,374 of NC_062295.1, forward strand.
CTGTTCTGACAAATTCTAAATACTAGCATTTAATAACCTCCACCTGTAAAAAGCAACTCTTTTTTTCTGGCCTCTCCATTTGTGGAAAAGAACGAGAGGAATGGAGTTGATGGTCACAAATGAATTTTCAGCTCCGAAGTTTGATAACTGCGTAAGATTTCTGTTGTCGGACTAACATCATAAAGTGTGAAGGCTGGGAGACCCCTCAGAGATTACTACGTTTTACTAACAACCTTCTCATTTGAAAAATTAGGAAACACCAGGGGCGCCTGGATGGCTCAGTGGGTTAAAGTCTCTGCCTTCAGCTCAGGTCATGATCTCAGGGTCCTAGGATTGAGCCCCGCATCGGGCCCTCTGTTCGGCGGGGAACCTGCTTCCTCCTCTCTCTTTGCCTGCCTCTCTGCCTACTTGTGATCTCTGTCCGTCAAATAAATAAATAAAATCTTTAAAAAAAAAAAAAAGGAAAAATAACATATTCATACTTCTAGTGCTAGAAAGTTGAAGGCAAGAGCTAAAATGGTATTTATGAATTACACAGAAATCACATCTAAATATGTCCTTATCACTGATCTTTGAGAGCAGCTTTTAATATACCAAAGTGTCAAAATGAAGGCTCCAGTCTTCCGAGGTTCATGATGACCCCCGGCTTTCAGGGACTCCCTTTCCTCCAAGGCACGGATTCTCAACGAAGGAGACCCTGCCCCCAGGAGACATTCAGCAATGACACTGTGGCTGTCACAGCTCGGGCATGGCAAACTACTGATCCAGAGGCCAGGGGACACCGCTAAACATCCTACAAGACCCTGGACACCTTACACACAACGAAGAATTATCCCGCCCCAAAGTCAACAGTGCTGAAGACCCTGCTCTCCGGGGGTACTGCCACCCCCAGCAACACTCAGCACAGCCCAGCTGGAAAACACGCCCCGGAACAGCTCTCTGTTGTAACAGGGTGGCCAGCCCTTCCAGGATGCAACCACCACATCACCCTGACTTCTCTCATTCTCTAGAAAGAACTAAATAACAAGTCAAATCAACTCTTAGTAAGAAACAAGAAGCTCCAAATGTCTTTGATTCTCACCAGGAGGGTTTTCTTAAAGGAGGAGAGGGAGAGAGAGAGAAAAAAAAAAAAAGAAGTATATAGAGGAGGTGGGAAGGAAGATAATACTGGCTTTACAGCAAGATAAAAGGAGCAAATAAAGAAGGAAAATTACCCCCTCCTACACATCTGTGAAAGCATTTCAGATCATTGCAATTACAGGCACCCAGGAGAGCCCCCTTCACATGCACTAGGTGCGTTCTCCTAACCCCATGCTTTTTCACGTTAAAGTAACACTGTCGCAAACAGTTGTGCAGCATCGTTACGGGACAAGTAAACAGCAAACACAGACGTAGCCCAGAACCTTTCCGCCTCCAACACACAAACATACGCGGAGCACTGCAGCATGGCGTTGTCATTCCCAAGGACAGCTCTGTTCAGGATTTGAGAACAGACAACCCTCACCTAGAATTCTCACATGGTACAGCACTACCCTGGAGAAACCATGAGAACACGACGGGAGTATCAGGGTTTTTAAAGGGAGCACCTTTTTATTCCCTTGGTCATTGGGCCTTAGGCCCTAGAGTTTTAAGAGAAAGTATCTATCACACCAGTCACCATCCTGGTTAAGCTTATACACTACTCATTTGTAGACGCAGGTGGTTCGATGTATACAAAACAAACCTACCAACACCAGATGGCCAAGGTCCTACACAGCACTCGTGTGTACGGGAGCAAGAGAAGGAAATGATCGCCGGGAACCACAGGAGGAAGAAAGGGTTTCACATGTTTCTCCATTTCCTCTAACCATCTTAGTTCACAGAACAGGAAACACTGTGGAAAGGACAAACCTTTTCAATGTTCAAATTAAACACTTTTAAGATTTTTCCCTGAGAACATTTCTTGCTAACTTAACTCACTTGTCTTCAGAATTTTCACAATATTTTGATAAGGCGAGTTCACACGCCACGAAAGGTCTTTTCTGAATCTCCGTAACTCACAAAGCAAACCTCTTAGGCTTGCAGTCTGCACAGCTCTGTAGGCACCTCCGTTTTTGGGGGGTTTTGTTTGTTTGTTTTAGCATCAAAAAGAGAGCCTGAGGCACGGAGAGACCTGGAAACCCACTAGAGTTAACCACGGGCAGGGGCAACAGAGTTCCCACCAATCTCACTCGTATGGGACACAGGGCATTCCCGGGCTGCTGCTGGTTCAAAGGCTTTGATTTGCAGGCTTCCTGCGGCAGGAAACCCGGGCGGCTTGCTTTCTCTCCGCAAATGAGGTTAAAGGGCGAAAATCCACTATTCCTTCACAGTGGCTCATCCCGGCCACATCCAAGTCAGCATGTTCTCCAGAATCAACTTCTGACATTACAGAACCACCCCCCAAAATAGGTCAATTCTAAATTTACCCACACTTAGGATCTGCATCCTGAGAAATCAGTAACTCGTTCCCATCAACCATATGCCCTCTGCCTCCTGACTCTACACAAAATATGCCTGGTCTTGTCTTTTCTTTCTCTCCTGGAGACTGCCACCATAAAGTCTAAAAAGGTTCAGAAGCGAACATATTAAAAATAAATAAAAACCTGTAACTGTGTCAAACATCAAAATCTGAAAAGAAAAGCTCCTGTAAAACTCGGTGGTATAAATGATGAAAGCCAGTGCAGAAAGCCTTAAGAGCACCCACCACGTAGGTACAAAAGGAAAACAGCAGGAAGGCGGAAGCAGGTGGCCTGGGATGGAAAATTAATAGGAAAACACAGACTTCTTTGAACACTGCCAAGAAGTCCTCCAACAGAACCCAAGGAATGTGGAGGCTCGAAGCCTGGAATGTTGTTCTCAAATTCTCCCTTTCAGAATCCCCCGGAGTGCCAGGGCCGAGGGCCGGGGCACACACTGCCGACGACAAACCGAACTTAATTTTTCAGCTGGGTGGGGACTACTGCTCGTGCAAGAGTTTTGGGATCGTTTTTGCCCCGGTCTAAAGTCTCTCCACGTTCCACAGCAAAATCAAACGGATACTGATCACAGGGCTAAGGCTGAAGGGGACACATGAAACCCACAAAGCAAAGACCTTGTGCAAACTGGAAAGAGAGAGCAGGTGAAACGGGGAAGAAACTTATTCACACAATGACGTACGGCCTCAGGCTGGATTTACACATCTTCTCCATGCGTAATTTCGATGGAGAAACCTCTGGGAATCCAGTCCTGAGGAAGTAGGTCAGTAGAAATGACACTAAGGGATGGAGTCAGACAGATTTGGATTTGACACTTGGCTCTGTTGGCTACTAACTATAAAACCCCAAGCAAGCCAATTAACCAAGGTTCCAGCTTTCCCAGCCATAAGATGGGTCATCCCTACACACTCTGCAAGGCTATTGCAGAGTTGGCCAAAAATGTATAAAAAGTACCTGTCACACAGTGGGTAAGTGACGGTTGAGTACACTGGTATCCTTCTGAGGAAAACCTCACTTCCCCAGGTTCCTAGGAAAGTTCAGGCCCCTATTTCTTCATGTATCTTCTAACCTTCCTTCCTTCTCCTTCCTGCCAAATTCACTTTCTCCCTGAAACTCCAGCAGACTACATACTATTTCAATTAAGAAATTTTCCGTAAGTTACTGGTTTCTCACTTTATTCTGGAATATTCCAACACCATTCAGCTCCACTGCTTACGAATGGGTTTAAATTTGTGGCACCAGTCATTTTAAAGATAGTGTCTCAAAACAAAAGCCAGATTCCAAGTCACTGTATATCTGTTAGCTGTCGTTGTGTTTTGTTTTACTTAAGACCATTACTGACTTAAAAATAAACTTCACCTATATCTCATCTGTCCTCCTTGAAGCACTTTCCTTAACAGTCAATGAAAGTACGAATATATATGAATACCAAAAGCATAATCATTTAATTCACTAAATAATTTCAGAGAGGTTCTCAAAGGCCACACTGTTTACATTTGATAATTGCTATCATTCTCTGCAGCGTTTACTTTTCAAACCAGGAACTTATTATTTTTTTAAATGAATTTCCCTGCTAATGATCTAAAGAACCCACACGGAAAGATTCTGATGTCTACATGAACTAATGCATTATTACTAATGCATTATTATAGTACTGGGTAGTAATTTGCTCATGAACATTCCCAGGTTAGTATGAATTTTCTTTCATCACAGAGGACGGCCTCAGCAAAGAGACGAAAAGATGAATACAGGACTAGACATGCCTCTTCTTCGCTGCACGACCCGGTCAGTGTAACTTCTGTGCGCCTCACGGTGTCTCTTTATCTCATGCACCAGGTTCAGAACCTGGGAAGTTAACAAGGATTAACAAAACTCTTCTAACCCTTGAACAACCTGTGTTTGAATTGCACGGGTCCACTTACACGTGGCCTTTTTTGTAACACGGTCCAATGCTGTGCATGTATTTCCTCCTCCTCGTGATTTTAATAACATCTTTTCTGTAGCTTGCTTCCCTGCAAACATGGACTATATGACGCGCATACAAGTATGTGTTAATCAGCTATTTACATAATCCATAAGGCTTTCGGTCGACAATAGCCTTTCAGGAGTTAAATGGGGGGGGAAGAGTCAAAAGTTATATGGGGATTTTTCAACTGCGCCGGGCTCAGCCCTAAGCCCTGCATTATTCAAAGGCCCGCTGTAGCGCTCAGAAATGAATCGGCCCCACTAGCAAGTCGACATAAGGTTACAAAACGGTAACAAGAGAAATAGGTCAGTCAGTCACCATTTAATATTCACTGAACAGTGTCAGGGCTGGAGTAACTCCGAGAACTCAGGTTTCTATGTGAAATTACACAAACAACGAGCACTCAGGATAATACCTGCTACAGAACGGGAAAGGGGTCAGCAAACGTTTGTAAAGTACCAGACAGTAAACACTTCAGGCTTTTCAAGCTACGTGACCTCTGCTGCAAACACTCGGTTCCGCGGTTGTGGCCCCAAAGCAGCCAACGACAATAACCTAAGTGAATGAACGTGGCTGCATTCCTGGCAAACTTTATTTATGAAAACTGAAATTTTAACTTCACATACTTTTCATGTGTCATGACTAAACAGTCCCTCTTTGATTGCTTTTCAACCATTCAAGGATGTAAGAATCATTCTCCGTTCATAGCCACACAAACAGGTAGTGGCCTGGTTTGGCCCCCGGGCTACACACCGTTTGCCAAGCCCTGTACTTGTGCGATGCGATAGGCATTTGGGCAGACGTCGGGAAGAATTCCACAATGCCCCTGCTTTCTTTTTTTTTTTCTTTTTTTTTAAAGATTTTATTTATTTGACAGAGAGAAATCACAAGTAGGCAGAGAGGCAGGCAGAGAGAGAGGAGGAAGCAGGCTCCCTGCTGAGCAGAGAGCCCGCTGTGGGGCTCGAACCCAGGACCTGGGATCATGACCTGAGCTGAAGGCAGCGGCTTAACCCACTGAGCCACCCAGGCGCCCCTGCCCCTGCTTTCAAACACAGAACAAGAGAAGTAAACCAGAAATCACGGGAAAATGTGATAAATGCTGAGAAGAGGGCGCCCAGTGTTTTGGAACAAGAGGAGGAAGCGATGGAACAAATTTCTCCTGAACTGACAGTGAGGTCTTGATATTAACACTAAAGCAGTCTTAGCGGGGCTTTTCTACACAGAACATTGTTAAAAGTTACCATAATAAACTAAAAACAAAAAAGGCAACAAACACCTGTGACTTTATAAAACCACCTCCAGGGACGCCTGGGTGGCTCAGTTGGTTAAGCAGCTGCCTTCGGCTCAGGTCATGATCCCAGCGTCCCGGGATCGAGTCCCACATCGGGCTCCTTGCTCAGTGGGGAGCCTGCTTCTCCCCCTGCCTCTGCCTACCACTCTGTCTGCCTGTGCTCATGCTCGCTCCCTCTCTCTCTCTCTCTTTCTAACAAATAAATAAATAAAATCTTTAAAAAAACCACCTCCAACCACCCGCATCCAGTAAGACTTTCTCAGAACGCGCCTGGGTGCATTTTATTTATTTTTTTTTTAAGATTTTATTTATTTGACACAGAGAGAGATCACAAGGAGGCTGAGAGGCAGGCAGAGAGAGAGGAGGAAGCAGGCTCCCTGAGGAGCAGAGAGCCTGATGCGGGGCTCGATCCCAGGACCCTGGGATCATGACCTGAGCCGAAGGCAGAGGCTTTAACCCACTGAGCCACCCAGGCGCCCCAGCCTGGGTGCATTTTAGAACGTCCTTTTTAATTAGCATTCCAGGCCAGGACCTCCGGCAACATCCATTCTCCAGTGATCTGCCAGGACGCAAGCGCGTCCCGGGTGGCAGCCGGCTGAGACTCTCGGGGCCAAGTCCACAGGCCTGGGCTATTTATTTCACCCAAACCCCCCGGCTGTCACGGGTGACAGTGTTCAAGTACTCCGGGACAGAAACAACCCAACGGGTCCCCCAAGTGAAAGGCCAACGGAACAAATGAGCTTGGCCGGAGTCACGTCTCTGCCTGCACCCCGTGGTGCCGCCCCATCAGGGCAGGTTTATTAGAGGGTCGCCGCTCATCAGCACTAGGTTTATCTGCATGTGGAGATGTTCAGGCACATTTGTTTTAATTACCTCAGAACAAACGAAGCTTGGGTCTTCAGACTTTAACTGTCACAACTGTCTGCCCGGATGTTGTGTTCCGAGGGGGAAGCTGAGGGAGCCGGGAGCCAGGCTGACATCATCAGCTGCGTATTTAATTAAAACAAGATGAAGGGCGGGCTGGAGAGGACCGTGGGTCAGCCTTTCTGTCCCAGTGGCTGCACCGCTCAGGAAAATCCAAGGGGCTCAAGGCTTAGCTCCCTCCGTCCCCTTGTCCCACTCCCAGTCTGAGAGAAGGGCTGTCTTTCCTAACGACCACGAAGCAAATGACCCCGTGTGAGCTTCTGGCTTCTCCACGAGTCCTGAATGTCCCCTGGAAAGAGAATCAGCAACGACCACCTCCTAAGCGCCCACAGGCCACAGATCCTTTAGAATACGATAAAACACAAAATAAGCCTTGGCAGTAAGGAGTGGTCTGAACACCTGACATTTACACCAGAATCTCAGGTGTGTTGGCAACGAGCTTTCCTTCCTTGATGTCTGAGGGACCCAAGACTTCATGGAAGAAACAGCGAACGCCTTGCCTTTAACGCGACAGTAGGCTTCCGTGCGCTGGTATCCTAACATCTGGTTGCATCAGACTCCAAGGCGTCCCTTATTGGAAGAACCTGTCATCATAAACCCAACCCCCTCCACCCCTGGCCTCACCAAAAAAAAAAAAATTAAAAAAGCCTAATGCTGGGCTTGTGATGCAACATCAAATTCAGGTTTTCAAGCGAGCTCTCCCATGTGAAAATAGAGGGAATAAAGTGAACCCAAGATCTGGGTGGTTCTTTTCTTGGTCCGTCCCAGAGGAATCCCCAGCACCTTCCTGTGCTACACAGGGTGATTAAATCAAAGAACAGGACACACTAACTGACCAACAGGTCCTATGCCCCCCCCTTTTCTTCCCAAGGGAACAAGAAAATTCAATGATCTGAAAGGCAGAAAAATTCTGAGCAAAACCCCTTTTAAAATTGAGCAAAATCAACAATCTGGATAAAAACCAAGCAACTGCAGGATGGGTGTTTCTGTTTGTGTCGGGTCTTGTCCCCAGCACAGTCAACCACGCTCTTCAAGGAGCGTTGGGAACCTGAGCCTCCGTGGTGACCCACGGGAACTCCTCTCGCGCTGGCGGCAAGCTCCTCTTTCCCCGGAGGCCTTTCCAAGCGCTCGGTGGTCAGCTGTGTGAGGACTTCTAAGGGCCCTGAAGTCGACCCGTGTCAGGGCTGCGGTCACCATACGGCGGGGAGGGGCCAAGGGGCCGAGTGTCAGGAAGCCCCAAGAAAATGGCACAAATTCCATGTGCCACGAGAGCTGGGGGCAGACATGTGAAATGGGGAAGGGAGGGGAACCTACGGAGACAAGAAGAAATCTGTCCTGCCAGCCCCTCAGCCCGCCTTAACCTTCCGCGTTGAACGGCAGTTCTAGAGCAAGGGGAGTGCCCTACACGGGCAGCGCTGTGAAGGCCTGGCCTGCGAGAGAAGACGGTGTTTGGTTTCGGCCCCATGTCTCTGCTCCTCCGTCCGGTGCAGTGCAGGCCTTTCGAGCTGGCGTCAGCACCCAGACAGTGAGGGGGACGCTGAGACAGCTCCTTCCAAACGGGTAACAAGCCACAGTCCAAGCCCCTCTCCCAACCAGACCCCCACAAAGGCGCAGTTCCTTCCTTGAGACGCTTCTCCCGGCTTCCTTCGGGAGGCAGGGCGACCTCACACATTCTGGGCACAGCTGTCTCCCCTCCAGTAAGAGAAGACAAGTGCTCACCTTTGGGTAGGGCTGAAAGGGGCCTCTACCCCGCCCGCCCCGCAGTGCTTCTCAAACTCGAGAACCATCAGAATCACGGGAATGACCTGTTAAAACACAAATTACTGAGCCCCACCCCCAGAATTTCTGATTCAAGAGGGCTGCAGTAGGGTCTGCTCCCCCCCTCCAAAACTACATTTCTAACAAGTTCCCAGATGATGCCGATCCTCCTAGTTTAGGCACCATAATCTGAGAACCACTGCAGTCAATTAGTAGAAACAAGAAAGTCAGGCAATTGTTGTTTTCAGCTTTTGAAAAAAATATGACAGCCCCCAAGTTAATAGAGAGCCTAGAGCTCTTTATACGTGTAAATCCTGAAGTGTTTGCTTTGTTGTATGAGCAGCCGGTTGTGATTCTGCACTCAGCCACAAAGCAGGTTTGCAAATTTTTTTTCATTAACTGGAGGATTTGCTTCGTGTCTGTATTATTGTTTTACAGTTTCTAATTACTGGGCTGTGAAGTGCCAAACGGTCAACAAGCTTCGCTATTGTTATTCAGGTGCGCCGGCTGGTGCCCGCGAAGAGGGCCTTGTTTCCTCGGGCAGCCGGACGGCTCGCTCCAGGCCCGCGGATGCTCACGCAGTACTGCGACAGGAACACAAACTGGCCACAGAAACACAACCTCCACCAATTAACGCATCTTTCCGAAGCATGAGCACCCAGCTGCCTTATTTCCTCGCAGGGTCCTGTTACCTGACTACACAGAAGAGGGAGACTGTGGCTAGAAACGCCCCCTCCAACATTTTTCGTGTCTGGTTCTGTAACACACGCAGCTGCCGTCACCCAAAAGCCACCCGGAGCACGTAGTGAGTAACTGAAGATACAAGGACCCTACAGACACCGCACAGGTCCGTGTAAAAGGGGAGGTGCTCCAGGTAAGGGGAGCGGGTACGGACGCGCACCTGAGGAGCTCCCCCTGAGGAGCTGACCCAGAGCCCTGGAGTCCGGCTTCCTGCCGTCCACCCTGCCTCCGCCTCCGGCCTCCAGCCCCCCACACAGCGGCAGGTCCCGGGCCTCTCCGGGCGTCAACTCCCCATCTGTGAAGCGAAAACAGCGGCAGCGCACACGCTTGCCTGGGCTGGCTTGAGTGTAAGGGATGATCCCTGTGAAGTGCTCGTCACAGTGCTGGGCACGCTGTAGGAAGTCGGTAAGCTGTCGGAGTTAATACTGCTTCCTGCGAAGCTCTGGGGCAGGACGGGGAAGGGCCCTGTGCCCTCCTTCCCCTTGGGGATGTCAACAACTACAGGGAGGAGCACGGCTTCTCCTCCGTCCTGAAGGGACTCAGCGAAACTGGAAGCAGCTGGGGTGGGAGGCGAACCGAGAAGACTTCAAGAGAGACGAAGAGCGGGGTCACCGAGAATGAGCGAGCTCTTTCAGGCAACTCGGCAGAAAGAACAGAGCTGGGCCAGGAAGAAAACGCAGGAAGGGCTGTGTGCCGGCTCGGAGGTCTCCAGGCCGACATCTCGTATTGTCATCCCAGAGCATCTGAGAACTATTCGCACAGAGCACAGAAGTTTTATAAATTTCTCCTAACCAGGGCGCCTGGGTGGCTCAGTGGGTTGGGCCGCTGCCTTCGGCTCAGGTCATGATCTCAGGGTCCTGGGATCGAGGCCCGCATCGGGCTCTCTGCTCAGCAGGGAGCCTGCTTCCCTCCTCTCTCTCTCTCTGCCTGCCTCTCCATCTGCTTGTGATCTCTCTCTGTCAAATAAATAAATAAAATCTTTAAAAAAAAAAAAAAAATTTCTCCTAACCAGATGCAATTATTCTCCTTATTCAAAATCCCTCCCTAACCTCTTCCCATCTGGAACGGCTGCAACCGAAACGGAGAGTAAGCGGAGAACGAGAGAAGCCAGGATGTCTCCCCTCACTGAGGGGAACAAGAGACCCAAAAGAACAAAGCTGGGCTGGTGCAGAGGAGAGGCTGGGCAGGGGAAGCCTCGGGTCAGAGGACGCCAGAGGAAAGGTCACGAGAACAAAATGATCACACATCCTTCGGGCCGCTTCCTAACAAGGGTGACCCCGAGAGTGCGCGATCAAGAATCAGGAGCAGTAGAACGGAGGCGACTTCCACTCAAGGAGCACGGGAACGAAACCGACGCTCGCGGGGGCATGTGCGCGCAGAGCATCCGACTCACTCTTCGCACGCTCGGAGAAAATCCCATGTCTGCCTTCCGATGTGCGTGCTCTGCTGTGCTCTGAAACTCAAGAGCGAGAAGTGTCTGTCAATGACCCTCGCTCTTGAAAACACAAGAGCTGTGCAGGGAGAGGACGCCGGCCACTCGATGCAGACGAGGGCTGGAGAGAGACATTATCTTCGAGTAAAGGGCTAGTTGCACTTTTCTTCTAGAAACAAATCAAAACCATTCATCTATCACAACTGTGCTCCAGACTGCACGTCCGGCCCACCCCCGACGTTTTCTTTAGTCTTTGGGGACAGGACACAGATGCAGGGCTGCCCCACCAGAAAAGCTGAAACGAAGAATCAAGCTTAACTCATTTCTTGGCCTCAGAAGAGGCAGAGCCCAGACGGGGGAATAATTAAGAGCTTACAAGTCCCCTAGGCTCTATCAAGAAGGAAGTCCCCACTTCCACGACAGCGCTGCAAGTGCCCGGGTCACAGTGTCTCCTCAGCCCCGTGCACGCAGGCAGCCTCCCACGTCACTCACCGAGCGGCCAGATGCACCAGCAGATGCCTCGCCACGCCTCACACTGTGCATTAGTGAGCTCACGGGATCGTAACGGTGGACGCTGGGCCCGAGCTGAGGCACTATGCAACTTATTTCTAAAGGTACCTGGGAAAAAGCTTCCTGCATCTGTGAAGGGCGATTCAGTACGCGGTAATCACGGCTGAAGCTCCCGGGTCTCACCAAACTACCTTCAGCAAAGACCTAAGTCAGATTTGCCTCTTCTCCCCCACAGTCCCACCCCCAGTCCTCACTGCGGACACAGTAAACATACGCTCGGGGCTGGACACTCCCCATTTCTTGCATTTTTTTTCTTTTTCCAAAAAATAATACATTCATTACCAAAATTAGACATAATTTATATGCTTTCTTAAAGCTTTGCTTGTCCATAAATCCACAGATTGGAAAGAACCCTGTGGGGAAAAAAAGATGTTTTGCTTCAGGAAAATATGGTCACTGCATCAGCACAGGCAAGAGCCCACTCACACTTCTCTTCTAATAAAACTACGAACACACCCAGAAAGTCACAGATAAAGATGCCTCCAGCAACCAAGGTCCAAGACTCTTTATCTTATTCCCAACATCTAGCACAGCATCTCCGCCATACTGTAGACTCAGCACATGATTCTTAATGACAACCTTTAAAATGGATATGGGCTTTAAGGGGTGATTTCGCAAAGCTAAAATATGAAGCTCCCGCCCGTCCATCCTCCCCCACACCTGCCATAATGACACAGCAGCCGATTTTACCACGATTCAGACACCTCTCTCCTGACTCTCTTTCCCCCAACCAGGGCTAAAAACATCCCAGGCACAGACACTGACAGCCACCGGTCCAGAAAGACTGTTTTTCTACACGGAATGGACCCTCTACCAAGCGCAGGCATCTACTTTCAAAGTGTTTAGGATAACTTGTCCCAAACCAACAAAACCAACCTATTCCAAGAAACTATCTGTCAGCTCACCTTCAGGGCCAGAGACCACCACACAGAGTGTAAGGGCCCTGCTGCTTCATGCAGACCTAAATTCTTCAACAAGATTAACGTACCTAATAGGATTTAGGGATGCTATGAAGGCCATTATGGTGTCTCCTACAAGCTGGAGGCTCCAAAGGCTTTAACCATTCGGTTTAATCCAATCTGGCCTAATCTAATCAAGGCTGTCTCCTGTATTCTTTCTGTGGACTTTGAGCAGTGATCTAAAAAATGAAGGAGAAACCTCCATTCAAATCAGACCCTGCAGACCAAACACAGGCTAGCTTTCGTCTAGAAATAAGGTAGACTGACAAACATGTGTGTGGGCCCCTGGCTGCCTCAATTTGCTAGTCTCTATGATCTACCTAGGCTTAGATTTTAATTAAATGGCACAAAGAAGATTCCACATGTTGATTAGTAATCTTACTCAAAACCCGCACCTTTCTTCTCCATTCTAAGAGGAGCAAGGGTCTAACCTAGCAGCAAGTGCTCTACCCACAGGAGGTCAAAGCTGAGGCTGACTCAACCGCGCACAGCTTCTCCTCCCCTGACAGCACATGTCTCCACAAAAAGGTCTCCACAACCCTATGAGGCTGGAAACGCTAGCTCAGATGCCCAGGAGAAGAGGAGGGTCTGGCCCAGGTCCCCACCAGAGCATTCCGAGAGCGCCGGACGCCCTCAGGCGGCAGCTAGCATCCCAGACCCTCCAGTCTCCAGAGCTATCGCAACAGCGACCACAAGCTCCTACGTTAACTCCTAGGGCTTAAAGTGGTGTAAGAAGGAAGAGAAAATAAAAACTATGGGCTTATGCATTTTAGACCTACACCTCGCAGTCCAGTACCTACACTGGGAAAAAAAAATGAAGCAAATCTCTCAATATTCACATACACGTATCTCAAGAAGTCCCTGTATATTTATGTTGAAATGATCTAAAACTTCTGACATAATGGGTTAAATTACTAAAAATTTCAGCTGTTTCCTTTTTTTAATGTGGCCCCTGGGGACTTTTCAATCGCGGATGTGCTCCTGTACTCCATCAGACAGCACTATTTCCGACCGTCCACTTACTTTAACGCCTCAAAACAACCCCAGAGGAAAGTACATACTTCACCCCATTAACCCCATCAGATCAGGGCCACGTGATAATCCGCAAAGTAAGACTGGAACAATCTTTGAACAATTATGGACTGAGGCCTCAGAAGGAGCGGGGTCCATGGACCCCAGTGCCAGCTCCCACACTAATTTATCTGAATCAAGCCTGACCTTGCTGTGCAGGTTCTCAGAACTGCCGGGGGCTTGTCCACATGCGATGTGCAGAGCCGTCACAGACCTCCTGTCCACATTCCCCGTCACCTCTGGTTATCTCAGGAGGACTACTCCGTGTTCTCACACGGACCAGGCAGCTCCTGGTTCTTGGCCAACAGAGGAGTCATGCCTTCATTCACCTGGGCAGCCAGCTTTGGGGAGGTCTCCAGAGCACATGAACTCGAGCACAGGAAGTCCGGCTTCAAGTCCTAACCACTGAGCAAAACGGTCACCCTCTCACCACAGGACACATTCCCTCAGGTTCTGCTACCAGCACACTGGAACCTAAGTGGCATAGAAAAGGCTGTCGTTCCCACTGAGAGATCCAAACAGGAAACCCTGGTTCTCAGGAGGAGGATGGCAGCTACCAAAGATGTCAAATGCGGAGGACCCACGAGTCGCCAGATGTGTCCTGAGTCTGTTCCATGCCCTGTTCACATGGTCTTGGGCCCCTCGCATGGCACTGCCAGGGCCAACACTGCCTCCAGCCCTCGCTCAACCACATCCCGACTCCCTGCGCTCCATAACCTAATGAGGCTTTAAGAAAAGCTTCCAGGGGAAAGTCTTTTACTCAGCAAACTTAGGAGGAACAGCAGCAGAGCCTCCTCCAAGCGCGAGGAGTTCAAGGATGAAGAACAGCAGGTCACAGTCACCGCCCTGGGGCGGCAGCCTGCACAGGAGTCTGATCCCACACAAGCAGAAGCACAGGTGAGACGAAGAGGAGAAAAGCAGCATTCCACACGGTGCAGGCCAGGGGACAAAGGCAAAGGACAGCACAGTACTCGGAGCAACAAGACGTTCAAGTTAAAAGGGCAGAGGAGAGGAGGCAGGGCCAGAAGCTTCCTGAGCTTATAAGCTGGGCAGTCTCCCAAGGTCATGACTCCAGAGGGCCCCACACTTGGCTTAGTGCTCTGCTGTCATCCTCTTGAAGTTCTTAATAATTTTTCGATAAGAGGCTCCGCGCGTTCATCTTGCATGGGGCTCCACCAATTACATCGCTGACACTGGTGGTGAGAGACGGTGGGTCTCAAACAGGGCCAGGCGGGGCCAACGTGATGAAAAGCTCCTCTTTCACCTCGGAATGACCCACTGGCAATCACGCCGTCATGGCAGTGGCTCTCTATAGAGTCTGTGACAATGGCCAGGAGTCCTACTGCTAAGATTCTAAGTCAGCAGGTCTGGGATAAAAAGACTACGAAAAGTGCATTTTTAACAGGCTCCTGGTGATTTTGATGTCAGACGTTTGAGAATTTACATCTAGGAAGTAAGATATGCGAACACTTTATCTCTTACAGATAGAAAGGGTGCAGAGAAGGACCTCCTTGAGCAAGTGTATCTTTCCCAAGCCCTTAACCCACTCCAGCCACACAAGAATCTGTAGATAGCACCAGGCTTCAATAAGGTTACTAGAGCACAATTTACGGAAACAGCATGTCAAGAGCCCCATTTAAGGAGTTAATCATCCTGACAAAGCACTACACACTAGCCCGCTCTGGATGGCTGGAATTGTGCTACTACATAAAACTATGAGGGGAAGAAAAGGGGCAGAGAAAGAAACCATAATTTCACAATATGCTTCTTAGAAGACAATGCCCCCTTCCCTTCCTGATTCCTTGCTAGTTCTCAGGGATCCTTCCAGATTTTGCTCCAGTGTCACTCTCCAGGACTCTCAAAGGGCCTGTGATCACCCTTTTTACCCTCCATCCAATTACAGCTGTGTGGCTATTGGTTTTGACATTTTGATTTTTAAATGTTTGTCTTCCACCATACAGCCCCACAGCATCCAGAATGGTGTGTGATTCACAAGCACCTCCAATTAGCAGCTACAGGGAGCTTAGTAGATAACAGCAAAGGAATTGAGAAAGGTACAGGTTTGAGTCAGCCATCAGAAAGAGGGTAAGGTGACTTTGCTCACAAAGCAACAAGGCAAGAAGCAAGTACAGAGATAAGCCTCTGACAACACAGCAAACCGAGGGGACCATAAGGTGTGCGCAACTGTTTCCTAGTTGCCGTCTTCCGGAGTCCTGGACTGGCATCCCCCACTGGAAAAAAGCTCGGTGTAACAAATAAAAGGAGGTGGTCTGGCACCCCGCTCCTCGGGCTGGTTTTAGAAACACAGCACAGCAGAAGGCAAAGTAGTTTGTCCGATGCCTTCCTGTTCCTCGAGTCCCTAGACATCTAAGTACAGCAAGACACACCCCTTTTTTGCGCCAAGGTATCTGAAAGTCTGTAAATAGGCTTAAAAAAAAAATGGCTGATCCTCTAACACACGGGAGGAGAGAGACCTTAACCCACAGCTTAGCACAGTGAGCATCATGGAAAATGACTGATTTTCAGAAAAGGTCCTGTTCATTTATTCCTTCCCAGGTTCCAGCCTCAGTGCGGCTGCTGCCTACTTACTGAACCATGTGTGAGTGATTAAAGCCGCTCCCCAGCCATCCAACTTAAACGGTGCTACGTCTGTAATTAAAACACACCATAAAAAATGATGAACCACCAAATTCAGGTGCTGCATAATTTATTGACATTTCTGTAACAGCCTCCCCCAAGGAACTCAAGGCATTTTACAAACTTAAAATTATCTAGCAGATATGAATCTTCACAAAATTCCCAGGAGAAAGACAAGACTATAAGGAGAATAATCAATACCAGGCCCCTTACCATCACCCGTCCACCCCTTCCTCCCACAAATCCAAGTGTGCACACTGTAAGTCTCTCTAAGCTGCAGGTCTAAACTAATTCAGAAAATTATAGAGGAGATTTTTTTTTTCCCCCAGAAAACCATCCCAAACAGAAGAGTTGCTATTAACTACTTCACCACATTGTGGGAAAAGTCACAAACCTTTTCTTGCATCTTTTCTATTCTACAGTAGAAAAAAATCCCATTCCACTCCAACGTTTCGAAAGCCAACTTAAAGGAAAGAACAAGGCAAAAAAAAAAAAAAAAAAATAGAAAAATTCCTGAATTCTGAGAGTTCTTGCTGTTCTGAATTTCTGTGACCTACCCCCTCAGAGGAGAATCTATAGTTTAAACACCTCCAGTTTCCCAGGGCCTCTGGAGGTACTGAGAACATTTTATTTTTTAAGCTGGGTGGTGAGCACATCAGTTTTGGGTTTTTCTGCTTTCAACCCTCTGTATACATATGAGTACGGGGTTTGTACGGGCTCCCGATGTGCAGCAGGCCAGGATCCCTGCTTCGAGAACGCACACTGCATCAGATTCTCCTGTGTGCTCTTCCAAGGAGAATGCTGTCATGGGCTGAATTCTGTCCCTTCAAAAAACATACGCTGAAATCCTGATTCTCAGTACCTCACAATGTGACCTTATTTGGGAACAGGGCGGTTGCAGGCATAATTAGTTAAGATGGGGTCATGGTGGGGTAGGGAGCACCCTTAGTCTGACATGCCTCATGTCCTAAGCAGATGGCCATGGGAAGACAGGCACACTTAGGGAGACTAGCATGTGGTCCCAGAGACTGGGACTGGAGTCGGGCAGCCGCAAGCCAAGGACTGCCGGACACTGCCCAAAACCACTGGAAGCTGGGAAGAGGCAAGGAGTCCCCTGCAGGTTTCAGAAGGAGCACGGCCCACCCACCCCACACCTTGATTCCAGACGTGCAGCCTCCAGCACTTTGAGAGAATGTACTGCAGTGGCTTTAAGCCACCCGGTGCGTGGAGCTCTGCTGCCGCAGCCCCAGTCCTGGGACACAATCCAAACTCCTACCAGGAGCGGTGCTGGAAGCGTCTGACCACCTGATCGCACGGGAAGTCGGACGCAGGTTCCAGAATCCACAAATTCCATTTGTGCAGGAAAAGACCTCTGAATTATGCCAATGTTTTGAAGACAAGAAAACACTGAGTTTCACAAAGAGTCTGATGTTCCCATCGTTAAAAAAGTCACTGGCTGTTATCCACACTGACAATATTTTAGGAATACTCACTCAAACATCTGGAAAAAGGAGACACAAGACAGGTACTTTTTTTATGCAGACAGACAAGAAAGCTCGGGGAACCAACAGGGAGTGCAGACAACAGAAGAGGGCCTGGCCTCCTGGCCCCGTAAAAGGAGACGGGAAAGGCCCTGGGACAAACACCAGTGCCCAAGAAGCTTCTAAAGAACTTGTCTCTGAAACTCTCCCCCACACTCTCAGTTACTGGCCTCTGTTCCTATTTTAAAATTACAGGGTTCGTGAGAACCCTGACCTGTGCCTGCTTTGGTGCGACAATATTTGCAAAGAGCTAATAACTGGAGGAAAGTAGTGAGGAAAAAGCTATCTGGTTCCACTATCCATCCATCCATCCTTTTAAGTGTCTCACTATAATCCACAGCAGACATACTTAGCAAACTTTAAAATACAGCCTCTCAACATTGTTACAATTAAGTCACTCTGAAATGTCATGAAAAGCAATCTAGTCCCATTAAAATCTTCACACTCTCATTAAAAAAGCACTTACAGACTCGAAAATGTTCCTAATACATTATTTAAAGACACAAGATGTACAGTGACTAAAATCCTTGTACGAGGAAGAATAGTAGCAGTCTACTTTTTAAAAAATGTACAAATTTGTGTCATAATTGGGTAATTGGCAAACTGCAGATAGCAGTCGGGGTGTGATATACTACTCTCAAAGAGGCTTGGAGGGTGCTCCCCGCCCCCTGAAATCACAGTCCACCCAGGACCCCTCCATATCACATCTTAGTTAGTGGTGCCTCCTGCTTCCTTCCAGGATTTCCAAGCCCGGAAAGAGGGAAGGCAAGAAGGGGAAGGGTGTGGGGGAACCAGACCCTTTCGGCTCACACCTCCAGGCCACGAGTCATCACTGTAAAGCCCTGACCTCTGGTCCATGTGGTCTCCTCCCTTTCAATTAAGGTCACTGCTATTTGTACGTTGCCATTCAGAAGCCGAACTTTGTTTTTACAGGTCCTAAACACCCTGAGGGAACAGCAGGGGCCCCAGGCTGGAAGTCTCTTTTCCACTCCTTCCTTCTGTCAGCCCCCCAAACCCACACTGATCCTCCTTTGATTCAAGAGCTGAGTTTGGAACACGGAGGCCTGACACCTGACTCCTAATCCTTTCCACGCAGAGACACGCCGCATGCCCTGGGGGTCAGCCTCACCCCAAGACGGATTTCACAGTTCTAAATTAGTTTAGTGTTTGTTTCAATGAAATTACTGAAAATGCTGAGTTTGTATAAAAGATTTATGACTCCTGCTCCCTGTCTTCCACATGACTGTATGTCAGTGTGTGAGGCCTTCAGCCTCCTAATGTATGAAATGAAAGGGATGGTATTCTCAAATCCTAAACCCCTCCTCTGAGTCACTTGTGAATCCTTCCCATTAAGTGCCAGGTCAAAAAATGACCCTCACTGCTTGATAATTTTGATGGCAATTGTTAAAAAATTTTTTAATCCCTGTTTAAGAATTCAAGATTTGTTTTCAAGCAGAAGGAAGATGGTGAGATTTTCTTGGTTCCTTTCCCCAATTCTTTTACTCACTGAGATCAATAATGTATTATACCGTGCCACTGCCCGTATGACGAACGAAACTGAAAAATAAATGTAACGTGTTAGTCATTCTTCTACAGTTAGTCAAAATGTCATCCAGTGAGCTCCTATTCCGTGCGGAGAGCTTTTCTTAACTACTTCCTTCTTTTCAAAGACACATGAATACCCCCTCGTACCAAGGGAGGACCTAGAGAGATCAAGTCAGAAAGTCAGAAAACTGGGGGAACGGTACTGACCCCTCTGCATCGCAACCTATGACTGAAGGAATGAAGAATGAACAAATGAATTTTAAAAGAAAAAAAAGAAAGAAAAGTAAGGGAAAGGTAAATAAACCTCAGGAAGAAATTAAGAATTCACTATGTAAGTCCCCACCATCAAGGCTTTTCACAAGCAACATTTTGTTTCAATTGGGTGTTCCTGTTTGGCAGTACAACACTTAAAAACCAAAGGCAAGCAGCAACTTCTTTCTAGAACCGCAGCCAAAGGCAAGGGAAGCAAGGGCAAAAAGGAACTATTGGGACTTCATCAAGATCAAAAGCTTCTGCACAGCAAAGGAAACAGGCAACAAAACCAAAAGACAAATGACAGAGAGGGAGGAGATATTTGCAAATGACTTATCAGATAAAGGGCTAGTGTCCAAAATCTATAAAGAACTTAGCAAACTCAACACCCAAAGAACAAATAATCCAATCAAGAAATGGGCAGAGGACATGAACAGACATTTCTGCAAAGAAGACATCCAGATGGCCAACAGACACATGAAAAAGTGCTCGCCATCACTCGCCATCAGGGAAATACACATCAAAACCACAGTGAGATCCCACCTCACACCAGTCAGAATGGCTAAAATTAACAAGTCAGGAAACGACAGATGTTGGCAAGGATGGGAGGAAGGGCAACCCTCCTACACTGTTGGTGGGAATGCAAGCCGGTGCAGCCACTCTGGAAAACAGCATGGAGGTTCCTCAAAAAGTTGAAAATAGAGCTACCCTATGACCCAGCAATCATACGAGTGGGTATTTACCCTAAAGATACAAACGTAGTGATCCGAAGGGGCACGTGCACCCGAATGTTTATAGCAGCAACGTCCACAATAGCCAAGCTACGGAAAGAGCCCAGGTGTCCATCAACAGATGAATGGATAAAGAAGATGTGGTATATATGTAAATGGAATACTATGCAGCCATCAAAAGAAATGAAATCTTGGCATTTGCAATGACATGGATGGAACTAGAGGGTATCATGCTTAGCGAAATAAGTCAATCAGAGGGCGCCTGGGTGGCTCAGTGGGTTAAGCCGCTGCCTTCGGCTCAGGTCATGATCTCAGGGTCCTGGGATCGAGTCCCGCATCGGGCTCTCTGCTCAGCAGGGAGCCTGCTTCCCTCTCTCTCTCTCTCTGCCTGCCTCTCTGTCTACTTGTGATCTCTCTCTGTCAAATAAATAAAATCTTTAAAAAAAAAAAAAAAGAAATAAGTCAATCAGAGAAAGACAATTATCATATGCTCTCCCTGATATGAGGAATTTGAGAGGCCGGTGGGGGGGGAGTGGTGGGGGTAGGAAAGGAAAAAAATGAAACAAGATGGGATCGGGAGGGAGACAAACCATAAGAGACTCTTAATCTCACAAAACAAACTGAGGGTTGCCGGGGGGTAGGGGGTAAGGATATCCCTAGGTAGGGACAGGGTGAGTGCTGTGAAATGTGTAAGCCTGATGATTCACAGACCTGTACCCCTGGGGTAAATAATACATTATATGTTAATAAAAAAATAAAAGATAAAAAATAAAACACCCAAAGGCAATGACGGGGCACCTGGGGGGCACAACTGGTTAAGTGTTCAACTCCTGGTTTCAGCTCAGGTCATGATGTCAGGGTCATGAGATTGAGCCCTACAGTGGGCTCGGTGCTCAGCATGGAGTCAGCTCGAGATTCTCGCTTTCCCTCTCCCTTTAACCCTTCACCAGGCACCCCACTCCCCATGCTCTCTCTCTAAAATAAAAAAATAAATGTCAAAAAACAGAAAACCAAAGACAGTAAGACAGTGTGTTTGGGATCATCATTTTGACAAGAAAAAGAAAAAAAAATCTAGGGGCCCTCCACCAACGGTTATGACTAAAGGTCAATAAAGAATAGAAATGGTTGAAATTAAATCCCACTTTCCATGGCTCAGGGGCTGCCAGGGGCCACTGCCATTCTGCAAGCTTTGTACTTCCTTGTCTACTTCTCCCTAAACAGAACAAAAGGGTGATGTGGTGGGACCGTCTCAGTCAGCCTGGGTACCACTGACTGGGGGGCTTCAACAACAGGTATTTATTTTCTCACAGTCCTGAAGGCTAGAGTCTAAAATCAGGGAGCCAGCATGGTCAGGGTGTGGTCAGAGCTCTCTTCCTGGCTCACAGACAGCCACCTTCGTGCTGTGCCCTTGCATGCAGGGGAGAGAAGGAGAGAGGGAGGGAGGGAGGGAAGGGGGCAGAGAGAGAAAGCTCTCTGGTATTTCTCCTTACAAGGGCACTAATCCATCATAAAGGCCCATCCTCATGATCTGACCCAAACCTGAACATCTCCCAAAGGTGCCATTTCCAAATATCATCACATTGGGGGTTAAGGTTGCAATATATGAATCTGAGGGGGGCATAATTCAGTCTGTGGCAGAGACCTTCAAATTAACTCAATGCTGCCCCAAGCCTTGAACACTGAGCACCTACCACCTGCAGAGGCTGTGCTGGGCAGGGAAGCAAAAAAAAAAAAAAAAAAAAAAGAATGAGCTTCAAACCCTGATTTCACCAGTGTCTGTGAAATTTAAAAAAAAAAAAAAAAGCAGGTTACAAAACCATTGTGGAGCTGCAGCTTTGTCTGAGCAGAAGGATTTTTAGTCAGTCAATGTTCACAGACACTCTTCCGGGAAGTAGGATGTTCCAGCAAACATCCGCAGAAAAATATAAACAAAAACTTTAAACATGGCTTCTGTCTCTCGTAGGGGCGGCTGACACTCTTCAGGTGACCCCCACGATCCTCACCTCCTGGTGTCCATAACCCTGTTCAATCCTCTCTCCTTGAGTGTGGGAGGGACCTCTGACTTGCTTCTCATCTGTAGGATACAGCAAACACGACAGAGGCACAGGATTCCATCCCAAACGCGGTAGCACCTGCGTCGGCCTCACTCTCCTTTGTCGCCTAAGAGAAGTGAGCAGCCACACGGGGGAAGCTCACGTCACAAGGAAACACGGGCGGCCTCAAGGGGCCGAGGGAGCCCCTAGGCAGCCAGCAAACAAGGCCCTCAGGCTTTCCGCTGCAAGGAGTGCATCCCACCGACCACCCCAACAAGGCTGGCGGCATCTCCTTCCCCAGGCAAGCGTTCAGATGAGTCTCCAGCCCTGGGCAAAACCTTGACGGCGCTGCGCAAAGGACCCAGCCCGGCTGTGTCCGAGCTCCGGACCCACAGGAACGGTGAGATAATAAACAGAGGTTATTTTAAGCCACAAAAATGCTGTCTGTGGTAATACTGTCACACAGCAACAGATAACCAACACAGGACAATTTGCTTGAATGTCCCATTTGAAGTGTTTTAAAATTCTTTCCCCTCACAAATCAACAACTGTTTGGGCTCATGTGGGAGTGGAAGTGGGGATGTTAATCTTTCAAGGAAAAGAACAGGAAGGAGCCTGAAATAAAAGCCTAGGAAATGTCTAATCACGGAGCTATTTATAACCATAACGATGGGGTTCTGTCCAGGGAGGACATTAAAGTTCAGAAAGGTTCAGTGACATTCCAAGGGTTCGCCAAACATTCATCATACAGCTGGAAGCCGAATTCCCACAACAAGGCCTCCCCACCAAGACAACTTCTCAACTCGATGAGAACACTCAGAACACACCATGTATGGGTCTTCCTGGATTTAGGGCAGCCACAACCCGACAAGCAGCGCCCCTTCCGGAAGCCCGCGCAGCACCTCGGGGGACATGGCGCGCACGCTGGGCACACAAAAAAATGGAGGAATTTGTCTCGATTCATGGATACAGACAAGCTTGTTTTGTTGTCCTTTTATTCTTCCCCTCGAAATAAAAATCAGGATGAGAACTGGGGTCTTTTGAGAATTCTAGGTAATTTGGTTTTACTCCATGACTTGCAGTCTTACTGCTCCAAAATGGGGTGGGGGGGCAGTAAATGAACAAAGCCTTTTAACCTAAAAATGTATCCACTTTTAAACCTCCCTGGAACTGAATCCTCTGGAGAATCACGGACTGTCAGCCTTAGAAGAGGCTGTGCTACTTCTGGTGCATCCCCCTCGGGGACTGGAAGGCTAAGAAACTTGCCCAAGGTCAGACAAGGAAATGAACTAGGACACCGCATCAGGCTGAACGTCTCCTCGTTTCCATGGCACCGCATGGGGAACCGCGCCGTCCCAAACTGCAGATGGCTACACATACTTCAACAGGAAATGTCATCAATCAACGCCTTGACCTTGGGCATCAAACACAACCACCAGCGGGGAACAGTGTACCGAGCCGAACCTATTCTTAGGACAGTCCAGGTGAAACACAGGACGTAAGAGGAAGGTCCTGCAAAAACTGGTGACGACGAAATGTTTACGTGAAGTGACGACGCTTCAGGACGTAGAATGGCCGCGCTCCTACACAAATGTAATTGCCTTCTTGAGACTTAAGTCACACGGCGCGTTCTGGGGAGGAAAAAGCTATGGAAAAGAGCCATGCTCTCTGTAACGTTACCACCTTCTCAAGCTACGGTTTGTATAAAACCTGTTTTTACTTACGGATTTACGGAGGGTGAGTAACTTTCCCAGCTCCAAAGCCTTGCCCCAGGTCTAAGCAAAACAGCAGACAGGCACAGCCGAATGTGGTACACGCAAGCCCACGATGCGGTGTGTAAGCGGGGCTCTGAGGCCTTACAGATGATGCGATTCATTCTGGAGCCGGGAAAGCATCAGGAAGCCTCGTCATTTGAGTCTGGATGTGTAAGTAGAACTTTTGTCTGGAAGATCTAGAGGGGTTCCAGTTAATTTGGTTTTGGCTTATTGTATCAACAGCAACTCTGTTTTAAATTTGGGGGAAAATGCCATTCCTTCCTCTGCCCTATTTCTGCTTGTTCCACATCTGAGTACGTTATTGCTATCATCTGCTTATATGTCTGTCTGTCTCCACTGGACGGCCAGCTCCTGAAGGAACAAACACAGGCTCCTTTCATCATTACTCCCCGCACTACCTGGCAAGGCAGCCCCGGACACAACTTAAAACTTGACCATTCAACTTCCATAACTGTCAAATGGCAATCAGGGCGCTGGCAGCATCCTTTCTTCTCTCTAGCATCTAACCTTCAATCGCCAATGAAGTACCGACTGTCATTTTTTAAAGAACCAGAAGGAAAACAAACACACAAAACGGGCCTACCACGATCTCACAGGGGCTGCCACAAGCCGTGCTTCACATCCATGCTCCGTCAGCGCGAGATTAATTCTTCTTAACCAATGTTGCTGATACATCTATCCCATATTACGACTCCCTAATCCAACTTTTCTCTTGCGCCGGTCAGAGCTCTGCAGGCTGTTAACAACTGGTCCTCGGGGGAACGGAAAGGATAGGATTCCGAGTTCAAATCAGTTTGGGAAACGTTGGGTCAAATGAAGTTATTTTAAGGCAGACATCTCAGGGCCTCCAATAAGCTAATATTAAAGTGAATTTCCAAGAAAGGAATGTAGTACTTACGGATTTTTCATTTAGCCTCAGCATTGCTTGGTCCATTCTTCTATGGAAAGTTAAGAAATGCTTTCTGAAAAATTTATTCAAGTCAACAGCATTTAAAAGTTGAAGAAAACAATAAATCTCAGTGGGACATCTTCAGCAAAGACAAGCAAGACTGACAAGTGGATTCATTGTTTCATTCATGAAACCAGTATTTCCTGAGCCCTGCACTATAAAAGAGAGACAAAGGCCCTGCGCGCACAGGAGCTCATATCCAGGGGCAGGGGAGAATGCCCTCCACCTCCAGCTCAGAGATAAAGAACTCTTTCTGGTCTCCCTCAGGCCGGACACTATTTCTTTTATGGCCGCAAGCACCTGGTGTGTGTTCTGTGAGTAACTGCTAGCACCTTGATCACAGCAAAGTCTAGAGACATTTTCCAAATTCCCATGAAAACCAATCAAAACAGCAATAAAATGGACCTCTAGAAATCCATGTTTGGTTATTTGATCAGTGGATAAGCTTCTATAAAGGCACTCATTTTTCACAGGATGGTTACGCAAGAAATCATTCACTGAAACCCCCTTGAATTGCCTAAAAGGAAACTGAGGCTGAGGCGTTGAGCAAGACCATACTGTGAATCCAGAAATACAGATTAAGACTGATAGCCAAGGACCCCCAGTTCTGTAAAGCTGCGAGAGGTGCCAAGACAGCAACGCGCTGCCGTGACCGTCTGCCACCTGGGTTTCTCTCTGTCCAGAATCAACAGTGCTCTGAAATGATGATTCCCTGTCTTTTCACTGCTGTCTTTAAAAGGTAGGAAGCCGCTTCATCAGAGACAGCTCTCTAAGCACCATCACAGCACAGCTTTCATTTCCGTCTTGGCCCAAGCCACCCTCCAAGCAGCACGGAATGACCTGGGCTGCCAGGAAAAACGAGCAGTAGGGTGGCATATGGGGGCCCTTGGGCACAACAACACGTCTCAAGCCAACAAAACATCAAATCGTATGATCTTTTAAAGAGAGACCAGACTGGGGCGCCTGGCGGGCTCTGTCAGTGGAGCGTGCGACTCTTGATCTCAGGGTTGTAAGTTCAAGCCCCATGTTGGATGCAGAGATTACTTAAAAATAAAAGCTTAGAAAAATAAAAATAAAAATAAATGGGAGAGATTGGACGAAATGCATCCACTGTGGTCAGAAAATGAAAAACACAGCAGACTGCCCGTTTCATTCCAGGTTTAGCCCACAGCTCTCCCCCTCACCTGCTGAATGACCTGGACCAGTGGCTAATTCTTTCCCCATCTGTGAAAGCAAAATTTGGACTAGATGTTATAATGGTCCCTTAGGGTCTCAAAGTCCACGATGCGGGTGAACATAATGCTATCAACAAAGAACTTGCCATCCTTTTCTTGAGCTATAACCAGTTTTGTTCCTTTTCGAGTCAAGATCTGCTACATTTGCATCAAGTACTGAATGTTACAGGACATAAAATAGATAAGTACTCTCTAGGTACATTTTATTATACTTCCCTATCATTTAACATACAATAAAGAGATGTACTATGAAATATTATGGAACCTAAGAGTACAGTATCCCATGCTGGCCTAACTACCATGGTATCTAATTTCCAGAACTTACAATTTTAATAAAACCCTGTAATAATTCACTAGGAAGGGGAAAAGGCTGTAGACACAGGAAAAAAATTAAAATAGAGAAATGTTTTTTGTTTTTTTTTTTTTGTTTTTTTTTCTTCTTTCTTTTTTGCAGGCTCCCCGCTGGGCAGGGAACCCAATGTGGGGCTCGAACTCAGGACCCTGAGATCATGACCTGAGCTGAAGGCAGAGGCTTAACCCACTGAGCCACCCAGGCGCCCCTAAAATAGAGAAATGTTAAAACTTCTTTTTAATTCCCCTTTCTCCTGGTTTGCCCCGAGACCAACTTCTGCTGCAGACATTACCCAGCACTGGCAAAATGAAAAGATCCAAACAGAAACTGTATTCAGAAGCTGCTTTCTGTGGGCAAACAAGGCACATTTGCATCCCACCGTGAATCAAAGTACAGGCTGGCAAGGCGACAGCACCTGGGCCTTGGGAGAAGACTTGACTTTACCTGCCTCAATTCCTAAATCCCTCATTTCCTGGGCAGGTGAGACCTTGGCTTGGACCCCCAGATAAGAGGTCAGTTCCCTGCATTTTGATATCCAGATGGCAATACTGCTTGGAGTAAATTAAAACATCAACTGAGAATGAAATTGGAGAGATGGAAATATGAAAGAAAGAAAGAAAGAAAAGGAAACAGAAATGTGAATTAAGATTGTGCTGAATTTTGGGACGCCTGGGTGGCTCAGCTGGTTAAGCAACTGCCTTCGGCTCAGGTCATGATCCCGGCGCCCTGGGATCGAGTCCCACATCGGGCTCCTTGCTCAGCAGGGAGCCTGCTTCTCCCTCAGCCTCTGTCTGCCATTCTGTCTGCCTGTGCTCATTCTCTCTCTCTCTCTGACAAATAAATAAAATCTTTAAAAAAAAAAAAAAAAAGATTGTGCTGAATTTTAACAAAAACTGTGGCTAATGTTACCAGAGAAGAAAAAGAGGGGTCAGGGAGGCTGCACTATGCATAAAATGAGAATTTTAGTATTGATTTTAAATATAATCGTACAAAGAACCACCCAGGGAAAAGCACGCAATCCTAGTACTCTAAGATTCTGGGAAAGACACTGATGAGAGAAGTCTAACTTCTGCTTGGATCGTTAACTTGCTCTTGAGCAAAACGTCAATCTTTCTCCTGCGTGTCTGTCCTTTCATTCATTCTGCGAACAATGAGCACCTGATACTTATCTGACTGCATGTCCAAATTCAGACACTGCAAATACAGCAAATAAGATTCCACACCAGCTCCGGAGAATTTTAGCCCAGCAGTTCAGACAAGTAAGAAGACTACAGAACAAGGGAGCAGATACTCTAAACTTTAGACAAGGTGTTGTGAGTGCTTCTCCAAGGCTACCCCCTTCCTGGAGACACCAGGGTTTACAATCCTGCTCCTCTAGGCATGGGCTTTGTCACCTCCAAAAGGCACAAACATCTTTTTCATACACTAGGCATAGCTATCCCACTTCCTGTTTTGACTTTAGTCTATTTCTTTAGGATGGTTCTCAGTCATAAGAGAAAAGTTGCTTCAGAATCTTCCCTAGGGAAAAACCACTCTGTGTTAATGAAGCAGCCACTTGCTTTTTTATTCTATACCTTTTTTTAAAGATTAAACTTGTTTGACAGACAGAGATCACAAGTAGGCAGAGAGGCAGGCAGAGAGAGGGGAAAGCAGGCTCCCCGCTGAGCAGAGAGCCCGATGCGGGACTCGATCCCAGGACCCTGAGATCATGACCTGAGCCGAAGGCAAAGGCCCAAACCGCTGAGCCACCCAGGCGCCCCTATTCTATTCCTTTTCAAAACAATATAACACACCACTATTAAAATAAGCATAACTCTACTGTACTGTTCACCTAATGCTAGAAAAAGATTTAGAAGACTGCTATAAATTTTAGGAGCAAGAGCAAAATTACTGATCAGGATTTAACTCATCTCTGAGTCAAGTCTTTCCATACTGTACTCTGTATATCAAGAATAAACATACAGCTCACTTTCACCACATGTCAAGGTGCAAACTGGTACAATCTCTGAGAAGTACATTTTGGAAGTATACACCAAAACCTTTAAAAACATGCATGACCCTATCTGAGTAACTCAATATCTAGTAATTTGTCTGTTGCTAATAATTAAAGAATTTAACAAAGATTTAGTAAGAAGAACGTGTGTCAAATGCTGGTTATAATACCAAAATCTAGAATGAGCTTAAGTATCCAATAATAGGAGACTGGTTAAGTATGTTTTGGTAAGTGCACAAAACGGGCTGCTCTGCAGCTATTTTAAATGCAAAACAATCTTTTATGAAATGTCAAGGTATTTCCAACCTACTAAGTAGGAAAAAAGTAGAAGAGGCTTACATGGTGTGACCCCACTTTTATAAAAAAAAAAAAAACACATAAAACATTTATGTACATAGATGCATGCAATCCCTTATATGGGGGCAAAGTAGAAAAAGACAAATGCCAGGTTGTGAATGGTTTTCTCTTAATAATAAGAACATCCATGACCTTTTTTTTTTTTTTTTAAAGATTTTATTTATTTATTTGACAGAGAGAGACACAGCAAGAAAGGGAACACACGCAGGGGGAGTGGGAGAGGGAGAAGCAGGCTTCCTTCCAAGCAGGGAACCCCATGCGGGGCTCAATCCCAGGACGCTGGGAGCATGACCTGAGCAGGTCAGACGCTTAACGACTGAGCCACCCAGGCGCCCCAAGATTATCCATGATCTTATTTCCTTTCTTATGTATCTAAATCTTCCCATTTGCTTGCAATAAAATATGTGGCTTTTGTCATTTTCAAAGCTTTTTAAATTAGAAAATTAAGATAAGCACACAACATTTTAGTACCAAATTTGGTAGAAGGAAGAAAGAAAATGCAGCTGTCCATACCAAGGGAGAGCCCGAGTGTCCGGCCAAAGATAAATGTAAATTGTGTGGCTGTCTCTGCTCGACCAGTTCAATTAGCATCAAAACAAAGGCTCTTTAAAAGGCCACGCACAATCTGTATGGGCCTAAGTCTAATTGAGCTAGTTGTAAATTAATTACCTAATGTTGTCAGAATGGGCAAAAAAAGCATTCATTCCCTCCACTGAGTGACCTGAGGCCGATCCTAAAGGTAAGCGAGAGGCGAGTGTTGGTAGTGGCAAATGTTTAGTTCTGTAAAATACAGCTACAGAGGCTTTCCAAGACATTGCTGATTCATGACAGATTTCCTTGCCAAGGCTTGATTTGTTAACGTCCCTGCCTCCTTTCCTAGTTTAAGTACCTCCTTTGGCAGAAAAAATGATGCATTTCTATTCTCTCTCCTCTTAATCCTTAAAACTTCAGCTCTGAGATGAACGCATCAGGGCCAAGTTTTTGAAGAGACGGGATGCTGAGGCAGGGCCAGGACATTATCCACAGTGCCCCTCTGGTGCTCAGGGCCGAAGAATTCATCTCGGCTTTCCTAGTGAGACTGACCCCATGCGCGCACAACTCTACCTACGCCTGCCTTCTTCCCTCACCACCACTCCCCACCCAGATAAAACCGTCATCTTACAAAATAGCCATTCACGCCAGCAATGCACCTCCAGTATAGATCAATGGCGGCAGGTAACTGGAGACCAAATGATTACTGGCGGGCAGACACGCAGCCATCACAAAAGGTCAAGGTCCTTCCTAGCCTTAAAACTCGCTGTCATTTTTTGCCTCCAAGGAGAGAGGTGGGGGGGTCCTACGGTAAATAAAGCACGAACATCTTCCTTCAAGATGGCACTTAGGTGACTTGAGATGAAAACATGCATATCCCAAACGAGTGAACTCAATTCCCATTTGGGTCTGCAGGCACAATAGGCAATAAGGAACTTGCCAAGACGCTGCTTTCAAACAACCTCACCTTGTAAGAGCTCAGATGGTGAGCAGAGACCTACATACCTGGGGGACTGGATAAACTTAGTTTCGCTCCAATTCAACACACATGATGACCATGAAATTAAGTAAACAGCACATACAACGGAGTTCTGTAACAGGAATAAGGATGTAGAAGGAGCAGATATGGACTTTGAACCATGAGTAGATTTACTCAGAACACTTTACCTTGAAAATCACATAATCATAGTCTCTTTGGGATGGAGAGACCTCAAAGGTCACTAATTCCTGGTGTTGATCCCCATCACAACAATCCAGGTGAGGGATCAGTGTGTTTGAATGCGGAGACCCGCAAACAGCGTGTCTGGTTTTTTTAAGATTTTATTTATCCACCTGACAGAGAGAGGGAACACAAGCAGAGGGAACAGGAGAGGGAGAAGCAGCCTCCCCGCTGAGCAGGGACTGCCCCACACACAGGGCTCGATCCCAGGACCCCAGGACCACGACCCGAGCCGAAGGCAGACGCCCAACCACTTAGCCACCCAGGTGCCCAGAAATCTATTCTTTTTATATAGAATGCCTAATTGTGCCTCCAATGGGCATAGAAATGACCACCTGGATCAAAATCCCTCTTCATGAAAAACCCTGCAAGACTTGAAGGCAGCCACCAGGTACCCCCTGAACCACGTCATCTACAGGAGAACCGTGCCCAGGTCTGCTTGCACAGCAGGGTTTGCGATGAACCCCTTCGCCATTCTGATCCCTCCCCCTCAAACCTACACATCCTACGTTTCGAGATAACTGATGCCAGTCATCCATTCATTAAAAGACTCTAAAATTCCCTCCACCCAAATACAGCTGGTAAGAGTATATCTGATTAGGACAGGTTAAGGGTATAACACCCATTTATCTACAAGCAGGTATCTTGTAGTGATCAAGTCTGTTGTGAGATCTCCTTTTTTTTTTTCTTTTTTTTTTTTAAGATTTTATCCATTTATTTGACAGATCACAAGTAGGCAGACAGCCAGGCAGAAAGAGAGAGGAGGAAGCAGGCTCCCCGCTGAGCCGAGAGCCCGATTCGGGGCTGGATCCCAGGACCCTGAGACCATGACCTGAGCCAAAGGCAGAGGCTTTAACCCAAAAAAGAAAGATCTCCTTTCTTTTTAAAAGAAATAATAGGGGCACCTGGGTGGCTCAGTCTGTTAAACATCCGACTTGATTTCGGCTCAGGTCATGGTCTCGGGGTCATGAGCTCTGCGTGGAGCCCTGCTCTGGGCTCTGTGCTGGGCGGGGAGCCTTCTTGTCCCTCTCTCTCTGTGCTCCTCCAACCCCCCATTCCTGGGCTCGCTCTCTCTCTCTCAAATAAATAAAATCTTTAAAAAATAGTAAAAAAAACTCTCAAGTCTCACCCCATTTAAGCATCTGCCAAATGAATATTAACTGTTATGTGTATATACAATTGTGTTACTGGAATTCTGAATGCTTAAGATTTGAAAGAAGTACAGGATGTAAGCTGGCCCCACTCTACGAACACTGAAAAAATGAGAGTACAGCATGAGCCTACCGGGCAGACGTGCCAACCCATTTCCACGTCCCTATCTTTCTAAGCATGGATGAAGTTCCATGGATGAGTTCTTACTTCAGATCTAGTCTGTCTTCTGGTCTTTTGAGGGTCCAGGACTCAAAGGTATTCAGCACAGCCTATTAATCTGTAGTTTACTATTATGTGCTCAGTATGGTAAATAATAGCAAGACTATGAAGGCCTAGAACACATAATCACTGTCCGTAAGTTAAAAATCTACTTAGATAAAATATTCACTTTTTGAAAAATAATAATGCAAGACAGTATATATAAAAGTTCAAAACAGGTGATACTGACATTTGAACCACCTACAAAAACGTCGAAAGACTTTAGTGATGATAATGGCCTCTAACTCCCTCCCGGTCCCAGAAGAACAGTATCCAAATAAATGGACAAAGAATTTTACCCATTAATAACACTTAATTCCACTGACTGCCCTCTTCGTCCAAATCTATCCAACCCTAAAATGCAGCATTACCAGAGCTGTAATATTTAAAGAATTTTTGTTCCCCAAAGAAACATATGAAGTCACAGGAAGAGAAGAGCAGAACCTTAATTAAAATTGAATTACAAAGTTATCCTTAGGGATAAGGATATTATACATAAGGGGTTCTAGTATTTTGCTAAGTAAACCTTCCACAGCAGTTCAAGATGGACATCTCTAATATCTAATTCTGTTCTGTGATGAACAGTGTTACCTGGGGGTTTTAGGAGCTAAGGAAGGATGAGCCAGCAGTATAGCTGGTGAAGTTATTCTGGAATTAAGCAATTCAATGGACATGCTGGGGACAGAATGCAACATAAATAAGTCAGTCTTTCAGTATATCCATGGGATGAAAGCTATTATCGATACTTCAGCTAATTACATATTATAAGGAAAGTGGGCTGGACCAGCCCTATGTATCCTGGCTAAGAAGTGCCTCCGTGAGACAGACCACGGGGCTGCTTTACTGTGAGCGACGCCTTCACCTTCACTTTGATTCAGGTCACCGCACAGCTATCTCCCATACCCCTTGGTCTTGCTCTGACCATGCCCCAGGGGTTACACTGTGTTTTCTTCTCTTTAAATATTTTTATTGGGGCAGAAAACAGGTGCAATTCTCAAACTGCTACTGCCTCTCAAAAGGTCAAAAACATTGGAGGTGGCACAGAAACGGTGCCTTCTTCCACCGTTTCCAGAACAGCTGTACAAGCGCTAGACCTGGGTTGTTAACCTTTTATGGGTCACTGACCCCTTAGAGTGTCTGATGAAAGCTGGAAAAACGTGTGTGCACACAACCTCCTGCCCATGACTTTTGGGAAGTTTGTGAATCCTTTCAAGCCCCACCAGAAGTTAAAAAAAGACTGTGAACTCGTGGAGGTGGGGTGGGGGCACGAGTAGGCAAAGACTGTGTTAATTCTGGTTTCTATGCACCGGTTCTTAGGAAAATCATTGCCCCATGAGTAACTAACCGTCATCTACTCAAGGGACAAATGGATAAGAATGAATGGATGAATTTAAAGAACAGTATTACAGGGGTGCCTGGGTGGCTCAGTGGGTTAAGCCTCTGCCTTCAGCTCAGGTCATGATCTCAGGGTCCTGGGATCGAGCTTCGCCTCGGGCTCTCTGCTCAGTGGGGAGCCTGCTACCCTCTCTCTCTCTGTCTGCTTCTCTGCCTACTTATGATCGCTGTCAAATAAATAAAATATTAAAAAAAAAAAAAAACCAGTATCACAGTTCTCTATCTTAGTGGTCTCCAAATAGGATTAATCACGGAATCACCCGGGATGCCCTTCAGAAGAGATTCCCGGGTCCCATCCTGAAAGAGACTCTGATTCAGCAGCTCTCTCTGTAAGTCTATTCAGAAATCTTTGTTTTTACTAAGTTTCATGAAGATTAGGAAACCACCAATGTACCTTAACTCAGTAGAAGAAAAACTTTAGTCTTTTCCCTAATATGTTATTTTAAAGATTTTATTTATTTATTTGACAGACAGAGATCACAAGTAGGCAGAGAGGCAGGCAGAGAGAGAGGGAGGGAGGGAGGGAAGCAGGTTCTCGGCTGAGCAGAGAGCCCGATGTGGGGCTCAATCCCAGGACGCTGGGATCATGACCTGAGCCAAAGGCAGAGTCTTTAAACCACTGAGCCACCCAGGCGCCCCTAACATGTTATTTTAAAAGGATATATGCATCCATGTGTTGCACAAACAGAAACAGAAAAATTTTGGAAACTGTCCGAACTACCCCAAGTGGGCCGGACAAGTTGTTAAGTGCCAGAGTTTACAATCCTGATACTTAAAAAAAAAGAAAAATAAAAATCTGATCAGTGTGTTGGGTGGTCTGTTTGTTTTGTTTTCCCTGAAAGGTCACGCTGTGATTCACAACCAGACGTTTCCTTGTGGCTAGCCTACAGCTGCCAGTGAGAACGCCACAAAGTCAGAAGCTCAGCTTCACTAAACCCTCCTGACAAGTTTTGACACCACAGATTCAAACCACAAAAAAGGAATGAATATGCTCTAATTTAGACGAAATTCTTGACCTGGATAAAATTCTCTTTTAAAATAAAAATATGTTCTTAACAGAAAAACATATGCCAACACCTTCAAGGGTGTAAATTATGCCCAATTTTTAATACCTCGTGATTAAGAGACTGGGCTTAACCTACCTGACCAGGGCCCTCAATTTCCACTTCCCTACAAAACTGAAAATTCAAAAATCCTGTTCCCTTTCTCATCCCCGTTTTCTACAGTTCAGTGGGACTGTTCCTTCATTCCTCCCTCCCCACAATAAATGATGTGCCAGGTATCCTAGCCCCCCACGCCTCCCCCCCAACAGCACAGGGAGAAAACTGCCCCCGGGTTGCTCACAGTCTACCGTCCACAGTTATTTTAGGAAATTACTTCATGAAAACAAACTCCTTACTAGAGCCACTATATGTCATACAGATGGCAACGTGATGAGTCAAGAGAAAGAATCAGGTCTGACAGTTTCTCCTGGGAAGTCAGGACATCTCACTGTGATAAGATCTTCCGCATCCCAGTAACATGGCCCATGCGCTGGGGGGGAACCTGGGCTCAGGGGAGTCAGGCTGGCCTTCTAGCCCAGGCCCAGCTTCCTGGGTGACCCCTGGTTTGAACCAGTTAATGAGAATTCCACCTACCCTTGGTTTAGCACTAAGTACTTTACGTGCATCATCTTCAGAACAACCCTAAAGAGCGGAGGAACCAGGACGCCGGATATAAATCATAGATGCTGAGACAAGTCAGGTTCGGCGATGTGCCTGGAAGTAGCGGGCCCAAGACATCTACGTCTGTCTGAGTCCAAACTACCCGAGAATTACAGAGACTCAAAGAACTGTACAGATTCCAAGTTTCCTCCAAAAGATGACGTTGCGAGAGTCCATGGAACAGAAGGTATCGTTTTCCGCGGCTGGAGGCCCAGGAGCGCCTGGCTCGGGGCAGACCATCTTGGAAGAAACAGGCACCTCCACCTGTCTGGTCCCAACAAAGCTCACCAAGACACTCCATCAGCTTCTCACATACACGTCCCTCTCCCCCTACAAAATGGAGATAAGCTACCTTTCTCAAAGGGCTGTTGTAAAACATAAATCCAAATGAAATGGTTATATAAATCTAAAGCAAATGTTAAAAGAGTTCAGGCCCGAGATCGGCAGGTTGCTAAGCCTCTCACAGCCTCGCTCCCTCATCTGTACAATGGTGAGAGTCAGAGTGAGAACTTCTGTGTTTGACAATTAATGGTGCCTAGAACAGAGGAAGTGCCCAACTAATGCTCATTATCATCATTATAAACTTCGACATTCGACTGCCTGTGAGCTGCTACCTTAGGAACGAACAAGTTTCACTACTGCCAAAGCCCACAGAAAACATCTTAGTAATTTATTGATCAGAACATACTTGCTCACAAATACAATTTTTTTAAACTGAGAATTACAAATCAAATCTAGGAGACTTTATTTATAAAAGCTGCCTCTCTCTACTGGTCTAATTTACTCACAATAGACCCAGGCTCCAAGCACACCTCAATTAAAGGACAGTCCCTGGCAGGGCCCTGCTCTCTGCCGCCTTTCACACCTCCAGAGAACGCGGATAAACAGTCTCCCTGCTTCGGAGGGCTGCTGCGAGAATAAACTGTTACAAGTGCCCTTTGTCATCCTCTGACAGCGGTGCTACATAAGCACACATTATTGTAAGCATTGTAAATTAAGCATGCAGTTACACATGACAATCCAAGAAATGCCTGAACCATCTTTCTGTTCCTTCGCATCCAATTAAATTGCCATTTCCCCCAAGAAAGAATTCTGTTGCATAATCCCATAAAAATGACACCAGCCCTGACACCACCGCCCCGCCCCCCAAGATCCACTGCACATGGTCACAGCACCTAAGAACTCGTGTCATCCCCACGACGACCCCGCATTACTATTTTTCCACTTCACAGATGAACACAGTGAGGTAAAAGGACACGAACCTGATACGCGGCAAAGCTGGGATGTGAACCACGGGAAGGGGCTCCGGAGAACCTGCTGTTAATCCACAAGACACCGTGGCCTCCGAAAGTCGAGTATCCATAACCACGGCCCCGGGCCCACAGAACGTACCTGTGCCCATTAACACAACTGCAGGGACATTTCAGTAACGACGAAGCATCTGGTTAACGGCTCTGCGAGCCCTGAGTCTCTAGGAGGACACAGGGCCCCCCTGCCTCCCGTGTATTTACATAACCCATCCCTTGTAAACACAATGCCGGTGCTCAAGAAAGTGATGAATGAATTAATTAAATGAGTGTTACCACCACGGAGCATCTTATCATTCAAGGAGACTCAACACTTCTTAAACTTTTTTATATTACACTTTAATATTAACCTGCATTTGGGGGTTAATGTTTTGTTTTGTTTTCTTTCTAAGCAAAACTAATCTTATTTTCTCTGCTTAGGCGATACATTGCATTAATTACTAATTCAACAGACCAAAGAAAAACAGGCTATTCAGCTGTCAGATCACACAGACCTCTTTAATACTTCAGTCTCGTGGAAATTTTTTCAGCAGAATTTTTTTTTTAAATCCCATTTCTGTTTTAATGACTTAAAAAAGAAACTGCCCTTATGGGGGAAAGGAGCATATAAAAGGTAATAAACATTTAATGATCCAATAATTGGTTATATCAGAGCAATCACTGTTCAGTAATTAACTTCTCTTTCGGTCTGTTCACTTGCTATTTTCAGCACCTTTGACAGGCCTGGAATTATCCACATTATTTATTTCATAAGCTAAAACCTTTTGGAGGATCCCAAAAACACAACAAGGTTTCCAGTCACCCACCTCCATCTTGGTAACTTCCCAACGTGGCCTTCTCAGAAGCCAACCGAGTTGCACAACCAAAAGCAGTCGGAGCCCTCAGCACGGAGTAGGCACCAAAGCAGCTGACATGACATTTACTGCTAAACTGTGGGCGCTGTGGACACGGCAGCAAGGAGGGGTTAAAGGAAAACACAACATAAAATTAGAGCTTAAAAGATAGCAAAAAATAATTAAATCACACCACCAGGAAAGAACACAGTGAACAGCTGGTATGTTGTTACTACGCAAAAGTACAATTACGCTCAGGTTAATGTCATTTCCAACTAATTACCCACGGTCAGTTGGAAGAGACACACACTAAGAGATCTTCCTGTGCCTCCTCTCACGGTTCTCCCTACTTAGGTGTCTCTGCCAGCCACACAGCGACAAGGTTCCCCGCCATTTCTTTAATGTCACAGCTAGACAATGTCCCTTCGGTCAACGGGGTCACCGCTTCGCAGCAGGCGTTAGGAGCTGCTGACATTTCAGCACTTCCCTGAGGTCACACTTCTCTCCACAGGACGCTCCATTCACACCAAAATCATGTCCACAGTGTCTTCTCCACAGCCTACTTTCCTTCGTTCCAGTCTAATGCTTTCTCCTTCTCTCCTCTCTCTTTTCCCTGTCCAGACCCTTTCTGGAATGCCTTGAGTGCAAAAGGAAAATACTGGTCACTTCACACTTGGTGTACTCATCACTCCCTATTACCAAGGTGCTTGAGACCTTGGGTAACACGAACTCAGTCGTGTTTTTCATCTACATGTGTTCCTCTTAACGAGTCCTACCCCCGTCCAAAGAATGAAAGGGAACCCACCAGACCACCATGACTACAATGGCTGTCACTGCACTGCCCATGACAGCCATCTGCCCCAATGGTGACGATCTCTCCAGTCACTGTCCTGTGACGGATACTTGCACAT
The DNA here is from genome assembly GCF_902655055.1 of Lutra lutra. Taxonomy (NCBI): domain Eukaryota; kingdom Metazoa; phylum Chordata; class Mammalia; order Carnivora; family Mustelidae; genus Lutra; species Lutra lutra. The sequence continues at coordinate 28,115,290 of NC_062295.1, forward strand.
AAACAAGCACACTGGGACCCAGTCTCACGGAGGCTCTGTGGTCCCCATCTGACACCACACTCCAGAGCGACTTCAACACCAGAAGCATCCTTTCCTGTAAAAATTAGTCAAGCTAATTTGAAAGACCTTCCTGAATCTACTTCTGCCAGGAGCTCAAGGGGAGAGACAAAGGTCCCACAACCCCAAAGCAAGAAAGAATCTTCTCATCTAAATCACTCGAGCTCTCCTGTCATCCATACACCTTGGGCACTGCCCCAACGGCATGCGGCACCAAAGGGCGTGACTCCTGCCTCACACAGGCCTGAAAGCAGAGGTCACAGAATTTACGTTACTCGCCCCTCTGAGACTCTGGCTGGGGAAGAGGATCAAAAGGAGGAGGAGGGGAGGAAACGGGCCGCAGTGTCTTTGGACGGACAGCTAACCCGGAGAGCCGTAACAGATTCCGGCTCCTCTGTGCACCCAGGAATATTTATTTAATCAATGTACTGTAACAAAACAAGCCTCTGGTGTACTTTTGGAAAGATGGAAAGCCATTCAGGCAGGGTGATTGGAGTCTTGTCACCTGCTCAGTTGATACTGGAGATAACCAGGATGGGGGAGTGTGAGGTAGGGCGGGGGCGGCTCTTCCATGCACAGAAACCCACGTGCCTGCCAGGGAAGTACAGATGTGCAGCCGCTGGCACGTCATTATGAGTCACTATGGCCTGCAGCAGAGGACAGCTCCCTCCCTTCACGCCAACGCAGACAACTCAGGGCAGGGCGTGCTGCAGGTCCCTTCACCATTAAGCATCCCCTTCCAAAGAAATCAAGCAAGCTTGCTGTTTACTATACCTAGGACTTGGCCCACTAAGAATCTAATGATTCGTCAGTATCAAAAGAAAACAGAAACAGGAGGGACAACTGGGTGGCTCAGTCACTAAGGGTCTGCCTTTGGCTCAGGTCATGATCCTGGGGACCTGGGATCCAGTCCCGCACTGGGCTCCTTGCTCAGCGGGGAGCCTGCTTCTCGGCCTGCTGCTCCCCCTGCTTGTGCTCTTTCTTTCTCTCTCTCTCTCTCTGGCAAATAAAGAAATAATAAAATCTTTAAAAAAAAAAAAAAAGGAAAGAAAAAGGAAACAGGAAAAAGAGCCCTCAGCAAACTTCATTAACTTTGGTTTTAAAGGCTCTGAATGGAAAGGATCTGGAAGACAGATTATTCTAGGGGGGAGAAAGAAGGGGTTTGACTTCTTTTATTTTTGGTTAACTAAGAAGCCACCTTTCCTCTTGTACCAAGATGAAGGCTCCTGAAACCTGTTGACCAGGCTACCCAGGCCGTAATGACGAGGCTCATTTGCTTACTAGAGTAGTAACTGCCAGGGCTGGAAATCTATCTTTAGACATGCTTCAAAACTATCATGAGAATATTTTCAGTGAATTAGATTTCAAAAAAGGTAGACCTTAAAGTTTAATCTTGATATACCCTGAAAGCGTTAACAGTCACTGTCAGGAACTGATTTAAAGGCTGAACCAAAAACAAGGACAAACAACACAAAGTTAATATTACCAAAACTTACAGAACTGAAGATGATTAAGAACAAACTAGTACAGAAAGACAGAATGCTTTTTTCTTTGTACCTTATTACAGCGTTCTATCAACTTTTGCTTATATGCCTTACTGGGCGGATGTGAAGAAAAGCGGCAGAAGCGTAAATCTGAAGAACATAATAAAAATCAAGTGTTTTTGTTACTTGGGTGTTTGTTCACTTTGTGATAATTCACTGAGCTGAACACTATTCTTATTTCAAAATGTGTTCTACTTCATAATATATGAGGTTTTAAAACCAAACAGGCTTGAGTGTTTTATTTTCAGAAGAGGTTTGGTAGCACAGAAATTATCTTAAATCATCACTATTACCAATGCCCCAAGACGACACAAAAATATTTTCTAAAACAGAAATTCCAAACTTCTGTGCCGGGGGCTTGCTGTAAAAGAACCCCGGGCGGGGGCGGGGGGTGCTGTTAAAACCCTGTGTCAGCGCCACACAGCAGGGATTAAATTGCAGTAGATCAGGAACGGGGCCAGGATCTGCGTGTTTAACAAGCTACGGGGGGGGGGGGGGGGGGGGGGGGTGACCGTGCGCAAGCCCAGGTTTCAAAACCACCGCACAGGGAAAGAAGAACCTGTGTTCCCCAACAATCTAAAGCCGTCCCACTTCTCCACACCCAAGATGGGTGACAAAGTGTAATTACTTGGAAAAGTTTTATAGAAGCTTTAAGTAATGGAAAGGGCGCTCTCATCAAATACAAGAAATACTTCGCTAAGGCTTTTATGAATATTCTCCCCCACGATTACATCTCCCCTGGAAGGACGCTGATATTAAGTTATAACTACTAAGTTCTCGCACTGGGAACCTCATCCAGAAAACTTAAGAACAGAACCTGTGACAACAAATTACTCTTCTGTGGCCACTTGGGATTTGGGGTCGTTGGCAAAATCTGAACCTGAGCTTTTCCACAGCCCCTACTCTCATCATCATCATTCTGGCACTGAGAGTTTAGATTTCCAGAAGTTTAGGGCAAAACCAAAGTCATTTAGCTAAAAACTCAAGATGTCTGGAGCTCCAAAACTCTGCTACCTGCCCTAGACCAGATTCCCATCAGGGGCCGCTGAAGGGTTAAACACAATCCACATTTCCACTTTCAAATTCACTTTCTCTAGTTTTAGATAACCACATTAATCTGGGTTGGAAACGGCGCAGTAAACTGAATTTTGCTTTTGGGCAAGCACAGACATCAGCAATTCAAAGATAGAAAGAGCACTACCCTGGGGTCTTTTATCTGAGAGCACAATCGGGGAGCCTGCTGGATAATTTGTTTTAGAATACCAGAGCACTTGTTTTTAAACAAAGCATTAGCCAAGGAAAGAGGTTACAACAAAAGGAATCACAGGCCCCAAAGAAAAAGCAACAAAAACAAAAAGCCAAACCCCGAGAATCAAGGTGGTTTTTTCCACCCTCTTTTTAAAGTCTTCTTGCCGGACAAGGAAATGCAACTAAAGAAGGCTTGCATTTAGGTCTTTCTCTTTTTTTCATTTAGGTCTTTTTTAACTCTACCCTCTGGCGGGATACAACTAATTTAAATCTAAAAAAAGAAAAAACAAACACTTGCCCTTCCACGAATCCTCAGATCACAAAAACTCAAGTGTGAGGAGAGCTCTTACACTCCCTCTAAATACTTTCGCTCCACTTTTTTAAGGAAGCGGACCAAAGGCTGGAGAGAGGCATCCTCAGGAGTAGGTCAGATAACCCCACAGGCAAATGTTAGTTTCTCAAAGGCCTACCACCCTCCTCCCTAGGGCAAAATCACACAGTACCTAGCTATTTTAATTTAGTTCATCCACAGGAGTGACACAAATTAAATTTGTAAATTTTTAGTTCAGTTCAAAAAAAAAAAAACTGTAATGGAAGCAATACAGCACAGTGGGAAAACCAGTGACCTATATATTAGACAACCTGGGCGGCATATCCTCACTGACTAGGTCACACAGAGCAGTTACATAACATGAGCTTCTAGATCTCTATTTTCTCAGCCATAATAAGGTGACAGCCTAAGGCGGAGTACTAACGCCTCTGAAAACATGCCGGGGGGGGGGGGGGGGGGGGGGGGGGGGGGCGCCTGGGTGGCTCAGTGGGTTAAGCCGCTGCCTTCGGCTCAGGTCATGATCTCAGGGTCCTGGGATCGAGCCCCGCATCCGGCTTTCTGCTCAGCGGGGAGCCTGCTTCCTCCTCTCTCTGCCTGCCTCTCTGCCTGCTTGTGATCTCTCTGTCAAATAAATAAATAAAATCTTTAATTAAAAAAAAATTTAAAAAAAATAAAAAAATAAAAAAAAACATGCCGGGGGGTGGGGGGGTTAAGAAAGGGTTTAAAAAAAAAAAACCAAAAACATCGGAATAAAACACTTCAGAAGCATTTACTTAGTCGTGTGGTGCAGCGGTTCAAGTCAGGCTCTGAAGCCACAACGTGTGGGGTCCACCACTCCCACGCTCTGTGACCTTGGGTGGAAACTCTGCAGCTGTTTCCTCTTCTGCAAAAGAGTCCGTACCTACCACCCGGACCTCTGTGTGAGGATGACACAAAGCCATCTCAGCAACCAGAGCAGTACCTGGGCGCACAGCAGGCACCCAACAAACACTAGTAGGAGTTGTTGTTGTTGTGGTTGTTGTTGTTACAGTACTGAGTAGATGCCAGAGATAAGGCTGAAGTTGACACCAAGTACTTTCATACCCTTCCTAATCAAAAGGAGAAACAAAAGGATCTTAGAGGTCTGGAAGAGTTCTGGTACAATCTTCACTTCCGTAAACTCTGAGAAAGTCCCTGCCCTGATTCCAAAAATAAGTTCCTGTGGGCAGGTACACACACGTAAGGGACTCTATTTACCTGGACACAGTCCTGCGGGACCGGCAGGTTTCCAAACACCCCAGGAAAGGCAAAACTGGAAAAAGAAGGCATTCTCAGCCTTTGAACAACAAGAACAAAAAATCTCATTTCCCACCCTTTCACACACTCAAGTCAAAGTCTACTTTAGCAATCCAAAAGTTTTTATTTGCTTTCTTATTATTGTACATGATTCTTTTCAAAGAGCTTACAGGTATAAGGAGCTCCTTCTATGATGGAGACAATGATGCAGCAAGGAAATCCTATCTACCACTGGTTTGGTTTTTTTCCTCCACTTACCCCAAAAAAAGCTGTAAGATTTTTTTTCAGTATTTTCTCCCTCAAACCCTATGTACATTTTCTTCTCAAGATCCATTTTATTGACTGACTCCAAAAATCATGTCTAATGCATCCCCTCTACCAGAGACCCAATGGTATCCGTCAATGCCCAATTCCCTCGACCGCTGTGGAAGACGGAGACAGAGCTAAGCTTCACTTCTAAGTCTTCCCAGGGAAAGAAACCTGAAAAGGCCTGGCTAAACTTTCCCCTTCTGCTGCCTTCCTTTCCTTCAAATTTAAGAGCATCCAGGTGGGTTAGGGGATCCACTTGAAGCAGAAAGAGAGCAGAGCACCATGATTTCTTCAGTACTCTCCCTAAGCTTGAACCCTACCTGGTACATCTTTTTCATTCTTCTCATTTTAAGCTGGTAACTGGCAAAATTCAACTGATTCCAGAAGTCCCTCCAAACTCTAATGTCCCAGCATTTAGCAAACTCTCTTGAAGAAATACATTTGTGAAAGAAAATGATTTTAAGAATCAAAATGATTTTAAGAACCAAAAAACTTAAGCCAAATTAGGCAAAAACGCTTCCTACCTGCCAAATGGCTCCCTAGAGATCTTGTAAAGGATTACAGCTCCACCGCACCATTCTTTCTGTTAGACGCGCCAAAGGACAATGTGACAGCAGAATGTAACACCCCCTCCCCCACAGAATGTCATTCCTTGACATCAGGGGCTCTGTTTACAAAAACCCCAGTGGCTAAAACAGTGCCTGGCACAGAGCGAAATTCAATAACCATTTACTGAATGAGTGAGTGGGCAGAAGGGCTGAGCACACCGGATGGGGCGTGGGGCCCCAGAAAGCTAAGGCCCACAGGAGATAATCAGGTCCCAAACAATCGAGAGTTGGCGATACTTGTGAAAAATGTCACAGCCTCAGATGTGTCCACAGACAGCCGGACACTCTGTTGGCAGAAGACACCTCACTGTACTTTTTAACCCACATGTGACTGGTAACACTGTGATCGGGCCAAAAAGCTCTCATCTGCCGCTGATGGCTCAGGGCCTTCCTGTAAAGATACATGTCACTCGGAGCTTTCTCAATGAAGCCCTGGGCCCCCCACTGACTTCTAAGGCAGTTTTACAGTAACTTTCAGCTCATCCCACTTAACCGTAGCCCCCAACACTCCTGAATGCCTCAGTCCTCTCTCTAATGCCTCATTCCTAGTCTCTAAATGTTTTCGAACAAAGATGTAAATGTATCCCCAGTTTATCTAGGTTAGGGTGGGGGGAAGTGGCATCAGGAAAGGAGGACCCCAGGACATCACTGCTCAGAACCTTGGAGAGCAGACCACATGAAAAGGTTCATTCCAGAAAATGAAAAAGACGGGGGAGCATAGCTCACTAATCACGTGGCTTGGTACTGGGCATCCGAGAAAACCAGTGAAGAAAACGGCCACTTTCCCCCAGACAGAGGATCTCTACCCTGACTGCACAACGCAATCTCCTGGGGGCCGTTTTAAAGTTCTGATGATGCGACGGGGCTCCCTCCACCCTCCCATGGGTATGGGGACTTTTTTTTTAAAGCTCCCCAGGGGACCCTAACATGCAGCTCAGTTTGAGGATCCTCTACTCTAAACCGTACAGTTGACTCGCTTCCCCTTCAGACAGTACACACTAAAAATAACCTGCGATTTTAAGAAAAGTACGGTAAAAAACGTTTTTACCATAGGTTTGGTAAAAGCTAGTGGCGGGTCCATGGGTGTTGGCTAAGTTATGTTTGATACAACTACATTTTAAAGCAAGCTCACCTACCATATACTGGTCCTTAAAAGCACAAGAACTAAAAGATGATTTTTACGGGACGCCTGGGTGGCTCGGTCGGTTAAGCGGCTGCCTTCGGCTCAGGTCATGATCCCAGGGCCCTGGGATCAAGCCCCAGGTGGGGCTCCCTGCTTGGCAGGAAGCCTGCTTCTCCCTCTGCCTGCCACTCTGCCTACCTGTGCTCTCTGTCAAGTAAATAAATAAATAAGCCTAAAAAGGGGGGGGGAGCATTTTTACATTCCGGAGGAGTATAGTCACTAGCGGTGTCTGCGGCTTCCACCTCACTGGAAGGGAACAAAATCAAGACCAATTCAGTTGGGTCTGCTGACTTGAAAACACTGGCCTGAATTCTGTTAACACACTTCACAGTACAGGTCTTGAAAAACACTCTAGTCAAATTCAGTTCTGAAAGACGGAAGGTGTCTGCTTGACCAGTAGCCCGCCCACAAGAAGCCGAGTCGCCAGGACTGAGCCGGAACGGCTGTGCAAGGCTCTGCATCAGCAAGCATTCGCGGACGTGCAAGCGGGTTGTGACAAGACAGTTCGCAGGGCTCAGCTCTAGAACCATCTTCAGAAGGGGCGGAGAGAGCATGCTCCAGGGAAAGATTAACAGAGACCAGCCCAGGGAAGCGGCAGACCCCCTGGATCAGAGAGTCGAGCCACAAGACCACGGGGAAGTTACTTAGCATCACTGAAACCTCACAGCTCCCTCATCTCTAAAGGGAGGGCCAGGTTACCTACAGGGTTGCTGTGAGGGTTAAATGTGATAATGCTCCGGGTACGGTGAACACCCCATGCACTGAGCCTGTGACAAATATTAGCCATTATCACTGCTGTTGTTATCAAAACAATGACCCACACGAGGGAGGATTCTGGCACGGAAGAACAAAGCTATTTCCCAGTCGATAAGGCCTGGGCCCTGGCCTTCTGCATATTCGTGAAGCGCGTCCTTCAGAAGACGCACACCGGTGAACAGAAGAGGAGACACGAGTCTTCTGGCCCCTGAAACAGATGTCCCACGGCTCCTACGTCCTGCCACCAAAGGTACATCGGGAAGCTCCCATGAGGGCATACAGCATGGTGAGTTCTAGACCTGGGCTTGTTTTAACACCAGCTGGGTGATCGTGGGGAAGTTCAAAGACTTGTTTTTTTCAGTTGGGAAATGAAGGCTTCGGACAATTGTTTTCAGCTGTTTTTAAACTTCTTCCATCACACTGGTTTTAAAAGTTCCTACGGGCCTCGCTCCTCCCCTCTTGCCTCACACTGGCCGCAGTGGCCTCCTACAGCTCCCCGCACCCCAGGCCACTCCACCTGCAAGCCTTCCCTCTCCTTGAACCCTCTGCCCCTGAGAATCCACATTTCTTGCTCCCTCACCTCCTTCAGGTTTCCGTTCAAATACCACCACCTCCGAGAGGACCCACCTACACTACCCTCTGTAAAATTCACATCTGCATGCACCTACGACTCTCACTACCACATCCTTATCCTGCTTTTAAAAAACCCGTCACCACCCAATAGATTTATGTGTTTATAAATACAACCTCTATTACTGCAGATACCGGTTTCTCTTAGTCACCCCATCATCCCCTAGCACCTAGCACCTGCCTAGCACCTAGAAGTGACTGATAAGCATTTCTTGAATAAGAAAATAAACCAAAGACCCCAGATACCCCTTACTTCCCAAAGAGAACCTTACCCTAATATGTAAAACGGGTCAAGGCAGAGCTCTGGTTAAATGAGGTCAGGACCACCCCCAGCTGATTCAGCGTCCCCTGGAGGAGCCAAAACCCTGGACAAATGATTTCCAAAGTCGTTTACTTCTCAGAAACTCGCCCCATCCACATTATTCCTGTTAGACTCCAAAGGGAAACATTAAATTTGATGAATGAGTTTCCATTCTGTGATTGCACTTACTAGTCACTGACAGCTGCAGCAAGTACCCTGAAAATTCAAAGCATATCATGTCCCAGGACTGCTGCACCCCTAAAACATCTACAACCAAACAGCAGGCGTGTGAGAATGGCCAGTAGGAAAAAATCCCAACTCCACGGGCCAGGGGTTGGTTGGAGGGTGTCTCTTTCCGTGCCATCACATGGTCCCTGGGCCTCTGGGACCTGTCTCTCACTGATTCTAAGCGGGGGTCGGGGGTAAGGAAGAAGGATGGTGGCCTCAGGACCCATGTGGAGACAGGTGTTATACAATGGAGGAGATCAATCTGGGCAACATGGCGGCCACCTGTGGCTTCCTGACTCCACCACCTCATCTCTTTCTCCATCCAATGACCTTACAGGCAGGAAAACACAGACAGAGGGAGCATCCTAGGGAAGGACTCTGCAGGAGACAGGCGCACTTGGAAGAAACACTCCAGAAGAGACAACTGGCTACAATATTGTGAGGAGGTCTTACAGCTAGAACACCTCCTCAGAACTGGGGGGAAGATACAAAAAACACTAACCAAACATGTCAGCAGGACCTCTGCAAATCTACAGCGTCCAGATTAGCAGTGCTGAACTAAACAAGAGTTATCAGCTGGAAACGTGGTGACCCATCCTCTACCACTGTAATCTAATCCTTAAACTAAAGACAATTTAATGCCTTTGCATGTCCATATGTTTTCTAATGACGCCATTGCTGTCAGCATACTACAGAAGCGCTTCTTGGAAGATGGAAGTAATGACAAAGCACATCATTGGGAAGGCAATTATATGCAGTACTAACCATTTTACAGTGGCCATATGGGCTGTATTTCAACAGTGTAATTTCCAAATCAGCCTGAGCACACATATTTATCTGTCCCTAATCCCAGGTACACCATATTAAATGAAATAAGGGTACAGATGAAATGTGGCCAGCAGATGTAGAAACCTCTAACACAAAAGCTAAAGTCACATCCATCAGTAAACAGTAAACAGAGGGCACCCACGGTTCTGGAGCAAAACCGACACCCATCTCTACCAGCTCCTTAATTGAAAACATCACAAGGGTGTATTACAAACCGCCAAAGGGACAAGGAACACCACAAGGGAAAAAAAGACACAATTCCTACATGAGTGTTCATAATTTGAGACAGGCCCTAAAGGTAATACAGAACTCATATTTTACAAATATATAAAATTCAGGTGTAAGAGATCACTTTTAAAACCTGGACTTGAAGGTATGGTTCCCATTACACCAGGTTTTTATAGTCAAATTCTAAAAGACATGCTTTGACTTAGGTCTCCCCTATAATCACAAACTGGGCTGAAAACTGAAATGTACTGTATTTCCATTTTGGATGTGCAAAAGGATAACTTGTGCTCCCTCAAGCAGCTGGGAGAGAGGCAATACTGCATGTCTCAGAGCATGATGGTTCCAAGAAAAAAAAAATTGCCTCCTGTCTTCAAAAAATGAGACTGTTTAGAGAAATGTTTAACTTGACCGATCTTCATATTCACCAAGAAATCTCGTGAAATTTAAAGCCCAATTAGAGTGTGTGTGTGTGTGTGTGTGTGTGTGTGTGTGTTTTCACTACTCCTCAAGGGATGGTCATCAGCCAGGTCCAAATCCTGAAGTCCTAGAGCATGAACTTGGAGGCCCATCTTGGCCCAGGGGGGAGGAGGGGGCTTTACAAGGATGTACAGTAGTCTAATCACAGCTGGGATTTCCACAAGAAGCAAATCTAACAGTCACGTTCATTAGCATACTCTTTGTAGCATAAACAAACCTCTACAGGGTAGAATGGGGAATGGGGGAGAACGACTTGCAAATGTGCTCAGAATAACGACAGGAAACAATGACAGAGGAAATAATGCTCTATTTGTCACCAGGTATCTTCAAGATACAGATATCAAGAAGTGTAAAGAACTATTTCATATGGTTTTCCATCAGGAAGAATACAGCACCTATTAGTTTAAAAAAAAAAAAAAAAAAAAAACCAAACCTAGCAGTAAGGTCTGTTTTACTGCCAAGAGAAGTTACTTCCTAGAATAAACAGAAGTGACTCCCTAGAATAAAGAAAACCAGACAAGACAGAAGACTCAGGAATCTATAGTAGAAAACAAGCCTATGCCCACAGTAACCTGTTGAGAGGGTGCCAGTGCCTTCTCCAATTTTACCCTTCTGCTTCAGGGGGCTGTGGTACGAAATCAGCTAAGTACACGGAAGGACTTAGTGTAAGGACTGGCACACAGTCATCCTCGACACTGGGAGCCTGAGCCCAGGCCTTGGACAAAGGCTTAAAATCTACCTGAGCAATGTGACCCGGGAAAAGCTCAGATTTTAATACAGGGATCGACAGTGAAAGGGAGAGAGAAAGAGAGGGAAAGGAAAAAGCAAACAAACAACCCAATAACAAATATACTTGCAGGTGCCATCACCTACTGTGAGCTGCCGCCCTTAAAAAGAAAATAATTTCCCCCCAAATGGTGAGGTACTCTCCCCTCCCTAACTCCTATAATCACATCTAGAAAAATCCTTCATAACCAAGACAAGTTTCAGCAGCAAGGAACAAACGTGGTCTACCAGCGACGCATCTAGAACTTTCTCTCTCAAAATGAACCTGTCGTAAAACGAAGGGTAGAAAGGGGCGAGGGGCGCAAGCCTTCAGGTCAGGACACACCGCAGTGCTGCCCGCCTCTCTCCCGGACGGACGCCGGGCAGCGGACCTCACCTCTCCACGCTCCAGTGTCTTCGACTGTAAAATAGGGACATCTTTCTCTCTCTCTCTCTCTTTCTCTTTCTTTCTTTTTCCCCCACGAGGTAGCTCCAAAGAGATAATGAATGCAAAATTCTGAGCACAATGCCTGGCCCAGGGTAAACGCTCAGTAAACAGAGGTTCTCTTTTCAAAAATGTCTTTTCGTGGAATTTTTTATGAATAGGTTAGCTGTAAACAGCACTATGCGTGGATTATTGAGTGATGAGAGCAACAATCCTGAGAGCTTCAAATATCCCAAGAATGACACAAACAGGCAAAGTACAGAGGCGAAAGGTAGAGAACAGGGGAAAATAAAACAATGTATCAGGAATTTAGGGGAAAACTCTGGCTCTCTTTTCCAAGGTTCCAGTCACACTCGCAAGTGACACACAATAAGCCCTGATGGAGGATATAACAGACCCAGACCCAGGGAAAATTAAAAGCCCTTGAGCTTCCCAACAGATCCCAAATAAAATAGAGTACACGGTGTCATAGTCAATGCTTCAGAAACTTCTTCAGGCTGGCCCCGAGATCTCAAACCATGGGAAAATCATTTAAAAATAATGAAATATTCTCAAAGCTAAGACATAAGGCATTTCTCTGACCTAATCCATATCCCACATACAGACTATCAATAAATGTTATCATCATCATCATCATCTGGGAACAAAACAGCTGCAGATAAAATTAACTGTGCACTGAAATACAGATAAGAGGATGGCTTTATTGGGTAGGTTCTGAATATGACCGACTTGAAAAAGCAAGGCACACTGTCATTTTTTAAGAAGTGATCAACGGAGCTAGGAGCGGTGTAGATAGGCTGAGCCAAACACTTACTGGTATTTTCAAATATTGTATGAAACTACTCTTAAACACAGGAGATGCTTCTGGAATCAATATTTAAAAACAGTTAGGATCCTTCGACAAAAAGTGACCTGGAACAATCTGGTCCAGTTCTATATTAGACTAATAAAACAAGTTTTAAAACAACACAACTGTCTAACACAGCAGGTTTCCACATTCGGGTGTGAAATCGCACCTCTCAGAACAGAGGCTGAATTACCCCCCTGCCTCTCACCTGTAATTGTCATTTGCTCACGCCCCCACCCCCAGTGGCTCTCAGCCACCACATCTCCTCCCAGGCTCACGTCTGCACATAGGAACTCCCTCTGGGGCCTCATACCCTATGGGCGTGAGACGGAAGACACACACAAAAACTTCATGCTGGCTTAAACAACTTCTGAAAATATCTATTTCCAACCACAGTAGAAGACCAATGTGACAAAATGAACACATCCTATGTCACCATGGTGAAGGATAAGAGTTTTCCAAAATGCAAAGCGTAAATTTACTTAATAGTCCCTGTACAGGCCAGCTTCTTCCATTAAGGCCAATTTCAAAAATTTAGCAAAAGATCTTTCATCAGTTGAGAGGGTGTAATTAGATGTTTTGATTAAAGCATTTTTCCTCCCCTGGTTAACAAGACAGAACAGATGTCACCGACTTCCCTAATAACAATACAGCCTTGCACTTGGCATCTTTACAATTTTAAAACTGAACTGTCATATCGAAAAATTATAGGTACGGTGTTTTTATACAATCATGACTCTGAAGCGGTTATGACATGCCTGGACTTCCCCAAGGAACAGATAGGAAAATCGTACTCTGTATTCATAGCCGCAAGCCCTCCTTAGCATGCACTTGAAAACCGCCCTCTGAAATCAGAATGATGCGGGCTTATTCAAATCACCACCAATTATTCCTGGAAGCACCGACCAAGTGAGGTACGAAACCTGAACAGAAAATGCAAATCTCACACTCACTTTCTTCCAGGAACAGAGGGAACACATGCAGAAAAAGTGTCGCAAGGAAAGCAAAGCCCCTCTCCAGAGACCCCCTCTCCCAACATCCCAGCTTCCCTGCAGAGAGGGGTACCCTACTTGATGTCTTTAAAAAAAAAAAAAAAAAAGACTCATCTTTTTCACAGTAAGATTCCCTTGGCACATTTGATCCAATTTATAAAAATTCGACTTACACCAATTTTGTTAACATACCAGTTCAGAATGTAGCTAGAGATAGGTAGGTCTGATTTTAAATGGGAGGCAGCTTCCCTGACTGAAGTTCAACCCAAACATCCTGGTTTAACAACTCCATTAATGACACCGAGCACAGATCTAAAGATTACACAGCCCCTCTGTCAGTCGCGTGTTATTTATAGCAGTGTATCAATCATGTCTCCTTATTATTTCCTACTTTCTGGGCCTAAGCTATTTGGTCTGCCAAATTAATACACGCCATTGCTGCTGCAAACCTACACAATGCTTGATAAAAGATTAATAAAATAGTTGGGTTCTCTGCAACCACACACACACCCAGGAAATTCATCAATGTCTTTTTATTTGCATATTTGGCTGACTGCCCCCTTCGGCAAATATGTGAGGCGCGATGCTCAGGTACCCTGGTTTATGGTTTGCATTTAATTCGGGGTGTCAATCTGCTTCTGTTTTAATTACATCCATCTTGGTATGTTATTACAATCTCATGAAAACTTCTTTTCATTATATGAATGGCCATAATATATACACGTGGCAAACAGTTGTTATAAATTTTCTGGTTCAGCAATAAACAGACGAGATGCCTTAGCCAACACGTCACATGCATTTAATATTTTGAGTCTTTCGGGGCGCCTGGGTGGCTCGGTGGGTTAAGCCGCTGCCTTTGGCTCAGGTCATGATCTCAGGGTCCTGGGATCGAGTCCTGCATCGGGCTCTCTGCTCAGCGGGGAGCCTGCTTCCCCTTCTCTCTCTGCCTGCCTCTCTGCCTACTTGTGATCTCTCTCTCTTTGTAGAATAAATAAATAAAATCTTTAAAAATATATATTTTGAGTCTTTCTTCTTCAGAAGAAAAGTTTGGTTGGGACTTTAATTCAACTATACTCCTAAGTTCACGTCAAATATTCTGCTAGCAATGCCATTAAGCGGCTCTGAGTTCCTTTGCGTTACCACAGAAAATACTATGTCCACATACAGCATGTTAACATTTTAAGTGACCCATATTACGTTCATCTTATGCCCAAATAACTACTGCATCTTTCCACTGGACATTCAAAAATGAGAAACCCTCATACCATCATTCTAATATTTACTTTTTCATCTACATCCTCATTATGGGGGGCGGGATATTTAGAAAAGACTAATGTGCCCACAGACAAAGGCCAATGAATGACAAGGTGATACACTGGGGGAAAGCAGAACGCTTTTAGAAGGTTCCTGATACTGAGTAATAATCAGAAAATTTCTCAGAAAAAGACAGAAAGCTTTATAATCATGGGCATTCATCCTCACTTGCATTATTATTTTTGCTTTTATGAAACCTCCTTCTTAGGTTCCCAGTCCTTGGGAATCCAGCTACAAAGCAGAAGCAGTCTCCTAGTCTCACTGGGTCACGGTGAGAGCAGCAACTCCCAGGGTGATCTAGAGCAGGTCAATCACCCCCTGGGCTGTGTTTTCATTTGCAAAATGAGAGGTAGAACTACATCACTAAAGACAACATCTGTGCCTCTAATGCCACTCCGGCTTGGAAAGGACATCAGCCAACAATGGCTGGGGTGAAATGGATTAAGAGGCTGCTCTGAAAGACGCTGAGGTCCTAACTCTAGGATAACACCTCCCAAAGAGGTAGCTCTGCCTATTCATCCCAAAATGCGATTCTGACACGTAATCAAATCCCCAGGAGCACTGAGCAAGGAGCCAACTTTGCAATATGCAGCAGTGCACAATGGCAAACACCTGTCTGCCCTTTTGCCCCAGTGAAAGTCTAATTTCACTTTAACGATACAAAATCATTTCTTAGAACCGCGCAATCTGGGCCCTTCGTTATTTTCGTCCATGCAGCACCCAGAGAACAGGCAGGACGCCGGCGCACCTCGCACATGGCCTGCAAACAAGTGAGAAGCTGATCCCGGGCCACGGCTTCGCGTACGTCCTCATTCTTCCTTATGTCTTTTCTTACTCAGTTTTTAACGAAAGAAAAATATTCACTGAACCACCTTTAGCCAGCAACCTTTAGCCATCAAGCATAAGTGAGCAGGGACCCTAGCAAACAACCCAAAAATGTCTACTTTGGTGTAACTATCAAGGGGTAACTGCAATACTGGACTCTTAACGTCTCTCTCCGGGTTCTAGAACATCACTGCCGTCGGAAACGTGGCAGAAACCTAAAATGAGGTCGGGAGGTTGGTGCGCAGCGGTGGCAGGCGGGTGTGGGGGTGGACGAGGATGATGCCCTCCCTCAGGTACCATCACAATTTGACCCTGGCATTGACTTAAACCCTCACCCAGATTCAGACATCCCTGCCACTGAAAAAGTATCAGCTTTCACCCATATAACCAAGAGTCACAATCCGTCTTCACAGGCTGTGCTTCCGTATCTAGCCCGGGTCATCTCAAAATGCCTCAGTTAACACCAATCACAAAGTATCTGCAATTTTAAGGCTTTCTGCCACAACTGAATCCCAACCTGCATTAGCCATTTTTTATTACTTACAAACTGTGGGCTTTTCCCTTCTTTTCTCATGACTCCATTTTACTGCCCTTGGGCTTTCCAAGACTCTTAATAAAGGCACCAAGGAGACATGACACCAGGAGGTACAGAGGCAAGCCAAAATGACAGTCGAGTCTTTAAAAATATATTTGTACGTACAAGTCGGTTACTTGTGTTTGCTCAGGCAAACTCTAACCGGAGTTCAGTATGAATGAGAAAGCATAATGATGAGCTGTAACGGCCCAGAAAACCGTGGCAAGCAATTTACCCTCACATCAGAGTCCTTCAGACAGGTGAATCTCAAATAATAAAACTGTAGAAATTTGAAGTTTCCACCTTTCATCTACAACTTCCTAAAACCATTAGCTTTTAGCAACTGCATTTATAATTGATAGTTCTACCTCAGTAGAGGGAAAAGAGAGAAGGAAGGGAAGTTGGGAGGGAGGGGTGGAGAGAGGGAGGGAAGGAAGGAGGGAGGCAAGCAGCGGGCAGGTACAGTACCTAACAGATCCCACGACGAGAACGCTATCCACGCAAATCTGTGAAGCAAACACCTGCCTAGAAAAGCAGCAAGACACATGCTTTCAGGGTCCGGGTCACCTTCCAAAGGATGGAACCAGAGACCTAAAGATGACTGAGCCCCAGAAGCGCACACTTGTCTAGTCTCCTCCTAAGCAAGCAAAGACCCTCAGACTATATGAAACCCACTCTCCCCCCTCCTCGTTACTAACAGCGTAAAGAGGACCTATTCTCAATGACCTTACAATGATAACTTACGGACCACATCCCCCTACCCTGAAGGCTTGTTAGAAAAAAAATGAAGGAAGAACACAGCTCAGACCTGGAAGAACAAAGACAAACTCAGGGTCCCACCAGCCTTAAAATTCTATGCCCCTCTTCCAAGGGGAAAAGAGATCTGCAAGCATCTAGTCAGGGAACAGGTACAGATTATATAAGAAAAACAGTTCTGACCCAGCTAACAGTGTCCCTAAATTGTTTCTGATCCTCTCCCCGTCTTGGGTTTCACCAAATTAATTCCCATCTCGCTCTTCCAAACTTCAATTACCTGAGAGTCTTCAAATCTCCATGTCAAAATCTACCTCATTTTTTCCCAGAACTTCCTCAAATGAACAGCTGCTATCCCATTACCAAGTTCTTTTTCCTATATTTATAGGATATTACGTTCAATCCTAACCCTGAAAAAAACTGCTATTTCTTGAGGAGAAAAAAAAAAACTAGCATGAGGCACCGTCACATAATTAGGCTACATTTAGTGTATTTGACTAATCGTACCATGGGGGTAAAATAAAATGTAAAACCACTAACCCTCCACCACCCTCTGCATGTGAGGAGACACACACACACACACACACACACACACACACACACCCCTCCCATCAAGAAACACTACAGCTTCCAAAGCCAGGAGCCTCTGGGACCTAAATTATTCCTTAACAGCTGGCCTCAACTATAATTTTCTGTTTGGGGACGTACCTAATCCTAACATTCTCTCACACTAAATAATCGCCATTTACTTCTCACAATACACGGTACTGCCGTATGGAAGTACAGGAACTTTATCACCCTCAGTGGCCCTGGTGAATGCTCAGGGCTTCTTTAACCCCTTTTCAAGAGAACACCATCAGAGGATCAAAGGCTAATCACTAACTTTGTGATTCACTTTTTTAAATTTATGGATTCATTTATAACCCACCCCACTTCTAAAAAAGCAGCGAAAGAGTCAATCTCAACAAGTAACACAAATCGCACGGAACCATCATGTCACAATCTTCAACCTCCTCTCACATAAACACACCTGAACTGAGGTTCTGCCTCGTACAAATACTCAAATTCACCACCTACAGCAAAATACCTGAATTCATAACCAAGAACGATTCCCACTCTTCCTTTTATGAAAACTTCCTCGCCACTCAGAAAACCCTCAGATCCTAGGGCTCTGCACACTTTCAGAAGCGAAATGCTGGAAGTGACCCATTTACTCCATAGTGCCATCCCAAACTTCCTAAGATAGAACGTGAAAAAAATGCACCGAAAACAGATCTCTACAGCTTTCCCTGGCTGTGTAACAGCAGAAGGGTTCTGACCAGTTCATACATAAGCGAGCAAAAGGCAAATAATTTGAAACCTTTATTTTAACGTCACTGTCAACCTCCTTCGCCATCCAACCGTCTTTGCCAGCGTAGTAAAAGCAGCCGTACAGGAAGCCAGAAGGGACCAAGAGAAAATAAAACACACTGGCCGGAGGGCAGCTTGGTGGCATCAGAACTACTGCATGGGGTCTGCTACTAATGAGAGTCACTCACCGACACTCACCTCATGCTGGGGTGCTAACAATCGATGAAAGAACTGGCACCAGGCAGGACAGGGGAGCAGCAGAAGTCATGGACCAGTCGTCACTATTTACATCTCCCCTTCCCCTTAGCGCCCACGTAAGTAGCATCCTCCACTCCAACCCCAAACTTCTATGCCCAATCGCCCATCACCAGCCCACTCACCCTAGACACCAAGTTCCAAGATCTGGAAGGGACCCTGGAGATCTTCCCCGGCATTCCCCATATTGGATTACGGGTTACCATGCCAAGAACAAGAGTGCCCTGTGGTCAAGTAAGTTTAGGAATAAGGCACATAGCACTGCCTTCTCTGATATTCAAAATTCACGTCTGCATAATAAAAAGACTTTTAATTCTGGCAGAACAAGACACCCATTTAATTTTGTCTTCCCCCTCAAGTTCCAAAACTACTTGAGGACAGATCACATTTTTTTGATCTGGAACACAACTTAGGAACATCCAGCAGAGCTAGCTAGCTCCCCTTCCATCTTGGGTACCTTTGTTCTAAAATTAGTCTAAACCTCTCAACGAAGGGATGAAGAAAATTGCGCTTCTAGAAAGTAATCTCCCCAAGTTGTCAACTAGTTTGGAGGGCCAAGCCTGGAACATGGGTCTGCACAGGAGTCCGCTGACACAATTCTGTTAACTCATTTCTACCAGCCCTTCCTTGCCCCCAAGCCCTGATCAATTAGCACCTTCTCAACCCTGTGCTTCCTCAGGATCCCCCCTCCTTGGACTGCTCTCCCCACCCCCCGCGTCCCATCTATCCAAACCTCTTCAACTTCCGAGGCCCCCTTTTCACTCAGAAGCCCTCCCAAACGCTCCACGCATCTCACTACTCCTTCTCTGAAGGCTCACTGCACTCACTAGACATTCAAAATCATTTAATAGGCGCTGGACTTACTTTATCAACTACACACTCCTTCAAGATGCCACATAATTTTAGCTTTCTTTCCACTCTGTCTAGGCACTCCACAAACATGTGCTGATACAAGGAACATGACTAATGTTTTTTAAACAACCGAAAGTGAGATTCGACCCCAGTAAATGACGGTATGCCCTAAGTACACCCAATTCCGCACAGCTTATTCATGCTGCTGATGTGCAGGTAAGCCCTGGAACAACTGGGAAATAAAGACCACATGGAAGTCTCGGTTTGATCCTCCAACCACCAGAAATCAGTCCTCCTTCATTTTCACAAGCCTGCAAAGCTCCAACTGGCTTCCTGTCTACTAATCCCACCAACTTGATCTCTGCTTCCCTTGGTCCGCCGAACAGAAGAGGCTACCCTTAAACCCAGTGTGTAACAGGAAGAGGAAATGATGGATTTGCAAAGTGAAATTTTCAGCCATGGTGTTCCCGTGTCTTCCTAATCAAGACTACGCAGAAAGACACCCTAATGAGAACAGAAAGGCAGCATTATCTGGCACATCAGGGTACAAACAGTACTAGAACCCCAACATTTCCATTTATACTTCACTGGCTGGAAGGCATTAAAAAAAAAAAAAATGAGGCATGGTATCTGGGGACACTCGCTTTCCTCCTACCATTCAAAGTATATTCAAATAAACAGTATCTTAGCCAAACGGTAAATGTGCTTCTCAAATGCGTAATGAAAAGAACACCACGTTCAACTTTAGCCTCCTCACCTACCCTCTCATCTCCTCTCGTGAGACTCTTCACAATCATATACTTGAACTTCAGGGCACAATTACTTGAGACAAGTGTCCCTGCAGAATATGAAACTACCTCAGCCAGTTTCCCTACCTATAAAGCGTGGGACTTCTCCTCCAGCTTTGATCATCTTAAATAAAAACCAAACGATACTGAAAATAATCAGCTTACAAATGCAGGTTCTCACCGGGCAAGGTTCTTGCTTTTACTGCAGTATTAGTGGAACCACAGTTTTTATCAGTACACATCACCACGACCTAGGAGCCCCTTCTTTAAAAGGGGAGTCACAATCAGCGACTCAGGACAAAATCATGGGGTCAAACAATGAGTCCGTTAACACTCTAAGTGCGCAACTCCAGAGTCTGCCAGCTACCGCTCCGAACCAGCAGAGGCCAAGAGCCCAGCTGTGCAAGCCAAGATTTCTGGTTTCTTATCACACCACACTAGCAGCAGCCTTGATGATGCGTGGTGACGACTGACTTCACGTCTAAACACAAGGCACAAAAACATATTAGGTACTTATGGTAACTCCTGGCATCTATAATAATTCCTAACATTTATAAGCACGCCATTAACATATATTTCTGTCCAAGTTCATAGTTTACGTGCCCATTTCCCAATAAATCCTCATATTTCGTGGTGATAGTTTAGTAAATCTTGTCAACCGGCAACAGTGAGACACCAGAGGTTTCCACGATCGCTACACACACATGTCTGCCCCCCCAACAGCAGCACACGGACCCATCTTTCCCACCGAACCAGACATACAGGATGATTTTTTATTCCCCACAGCGTGTTTTTAATATGAAAAGTTTATTTATATCGTTCCTAAAAAGCCAGGCCTCTTCAATGTGAACACTGACAGGACAGCTGAGATTATCGGGGGACTGCTGTTAATTTATTTAGGTGTGATCACGGTACTGTTGAGTTTCTGGTGGGTTTTCTTTGCGAGTCATTACCATTTAGAGATACATATAGAAATATTTACTTATTTCTCACATCCCGTCTGGGAGGGGGGAGCAGGTGGGATACGGATGGAACGAGAGGAGACAGGAGCTGGCAGTTGTTGAACCTGCGTGTTGGGGATTTCAGAGTTTATTAAAGTGCTCTCTCTACTTTTGTGTGTGTTTAAATGTTTCTGTGAAGTTTTAAGGAAACTTTTTAAAAAGTTAGACCTTTTAGGCCTACATACAGATATGCAGATGATACTTAAATATGAAGGTAGCACAGCATTCCGCTAACCAAAGTAACCTGCGTTTTGAATCTGGGAAAAGTAGCAGAAAAAATAACCACAGCAAGGAAAGGTATGTTATTAACACTACACTCTAAACGTGCTCTTTTCTAAAAATTGAATTTTTTTTGTAAACCCCCCCAAAACCAGAATGGGCACATTTTCTCTCAAAAGCTAAATGCACAGATGTGTACCTCTCAACCCCAGTCAAATATCTACTTATTAAAAGTAGAAACAATAAAAAACCAACTGCATAAGTCATTACCCACCTCTACTTGGCCTTCAAAGTGTTCATGGGAAAACTGCAGGCCCCTCTTACTTACTTACCGCGAGGGGCCACACGGCCACCCAGAAAACCACGCAGAAAGCAGAACCACTTGTAACCAGCTCTTAAACAGAATGTCCTAAACCAACCACAGACGAGGCAGCATTTCCTATCAGGACACATGCTGCCATTTCGATTCCTATTTCAAAGGGAGAAAGAGAAACAAATAGAGAGAAACAGAGAGAGAGAGAGAGAGAGAGAGAGGTCCCACTGAACAGTACCCTCCCACCTTGGCAAAGTTAAAGCCACAGTCAGAATTATCCTAATAAGTGGTGAGCCTCAACATTCAAAATAATCGCGTAAGATCCATTTTAGCCAATAAATCACCAGTTCCAGAACCAACGGGTAACTGATTCAATCACTGACATCAAAACCGATGGCCACCAATACCACCAGCACCAACCTCCTTTCCTCCCCAACCACTGGCCACCGTGCACTGCCATCACCACCAGCAGCCCAACCAAAAAGCAGTTCAAACAGAAAAGGACAGCCCTGACAGGAAGGCTTCTTTTTTAAAAAATATTTAAACCTGACACCATACGCATGCAGACCCTGCGATCTCAACCTGTACGCTTCCTGCATGTGAGATGTAAGCTGTCATTAACAAAGCTCACATATGACCGTCTCTAACAATACCATAATAACAGCCCAAAAAACCCAGGGGAAAGGGAAAAGTTTCCTTCAGGAACCTCAAACCACCGCATCAGGTGCATGAAAGACTGGAAACCAACTCCTGTCTGGGTTTTGTGCTTCAGAAAGGGGGACTAACTCTGCAGAATCTCAAAGCCTTCTGTGTGCGTGGTGTGGTGGGGGTGGGGACAGGGAGGTTGGGGGGGAGGGGGCTGCATCTGTAGAGGCCAGTGACGGAGGCCAGCAGCAGATCTGATCCCTCCAGGTAAGTGCGGTCTGCCCCAGGCCCCTGGACAGTCTCCCCCCACCCCCCGACCCCCCAGGAGCGGGTGGCTGGCAGGAAAATGTGCATTTGGAAATGAACGCTGCAGGTGCCCAAGGAATAAAGACACACACACACACACACACACACACACAAAGCCAATCAGAAAGAAAAAGAAAAGAAAACACAAAAAAAGGAGAGGGAGAGGGACAATTGGGTGACAAGCCCTTCAGACAGCAGCCAGGATTTTCTTCTTTCCTCCCACTAGTCCTCCCTGGTGTACCTTTTTCTGTCCTTTAACCAAACTGCTCATGTACACACACACACACACACACACACACACACACGCCTCTGTGTCTCGAGGATATAATTAACCCTTTCTGCAACTGAGCCCCCCACGGAACACAGGGATATTCCAGCCTCTCCTCGCCTCTCTCCCCTCCTCCCTCCTTTCTCCCAGCCGAGAGAAAACGCCCCCTTCCCCAGCTTCACCAAAAAGGGAAAAAAAAAAAAAAAAAAAAAAAAAAAAGGAGCAGGAGAGGGGGGGGCAAGGGAACCCCAAACCCCATCCGTGCCCAGTCCGGAGGACACCGGAGCAGGAAAGGTGTGCACCGGGCGGACACACGCGCGCACGGACGTATGGCTCCGGAGAAAGCACACACAGAACCGTCCGCAGGCGCCCCGAACCCAGCCAGGAGACTTCCACCAGCCAAGAAGCCATGATTGGGGAGGGCGAGGAGGAAGGAGTAGGGGCAGAGCTCTCCGTGGAGGGGGCGCATTGTTGTGGTGCCCGAACCCCGTTCCGCCTGCCCATCCGCCGGGGAGGGGGCGCGGGGAGGGGGCGCAGGGGGGAGGCGAGCGAGGACGAGGAGACCAGGCACGGCTCCGCGATTCCCTCCCGCAGCCCGTCCGCCCGCGCCCCCCGCCCCCCCAACAATGAGCCCTCGGCCCAGACAGACAGACAGACAGACGGAGCGGAGCGCGGCGCGGGGGGGGGGGGGGGGCAGCGGAGCCGGGCGCAGCCCAGGGGGGTCGTGCATAAAGGCAGCCCGCGGGGGAGGGGGTCCCCTTACCTCCAGCGCTTCAAAAGTGACAAAGCTGGTCATGGCAAATCCATCGATGATGTCCTCTTCGGCCGAGGTGGACTCCCTGCGCTTCCTCCGCGGGGGCCGGGGCCGGGACGGGGCGGAGGACGGGGGCTTCCCATTGTCTTCCTTGTCGGAGCCCGACGACGAGGCGAGCGAGGGCGCCCGGGTCCGGCCGGCCCCGCCGCCGCCGGCCGCGCCGGCCCCCAGCCCGCCCCGGGAGCGCCTCTCCCGGTCTCGCTGCGACCGCGACCGCCGCTTCTTGCGGAGTCCATGGCCCCGCGCCGGGCCATCCATGGCTCCGCCGCGCCGGGGTCCCCCCCGCTTGCCGCCCGCCCGCCACAGGCTCCGGCCGCGGCCGCACAAAAAAATTGACACCGACCCCTCCCTCCCCCGCCTCGGCTTCCCTCCGCCCCGAACAGGGCGCGGGGGAGACGGCGGCCGAAAGACGGCGGAGAGGGGAAGAAAGCGAGGAGAAAGGGAAGGGGGAAGGGGCGGGGAGAGGGAGGGGGGACGCGGGCGAGGGCGAGCGGCGAGCAGCCCGAGTGCGGGGCTCCCCGCGGCCGCGCGGGTCGGAGACGCCCGCGAGCCGCCGAGCAAAGTAATGGCCGAACGCACGGGTCTGCTCCGGAGGCGGAAAAATAACTCCCGGGCGGGCGATAAATCAGGATAGCGGGACGCTTTGATCAGGGGCCGCGGCAGCTCCGCGGGGCCCTCCCCGCGGCCATGCCCCGCCGCGCGCCCGCCCCCGGGGCACGCCGGCCCCCCGCCCCGACAGCGCGACCGCGAAGGTCGCGGGAAAGTGGGGGCCGCGAACTTCACCCGCCCCCCCCGCCGGGAGCGCCCCCGCCGCCGCCGCCGCCGCGCAGCGAACTCAGTCCCGGGCCCCCGGACCTTTAGGGGACGCGGCCACGGGAGGCCGCGGCTCGCGAGCGCCCGCGGAGGGACCAGACCCCCCGGGGAGGGGACATAACAGGGGAGCGGGCGGCGGGGTTGGGCGAGCCGGGGAGGGGTGGGGGAGGAGGGCGGCGGATGCGGGGCAGTCGTGGGGCTCGCTTCTCGGTCCGGAGGGGATGCACGAGCCGCAGGAGCGGCCCCCGGCGCGGCCCCCCGCCCCCCGCCCCTCAGGAAAATCCGTCCCGGGTCCCGGAGACCAGGTCGCCCGTCCTCGCAGGAGGGAGGAGGCGAGTCCGTCGACGAGCAAAGCAGAAAGGAAGCCCCGGCGGGAGGGACCCCGGGGCGCCGCCGCCCGCCGCCGCCGCCGCTCTTCGCCCAGCCCCAGGGCAAACGCGGCCAGAAGCGCCGGGGACGCCGCTCGCGCTGCCGCCGCTAGCGCTGCCGCTGCCGCCGCCGCCGCCGCGAGAGCCCCGAGCCGGAGGGTGCGCGGCGTGTCCCCGGGCGGCTGCAGCGGGAGCCCGGGCACGGCCCCATCCTCCGCCCGCCCGCCCGCCTCGCTCCGCGCCCGCTCCTCCCCCTCCGCGGCCGGCCCACCGCCGCCGCCGCCCGCCTCAGCCCAGCCCCGCGCCCGCCCGCCCGCACGCGCGCGCGCACGCGCCCCCGCCCTCCCCGCGCCTCACTCGGCGCGCGCTCCCGCCCCCGCGGCCCCGGCCGGCTGGATCACGTGGCCCGCCGGGCTCCCTCCGCCCCCGCCCCCTCCCCAGTTGTAGAGTGTGTAGAAAGCAAAAGGCTGGGGGCTGGCCGCGCTCGGGAGCCCAGGGCATGCGCGCTGGGGCGGCCGGGCCTGCGCACTGGGGGCGGAGGGGAGCGGGGAGTGGGGAACGCCGGGGGGGGGGGGGGGGCGGGGGGCGTGGAGGGGCCGCCCGCGTGGGGACAGCTGCGGCCTCGCGGACTCGGCGCGCGGGGGTTTGCAGGCCGCGGAGATGACCCCGCCGGCTGCCGCGGGGGCACGTGCGGGCCCCTGTTCCCTGCCCGCTCCGCGCACCCCGCGGCCGCCTGGGGACGCTTGTCCCTCGGCCCCTCGCGCCAGCCCCGCCGCGGACGCGGGGCAGCCGGCGCGGAGGCTCCCGGAGTGTGTGTCCCGGACCGATGGGGGCGGAGCGGAGGGACTTGGGAGAGGGGACCCGCGAGGGGCTTCCCGGGAGGGGACGCGACCGCAGGCGACGGAGAGGGGAGCGCGTGCCCGAGGGCGGGCCTCGGCCTCGCTGGGGACACGGAGAGACCCCGCGGCCGGACTTGGAAACTTTTCTCCCACGTGGTGGCCCGACCCGTGACCGGGTGACCCCGCGCCCGGTGACCTCTGGGCGCTGCACGCCTTCCACCGAGGCCCCGGGACGCGCCGGCGGCTTCGGGGCGGGAGGCGCAGGACCGTGCGCCCCGGGCCGAACTTGAACCTCGCCCTGCGGCAGGGGCGGGGCCGCAGGGGCCTGGACCGACCCCCAGGAGACCCGCGGGACCCGCACGGCGCGCCCCTGCGGCCGCCGGCTTTCTCTGCGGGGGCTGGGGTGGGGGTCCCTCTTCCCGTCGCTGCCCCCCGTGCTCGTGGACGGCCGCGCCGAAGAGCTGACCGCGGCCAGAGTGGACCCGCGAGACCGGCCGCTCCGGGTGCGAGAGCTGCGCGGTTTTCGGGGCCCTGGACCCGACCCGTGTAACCCGAAAGGCGCCCACAGCCCTTTCTCCCCGGCCTCCCGGCTGCCTGCCCCCGCCCGGGATCCGGCGCAGACGGACTGAGGCCCGTCGCCCCGCACCCCAAGAGCCTGTCCGGGGGAAGGAAGACGAGGGAACGAGCGGACCCTGTGAAACTGCTCGCGGGGCCCGGCCCCGGACTGGACGCTCTGTACTCGTGCCGCCTCTTGACTCAGTCTACCCGTTTTATGGGGACTGCCGGAGAGAGATGGAAAAGGACGGGGCCCGACACCCTGCATCCCCAGGACTGGGCGTTTCCCTAATTCATTTCTACACCTAACAATGAAGAGGGCCTGCTGTGGGCCAGGCACAGTTCTCGGTGCTGGGAACCCGGTGGGACCCAAAACGGAGAAGGTCCTCCTTGGATCTTGGGTTGAGGCAGGCAAGTCTCCCCCAGCTTGCGCTCTCTGGCCGTGTGATGGTCGTTCCCTTAAATCACACTCCAGCACCCCCTTTTCTGGATGTTTCTGAAATCAGAGTGGGGGATGGGCAGGAGGGGAGGATGGTGGGAACCAAGCTCCTGGAGCAGAGAGGAGCAACCAAGGCACTGTGAAGAAGCTGGGCTTCCTGCCTTCCCCCGGAACAGACCATTTGACCTTAGGCAAGACTTAAATGACTCGTTTGCTCATCTGGAAATCAAAGAGTTTCAATTAAATGTTCAAAAAGTTCCCTTTCAGGTCTGCCACTGGCCTTCTCAAAGGATATCTTTTCAAGTAAATGGTGTGCTTTACTTCTCCAGAAAAGTGACCAATGTATGGGATCGTATTCAATTTATTAAGAACATGGTGCCACCCTCCAAAGCTACCTACGGAGCATAACTGAGCTAGCGGCCCCCGTAGCAATTCGCTGACACAGTGCCTCTGTACAGACTGTAACTTTCGTGTTAATCTCTAGGACGCTGTCCCAGCAGCTGCTGAAATCCACGCTAAGTTTATCAAGTTCAAGGCTACCCAAAAAAGACAAGTTCTTTGTCATTTAAAGGAAGGACATGGGTTCATTTTGAGGGTTTTTAGGAAAGTAAAAGATGTTTTAGGTACTGATAAGTTTCAGTGAAAACGAAGAACTAACTTCCGGTTACAGTCACTTTTCACAACTTTAGGGGTTGGGTTGAGGAAGGTGTGAAATTGGCAAATATAATAAAAAGTATAATATTAGTGACTTTCCAGAGTAGCCCTTGGCAGTCCTGTCTTTAAAGAGTAATGTCTGGTAGGAAAAAAAAAAAAAAAGGATGGTAATTCACTGCATCCAAGAACCTTGCCTCTGGCAAGAGTAATTTGCAAATGCATTTTGGGATAATGTTTAAATGATTTTTTTTTTTTTCAGGGTCCAAGTGCAATGCTCACTAGAATTGGTAATGCCTTTTGGGTCAGAGTTTCAATTTTCTCCCATCAGAGAATTAAAATTGTTTGTGGATTATGTAGCCCATATCTGTTTCTAATTCTCCATATCATCTATGTTCTAAGAGCAACATTATTAATGTTGTAATGATTAATAACCACCATATCATAAGCTAAGTACTTACTGTGTGCCAGGCGCTGTTCTAAGTTATAATATCTCATTTAATTCTCGTGAATTTTGAGAAAGGTTTTATTATACCTATTTAAGAGTTGAGTAAACTGAGGCTTAAGGAGGTTAAGCAAAGGCCCCCCTGGGTAGCTCAGTTGGTTAAGTGTCAGACTCTTGATTTCAGCTCGGGTCACTGCCTCGGGGTTTTGAGATGGTTCCCCACGCCTGACTCTGTGCTGAGCCTAGAGCTGGCTGAAGATTCTCTCCCTCCTCCTCTGCCCCTCCCCCTCCACGTATGTACATGCACACTCGCTCTCTCTGAAAAGAAAAAAGAGGGACGCCTGGGTGGCTCAGTTGGTTAAGCGGCTGCCTTCGGCTCAGGTCATGATCCCAGTGTCCTGGGATCGAGTCCCACATCGGGCTCCTTGCTATGCAGGGAACCTGCTTCTCCCTCTGCCTCTGCCTGCCTCTCTGTCTGCCTGTGCTTGCTCACTCTCTCTCCTTCTGTCCCTGTCAAATACATAAATAAATAAATAAAATCTAAAAAAAAAAAAGGAAAAAGAACAGAAACGTCAAGCTTAGGTAGCATGGCTTTTCATGGTAAGCTTCATTTGGCCTGAGTGACTCGGTAACTTGTTCTCTTCGTGGTTATGCTGAATGCCTTTGTCACAATGATTCCTCAGGAAACCAAATGCTATGTCTAGGGTAGAACTACTTTGAAATACTGGCAATATCTACTCAAGTTAAACATAGGAACACTCCATGGCTCACCACTTTCTTTCCTAGAAATATACTAACGTCAAATGTGTATCAAAAGATATCTATTGGCAGTAAAATGGGGCAGTGATTGGTGATACATTCATGTAATGGAATACGGTACATCGCTGAGAGTGACCAGTCTACTTCCAAATGCAGTTACATATGTGAATCTCTTAAATATGACACTAAGAAGCAAGACACACAGAGCATGTGTTGTCGAAAACAGGCGAAACTCATTTATGCTATCAGAAATCAGGACAGCGGTTAACTTGAAACGGGCCTACTGACTGGGAGGGGACATAAGGAGGGCTTCTGAGGAGTTGATCTTGTTCTGTTTCTTGGGCTGGTGCCGGTTAAACATGGGTGTTTGGTTTGTGACAGTTCACCAAGCTGTAGCATTATGATGCACGTCCTTCTCTGTGTCTTATGTTTCATAAATGTAACATGCTGTGTAGACGTGTGGAGGGTCCTGTTCCTATACACGTCAGTATTTATAGAATACTCATTTTCTCATGGATCAGTGATGCTTTCCAAGGGCTCCTCAGCAGTAGAACAGTTAAATAAGCTACCGTTTATTCACACAACACCACAGTGTGAACGCACGATGGGATACTGTATAGTCAACCCAAATAAAGCAAAGCATATGATCAGATTTCTTACCATGCAGAATGAAAGATAAAGCTTAAACTTGAAATGGGCACTTTGAATGAGCTCATAATTCATATCAGCAAAAGCTTGGGTGAATTCTTTGCCGAAAGACTTGCTGATAAAGAGTAAAGCTAAGGAAATAATTCCATAAGAGGTTGCTTGCTTAGTAGGAAAGACACTCAGGTGGTTCTGGAAAACACAAAGGCAAAAACTTACATCTGTGTTCAGGAATAAGATACTTAACACAGAAGAGCCTCTCCAGTTGCGCGATCTTTTATTCAAATCGATGATTAATACTCAAACTGTATCTTGAACATTCAACCTTGACTAGTCAGAGGATACTATTATAGCTCAATGACTGAACTTAAACTCCGAGCATTCCAAGCAGCGACAGCTATTTTTGGTACCAGATTTTCTAAATTACTAAATTTTTATATCCCTCTAAAGTCTCACACTTTGCACTCTGCCAACAAGGCAATTATGAATACATCCTTCTTGATATTACGTACGAGTATATAATATTTGAGTTTAATTTATTAGGAAGATTGATTTTTAACTCAAGGCAGCTTAAGGTTTATGTTTTGGTCGTTTATAACTTTCAGTTATTTTGTGTGTGTGTCTGCGCTGAGACCAGGGTAGAACTGAGCTGGTTAACAGATCTATCTTTATGTCATTTCCAAATGAGCAAACGAGAACCTAACACACTTAATATCCCTCCTTTAACCCTCACGAGTTGTTTTAAATAATAAGTATTCCTGGGGAGAAGTGATAGCTTGCATTAACTGACACGTAGCCCGTCAGCAAGATCATTGTTGTAACTTTGCCCTAATTATCACCTGCTGTTCTAATTTTTTTTTCCGCATTGGAAGTTGGTTTTCAAAGTGCAGTTTTAATGTTCAAGAAAGATGGAGGAGGGAAATGTGTGGTTCAACTTGCTAAATGTTGTGCCACTTTCTGTAACATTGTACAATAGACTTGGATCATCTTTACAGGTGCCCGTGCTGAATGATCACATCGATCAACCCATAGTCTTCAGAGTCTGCCCTGTGAAGCCAAAGAAAGATACCTGCTGGTAGGGGTACCTGGGTGGCTCAGTGGGTTAAAGCCTCTGCCTTTGGCTCAGGTCATGATCCCAGGGTCCTGGGATCAAGTCCCCCATCGGGCTCTCTGCTCAGCGGGGAACCTGCTTCCTCCTCTCTCTCTGCCTGCCTCTCTGCCTGCTTGTGATCTGTGTCTGTCAAATAAATAAATAAAATCTTTAAAAAAAAAAAAAAAGATACCTGCTGGTGATCAAATGATGATCATGTAAAAAGGTAGTTTTTTAGATTTTCACAAAATTAACCAGTCTTCCTGTCCCTTCTCCGGGCAGTGCCTTCTACTTGACATGATGAGATGGGAAATGATGGATAATCACAAGAAAAAACTTTAAATTAGACTTTTTATTTTATTTATTTATTTTTTTAAGATTTTTATTTATTTGACAGAGAGAGATCACAAGTAGGCAGAGAGGCAGGCAGAGAGAGAGAGGGAAGCAGGTTCCCCGCTGAGCAGAGAGCCCGATGCAGGACTCCATCCCAGGACCCTGAGATCATGACCTGAGCCGAAGGCAGAGGCTTAACTCACTGAACCACCCAGGCGCCCTAAATTAGACTTTTTAAAGGTGGGGATGGAAGATCTCTGTATTTATTATGGGTTATAACCCTGAGGAACAGTTTCTCTATTGGATTTGGTAGATGACTTGTGATGAATTGTGATTTTGTTTTCATTTTTATTTGAAGAGAAATATTGATCTAAAAGGATCAGATTCAGAATAGGTAACATCCTGATTGAAAAAAATATCAGTCTTTTGGAATTACATAAAGAACATAATAAAATTATAGTCCATTATAGCCCAGACTTAATTTCAAGCTTCTATTTATAAAACGTAATAATTATTGGTGTGCCTGGCTGGCTCAGTTGGAGGCGTAGATAATTCTTGATCCTAGGATGGTGAGTTCAAGCCCCACGCTAGGTGTCAAGATTGCTTAAATAAATACAATGGAAAAAAATAAAAGTAATAACACATAATAATGATTTTAAATTTCTGTGTTCAAGGCCTTTTGTGGTCTGGTCCCAGGTATGTTCTCAACCTCCTTCATTATAGCATATTGCTATGCATCCCAAGCCAAGCACTTGCTTAGAAGACTTGCATGCCTTTGCCCACACTGATGCTTCAGCCCAGAACCTCCTTTCCCACCGTCTGAAGTTGCTGGATGTCTCCTCGCCCATCAAGACCCATTTATCCATCAAGGTCAATTCATCCGAAAGCTTTACTCCGATTGCTACTTCCATTCAGAATTAACAGCTTTTCTCTACTGATGTGACAATTTGATTTGGGTATATTTTAATTATCATTATAGATTTCAAATTAATATAGTAAACAATCATGTATACTCTATCCGTTGCTTAAGAAATTAAGCATTTCCAGGGGCGCCTGGGTGGTCCAATCAGTTGAGCATCCGAGCTCAGGTCTTGATCTCAGGATCATAAGTTCAAGCACCCCGACCCCCTCCATTGAGCCTGCTTAAAAAAAAAAAAAATACTTGAGCCCTCCTCTATACATCTTCTGGAATTGTGTCCTCACTCCTCCCACTTCCATCCTCCTGCCCACCTGCCCCCACTCTCCCCAGAAGATCATTATCCTAAATTCCATGATTATTGCATGCATTTCTATTTTTACTTTATTAGAAGTATTCTTAAACAATATATACTATTCTTTGGCATGTTTTAAAAGATATATAAATGATACCCATCTATATGTATTCTTCTAGAACTTGTTTTTTATATTCAGTGTTTTATTTCTGAGAATTGTTGACACATATAGTTCCTATGCCTTCATTTTCACTGTTGCCTATTATTTTAGTGTATGATTATTCCACAACAGACTTATTTATATCTCATCAATAGACGTTTAGTGGTTTACATTTTTTATTTTAATTCCAGTGTAGTGAACGTACAGTGTTCTATTGGTTGCAGGTGTACAATACAGTGATTCAAACTTCCACACATCACCCAATGCTCATCATGATGACTGCACTATTTTTTTTAAGATTTTATTTATTTATTTGACAGAGAGAGTGAGCACGAATGGGGAGGAAGAGCAGACAGAGAGGGAGAAGCAGACTCCCCGCTGAGCAGGGAGCCTGACTCAGGGCTCAATCCCAGGTCCCCGACATCATTGAGCCAAAGACATGCTTAACCAGCTGAGCCACCCGGGCACCCTGATAACTGCACCCCTTCACCCCTACCCCCTATTTTCCCCATCACCCTACCCACCTTCCCTGTGGTAAAGATCTGTTTGTTCTCTTTATCTAAGAGTCTGGTTTTTGGTTTATCTCTTTTTTTCCCCTTTGTTCTTTTTTTTTTTTCTTAAATTCCACATATGAGTGAAATCGTATGGTATCTGTCTTTCTCTGGCTTATCTCGCTGAGCATAATACTCTCTAGCTCCCACCTTGTTGTTGTAATTGGCAAAATCTCATTCTTTTTTGTGGCTGAGTAATATTCCATTGTGTGTGTGTGTGTGTGTGTGTGTGTGTGTGTGTGTGTGTTACCACGCCTTTTTTTTTTTTAAAGATTTTATTTTTTTATCTGACAGAAAGAGATCACAAGTAGGCAGAGAGGCAGGCAGAGAGAGGGGGGAAGCAGGCTCCCGCTGAGCAGAGAGCCCGATGCAGGGCTCGATCTCAGCACTCCGAGATCGTGACCTGAGCTGAAGGCAGAGGCTCAACCCACAGAGCCACCCAGGTGCCCCTATACCCCTCCTTCTTTATCCATTCATCAGTCAATGAACACGTGGGCTGTTTCCATAACTTGGCTATTCTAAATAATGCTGCAATAAACCTCGAGGTGCTTATATCCCTTCGAATTAGTGTTTTTGTATTTTGGGAGTAAATACCGAGTAGTGTAATTACTGGACCAGAGAGAGTTCTATTTTTAATTTTTTGAGGAACCTCCATACTGTTTGCCACAGTGGCCGCACCAGTTCGCATTCCCACTGACGGTGCACAAGGGTTCCTTTTTCTCCATGTCCTCGCCAACATTTGTTGTTTCTTGTGTTGTTGATTTTAGCCATTCTGACAGGAGGGAGGTGGTATCTCATTGTGGTTTTGATTTGCATTTCCCTAATGATGACTGATGTTGAACATCTTTCCGTGCGTCTGTTGACCATTGGTATGTCCTCTTTGGAGTAACGTCTGCTGGTGCCTTTTGCCTATTTTGTTAAATCGGATTAGTTGTTGTTTAGGTGTTGAGTTTTAAAAGTTCTTAACGTATTTTGGATGGTAACCTTTCAGCAGATATGCCGTTTGCCCATATCTTCTCTCGTTCAGTAGGTTGTCTTGTAGGTTTGTTGGTTGTTTCCTTTGTTCTGAAGAAGCTTTTAATTTTGATGCAGTCCCAATAGTTTATTTTTGCTTTCATTTCCTGCCTGAGGAGACACATCTAGAATGATGTTACCAGTAATTTACAGTTTTTTGTCATTATAAATAACGCCGATGACAAGGAGACAGGGCCCCCTTTTTTCACACCACTGTTAGAGAACTTACTCTTCTGTTATTTTTGTTATTATGTACACATCCTCTGACCTTCTCTTATCACTCGGAAAACTCTATAGGATAGGAACTCAGCAGGCAATAGCAGGACTCAGTAGATGTTACCTGACTCGATGACTTTTACCCTTCCTGTGTTTGAGTTTAGATTTTGTAGACTCAGGCTGCTGTGTTTTAATTATAGCACAGATGAAGACTTGAATTTTTGGATTTTCATGTATTTACTTCAGAAATCCTAAAATGAGTCCTCAAGGGACAGTTGATTTTGTCAGACTTCCTATTAAAATGGGCTCCTGTCCAGCGTCTGTCCTTAAACATGAGTTGGTCATATTTCTTAACTCCTCAGAGCCTCTGTCAACTTTGGAAGACAGTAGAGTTTCTTTATCAAATTGTGATTATCCGGTGATTTCAGTTTTCTTCAAGTGCCTTTATTCTTTTGAGAGATCCTAAAAAGAGGAAATGACATCTTCGTGTGCGATGAAAATTGCTTTGATGTTCGGAACAAATAAATAAACACATTGTTGTTTTAAAGATTTTTATTTATTTATTTATTTATTTATTTATTTGACAGAGAGAGATCACAAGTAGGCAGAGAGGCAGGCAGAGAGAGAGAGGAAGGGAAGCAGACCCCCTGCTGAGCAGAGAGCCCGATGCGGGACTCGATCCCAGGACCCCGAGATCATGACCTGAGCTGAAGGCAGCGCTTAACCCACTGAGCCACCCAGGCGCCCCCATATTGTTGTTTTAACTACTCAAAAAAAGATGTTGCCAATGTTCTAGGATGGGCTCATATTATCAGGATTTTTCATGAAATTGTTGTTTAAATAGCAGGGTAACTGATAAGAAATGAACAATCAAAAGAAAATATTGATAATTTAAAATGTATGCTGTCCATACAAATCTACCCTATGTATGTTCCCCCCCAAGTTTTATTTCTTAAATTTAAAAGAAGAATATTACATATACAAAGATATTCATAGCATTATCACTTATAATAGGGGGGAAAAAAGAAAAATGATATAAATGTCCTACAATTAGGGATAATTAAGCAACTTTAACATGGAATTTCATGGATTTATTAAAATTACATGTATGATTTTATAATGATATTTTTATCTGTTGACTAATAACATAGAGTTCTACAGACCTTATAATAATAATTGCTTTCAGAACTGTTAAATTATATAGTCTATATAAAGTGTAGAAGGAACACAACAACATACATTGTCACGTTATTTTAATAGTAATATGGATGGAAATTTATTTTTCAATTGCTTTTCTATATGTTAAACTCATTCAATTATAAATAAAGCTTTGTAGGTATCATATTTCTTTTCAAATAAGGTGTGTGTATTAGGTGACTGACTGTCCTGGCTTGCTTGGAACCAAAGGGTTTCTCAGGATAGAGGACATTCACTGCTAAACCTTGGACCATCTTGTGTAAACTGGGACATTTGGTCACCCTATAATGCATCTTTGATTGGTAGGAGAAGGTGGGAAGGAATTGTAATTTTATTTCAATTGTTGGGATATAAACTGGATACCAGTTTGGTCACTAAGTAGAAATTATTTATATTTGAACCTCTACTCTTCCATATTGTGGCTAATCTTGTAAAATTGCATACAAAATCTTAAAGAGACAACCTTCCACTAATTACCTATTCACCTGGTATCTATTGCAACAAATGAAATTACTCTCAGCACACATTAATTGACATAATTACTGAAACACCAAAATCAGATTAGCCACTGTAGCTCAAAGAAAAAAAAAAAAGAAAGGAAGTCATTGCTCCAGCAAATTGCAAAAGTCCTAAAAAAAAAAAAAAAGGCTTGAAAAGGTTGTTCAACTTGTAGATAGTATTAAATAAAGCCAGTAAAACATGGCTATTTCAATATTCATTCATGAGATAATTCTGGGTTCTTAACAGTATATTTTGGCCATATCGCAGCTTAAAAGTAAGTCTTTCTAATATCCTGTACTTTGTTGATTGTTCTTCTAATCTCTATTGTATGTGTTTCAGTGGCATAGCACTCCTATTCAAAGACAAATTGTACCCACTATTATTATCTATTTTCATAATTAACAATCATACAGTTTATTCTAGGAGCCCAACGGCAGCAACAATGACATCTTTGTATTTGCAAAAAGCTTACTTTTCAAATTTCTGGCTCTTTTTCCTAAAACACTGACATCATAATGAAACATTGTTCTGTCTGCTTTGGATTCGAATCGCCTGATAAATTAGAGAAACATGAAGATAACAAAAAAAGAGACATACGTGAGTGTAATTCTGCAAGTCAAGAAAATCTCTGCTAGCACTTTGTCATTTCTGTTGGTTAAATACATGGAATCCGTGGTCTTCTTCCTCATTTCCTAGGCCCAATTGTTCTTACCACCTAAAATGTAATTTCTTGCACAACACACCTTACATGCTCCCTGTTTCAGTATTGTACTATTATTAGAATGCCTTTGCTAAAACAACAACAACAACAACAAAAAACCCTTTGCTTTCCAGGGTCTTTTATCAAAGCTCATTAGCGTTCTCCATCATCATCATGATTTTGCCATTATTATTTATTTTTGCTCCCCGGTGCAGAATGTCTTCTCTTTATTGCAACATTGTTTTTTCTCCCTATCATTAATAACTAGTCTTACCCATTAGTATACAATACTGCTTTTGTTGAAAATTAACTCCCATAAATCAGAGAAACATGAAGAAAACAAATGTAGACACATTGCGGTACATTTCTTTAAAATAAAAAGGGAGATATGCTCAGATCCTTTGCTATTCTGGTTTGACCACATGGAATCAAGCACTTACTTCACCACCTATAAAATCTTTTACAAACTTTTGCTTCTACGTTATTTATTTTGAACTGCATTTCCTATGAATAATAACTTAATTTTATCTAACAGAAATACAGTGATATTACAGTCACATATATAATGGGGCCAAAATAAGGAGGGGAGAAATAATAAAGAAGAAAGAAAGATGTACTTCACCATAAAAAACAAGAAAGATTTTTATGCATTATTTGTGTTATATGTACCATTCTCCTCAAGATTTAGGTCTTGTCTCATATTATGGAGAAATTGCAGAGAGAGAAATAGTAGAATGTGTTTGTTCTGCTCAACACCTAATAAACGTTCACTTTTCTTGTATTCCCCATGTTAGGCACCCAACCTCGGCCTTCACTTGATACTGCACACAATGTAACAGCACGTCAGAGTTTCTGTACCTCTGCCTTCACCAGACACAAACACACACACCAGGATTTATCTGTGCTCAAGTCCATACCGACCAGTTCTTTACTCCATTCTGCCAGAGAGCCGTTGGCCATCCCGATTCCCCTTTGTAGAGGACAACCAAAACATAGTGATTTTATAGCCACTGTCAGTGAAGGATGCCACAACCTTAGGGAAACAGGATATTCACAAAGTCTCAGTGTCGCACCCAAGATCACTTATCAAGTACAAGGGGAAAGGGAATTTTAACATTCCAGGCTTTTGGTAACTACTGCTTTAACTGAATGATCAAACACAGCATCATCAGTTATGATATCCTGTACCTCTTATGTCATGCATTAAGGACACGACGATAGCATTTAATGTCCCTTCCAAAAAATATTTAACCTGGGGTGCCTGGGGGCTCAGCCGTTAAGTGTCTGCCTTCAGCTCAGTTCATGATCCCAGTGTCCTGGGATCGACCCCCGCATCGGGCTCCCTGCTCAGCAGGAAGCCTGGCTTCTCCCTCTCCCACTCCCCCTGCTTGTATTTCTTCTCTCACTGTGTCTCTTTCTCTGTCAAATAAATAAATAAAATCTTAAAAAAGAGAGAGAGGTGAGAGATGTTAAGAGAGAGAGAAGTGAATGCAACAGACAATCCTTAATTGGAGCCTAGAATACAAAAATAAATAAATTCAGCTACATAAGACATGATTGGGGACAACTGGGGAAGTTGGAATATAGAGCATATTTTAGGTAACAGTATTGAATCAATGGGGGTGCCTGTTGGTTAAACTTCCAACTATTGGTTTTGGCTCAGGTCATGATCTCAGAGTTGTGGGATCAAGCCCCGCGTCCGGCTCTGCACTTGGCAGGGAGTCTGGTTGGGATTCTCGATCTCCGGCTGCCCTCCTCCTTCTACCTCCCCTCCCCCCAGCTCTCTTTCTCTCAAAGACAAAGAAATAAATCTTTTAAAAAAGAGTACTGAACAAATGTTAAATATCTCAAGGAATTGTCTTGCGGTTATGTGGGAGAATGCCCTTTTCCTTAGGAGATGAGAAAAGTATTCAGAGATGAAGTGTCGTGGTGTTTACAATAAATTCTCAAATGGGTTTGGCAATGCCTGTATATGCGGGAAGGGAGCAGAGAAAGAGAAACAGAAGCGGAGAGGAAGCCAATGTGGCCAAATGTTAACAATTGGGCCATCAGAGTGAAGGGGCTATGGCTCTCCATTGAATATTCCTGCGGCTTTGCTGAAGGTTTGAAATGTTACACAATAAAGAGCGGGGGGGCGGGGGGGGGAGCATGGTAAACCAAAACCTTGCATTTCTCGGGAAAGGGAGTCCAAAAGTGAACATATTAAACCCAAACGCGTTTCTTCAGGACTACAAGATGATAGGATGGACTCCAAATGTGTGGGCTTCAGCATCACTGTAAAATGAGGCGGGACCCGCCTGGCCGACAAGCAAGACATTGTGCTAGAAACTCCATTGCTATGTGCATTCATTTCAGGAGCTGTGTATATGTACACATCTCTTTCTCTCTTTCCTGTGCAATTATATATGCAATTATATATGTTATATATTTTAATATATCAGTGTATATATCATTAGAGAGGCTCTAATCAAAGATATTCATTTTACTGATAAGTAAGCAGAGGCCGAGAGCGGTACGATGCCTTGCCCGGTGTCACACGGTTGCACAGTGTCAGTGCCGGACTTAGAACCCAGGAGTCCTGTGCTTTATTGACAATTTGAGGTTTCCTGGGGTGCCTGGCTGGCGTAGTCAGTGGAATATGTAACCATTTTTTTTAAGGTTTATTTGTTTATGGGGGAGGGGCAGAGGGAGAGAGAAAGAGAGAATCTCCATCAGACCCCGCTGGATGGCGGAGCCCAATGTGGGGCTCGATCCCAGGACCCTGGGAACCCAACCTGAGCCGCATTCAAGAGTATGATGCCCAACAGACTGAGCCACCCGGGAGCCCCTGGAGCATGGGAGTCTTTATCTCAGGGTTGTGAGTTCAAGCCCCACACTGGGGATAGAGCTTACTTAATAAGAAAATATTTCTTTAAAAAAAAATGAACTATTTTAGGCTTCCTCATTTCATTATTTCAACAAGAACAATAGCAGCCACAATAGTCAATTTAGAATTCCCCAGACTGCTGCAGTTTAATAAAAAGCCTTTACTTTTTTCATGCTACCCAATTCATCTCTCTTTTCCTACCAATCTGTGAAAATGAGACTACAGAACAGAAATTTACATGGCTCCAAAACCTTAAGCATATGAGATTTTTGGAAACTAACTAAAGACAAACCTATAATAGGAAATTATCATAGCCAGAAAGCAAAGTTTGAGGCCATGTGTTTCCATCTATAAAAGTGACAGGACAGAATACAGATTAAACTTCATCATCTAGAAAGAAATGATGCTTAGTTTTCAAATTTGAATGAACTTTTTAAAAATTTATTTTTAAAAATTTATTTATTTGAGAGAGAGCAAGCAGGGGGGTGGGGGGAGCAGAGGAAGAGGGAGAGAAAGAGTCTCCAGTAGACTCCCACTGAGCACGGAGCCTGATATGGGGCTTGATCCCACAACCCTGAGATCAGGACCTGAGCCGAAACCAAGAGTTGAACGCTCAACTGACTGAACCACCCACGCGCCCCTTGAATGAACTTTTCTTATGGCCATTTTTGAGATGTAGTGTACTATTAAATGGAATTTCTTTAAAAAAAAGTTATAACTTTTTAAAAAATATTTTATTTATTTATTTGGCAGAGAGAGAGTGTGCCAGAGAACACAACCGGGAGAATGGCAGAGAGAGGGAGAAGCAGCCTCCCCCCTGACCAGGGAGCCCAACGTGGAGCTTGATCCCAGGACCCTGGGATCACAGCCCAACCTGAAGGCAGATGCTTATCCTACTGAGCTACCCAGGCACCCCAAATTTCTTTTTTTTTTTTTAAGCTTTATTTATTTGAGAGAGAGAGAGAACGGAGGGAGGGGCAGA
Organism: Lutra lutra; assembly: GCF_902655055.1. Taxonomy (NCBI): domain Eukaryota; kingdom Metazoa; phylum Chordata; class Mammalia; order Carnivora; family Mustelidae; genus Lutra; species Lutra lutra. Next base: position 28,154,954 of record NC_062295.1, read on the forward strand.
GAGAGAAAGAGAGAGAATCCAAGCAGACCCTGCACTGAGCACAGAGCCGAGACCCAGGCCTGGATCCCACCACCCTGAGATCATGACCTGCGCCCAAACCAAGAGTCAGACACTTAACCCGCTGCACCACTAGACACCCCTACTTAATGGAAATTCAAATTAGAAATTTAAAATTCTGAGCTAAAACCTTTTTCCTACCACTCTGCTTGATACAATGTATGATGTTTTTTATTTCAAGCACCACCAACTTTCCGGAGATAACAAATGTGCTCGAAGTATTTCCACTCTCGGTTCTAACTCCAAGAAAAAGATCCCCTGGAGTGAATTTCTGTTGTTGGTGGTGTGGGATCCATATTGGAAAACCCAAGCCTCACTTCCCACTAACACCCCGTTGCACGGACGTCTGTCTTGTGCAAGGACATTCAAGGACTGCAGGGAAAGAGCGACAGTGGCATCGTGCCCACGAGTGAGTGCTCCCCCATGTCCCTCTCTTTCTCTAGCAATCCTGTGTGAAAGTGAGACTGCGGAGCCAAGGGACAGTAACAACATGTAGTATGAGTGACCTTAACAGCAAGTAAACCCTATTATTTGAATGGAGTAATGGATAGGGCTGGACATTATCAGTCACACTGGGAGAGACAGAAGCACACTTCTTCTTCGAGCGTCAGAGTAAAAACCTTTCCAGCATTGCATTTGTCTCAAGCAAGCAAAAAGGAGGTGATGCAGAGCAGTAAGAAGGGTATCCTCTGTACCACTTTTGTCCAGAAATCTTTCATCTCAGTGGATGGAATCTGACATAAAATTAATTCGCTTTATTAAACAGTCTCATCCCTCCTATCTCTCCGGGTGGCTTCTATCTTACATACAGTGTGTGCAGTCCTTGCCCCCTTGGTAATAAAGATCCTGCTTCCCGCCTTGAGGTATGAAGACCATCGTCTCTGTAAAACGTGGACATGTATTTGATATGTGAACAGTGTGTGTTATTTCTTTGTTTCCTTCCTTGAGGATTATCCCGGCATAACTCCATTGCTCCTAGCTGAATGCTGGACCTGGACATTTAAGGCATAAAGAAGCACGTAAGAAAATATTTTCCACCTGGTGCCAATCTACCAATTCCTGCTGTTCCTGGAAGAGAAGTCATTCAGGCACATGCATGGTACCAGAATCCCAAGGCAATGAAAAAAAGACCTTTTTGGCTATATTAAAAATAATTTTATTCACCCTCCGCAAGGCAAACCTGGAAGGAGATTAAGAGGTAAGTTGCCCCCATTTATCATCATACAATCAATACATTCACTCGACATTTCCCCTGACACTCTATTAAACCAGCCCCCTCTACCAGGAAGATAAAACTCTTTAAATAGAAAATAAGGAGACAGTGATGAACAACAATATTATCCCTGCCTACAGTTTAAGTTCCCGGGACTTTGGTAAACTTTTGAATCCTCTCTGCTTGGGGCGTAAATTTCCCTGCTCTCTGGGGAACAGCATTCGAATGACTTGCTCTCTCGTGGAGTTTCATATCAGAGGGCAGAAGAATGACTCCTGTACTTACAGAATGAGTAGCTGTGGCCCAGGATTGACATAAGTGTGGGCATTATGACCCTACTAACTAAGGGACCAGATAGATAGATATATATATATATATACCCAGTTCTGCTCACCAAAATGGCCAACGATGGAAAGAGATTTATTATAAGGAATTGATCTGTGCAATTACGGAGGCTGGGAAGTCCCACGCCGCCCATTTATAAGCTTGAGACCCAGGAAGGCCAGTGGCATTGTTCCAGTCTGAGTCTAAAGGCCTGAAAACAAGGAAACCTGTTGGTATAAATTCTTGTCCAAGTGTGAAGGCCTGAGAACCAGGAGTGCCAGTGATGTAAGTCCCAGTCCAAGGGCAAGAGAAAACCAGCGTCTCGGCTCAGTAGTCAGGTGGGGAGCCAGTTCTCCCTTCTCTGCCTTTTCTACTCAAGCCCTCAAGGGATTGGATGATGCCACCACCCACAGTGGGAAGGCCAGTCTGCTTTGCTTAGTGTGCTAATTCACATGCTAATCTTATCTGGAAACACCTTAATAGACATACCCAGAAATAACATTTAGCCAAATATCTGGGCATTCCATACTCTGGTCAAAGTGACACGTAATGTTAACCATCTCAGTTAGGAAACTAATATTTATTGACATCTCCCAAGGTGCCATCCATTGTTGTTGATGCTTTGTTTATACATTAGCTATCCCACTGACCTGGAGGCTTCGGGAAGGTGGGGACCATGTCTTTCCGGCCCAGCTTTATATTCTCAGCACCCAGCGTAGTTCATAAGCTCACAGTGAATATTCACCAAATGAAAAAATGAGTAGAAGGACCTCATCAAATCTTCAAAACAAGCCTGTCACGTGGGCAAAGTAGAGCCCATCTTCATTTTCCGGGTGAAGAAATGGACTCAATGAGTTGAAGAACATTGTCATCGCGTTAGAACTTTGAAGGAGCGTTTCCTGGCTATCTAAGCATCTTTCCAAGTAATAAGAGTAAAGCAAGATTCTTACTGACTAATAAAAGACATGTTAAATACTAGAACAAGCCTGTGAAATCCAACATTCCTGCTTGTTCAATAAATCCTCACCACTCAAACATAACACTCTGTGTCTCTCTGCATGGAGTGGGAGAATAGCTTTCCAGTTCCAAGCAAGAGACTCAAGACATTTTCTTTGTCAGTTTACCCAACACAATGACATCAGATGTGAGGATTGTGTAAAACATCGTTGAAGAAGTTGACTGTGTCACGTGAACAGTATTGTCTCCACTCCAACACTCTTTTTTTTTTTTTTTTTTGGATTTTATTTACTTATTGGAGAGAGAGAGAGTGAGAGAGCATGACAGGGGAGAAGGTCAGAAGGAGAACCAGACTCCCCATGAAGCTGGGAGCCCAATGCAGGACTTGATCCCAGGACTCTGGGATCATGACCTGAGGGTTAGCCACCCAGGTGCCCCTACTCCAACACTCTTGAATGAGAGAGCAGCTGTTACTTATCCCATTTTACAGATGTGGAAAACAAGCTATGAACTACCAAAGTAATTTGAAGCCCTGAGTCAATCCCAGTCTTTCCCCCAACATAATAACCTGCTAGTGTAACTTCCTAGAAGCCTCCACGGAACCCACAGGACTCCAGGACTATTTTGTTGGACTCGTACAATGTTACTACACTACGTAGATTAAACCCCAGGGATAGTCTATGCTAATCTTTTTTTTTTTTTTTTAAAGAGTATTTATTTATTTATTTGACAGACAGAAATCACAAGTAGGCAGAGAGGCAGGCAGAGAGAGAGGAGGAAGCAGGCTCCCTGCTGAGCAGAGAGCCCGATGTGGGGCTCGATCCCAGGACCCTGGGATCATGACCTGAGCTGAAGGCAGAGGCTTTAACCCACTGAGCCACCCAGGTGCCCCAGTCTATGCTAATCTTAACTGCTGACTTCTCTGAAAAATCTGGAAGATCTGGTAATGCCAAGGAGACTTCCATGACCACACTGTCTTCCTTTTACAACCTTTACTTTTTTTTTTTTTTTTTGGTGGTAAAATATACATAACAGGGGCATCTGGGTGGCTCAGTGACTTAAGTATTTGCCTGTGGCTCAGGTCATGACCCCAGGGTCCTGGGTTGGAGCCCCATGTCCGGCTAGTTGCTCAGCAGGGAGCCTGCTTCTCCCTCTCCTCGCTGCTCATGCTCTCTCTCACTCTCTTTCTCCCAAATAAATAAAATTTTGTGTATATATATATATATATGTGTGTATGTGTGTATATATATATACACGTGTGTGTATACACACACATGCACATACACACACACACATATATATATATATAAAGCATATGATTAATCATTATAATCTTTTTTAAGTGTACAATTCAGTGATTAAGAGTATTCACTGTGGTGCTCGCTTCGGCAGCACATATACTAAAATTGGAATGATACAGAGAAGATTAGCATGGCCCCTGCGCAAGAGTATTCACTGTGTTGTGCAATCATCCCCTCTATCCATTTCCAGAACTTTTTCACCAACTCCCTAGGATTCCCTCCCCTCCTCTAACCCCTAGTAGCCTCTGTTATACCTTTCTGTCTCTATGACTTTTGCTTCCTCTAAGAACCTCATATAAGAGACACATATTGGGGCGCCTGGGTGGCTCAGTGGGTTAAAGCCTCTGCCTTCGGCTCATGTCATGATCCCTGGGTCCTGGGATCGAGCCCCACATCGGGTTCTCTGCTCAGCAGGGAGCCTGCTTCCTCTTCTCTCTCTGCCTGCCTCTCTGCCTGCTTGTGATCTCCGTCTGTCATATAGATAAAGAAAAAAAAAGAGTCACACATATTTATCCTTCTGTCTCTGGCTTATTTCCCTGAGCATAACATGTTCAAAGTTCGTCTGTGTTGTAGGGTATCAGAATTTCATTTCTTTTTGAGGCTGAAAAATATCCCATTGTATGTATATACCACATTCTGTTTATCCATTCATATGTTGAGAGACACTTGGGCTGTTTGCACCTTTTGGCTACTGGCTGCTGTGAACACTGATGTGCAATCGGTTTGAGTGTCTGTTTTCAATTCTTTTGGTATATACCTAAAGGTGAAATTGCTGGATCATATGGTAATTCTATGTCATCCGGTGGATACGATGGGTAGAAATATTTAAAATTCTTGAATGACTAAAAATGTCTTTATCCTATCTTCAAACATCATTGGTAGTTTACCTGGGAACAAAATACTGGGCTGAGAAGCATTTCCCTTCCGGATACTGAGGCCTTGTTTCATTTGCTCTAAGCTTTCAATTTTGCTTTGGAGAAGCCTGATGCTTTTGGGATTTTCAATTCATTATATGGGATCTGATTTTTCTTCTCTGTAAGGTTTTTGTTTTTTAAACTTTGGAAAAAAATGACACTTTTTTTTTAGAATAGTTTGAGTTTTAGTGCAAAGTGGAGGGGAAGGTACAGAGATTTCTGGAGTATCCCTGCCCTAGCAGATGCATAGCCTCCTCATTAAGAACATCTCCCATCAGAGTGGGATATTTGTTACAACTGATGAACTTACATCAATGCATCGTATCACCCAAAGTCCATAGTTTACACAGAGTTCCCTCCTGGTGTTGTACGTTCTGTGGGTTCAGACAAATGCATAGTCACACGTGTCCATCATTGTGGCGTCATATGGAGCATTTTCACTGCCCTGAAAATCCTCTATGCCCCATCGATTCATCCCTCTTTTCCCCTCCCCCGTAACCCCTGACAACCACCGACCTTTTCACTGTCTCCTTAGTTTGGTCTTTTCCAGAGTGTCGTGTAGCTGGAATCATATAGCAGGGAGCCTTTTCAGATGGCCTTCCATTGCTTAGTAATATGCATTTAGGATTCCTCCGTGTCGTTCCACGCCTTGACAGCTCGTTTCTTTTCAACGCTGAATTATATTCCTCTGTTTAGATGTACCACAGTTTACCTATTCATGAGATACCTCAACTGTTTCCAAGCACTGGCAATTATGAATCAAGCTGCTGTAAAGATCTGTGTGCAGGTTTTTGTATGGATGTAGGTTTTAGGCTCCTTTGGGGAAATACCAAGGAGTGTGGCTGCTGAATCATACACTAAGAATATGTTTAGTTTTGTTAGAAATTACCAAACTGTCTTCCAAAGTGGCTGTATCGATTTGCATTCCCATCAACAATGAGTAAGAGTTCCTGTTGCTCCAAATTCTCATCAGCATTGGGTATCGTTAGTGAGCACTCTGGATTTGGGCCATGACAATAGTACCTCACTGTGGTTTTAATCTCTGTAAGCTTTCAGAATCTTCTCATTACTTTGTCTTCTGAAATTTCATGATGCTCTATCTTGGCGTGGGATGTTTTCTCATCTGTTGTTACTAGGCACAGTGCCTACTAACTCAGCCCCCTTTGAGCTGGGATGTTTTAGCTTTGGTGTTTTATGATGTCTCCCTCTTCATTCTCTGGAACTTCAATTATTCATCTGTTGAAACTCCTGAACTGATCTTCTTACTCTCTTCCCTTTTCTCCCATATTTCCACCTCTCTGTCTTTTTCTCTTAATTTCTGAAAGATTTCCTCAACTCTGTCTTCAATCTCATCTACTGGATTTGCTTCCCAATGTCTAATTTCTAAGACCTGTGGCTATCTGTCCCTTCTGAAGGCCTCCCATGTTTTGTGCATGTATGTATGTGTTCCCCTCTCTAAGGCTTTTCTTTGTTGTTTTTTTTCTACTTTCTGACTCTTTTTTAATTTTGTTTTCCTTTATCTGGCCTTGCTTGCCTCATGCCTACACCCTGACCTGTGGTGCTCGTTTCGGTCTCTTTCATTTTGGAGAATTTCTTCCAAATGTCTGATTCCGTGGCTGTCTGTTCATATTTAAGAACACAGCAATAATAAGCTAATCTTAAATACTACGTTCCAGAGAAGGTTGGTGCACCGAAAACTTCATCTCAGGGTGATGAAGCTTCAAGTGGCTTTGTCACTGATACAACCTATAAATCTTGGCATCTGTAGCTTTGTTTCTGTCTTTTGGTTTTTTGGGTTTTTTTGGTTTTGTTTTGTTTTTGCTGGGGGTGTTTGGTTTCTGCAAAGAAGACTCCGTTCCTGCTAGGTTGACTGTGGGGAGAAGAGAGATACAAACTTGACCGTGGGGATGCTAAACACTTATGTACTTGAAGGTTGCAAGCACCCGGACGATGTCATAGGCTTCAGCATACCACACAATTACTAAGTTTCAGAGAATTGATAGGACTCTGTGTTTTTTTCCCCCCTTTTTCTCAATATAAAATCTTACTCAGAATGGAAAATTTCAGAAGCTAAAATAACCCTACTGCATATTTTAGACAGGGGAACAGGTTGGCCTTTTGTCACAATGAAGCAAAATATTCCTGGGGAAAAAAAAAAAAGTCTGCTTTTTCTGAAGTTTGCCAGTTTGGATGTTTGTCATGCCCCAGTAACTGCCGGTAACAGCCCAGCATGGTAAAGGGAATAAGAAAGTTTGGATCTGTCTGTGTATGTTGAAACTCTGAAGCTCAGCCAAGACATGAAGTCATTTTAGGGTCTAAGAAATGGAAGTAAAAGCTTAGAACATCACTAAGTTGTAACAGATGAACTGGATTCCAACCAAAAATACAGATATCTTAGAAGATTGTGTTCACACACAAATGTCTATACTATTGTACTGAGACAGTGGGGAAATGCAATTGGAGCCCGAGGTTTGAGCTGCTGCTGCCAACCAAAATACATGTTCTAGAAAACAAAAGGAAGGGGTTTTTGAAGGACAGCAAGAAAGCAATTCTGTCTGATGGGAAAGTAAACACACCTGCAACCAAATAGTTATTCAGCAGTATAAAAACACGTCCTATACAATATCGTCCAAATCAAAAAGGAGCTTGGATTTTGAGTTACATATCACAATGTAGCTGATAATGAGAGATGCATTTTTATCGGAAGTTAGATAAACACTTTCTCTAAATTACTAAGATTTTGGAAAAGTCTCCAAACTTTATGTGCTGTGCTTTAAAATTTAAAGACTGTGAGATTTAGTTTTTGGAGAGGGAAATTTGACCTGAGTACACTTAGGAGAAGCAGAATATTTGGAGGCTCATATTCTCTTTTGGGTGACTCCAAACTCCCATAGATTTTATTTTTAAAATTTTTAAATGTATTTATTTGTTCTTTTTAAGTAAGTTCTACATCCGCTGCGGGGCTTGAACTCACGGTCCCAAGAGCAAGAGTTGCATGCTTTACTGACTGACCCAGCCAAGCTCCCCAGTCTCCAATATTTTTTAAAGATGAGATAATGCTCTATGCTGAGCCTTTTATTCGGAGGTGGTCCTAGTGGGCTGAACAGTGTTTGAACAAAGTCTTACTCTTTAAAGATTTATGGTGCCCACTTAACTTCTGGGTAACTGTTAGCACCAGGTTGGCATGTCGTCTCCTTCTCTTCAGATCACTAAAAGACAGCTTCCCGAAAGTTTATCTTCAGTTAATAATTAAAGATACACGCACACATTTATATAGAGGTAGTGATAATAGCAAAACATTGGAGGGTGCCTGGGTGGCTCAGTCATTAAGCAGCTGCCTTCCCCTCAGGTCGTGATCCCAGGGTCCTGGGATCCAGACCTGCCTCGGGTTCCTGGCTCAGTGGGAAGCCTGCTTCTCCTTTTCCTACTCCCCCTGCTTGTGTTCCCTCTCTCATTCTCTCTCTGTCAAATTAAAAAAAAATCTTAAAAAAATATATAGATAGATAGATAGATATAGATATAGATATCTGCTAGGGATTGGGAAGTGGGGATTCATTCAGAAAAAGAAAAAAGGAAAAAAGAAAAAGAAAATCTGCCAGAGTTTGACTTGTTGTGTTTCTGTATTTATTACCTAAATAGATAGTAAGTTTAAATGACAGTAAAAGCATATAAAAATACCGGGAAGCAGGGCGCCTGGGTGGCTCAGTCGGTTAAGCCTCTGCCTTCGGCTCAGGGCATGATCTCAGGGTCCTGGGATGGAGTCCCACCTCCGGCTCTCTGTTCGGCGTAGAGCCTGCTTCCCCCTCTCTCTCTGCCTACTTGTGATTTCTCTCTCTGTGTATCAAATAAAATCTTAAAAAAAAAAAAAAAAAAGAAAGAAAGAAATACTGGGAAGTAAAGTGGAAATCCAGTTGGCTCTGGCTGTCTGGTTTACATGATGCCAAGAATCAGAGATGCTTTGTTTCGAGGTATGACCTACATACTATAAAGTACACAGATCTTAAACTAGATGACCTTTTATACGTGTATACATATATGTGTGTACACATATATATGTGTACCCTCTAGAGCTGGGCACACAGCATTTCCAGCATTTCCGGAGGGATCCACCGGCCATTCATCTTCTCACTGAAATCCCAACTCAAGTCCTGCCCGCGGGTAAACTCTATCTGACTATCCAGGGTTTTAACAAAATATTGGGCAAACAGCTAGATTTCTCCAATTACAAGAAGGTTTGCTTTCAAAATATGTGGGCTTAATGTTTCATTTTTCTTCTGTATTGTTCAGTCCCAGGACTACACCCAAGGAGGGAATCAATTTTGTTTCCTGTCCTTTTTCTGTCAGTTTCTGTAATTTTCCACAAAGGATGAGGAAAACAAAAATTTCTCCTCCTGTCCTTGTATCTCCTGGGAACTACTGAAATATCTCTTCACCTACTTGAATTTCTCTTTTAAGTGGCAGAATAAGAGCCACAAAAGGAACTATGAACAACAGACAACAAAGAGTTTAATTAACGACCTTCTAGTTCACTTCAAAGGAGTGAACACTCCGTGGAAAAGAATAAAATGAAATACACGGCTAGTAATATAAAGAGTCTTAAAAATGCTTATGTCTGTGCTCGCTTCGGCAGCACATATACTAAAATTGGAACGATACAGAGAAGATTAGCATGGCCCCTGCGCAAGGATGACACACAAATTCGTGAAGCGTTCCATATTTTTCTGTTGCTGCTATTGATGCATAGCATACTGCTATTGGTCTTTTTATATAAATAAATAAATAAAATATATATATATATATATATATATATATATATATACATACCTATACATATATATATAAATAATTTGAATTTTTGGAAACTTTAGCTGTGCTGTCAACTTTGGAAAAAGTATCCCAGTTGTACCGTGTTGGGTTGGCATTGTACAGAAATTAACAGCCATATTGGTCTAGAAATGTTAAATATAATTTTTTCCATTTGTACAGGGGTAACGCACTGTATTAAATATGTAAGGTCTTATCTACATGGGTTTGATTACAGAAACTAATAAAGTATTCTCTAAATAAAAAAAAAAAATGCTTATGTCTTTTGACCCAACAATTCTATATCTAAAAATGTATTCTGAGGAGTATTTGGAGATGTATACAGAGATTCACACACAAGGAGTTAAAAATTGGAAACGAATTAAATGCCCCAACTAGAGGATGTTTCAATAGAGTAATTCATTCAATGGAATACACACAATTCCTACAAATGCAGCTACTGAAGTTAATTTACAAATAATCATGGGCAAAAATGTGAAACTTAAAAAAAAAAAAGCAAGTCACAAAGTATTATATGTAAAACGAAGTCCCATTTGGAGCAGTAAATGGCTCTGGGCTTTGCCACTTAAAATCTGCGTGATCATGGATACGGTGCTTATTATCTCCAAGCCTCAGAGTAAATTATTTTACATTTATCAGTAAAATAATGAGAGTAACAGCAAAAATCGCAGAGCGTCATTGTGAAGATCATTTCACATTTATGCATCTTGTTAACTATGATTAGTACCAATTTTTTATTAACATTAATGAGCTATTATTAGTATGTTAATATACTAACAAGTATTGCATGTTAAATAATATAAAATTGCATGTTCTTGGTGTCATTTCTGTGCTTGTAATTTGGGAATGATACCCAACCATTTTTTTCCATATAGTGGCAGGAATATTTTGCCTGTGAAGCCGTAATCCATTTTTCCTCTTTCTTCTTACTGGCTATATCTATAAATTTTAAATTATTTTAGTCTGTCAATAAATCTTAGTGAAAAATCAGGCATTATAAAACCCTCCCGAAGAGAAGACTGCAGTAATAACTTAGAGTAAGTTAAACATTAATTTGTCCTTCCAAGAATAATAAACATACCTGGAAGGAACTTAAGAGTTCATAAATTTCCTTTAGTTCAAAACTTTTATCAAGAGATGAAGGAACAGAGTTTCAGTGCCTTTGCTTAACCTTCTTCCCAAGTGCCACGGCTGGGGCTTGAACCTGGTTTGTTGGCTCTGCACTCTCTGGGTACAGGCATCTAGCAATGACACGTGATAAAGTATTCAAATCATGATAATTTGGTTGGATGATAAATCAGAAAATGGCTGAGCTTTTTAAGGGGAATAAAAATAACTTCTGGACAGCTAAAAATAAGCAACATTACTAAGCACAATTTTTCATTCGTAGCTATTTTCTTTACCTATGCAATTTAGAAGCATAATGATCCTGGAGGAGGCAGTACATCACACACACACACAAAATCAATCAACTAAAACTCACCATATGATGGTTCATTGTCCTTTGGATGTATTCCATCCCCCGCCCCCCGCCGGAGAAATGTCACCAATAAGGAGGCTCTTTATTGGAAAATTACACTTAAAAAAAAAAAAAATCTCTTCTAATCCTCTTACCAGATGTATGCATGTCTCCTGCAAATTTAATATATACCTTTACAACCTAAACACTTTTTATGTCCTTTTGAGGGTTTTTTCTGTCTCAGCCTTTTATTTTTTTTACTTTAGTTTTAACAATTGTCTTTCAAATTGTCTGATCAGTGGGAGCTTTGTAATCTCTATTCATTTTCTTTCTGTGTTCTTTCTGAGAGTAATTCTTTTTCATACTTTGACTAATCTTGTTTTCTTACTTATGCAAATGCATCACTAATTCTCCCCATTTTTGCTTTTTATATCTTTTCTATTGCCTCTTTCCATACCTTAATTTCCAACATGACTCTCTATGTTTTCTCTAAATATCTGTCATTTCTCTACATCCCTAAATTATCACATCCCTTACAGATCTCTGAGTAATCACACAATTTTTCACCCATCAGTGCAAGGTGTTGGACTGGGTTATATTTTGAGTACTTCTCCATATTAAAAGATTTAACTAGTCTCCGTCCATACTTCATTTACACTTTCTAGTACCACTTCCCTATAAGCAATTGAAGAAACCGTTTTATTTATTTATTTATTTATTTTTAAAGATTTTATCTGTTTATTTGAGAGAGACAGAGAACGTGAGTGAGGTGGAGGCACAGAGGGAGAGGGAGAAGAAGGTTCCCCGCTGAGCAGGGAGCTCCATGTTGGGCTCCATCCCACAACCCTGGGATCATGACCTCAGCCGAAGGCAGACGCTTAACCGACTGAGCCACCCAGGCGCCCTGAAACTGTTTTATTCTATTAGGTAATTCCCCTCTCATAAGTTTCAAATTTATAAACAACCCTACCCCGGTACACCAAGACCCACAGCAAGGCCCACGTCCAAACACTGGATCTTTTAAAGAAGTAGAGGAGGAAGGAGGCTCCAAGAGGAAGGAATGGCTTGGAGATCTGTCCCGCAAGAGACTTGCTGCAAAATATCCTCCTTCACACTTTTCAAAACTCCCATCATGTCCCCCAGGAAGATTAAGGGGCAGTAACTGCAGATGACTTGAAGCTCGAGCTCGCGTCCGACAGCTTCCTAGCACCTGGCAGGGACATCAGGCCTGGAACTGCTCAAGACAAGAAGTAATCCTCCTTTGTCTTTCTTTTCCTTCCTTTTCCTCTTCCTTCTCCTCCTAGTCCTTCTTTTCTCTGTCTCCTCCTCTGTTCTCTTGCACTTTGACCTTCATTTCTCCCCGGGGCTCAGAACTCAGGCTGCTTCTCGTAGCATTATTGCAAAGGTAGAGTTTTAATAGTCAAACAGACTTTTGTGGGCCACTCTTGGAACTTTTATAAAAAATTATTTTATGTATTTATTTGACACAGGGAGAGAGCACAAGCAGAGGGAGTGGCAGAGGGAGAGGGAGAAGTGGGCTTCCCGCTGTGCTTCCCGGGGAGCACAGGAGGCACTGGGTGGACCTGAGCCCAGGGCAGATGCCTAAAGCCTGAGCCACCCAGGCACTCTTGGGACTTAACCGCCAATTATCACATTGCTTTTGTGGGAAGGGGTTGGCCAGTTACAAAACCAAACAAAGAAAACCATTAGTGAACGAAAAGAAGGGAAACAATTGGATTTGTAATTGAAAACTCTTTGGGTTTTGTTTGTTTTTGAGCTTAGAACTCGTATTCTATTTTCAAGTTTTTGCTCTTCCCAGCTAAATAGGCTTTCCATTTCTTCAAAATCATGGAAGTCTTTCAGGAAATGCTTTGGAATTTCACTTAATTCTGCTTCTTTGGGGGTGCATCGCAGTTGTCTGATCTTACACTGTCTTTCTGTATAGTTCTCTGTTGATCAAAATCGGCCTGTTTGATTACCTGTTTGATTACCACTTGTATCCCTCGCTGTTCCTCCTGCTGTGGGTCAGTCTGTCATGGCCTTCGTCCAGGCACACAAATCCAACCCCCTTGTCATACCAACACAAATACTTCTTTTTTTTCAAAGATTTTATTCATTTACTTGACAGAGATCACAAGTAGGCAGAGAGACAGGCAGAGGGGGGGGGGAAGCAGGCTCCCCGCTGAGCAGAGAGCTGGATGTGGGGCTCTATCCCAGGACCCTGGGATCAATGACCCGAGCCGAAGGCAGAGGCTCTAACCCACTGAGCCACCCAGGTGCCCCCAACACAAATATTTTATGTCCACTTATTATCTCTTTAGTATTTTAAAGCGCCATTTCTGTCCTCCGCCAACCACCTTACTTTTTTCCCTTACCATGTATTAATTTTTTTTTTAAAGATTTTATTTATTTATTTGTTAGAAAGAGAGAGAGAGGGAGCGAGCATGAGCACAGGCAGACAGAGTGGTAGGCAGAGGCAGAGGGAGAAGCAGGCTCCCCGCTGAGCAAGGAGCCCGATGTGGGACTTGATCCCAGGACACCGGGATCATGACCTGAGCCGAAGGCAGCCGCCCAACCAACTGAGCCACCCAGGCGTCCCTCCATGTATTAATTTTTAAGATACTTTACTTTCTCTTCCAACCACTTCATTTTATGGGAGGGGCACACCTGCGAGAGGTCTTTTTCTCTTTGGTGGCTAAAGTTAGTATTTGTCTTTTTGGCGATTTTTATTTTTATTTTTAGAAGACTTTATTTTTAAGCAATCTCTGCACCCGACATGGGGGGTCGAATCCACAACTCTGAGATCAAGAATCTCACCCTCCACTGACTGGGCCAGCCATCTTCCTGGGGACTCCTAAATGTCCCAACAGACTCCACTGTCTTCATCCTCTCTTCCTTTCTTCTCTCTCTCTTCGGCTGTTTGTGGGTAAGTCTCCCCCATAGCAACCTCTCTTCTTCTGTTTTCTTTAGGAAAACCCACATGAGCTCCTCATCCAGAGTTTGGTCCTTACTGGTGTCGAGACAGCACCAGAACTACACGTGCCACATATCTGATTGCCGCTTGAAACACTGCAAAACTGCCTTTGCTTGTGTTAAAGGGGCTACTCCAGGATGCCTTACTCTGTCTGTAGATGGAGTCAAGCCTGGACAAGAATGCTGTTAAAAGCTCCAGCAGGTGTCAACGTCTTTGCCTGAGTAGTTCACACCGCCCTCTTCAGCGAATACACACAGTGACTTCTTCCATGGAGCTCCTAAGTAATTTTGAGGGTTGCATTAGCTTTTAGGCTGTAAAATGATAGCCTCCTGGGGCTCACAGGAGAATGGGAAAGGGTAAGGATGAGGGAAGTATGCAATGTTTGTAGGTTTGTTTGTTTTTTAAATGCCAGGATGGAGAAAGGCAAGACTTCTGTTTTCCTGCATTCAGGGTGACTGCGTGCTGGAGACGGGAAAGTAGGGAGACTGTGGGCATTCAGAATATGACACCCAAGATGGGTAAAGAAGTGGAAGCATGATTTTCTCTTCAGATCTCTTCTCTTGCAAGAAACTGTCATTTTATCTCTTCGTCTTTGATTCTCAGGTGTAGTTTATAATGGCCTTCGCTTTCTGTTTAAATAACATGATGGCTCAATAGTGTATTACCAAAGATTATTGCCACTAAAGGCTTTGCCTTACTGTACACTCAAGTACAGTTTAATGATATCCCAGTACGATACTGTGTGCTGATATGCCCTAGTTATGGTTATTTTATTCCTAATTAGCACATTAATTTAGGCTTTTATATTTCACATGCACTTGTATTTCTTTTAAAAGTTCTTTTCCCTCTGTGTTCAAGGTAAATGAGGCATTATGGGTTTGCATTGTATTTATGAAGTACAGACCATGCACATTTCACATTCATTATGTATTGAGCACCTAGCAAACTGGCTGGCATATCTTTTAAAAAAATATATAGCTTTATTGAGATATAATTAACATACCACATATTCACTCATTTAAAGCGTGTGGTTCAATGGCTTTTCAAATTCTCACCGAGCTGCACAGCTATCACCATGATACATTTTAGAATCTAGAATTTTCATCACCCCAGAAAGAAACCTGTATCTCTTAGCACTCACCTGCAAAACTCTCCCTGCAACCCATTTTCAGCCCCAGGCAACCACTAGTCTAATTTCTGTCTCTATTGATGTGCCCATTTTGGACATTTCGTGTAAGTGGATATGCGTGTGGTCTTTTCTGACTGGTTTGTCTCCGTAGAATGTTTCCAAGGCTCATCTGTATGTAGCATGTATCAATACATCATCCCCTTTTATTGCCAAATTAAATTCCATTGTAAGAAAATACCATATTTTATTTATCCATTCATCATGTGTTGGACATTTGCATTGTTTCTACCTTCTGGCTATTATGAATAATGCCTCTATGTACATTCATGGACATGCTTTTGTGCGGGCGTGTGTTTTTCCTTCTCTTGGGTCCGTACCGGGGAGTGGAATTGCTGGGTGTTATGATAACTGTGTGCTGAACCTTTGAGGAACTACCGGATTGTTTTCTGAAGTGGCTGCATCATTTTACATTCCCACTAGCATTAGGGGAGGCTTCAATTTCTCTGCACCCTCACCACTACTTCCTATTATCCGTCTTTTTGATTATAGCCAATCTAGTGTAGGTGTAGTGGTATCTGATTGTGGTTTTGATTTGCATTTCCCTGATGGCGGGTGATATTGAATATCTTTTCAAATGCTTATTGGACATTTGTGTATCTTTGGAGGAATGTCTACTTAGATCCTTTGTGCCCCACACGTTTCAAATGCTCCAGAAATGTTTCAAATAATTAGATTAATTATAAAATTAAATCACCATAGTAACCAAGCTAAGTAGATATTATTATCCCAGTTTTATAGACCAAGATTAGAAGGTGAAATGATTTACCCAAGGCTACATTGACGGTCAGTGTTTGTTTAAGCTTTTGGATCCTCTCTCTCTCTTAATAAGGACAAAATGCTTTCGGTGATGGCCCCACTGTATATTTATAAAGGATACGCCCTGGTGAGTATGTCCCCTGATAATGGGTACTTTGTATCTTGCCAACCAAGTCCCACAAAAGACTGCAAATCAGAATACTTGCACTTGACTTTGAATTAATCTATCAGTTCAGTACATTTCATTCTCGTGGAGTTAATTTGTTACCTTGTCTTCTATTCAGTTAGTTTTCAAGCCACATTTTAGGTGATTACAGACTGACTGACTCAGCCAGTTTCAGAGATAAGATTAAGAAAGAACAGTTAAGGCTTGTTTTCTTTTACTTCTAACATTTGTAGGAGGACCATTCTTAGAAATGTCAAAGGTCACTTAAAAAGATTTTATTTTATGATCAAAGAAGAAGGGAACTGGCATTCATATCAGTCACTGCCTTTTTTTTTTTAAGATTTTATTTATTTATTTGCGAGAGAGCGGATGTGAGAGAGCATGAGTGGGGGTTGGGGCACAGGGAGAGGGAGAAACATCCTCTCCACTGAACAGAGAGCCCAATGCGGGGCTTCATCTCAGGACCCCAGGATCATGACCTGAGCTGAAGGCAGATGCTTAACTGACTGAGCCACTCAGGTGCCCCAGTCCTTCTTTTCAAACAAGGTGCCTTGTGGATTTCTAGCGTCCGGCTCTGTAAAGGCAAATAGAGTACACTTTAATTCCTTTGGCAGACCCCAACTGCTGTCCCCAAGCGCTGCTGAATTATCTCCAGCTCACACCTTCACCCTCCTGTGTGCTGCCTCCTCTTCCTGCTCAGTTTCGCCACGAAGTTCGGCTCTGCAGTTCCAGAATGGTGATGGGGTTTTCCTTGATTGGCAGAGTTTGCTGCAGAAGTGTGGGGACAGTCAGCAGCCCTGTCTGTTCATCCCAGAGTGGCACCGTGACATGAAGAGCACAGCATGTTTTCTGCCCAACTGCCCGCTGGCAGAGGCTTCACGCTACAGATGTGGAACAGCCTTGGGAATCTGCCAACGTAAATGAACGGAAACACTCAGCATTTGCCCACATTGCACCACTGACCCGGGTGTTGAACTGAATCCAGCTCTGATTTTACGTCTTCTGGCCTTTCACTAAATATTAAATGACTGATGTAGAATTTTTATTGCACGTGCTAGGGTGCTCTGCACTGGCTATGGAGCAATGTGCTTTTTTTTTTTTTTTTTTTTTTAACACATAAGGTATTATTTTCTTCAGGGGTACAGATCTGTGAATCATCAGACTTAAACACGTTTCATAGCACTCACCATAGCACATATCCTCCCCAATGTCCATAACCCAACCACCCTTTCCCTACTCCTCAACCCCCAGCAACCATCAGTTTGTTTCCTGAGATTAGGAGTGTCTTATGGTTGTCTTCCTCCCGATCCCATCTTGTTTCATTTTTTCCCTCCCTACCCCACATGACCCTCTGTCCAGCCTCTCAGATTCCTTATATCAGAGAGATCATATGATAATTGCCTTTCTCTGATTGACTTATTTCGCTCAGCATAATATCCTCCAGTTCCATCCATGTTTCCTGCTTTGTTGAAGATTAGTTGACCATAGAGTTGAGTGTCCATTTCTGGGCTCTCTATTCTGTTCCATTGATCTATGTGTCTGTTTTCATGCCAGTACCATACTGTCTTGATGATGACAACTTTGTAATAGAGCTTTTAGTCCAGAATTGTGATGCCGCCAACTTTGGTTTTCTTTTCCAACATTCCTTTGGCCATTCGGGGTCTTTCCTGGTTCCATATAAATTTTAGGATTATTTGTACCATTTCTTTGGAAAAAAAAAAAACAACAAAAAAAAACCCTGATGGTATTTTGGTAGGGATTGCATTGAATGTGTAGATTGCTTTAGGTAGCAGAGACATTTTCACAATATTCTTCCAGTCCATGAGCATGGTATATTTTTCCATGTCTTGGTGTCTTCCTCAATTTCTTTCATGAGTACTTTATAGTTTTCTGAGTACAGATTCTTTGCCTCTTTGGTTACGCTTATTCCTAGGTATGTTATGGTTTTGGGTGCAATTGTAAATGGGATCAATTTGTTAATTTGTCTTTCTTCTGTCTTGCTGTTGGTGTATAGAAATGCATTTGATTTTTGTGCGATTGGTTTTATATCCTGACACTTTACTGAATTCCTGTATGAGTTTTAGCAGTTTTGGAGTGGAATCTTTTGGGTTTTCGACATAAAGTATCATATCATCTGCAAAGAGTGAGAGTTTGACTTCTTCTTTGCCAATTCGGATGTCTTTTATTTCTTTCTGTCATCTGATTGCTGAGGCTAGGACTTCTAGTACTATGTTGAATAGCAGAGGTCATAGTGGACAGCCCTGCAACGTTCCTGACCTTAGGGGAAAAGCTCTCAGTTTTTCCCCATTGAGAATGATATCTGCTGTGGGTTTTTCATAGATGACTTTGATGATATTGAGGTATGTACCCTCTGTCCCTACACTATGAAGAGTTTTGATCAAGAAAGGATGCTGTGCTTTGTCAAATGCTTTCTCAGCATCTATTGAGAGATCATATGGTTCTTGTTCTTTCTTTTATTAATGTATAGCTTCACATTGATTGATTTGTCGATGTTGAACCAGCCTTGTAGCCCAGGAATAAATCCAACTTAGTCATGGTGAATAGTCATTTTAATGTACTGTTCAATCCTATTGGCTAGTATTTTGGTGAGAATTTTTGCATCTGTGTTCATCAAGGATATTGGCTTGTAATTCTCCTTTTCGATGGGGTCTTTGGTTTTGGGATCAAGGTAATGCTGGCCTCATAAAATGAGTTTGGAAGTTTTCCTTCCATTTCTATTTTTTGGAAGAGTTTCAGGAGAACAGGTATTAATTCTTCTTTAAATGTTTGGTAGAATTCCCCTGGAAACCATCTGTCCCTGGGCTCTTGTTGGGAGATTTTTGATGACAGCTTCAATCTCCTCACTAGTTATGAGTCTCTTCAGGTTTTCTATTTCTTCCTGGTTCAGTTTTGGTAGTTTATATGTCCCTAGGAATGCATCCATTTCTTCCAGATTGTCAAATTTGCTGGCTTATAGTTGCTTATAATATGTTCTTATAATTGTTTGTATTTCTTTGGTGTTGATTGTGATCTCTCCTCTATCATTCATGATTTTATTCATTTGGGTCCTTTCTTTTTTCTGTTTGATAAATCTGGCCGGGGGTTTATCAATCATTAATTTTTTCAAGGAACCAGCTCCTAGTTTTGTTGATTTGTTCTACTGTTCTTTTTTTTTTTTTTTTAAGATTATTTATTTATTTATTTATTTGACAGAGAGAGATCACAAGCAGGCAGAGAGGCAGGCAGAGAGAGAGGAGGAAGCAGGCTTCCTGCTGAGCAGAGAGCCCGATGAGGGGCTCGATCCCAGGACCCCGAGATCATGACCTGAGCTGAAGGCAGAGGCTTAACCCACTGAGCCACCCAGGCGCCCCTGTTCTTTTGGTTTCTATTTCATTGATTTCTGCTCTGATCTTTATGATTTCTCTTCTCCTGCTGGGCTTATGGTTTCTTTGCTGTTCTCTCTCCAGCTTCTTTAGGTGTAGGGTTAGGTCGTGTACTTGAGACATTTCTAGTTTCTTGAGAAAGTTTTGTATCGCTATATAATTTCCTCTCAGGACCGCCTTTTGCTGTGTCCCACAGATTTTGAACAATTGTGTTTTCATTTTCATTTGTTTCCATGAATTTTTAAATTCTTCTTTAATTTCATGGTTGACCTGTTCATCCTTTAGTAGGATGCTCTTTAGTTTCCATATATTTGAGTTCCTCCCAACTTTCTTCTTCTGATTGAGTTCAAGTTTCAAAGCACTGTAGTCTGAAAATATGCAGGGAATGATCCCAGTCTTTTGGTACAAGTTGAGACCTGATTTGTGACCCAAGATGTGATCTATTCTGGAGAATGTTCCATGTACACCAAGAAGAATGTGTATTCTCTTATTTTGCGATGGAATGTTTAAATGTGTCTGTGATGTCCATCTGGTCTAGTGTGTAATTTAAGGCCTTTATTTCCTTGTTGATCTTTTGCATGGATAATCTGTCCATTTCAGTGAGGAGGGTGTTAAATTTCCCTACTATTATTGTATTATTGTTGATGTGTTTCTTGATTTTGTTATTAATTGTTTTATATCATTGGTTGCTCCCATGTTAGAGGCATAGATATCTAAAATTGTTAGATCTTCTTGTTGGACAGACCCGTTAAGTATAATAGAGTGTCCTTCCTCATCTCTTATGATAGTCTTTGGCTTAAAATCTAATTTATCTGTTATAAGGATTGCCACCCCTGCTTTCTTTTGATGTCCATTAGCATGGTAAAACACTTTCCACCCCCTTATTTTAAATCTGGAGGAGTCTTTGCATCTAAGATGAGTTTCTTGCAAACAGCATATTGATGCATATATATATATTTTAATTCCAATCTGATACCCTGTGTGTTTTGATTGGGGCATTTAGCCCATTTACATTCAGGGTAACTATTGAAAGATATGAATTTAGTGCCATTGTATTGCCTGTAAGGTGACTGTTAACTGTAACCTGTCTCTGTTCCTTTCTGATCTACTACTTTTAGGCTCTCTCTTTGCTTAGAGGACCCCTTTCAATATTTCCTGTAGGGCTGGTTTGGTGTTTGCAAATTTTTTCTTTTTTAAAGGATTTTGTTTATTTAAATAAATAAAGAGACTTGTAAGTTTTACTATTAGATGACAGGGTGTGGACCTATCTTTATTGATTTGAGGGGAGTTCTCTGTGCCTCTTGGATTTTGATGCTTGTTCACTTCGCCAAATTAGGGAAGTTCTCTGCTATAATTGGTTCCAAGATACCTTCTGCCCCTCTCTCTCTTTCTTCTTCTTCTGGGATCCCAAGTATTCTAATATTGTTTTGTCTTATGGTATCACTTATCTATTGAATGGTACAGTAGTTGTTTGTCTCTCTCTTGCTCAGCTTCTTAATTCTCCATCATTTCATCCTCTGTATCACTGAGTCTTTCTTCTTCCTCATTTATCCTAGCAGTAAGAGTCTCCATTCTTGATTGCACCTCATTGATTCCTTTTTTGATTTCAGCTTGGTTAGATTTTAGTTCTTTTATTTCTCCAGAAAGGGATTCTCTAGTATCTTCCATGCTTTTTTTGAGCCCAGCTAGCATCTTTGTAATTGTCATTGTGAACTCTAGTTCTGACGTATTACTAATGTCCATATTGATTAGGTCCCTAGCCATTGGTACTGCTTCTTCTTCTTTTTGAGGTGAGTTTTTCTGCCCTGTCATTTTATCCTGATAAGAATAGATGAATGTGGGTGCCTGGGTGGCTCAGTTGATTAAGCGACTGCCTTCAGCTCAGGTCATGATCCCGAAGTCCCGGAATCGAGTCTCACATTGGGCTCCCAGCTCCATGGGGAGTCTGCTTTTCCCTCTGACCTTCTCCCCTCTCATGCTCTCTCACTCTCTCTCTCTCAAATGAATAAATAAAATATTAAAAAAAAGAATAGATGAATGAGAGAACAAAATATTAAAAGGGTAGCAACGACCCCAGAAAAATATACACTAATCAAATCAGAAAAGACCCAAAACCAGGGAGAGAAGAAAGGGGGGGGGGAAAGAAAAATTTTATATGTGTGTGTGTGTGTGTATATATATATATATATATATATATATATATATATAAAATATATGAGCACACACACACACACACACATATATACATATGTGTGTATATATATATTAGACTGGTGAATCGAACAGAGCCACACACTTGAATTTGGATACTTTGGTGTGTTAGAAGAAACTACCTCCCAAAAGTTTAATGAAAGAAAAACTTATATATGTATACAAAAATAAGGGTAAACATAATGAAGGAATGGAATATGAGTGTAAAGATGAAAATTAGAAAAGATTCTAAAAAAGGAATTGATAAGATAAGTTGATTGGGAAAAAAGAGGAAAGAATCTGGTTCAAGCTGGAGACTAGAACAAAGCTTTGTGCTAGATTTAGGGTATATTTTTATCTATTAGAAAAAACTGTATCCCAAAATTTTAAAGAATAAAAACCTATATGTATACAAAAAATAAGGTTAAATACAATGAAGGTGTAAAATATGAATGTAACAATAAAAGTTAGAAAAGATTTTTTAAAAGGTATTGGTAAGATAAGATTGTTTAAAAAGTTAAAATAGGTACATCAAAAACTAATGATGTACTGTATGGTGACTAACATAATATAATAAAAAATTATTTTAAAAAAAGTTAAAATAGGAAAGAGGAAAAATTTTTAAAAACAGACTAAGAAAAAAATAAAATTTAAAATATTTAACTTTGAAAGACTAAAGGGTCATGGGAAAAGAGCCTTGAATTCCGTGTGTTGCTTTTCCCATCTCTGGACTTGGGCAGTTCTCACTGATCCCTGAGCTTGGTCTTGGCTGGATGTTCTTGCTGATCCTCTGGGGGAGGGGCCGCTGCGGATTCTCAAGCGTCTTTGCCGGAGGCGGAGCTGCACCGGCCTCGCCAGGGGCGGGGCTCAGTCCTCTGCGCGGTTCGCGCTCGGGGCTTTTGTTCCCTGAGCGCTTTCCGTAGCGCTCCGGGGGCGGGAATGAAGCTGGCGGCCTCCTTATCTGCAGCTGGGAGGAGCCCAGAGCTGGGCGGCTCCTCAGCGCGCCCCGGAGAGAAAAGCCGAGGGACCCTCCAGGCTCCCTGGTCTCCTCCACGCTCCGAGCTCCCCGGCCTGTGACGGCGCGTCTCCGTCTCTGGCGCGGCCCGTCTGGAGTCGGCAAACCCGCAGCTTCCCGCCGCGCACTCCCGCCCGCTCCCCCCGAGAAGGACGGTGAGTGTCCCCGGATCCGCCGCGTGTGCGGTCCCTGCGCGAGGAGCCCCGGCCGGACTGCGCCTCGGGTCGGGTGAAGGGGACCCCGCGCTGAGAGCCCCTCCTCAGCCGGTGTCTGCTGCCGCGTCCCCGCTCCGCCGCCCTCAGACCCCCGTCCTTCTGGGACCCCCGGACCGAGACCGCGCTGTCCCCGCCCCGCCTCGCCCCCGTCCCGCCTCTGCAGCGACGTCCCCCTGTGGAGCGACGTCTACACGGTCCGACTCTGGGCTCCGCCCCGCCGCCCTCAGACCCCCGTCCTTCTGGGACCCCCGGGACCGAGACCGCGCTGTCCCCGCCCCGCCTCTGCAGCGACGTGTCCCGCCTCACACGTGGAGCGACCTCTACGCTGTCCGACTCTGGGCTCCGCCCCGCCGCCGGCCGGGAGCCGCCCCTCCCCCGCGGTCCGTCCTCCCCCACGTGGCCGGTCCCGCCTCCCGGAACGTGGTCGCTTCTCTGCTCCCGGAGTCGCTGCTCTTGTTCGCTCCGGTCTCCGGGCGGGTTTGTCGGGTTGGGGACGGTCGGATGACCGTGTGGCTGGCCTCCTGCGACCCGATGATATTTCCGTCTCCTCCTCCTCCGCAGTCTTGCCCCCTCTTTTGAGCAGTGTGTTCTTTTCATAGACCTGAGGTGTGTTATTAGAGCTTTTGGTTTCTCCCAGATGCATTAAAATTGCTTTCGCCAAAATAAAACAGCTTCATGCTGGGCCAAGCAGCAGGAAAGCCATTTAGTGAGAGCGCACAGAGGACACTCAGGGTGGTGGCTTTCCGCCGGCGCCGTTACGGTGTCACGCGCAGGGCTCCGTGGTCGGTGTTGGATGGTATCTCAGCTCCTTACTCAGAGCCAGAGCCCTGTGAGCTCTACGGTCACAAACCTGGCCGAGACCTGGCTGGGAGCTCAGAGGTCACCTCATCGGGCTTCTTGCCTAAGGAAAGCTGACTTCCTTGTGACCCCATGGGATGGCCACTCAATACCCACTGAAATGCTTCTGGGGACGGGGAGCTCCCTCCTTACAGTAGATAGCTATAGTTCGCTAGAAACTTGTGGTTCTTAGAATGTTCCTCCTTATACCGTGATTTTCAGATGTCCCCGGACTTTCCTTTCAACAGAAGTCTTTCATTCTGACGATAATATTTGGGTGGCGGCACAGCAAATTCCCGAAAGCTGACTCCCAACCCAACACGAACCAGGGACTCCATCCGCCACGTTCGATCTCCGGAAACTAGAGGTGCCGAAGGCACACAGCAGTCTTGGCACCTGCTATGGAACGTGTCGTGGGTTCTAGATTCTCAGTCTCGACAAAGTCTTAGACTGAAGTTTTTACAAGTTATGTCAGAATTAATAGTAATACAATTTTTGTTACAGACTAGAAACTCAATAGAAACCATTGAAAATTGAGCTTAAAATGCCTAATTCATCATCATTTTGGCTAATTAGGCTTTGTTCTTCGCCAATATTTGGGTATACTTTTACTTATTACAGACATTTTACCTTGGGGGGGGTGCCTGGGTGGGTAAGCATCTGCCCTCACCTTAGGTCATGATCCCGGGGGCCTCTGGAATTGAGCCCCGTTGGGCTCCCTGCTCAGTGGAGAGTCTGCTTCTCCCTCCGCCTCTCCTCCCGCTCATTCCCCTCCCCCCCAAATAAATAAGTAAATAAAATCTTTTAAAAAATATTCTTCTCCTTCTGCTCCTTCCCATTCTCTCTCTAAAAAAAAAATCTTTTCCAAACTAGCTATTTTTTGTTACATTACTGTGTCTGTTTTCCCTTTAACTTTGAGGGTATCATTTAAAGTTTTGGGGTCACTCATATGAGAGGAGCCTTGGGAACCACAGGCTGCAGTGGGTAGGGGAACTTTGGGGATGGGCTGCTCACCCACCTCGCTTTGCCACACAGACATCCTCTCCAGTTTAACATTTGTCCTGGCAAAAACGTCCCAATTTTTACACTTAATTACGTGGTCTCCCTCCTTAAGGTTCATTTAGTTCAATACTCTCCCCGCTAGATGAGAATCGGAGGCCAGGCAAACTGAGTGACTTTCAGAAGACATCCCGAGCCAAGTGTTGGCTGAGCAGGGCCTGTGGCCACCCCTCTTTCCTGCAGAAGTGACAGCAGTCCTGTCACCGGATCAGGCTCCCCCTTCCCAAATGAGCCTTCTGTTTCTGGGGCACAGCTTGTGAGGCTCTAGCAGGCCGATTAGAGTGCTCCTGCCGGTTATAAAAGTGGTCCTAGCAGCGATCATGGGATGTGCGGGAACGGCCCCACCTACCCACCCTAGGTGTTCCTTACTCTGGAATGGACAGCACCACTCACGCCTAGTTCCTCCTCCAGTCTAACTTTCCAATGAAAACGTCTTACTTTACAAACATTGATCACCATTTGAATCACCCCCAAGTTCTCTGCATATTTATTTCCTCAGGTAACTCGTGTCAGAAAATGCATTCTTGTAAAGGTGTGCCCCAGTCTTTTTGTATGTAGGAATTAAAAAGAGAACTGGCTGGGGTGCCTGACTGGCTGGGTTGGTGGAGCATGTGACTCTTGGTCTTGGGACTGTGAGTTTGAACCATGCATTGGGTATAGAGATGACTTAAAAAAAAGAGAAGATAAGAGAAGGGAAGGGAAGGGAAAGGAAAGGAAAGGAGAGGAGACAAGGGAAGAAAGGAAAAGAAAAAGGAAAAGTAAAGAAAAGGAAAGGAAAAAGAGAATTGCTAATGACATTAGGGTAGAGAGATGAACAACAGTGGCCAGAATGCAAGGCGTGAATGACAACATCGCGTTTAATCTTTGAGAGGATGTATTAAAAGCGAGTAGGGGGACGCCTGGGTTAAGCAGCTGCCTTCGGCTCGGGTCGTGATTCCGGCGTCCTGGGATCGAGTCCCACATCGGGCTCCTTGCTTGGCGGGGAGCCTGCTTCTCCCTCTGCCTCTGCCTGCCATTCTGTCTGCCTGTGCTCGCTCGCTCTCCTCTCTCTCTGACAAATAAATAAAATCTTTAAAAAAAAATTAAAAAAAAAGCGAGTAGGTCGCTAGCAGCGCGGTCGCTGGTTCCAGTGTCATTAATAAGGCAGAAGGTGTCATTTAATTGAACAAATTTTAGCCTTCGGAGCAAATGCCTAAAAAGAAATCACTTCTCTTTGCTGATAGTTTCTTCCTCTCCCCCCTGACTTGGATGAATAGTGAGGGTTTGACCTTTGTTGGGACGCTGACGCTTCCAGGCGCAAACATGGGACCCAGCAGCAGTGGTGGTTCTCGCAGGGGACGGGGGAACAGGAAACTTCCTTCAACACATCCTTCCTTTGTGTTTCCCCCAGCGGCTTGAGGCTTTTCCCCCAAAGCTGTAGGGAGGCTGTGTTAGTGGAGAGGGAACCCGGGAAGCCGTGAAGGAGCTCTCACCCAGCTCCTAAGCGCTCCAACTGGGACCAGAATTGTCCTCCCATACCGCAGGCATTGCTTAAAGATTGGAAAGGGCATTGTATGCATTTCACAGGCCTCTTTATTTGTTGCAAATCCATTCAAATACAGATTTGTGTATATTTAGAAGGCTCGGTTGTTTAAATGATCACCGAGGATTAAAAGACTTCTGGAAGCTCCAGGTCCCTGCTGGGCTACTAACTTACAGGCTGTTGTGAGGGCAAATTTTTTCAGCTGCCCGAGCTTCCACTGCCAATGGAAATAAGCACAGAATTGGCTTCTTTTCCGGGGTTTAATTAGAATTAAACTTCCCAACTGGTGGCAGAATAAATACCAAGTAACATGTGGCTTTGTGCAGGCCATTTTCTCTGTCTGCAAAGCCTTCCCATCACCTGCCATCCGTCAGGATCAAGCCCTTGATCTCCCTGGATGGAAGTTATCAGTCTTTGAAAAAAGACTTTTTTACACATCTACATGTCTCTCAGAAAACAATGCTCTGCTTAGCATATAGTAGGTGCCGACATATTTTAGACATATGTCTAAAATAAAAAGATGGTTACTAGAAAATGCTTAATTACAGGGGCGCCTGCGTGGCTCCGTGGGTTACGCCTCTGCCTTTCCTAGGACAACCCTAGGGTTGTCCTAGGAAAACTAGAAATAATTCAGTTACTTGAGGTCACTTGGACAAGTCCTCATCCCCTTTCCCCACAGAAAACATAGCAAACGCAGAGTTACCTGGTTGGTCTTCTCTTGACGGACTGTGGTTGGACCAGTATAACTTGGACACGTTAAGATCTGGAAGATATTCTCAGACCCTCTGCAGCCGTGAGCAGAAAAATGACATTGTTACACACATTCTCATCTTTTGCACGATGCTTTTAACCTGTTCCTTCTTGTTTTATTCTCTTGTCAGTCTTTTAGGTAAGACTAGCGTTTTTACCCTAATTAGACAATTACCCATCATGACGCACTAATTTGTTAACCTATGTTCACAAATCATTTAATTACTACTGCCGGCTTTGATGTGCTGTTATTATTCAGGTATGGGAGTAAATAATTCGACAGCCAACAGGAAGAAACTCATTATTTTCTGGGAGGTATTGTTGTTGTTTTCAGTGTTTTAAAAATACTTTAATCAAAACTTAAAAAAAACCCACTTTAATCAAAACTTTTAAGAAATCTGACATAGTGCTGATAATCGTAGTGAATAAACAGTATTCACTGCTTTAATATAAACAATCATTCGGGGGCTGAATACTAGCTCCTGAATTTCCCAATAAATAGATTTCTTGAAAGAAAAAAAAAAAAAGGAGGTAAACTTTTTTTTTTCCCCCTTCTTGACAGTTCACAATCTCCTGTGATGGTGTAATTTATAAAATGGAGCTTCTAATATTGATTTGTGAGGCACTTTGATGGCCGGAGATAAAAGATGCAATTTCCTTCCTATTTGGGGCTGATGTATACCGTTGCTTGCTTGATCTTCCAGTGCTGTTAATTCTGTCCGGCAAGCACCTTAGCTCCCCGCCACATCCCGGGAGCTATAGGCACTTCTGGGTTCTCTCCTGTCTCTCTGATGAACAGAGAAACGGGCCTGCCAGGTGCAAACTCCCATTTCGCTACGGCTTCTGCTGAAAGTGTGCATCCAGAATCGATAATATCGTTATGCATTTATGTGCAAACATCACGATTCCTCGAAGCAATTAATTTCTTACCTTCTCCGTACTCCTCCAGTAATAGCATATCCTAAGGAAGGGCCATGCCTGTCATATTATTAGGGGATAGCTGTGTGAACCTTGTAATAATATCATTGACCGTAGTGTTGCCGTTTCTCAGATAGCATACTCATGCTCAGACTGTTACTTATCGCCCTGTGAATTTCTCTGGGGCTGAGCCTGTGCCCTCGACCTCGTGGCATCTCTGTACTTCCCCAAAAAGTACCTGGTACGCAGCAAGTTTGGGCTGTCAAAGCAATGTTTGTGATCGGGTGCGGTAAAAGTGATTCAGTGAGTAAAGTAACCTTTCTCCTAGCAATCCAAAGTGTGGATGAAATTGTTCCTTATGTTCTTTCCTGTTGCACTCAAATACCCTCTTCCTAAGCTTTTCCTGAGACCTTTAGGTTGGGACGGTGTCTTTCCTTGGAGTAGAAACTCACTTTCCAACAACAGAAAACCACACCAAGTGGAGGGTAATCCAAGGCGTAGAAATGCAGACCTTCCCTGCGCCCCTTCTGTTAGGATTAGGGAAAGCTGATCCAGTGATATTTTTGCTTTCTTTTATCCCCCCTTGCTCTGTAGCCCACACTTACCTTCCGACAGCTCGCATCTTCACGTCCCTAGGACAGCAGGGAAAACTAGACTGGCAGGGAGAGTTGTGAAGGCATCTTCTAACTCCTGAAGGTTTTGACGGGAAGACTCTGTAACACCCTGTCTGTGTCCCCCAGCCTAGGTGTGATCCCTTTATGACAACAACAGGGTAATGATGCTATGATTCCTCCAGATGAAAGTGTAGAGACCAGGATTCTTCCAAATATGATGCTGGGGCAGCCTGGAGGCATGGGGTGTGTGTGCCGCTCATCTCACTAGTGAGCTGCTGGTTTTTCTAAAAAGTCTAAAAACCTTCTCTGTTGGGAATAACTGACCCCTTGGAATTGTAGTTGAAAACATCTTTTTTTTTTTTTTTAAAGATTTTATTTATTTATTTGAGAGAGAGTGAGAGAGAAAGAGAGCATAAGTGGAGTGAGGGGAAGAGGGAGAAGCAGACTCCCCACTGAACAGGGAGCCTGACATGGGGCTCAATCCTGGGACTCCGAGATCATGACCTGAGCTGAAGGCAGACACTTAATCAACTGAGCCACCCAGGTCCCCCAGAAACATCCTTAAATGATGCTTTTGTTAGTTCATGAGCCATACCTTATAATCAAGGGACACCATCCTTCCTGAGTTGGTCATCTCACTGGGGCTTTTTAAATGGAAGGCCAGATGCACATGTCCTTGAGATGGCCTCATCAGAGAAACCCAACAACCCACTCCTGCCCCTTCTATGTCCCCTTCTTCCCCACCGGCTCTTCCTCCCAGGATCCTAATTTGAGGGCAGTTAGTAGTTTCGAAATAGCTGACCAGTCTCTTCTCCTAGTAAGAGAATGCTGGAGCAATAGGGAACAGCTCTTACCTGGCTCCTGAATAAAATTAAAATGATTGTTTCAGCTAATAAGACCTGGTTGTTCTCTCTTTTTCAGTAAAAGACAAATAGCTAACCAACTACAGGAATAAATACTAAGTATTAATAACTGTAGGCACAAAATTATTCTGGGTATTATGAGGTAATGAACATTCACGATTCTTCATTCTCATTTATTTATTTAAATAATGGGGTTTTGACAATCTCCTGATTGTCATTTTCAATGTCATAAGCTGATTTGTAGTTAGGTCTTACCTTGGAAAGTGCTTATGTTTGGAAACTTTTCATAGATTAACTGAATAAGCTAGAGAATTTGCTAAATCTCTTGGTCTCAACTCAGCTGAAAAATGTGCTTGTCACAGAAGAATTTCACTCTGATCTGCTAATTTGTCTGACAGTGTTGGCAGGGAGAGTGACTCGTGGAAGAGGGACTGAGATTGAGTCCACATATCTGAACACTTAGAAAGCCATGATGGTTGAAAGGCAGATGCCCTACCCCTCTGCCCTTCTGGCATTCTGACTCAGTGTCCTCCTTTGGGTTCTACCAAAAGCAGAGCCTTAGACCAGGACTTCAGAACTTAGAATTTGTTGGAGAGGTGATCCTAGCTGCCCAGTGGTGGGGTCTGGAGAAAGGAGGCAGGGAAGGAAGGAAAAGCCAATAAAAGGTATGTTAGTGAGAGGGTTATCACTATGGGGAACTGGACTCGACCCCAACGGGACTTGAGAGACTGCAGGACACATGCTTCAGAATTCTTCCACCAACAGGTGAGGAAAGTGGGGTAGTTAACCCACTCTGTTCCTCATTGACTGGAGGCTGCTCCTAGAAGCATTAACTCCCTGACGCTTCTGGCCTGCGTTGGGGTAGCACACAACATGCTTCTGTGACCACAGACAGCCATCAGGCAGAAAATCACAGAGGCGTGGAGCTGGTTGTAGAAACTGCAGATAAAGGAAAATATATGGGCAGGGCGCCAACAACATCTATCACCAGGATCTCTGGAGGTGGGGCTTGGGAATCTGCACTTTTTTATTTTTATTTTTTATTTTTAAAGATTTTATTTATTTATTTGACAGAGATAAATCACAAGTAAGCAGAGAGGCAGGCAGAGAGAGAGGAGGAAGCAGGCTCCCCGCTGAGCAGAAAGCCCGATTCGGGGCTCGAACCCAGGACCCGGGATCATGACCTGAGCCGAAGGCAGCGGCTCAACCCACTGAACCACCCAGGCGCCCCGGGAATCTGCACTTTTAACTGCAGGTGATTCCGATCTTCCTAAGATTTGAGACCCACGGATCTAAAGTGCAGTCTGATCACGGTCTACTCCCTTCGGAGAATCCAAAGCCCTTAGTATGGCATGAAGAGTCTTGCAGGGTCAGGTCCTACCTGTATGGGTACATCTCTTACTCCACTGTTTTCCTCCCCACACTCTGGACCAGCCATCAGATTCCTTGAAACCTGAAACCCACCATACTTCTGCCTTGTACTCAGCACATCTCAGCTGGAAGTAACAGAAAACTTAACCAACAATGGTAAAACAAATAAGGATTTATTTTTCTAACACAGCAAGAAGTCTGGAGATGGGCCGCTGTTGACATTGGTTCCCTGGCTCAATAAAGTCAAGGCAGAAAGTCTGATTGTTTCAGATTTGCCTTCACGGTCCCAAGCGGCTGCTGTAACTCCAGGTATGACGTTTGTATTCAAGTCAGGAAAGGGCACCAACCAGCAGAAGCTTTCCCAGAA
Source organism: Lutra lutra (assembly GCF_902655055.1). NCBI lineage: Eukaryota > Metazoa > Chordata > Mammalia > Carnivora > Mustelidae > Lutra > Lutra lutra. Next base: position 28,186,192 of record NC_062295.1, read on the forward strand.
GAACCAGCAGAGTTGTTCTCTTAATGCTTCATTGGCCACAACTGTGCCCCATGGCTACCCTGAGCAGCAAAGAGATAAGCAGGTGTCTTAGCTGTTCTAGGCTCTACAGAGGAGGCAGATAGGGATTGGAAAGCTGGGAATGTGATTAGGTTAGTCTTTTCTCATTCTGTTTGCCCAAGGAATACCTACCTAACTTTGTACACCTGCTTACCCACTACCTAGATTCTACAGTTGATATTTTTCCGTGTTTGCGTTAACACATCTCTGTTTATCTGTGCATTCCTATATCCGTCCATTTAATCCAGCTTATTTTCTGGATACAATTCAAACTAAGTTGCAGATATCAGTATACATCCCCCCCATACTTAATCATGTATCATTTATGTTGCGTTCAATAATTGTTTAGAGTTCGTTTGGTGGTGAAATTTACAAGTAATGAAACACACAAATCCTAAGTGTCCATGCGACGAGTTTAGACAAATGCATGTATCTGTATAGCGAAATCCCTGTCAAGATACAGAATATTACCAATGCCACAGAAATTCTATCATGTCCCTTCCTAGTCAAGGGAGAGGACCACCATCCCCACAAAGGTAACCACTGTTCTTTTTTTCCATAACAGATTAGTTTTGCTTGTTCTAGAACCGTATGGTGTGAGTCAAAGTCTTTTTGTGTAAAACTTGGGACACTTTCAGATGCTTAGGAATTGACTCCTTTGAATATCTGTCATGCATGCACAGACTTCCAAAATAGTAACTCAGACATTTCTCCTTCACATGTTTACCTATTTATTTTTCCCTTATAGTATGCGATTCCTTCAAGGGCAAAGATCCTTTCAATTAATCTTTGTATTCTTAGCACAGCTCCTGCAGACATTTAAGATACATCTGTTGAATAAGTTGACGAGGGAGGAGATTAAAGTTACTGGGTTGTAGTAGGTCAGTAGCAAATTTTAGTTCATTTCCCTTCCTTTTGTGGAGCCCTTATCCCATTTCATAAGAGTTAGCTGTGTGGGCAGCTGTTTCCTGCTAGTTTTGCCCCACTTAGACATGGTTGTGCCTTAGACAGGTTTGTAGCCAGTGCTTGGTCCAGTACCTGGCACATCGTGTACATTGCTTTGAAGGTATGAATGGGCACCAAGACTGTTCATTGTAGGGCTGTGTTTCTGATGATTCTCCTCAGTGGGTCCTTTTTCTTAGCAAGGGGATCCAAAACACTTTGGTGAGAATGGGAAGATGCTTCATTTTCCGTGTATCACAGCTGCACAGTTGTTGGTCTGGACTATGTGGAGCAGGTAGAGTGGGTCTTTGCCAAGCCTTGACCATGAAGCCCACTCCTTTGGTCCATTTACTTGTGGGCTAGGACCTCTGTGCTGGTAATGCATGCCAGAGTGCTAAGTGATCGCTAAGATGGCGCTGGTAAGGGCTCCCGGGGTGATCTGCACTTGAACTGGGGGATCCGCACCTCTCATACTCTGTGGGAGAGACTTGCTTTGCTATGCTTCCAGGCAATCTGTATTTCTTTCCCTTCCGTGTACTTTTTCTGGATTGTCCAGTATGTGGGTGGGGTACTATTCCCCATCGGCTCAGACCGCCAGGTCCCACTTGGTGGAGCCTCATTCGTTCACATGTTCTTCACTTCTTGGAGGAATAAATCCCAAAGTCAGATGCCTCTCAGGGAGGAGAACTCTTTCCAAAAGGAGACTATGCATTTGAGGCACTATCTTGGGCCTTTCACCAGTGCGTGTGTGTAAGGGTAAGTAGCCATTTCTTGGCTACTCCTTTAAGACTGGTTCTCCTCTCGGGGCACCTGGGTGGCTAGGTCAGTTAACTGTCCAACTCTTGGTTTAGGCTCAGGTCCTGATCTCATGGTTTGTGGGATTGAGCCCCGTGTTGGGCTCCCTGCTCAGTGGGAGTCTGCTTGGATGTTCTCTCCCTCTGCTCCTTCCCCTCCTCTCTCTCTCAAATAGATAAATAAATCTTGAAGAAGGAGAAGAAGAAGGAGGAGGAGGAGAAGGAGAAGAAGAAGGAGGAGGGAGAGGGGGAGGAATAGAAGAAGAAGAAGAAAAGATTGGTTCTCCTCTCTCCAAGCACCATGCCTCCTCCTGTCCATCTTCTTTTTACCACCCCCTTAGGAGCCAAGGTCCCAGATTAGATTAGTAGGGTCTGATCTTGTCTTTTACACCAGTGGGGATACAACATTAGCTCACTAACAGAATGGGTCCTACAGAAAGAAACGGTCCTGTAACCTGGGGTACCGACCTGAACATCAGATCTGAGTCCTCACCTTGGCTTTGCCATTGACTCTCTGTGTTGCTTTGAGAAGGTCGTTTCCGTGCTTGGAGCCTCTGTTTCCCCATCTAGCTCATGGCCTAGACTCCACCTAAAGTCACTGCCAGGTCGGGCACAACGAGAGTCAGGTTCCACTTGCAACGTCAGATTTCGGCCCCATGTGAAAAAGACCTCAGCTGGCAGGCGGATCAATAAGAATCCCAAAGAAGTCATTTTTCACCTGCGATGTTCTTCATTCATCATTATCTGCCCTAATCATCTCGTCTCTAGTGCCGGCTGGGGGCCGACAGGTCTGTCCAGCTGCACGGAGCCCTTGCTCTCCTGGATGGGCAGCCAGCACGGGAGGAGGCCAGCTCGGGTTGGCCCGGCACAGAGCAAGATGGAAGTATCAACACCGGAGCGGCTGCTGGCAGGAGATCAGAAGCTTTTGTCCAGGTTTGTTGAGTGAGCAGAGCGGCTGTGGACTGAGGCTGTATGTTAAGAAAGGTGCAGAGCATGAAAGCATTTGTCTGAGGGCAGCTGCCGCAGCATGCTCTAGGCAGGGACACGGTGACTGAAACACCTTGTCCGTCCTAATGAAGCATGGAGCACCATGTGTTTTGCGTTAATGCGGAAGGCTCGCTAATGGATTAACTTGGACAGCCTGTCTTCTCGAAGTGAAGGAAGGGTGACTCTAAGGGAGAGCCAGAGTGCTGGCCAGCTTCGGAGGGAAAGCCAAGGAGGACAGCAATGCCGAAGGCTTTGCAAAGCTTCCTGGAATGCCCTTTCCCCAGACCGGAGCTCCATTGTGGAGCTGCTCTCCCTGTACACACCATCCAAACCTTTCCAGACTCTGGTTTCGCAATTAGAAGAGGTATTTTGGATGCGTGTCACACCCCGCTTCTGCTAACAGCACTTCTACCCTGTCTATTGCATGAAGTGACTTCGTAAGGACCTATTTCAAAAGCTGGAGTGCAAAGGGAAAAGTGATTCTCAAAGCGAAATGCGGTGTAAGAAAGAATTAAAAGAGGAAGTCAAGCATTCATCTTTATCAGAGCATCTCAACTCTTTCTTTGCTACACATTGTTATTAAGCACAAATGTACCTAGCGCTTTGTGGAATCCTGATAGATGAACGTTTAGGTGATTAAAAAGGGATAAATCCAGGGGCATTTATGCTTTGCACAAAAAGACTCCTCGCTTTACCAAAGATTGCCTTCAGGTGTTCTCCTTCTTCTCTTTTTTTAAAATTACTTTTCTGAGCACTTAAGATACCATCTGATTTACGCACATCAATTGATTCTATTCTAGCTCAACCTAACTTTATTATTTTTAAAGATTTTGTTTATTTATTTGACAGAGAGAGAGAGAGAGATCACAAGTAGGCAGAGAGGCAGGCAGAGAGAGAGAGAGAGGAGGAAGCAGGCTCCCCGCTGGGCAGAGAGCCCGATGGGGGACTTGATCCCAGGACCCTGGGATCATGACCTGAGCCAAAGGCAGAGGCTTTAACCCACTGAGCCACCCAGGCACCCTCAAGTTCCATTTAAAAACTGGCTTGGGGTGACTCAGTGGGTTAAGCCTCTGCCTTTGGCTCAGGTCATGATCCCAGGGTCCTGGGATCAAGTCCCCCATCGGGCTCTCTGCCCAGCGGGGAGCCTGCTTCCTCCTCTCTCTCTCTCTCTCTCTCTCTGCCTGCCTCTCTGCTTACTTGTGATCTCTCTCTGTCCATGAATAAATAAAAATCTTAAAAAAAAAAGATTTTAAAAACTGGCTTGCATTATTATTTTTCTGCATTATATTCTTTGATGGCATGTGCCTTAGAGACTAAGTTTGCTTCGAAACCGAAGACGGAAGTTGTTGTCCATTTTACGGTCTCCGTATACTCATCTCCCACTGTCTTCAATCCATGGCACTCTGGCTCCCAGCTCCCATTCTCAAGGTCACCCATGACCTCCATATCCCTGAATGCAGTAGATGTATTTTTTTAGTTCTTACGGTATTTAACTTCTCAGCACCACTCTACTGGACTGTTCCCTCATTCTCAAAAATCTGTTTAACCGCCATTAAACCAAGTCTCCTGTGTTCTTCCTAGCTTTTGGGACATTCTTTCCTTTATAGAGGCTTCTTCTTCTGCCTGCCCATTAAATATTGGAATTTTCCAAGGCTCTTTCCAGAACCCTCTTTTCTTCTTACTTTATAGCCTCTCTCTCTCTCTCTCTCTCTCTCTGGGCAATGTTGTCTTGTCCACATCTATGGCTCTGCATGAGAATGACTCACAAATTTGTATCTCCAGCCCAGACCCATGTGTTCCACCTCCCCAGATTAACTCTACTGGGTCCTTTTGTTGGTTATCCTAGGATCTGAAACTCAACAAATCCCAAGCCAAACTCATGATCTTCATCTGGCAAAGCTGGACTTCTTAAAGTACTTTCCATGGCGCAGCCATGGACAAGTTGCACAAGACTGGAATGTTTGGGTCACCCTTTACTTCTCCCTACTCATCACCATATGGAACTTGTCATCCACTCACATCAAGTTAACCACTCACCTCTCAAATTCATCTGCTCTCATCTCCACATCCATAGTCCGTCTTCCACCTCTTAGACTTCTGTAATATTTATCTAACTATCCAACCACATCCATCTTGGCCTCCTTCCATGTGTACTCTACAACAAAATCTGAAGTAATCTTTCCAAAGTACAGATCAAATTGTGCCTCCCTCTCCCCATGCTTCAAGATCTTTTACCGTTTCTCATTGTTATTAGAATAAAAATAGAAAACCTTTCACATAGGAGCAACTTTGTGATCTTCCCGCTGAGCTGCAGTCTTCCATGCTCTGCCATCCAATCACCTTAACCCTCAGTTGTCATGTTGAGCTTCCTCCCACCCCAGGGCCTTTTCACATCCTCTTCCTTCTGCCTGGAACATTGACCTTTCTCCTTTCTCACCTCCTGTCTCCTCAGGTCATTTACTTCCCCAGGAAAGCTGTGCTAGCTAGGTCTCCTGGACAAGAACAAAGCCCCAAATTCTAGGTTCCCATCATAATATATTCTTCTCCTTTTCTTTTTAAAATAATTTATTCATTTATCTGAGAGGCAGAGAGTGCAGGCACAAGCAGGGAGAGGGGCAGAGGGAGAGGGAGAAGCAGACTCTCTCTTAGTGGGGAGCTTGACATGGAGCTTTATCCCAGGACCCTGAGATTATGACCTGAGCTCAAAGCAGATGCTTAACCAACTGAGCCACCCAGGCACCCCTCTTTCCTTTTCATAAAATATCTGGCATGTTTTTAAAAAACCTGACATATTTTTAAAACACATGACTGGTACAGTGTTTTTATGGAATATGTGGATGAAGGCAATATCACATTCAGTTGAAATTTTACATTTATTGATAACAATTATTTGATTGTCTATTCCCCACACTACACTGTAAACAATAAGAGGTGGGATTGTATCTGCTTTTTCTTATCATTGTATCCCTGGTGCTCAGGGGTAGCTTGGCCACACAGTAGGCATGCCTTAATATCTTCTTATTCACTGTACCTTGGTTTTCTTGTCTGGAAAATGGGCATATTACTGTGAACCCAACCTGGCTTACAGGGTCTCTGACAGAGTACAATATTTTTTTTTTTTTAAAGATTTTATTTATTTATTTGACAGAGAGAGACCACAAGCAGGCAGAGAGGCAGGCAGAGAGAGAGGAGGAAGCAGGCTCCCCGCCGAGCAGAGATCCCGATGCGGGGCTCGATCCCAGGACTCTGAGATCATGACCCGAGCCGAAGGCAGCGGCCCAACCCACTGAGCCACCCAGGTGCCCCTGACAGACTACAATATTATAAAGGACTATGCTTTGACAAACACAGGTGCCATCCAAATGTAAATGTGAGTTACTGACATTCGGGAAGAAACGGGTCGCCCACACTTATTACGGAAAGAACACATTAAAGCCATTTTACTGCATTACCCAAATGAGGCAAAAATGTTTTGGTATCATGTTCTGAAAATCCTAGGACTTTTTAGCCTCAAAATTTAAATTTATCAGACAACCACACACATCTAATTTGGACTCTTCAGGTAGCAAATGTGATGGAAGGTTTCTCAGCCGATTTAATCTACAAGATAGGAAACAGCTGGGTCTCAAGATTGTTCCCTTGACTATGTAGATACTCTCTGTGTATAGGTAAGTTAAGTACTTAAACTCTGTGGAGAAATCATCACTCTTGAGATTATATTCATTTTCCCGCCAATCTACAAGCAAATGTAGCTTGGGAGACTTTACCCTTCCAACTCCAGTAGATTTCTCTTTGTGCTTCAGTGTCCTTACCTATAAAACGGACGACTCAAACCTACCCTGCCTACCTCAGGATCACTGAGAAAGTCCAAGATAAAATTAAACAAATGAATTTATCTTGTGAAGCTTAAAGCTCAACACACATCCAAGTCACTCTCGTTAGTAGTCATTGTTGGGAAGATTACCATTAACATTCCATATGCAAGTCATACATAGAAATAGCCACAGTAATTAATTAATTAATTAAGTTATGGTAGTCCTGGTCAGACACCTGCCATGGAATAAGAAATGTCTCTCAGATGACTCGGGAGGAAAAAAACCAATAATCAGGAATCCAGAATGTTTCTAGACTTAGTATTTTGTTTTTCCCAAAGAATCCTGCTGTACCGCTAAAAGGAATGGATTTTTTTAGTCAAAAATAAGTACCAAAACTTGATAATGGCCATGTAGGACTTCAGACATAATGGTTGGTTGCCCTGAGCCTCGTTTCAGCTGTTGATCCTGAATGGGGCTCCAGCCCCTTAGGCACACATTCCACTAAGACAACGAGCAAATCTTGTATTTTAACCATGCATGCCAGGTTCCAGGGGGTAGAAATCTCTTTAATTATGAAACAGTTTGCACATTTGCTGGGTGCACATGAGGTGTGATTTTATAAATGCACAATTATCAGAACAAAAATTTAAAAATGAATGCACAGAGAGATAGATCTGGAACACAGTAAACAAGGAGACAGAACTGAATGGAGAGAAAGACCTGGAGACCCTTCGGGCTGAGTCGGTTGGTTCAGAGCTTTGCACCTGCCGGTGCCTTTTATTCGCTTCAGTATAAGATGTTCCTCCAGGCTTGTGCAACAACTCTGAAATTGCAAAATCGGCACGGAAGCACATTTGTGGAAATGTAATCTTGCCTTCCCTGGGACGTGGGAGGACTGTGAGCTATACTGGGGTTCCATGTGCCAGAGAGAAGAAGAAACCTGAAGGGTCCCAGAGGAAAGTGACCTTGGAGGAGGTGCTTCTGCCAGAAGCACAGGAAAAGTGTAAGAAGTTCACATTTTTAACAGCGGCCAGTAAATAGATTGTCCTTCAAGGACGTGAGGTAATAGTAAAGCTGGGCAGCTGACCCAGACTCGCCAGGGATGCGGAGTGGAGGGAAGGCAGCATCCTTTATTAAAATGGAACCAGGGTGTTGGAGGTTAGGCATCAGGAGAAACTTACTGAAGGCAAAGACTTGTTCATTTCTGAAGACATCAGCATCATAGCTTGAAGAATTTTAGATTTTATTTATTTATTTGACAGAGAGAGATCACAAACAGGCAGAGAGGCAGGCAGAGAGGGAGGGGGAAGCAGACTCCCCATGGAGCAGAGAACCTGATTCGGGGCTCAATCCCAGGACCCTGAGATCATGACCTGGGCCAAAGGCAGAGGCTCAACCCACTGAGCCACCCAGGCACCCCTCATAGCTTGAAGAATTTTAAACAATGGAATAGAATAGCATAAGGCTAGTTTATTTGGAGACTGGGAGATTTAAAAAAAAAAAAAAAAAAAAGGTCAGGGGCGCCTAGGAGGCTCAGTCGGTTAAGCATCCAGCTCTTGGCTTTGGCTCAGGTCGTCATCTCCGGGTTGTGGGATCGAGCTCCACCTCCTGCTTCATGCTCTGGGTAGAGCCTGCTTCCGATTCTTTCTCCCTGTCCCTCCTCCCTGCTCCCGCGGGCTCTCGGTCTTCTCTCAGATGAATAAATAAAATCCTTAAAAAAAAAAAAAAAAGTTGGTTCTTCTTTCCTCTGAGGATCTAATTTGGGAGAACTGGGGTCAGCGTGCCTGGGTTTGAAACCGGACCCACCACTTACTGGTAGTGTGGCGTTAGACAAATTACTTTTATCACTCTGTGCCTGTTTCCTCCTTGGTCAAACAGATGAGGACAGAATGTTGTCTTGAGGACCACAGTGAGGGTTAATGGAGATGGCTTATGGAGGAGCCTTTAGCACGACACTCTCCCATAGTTAGCTGCTGTGCTCATTTCGTTATCATGTTGGCTGTCATCCTTGGCTGTCTTGCCTCCTTGCTACACACAGTCCGTGTCTCTAACCCCAGTTGCATTATCATCCTCTCCTGGCTCTCCTCGGGCTCCAGGATTGTACTTCTACCATCTGGGCTTGTCATATCCACCCAAACCCAGCAAACCCAGTGTGACACTCATGGTGTCCCATGCCAGCTGACTCTTCCCCCAGACATCCAACACACTTCTCACTGCGGTCTCCTAGACCAAGACTTTGGAGCCCCTTCCGATTCTCCCCTCTTGTTCCCCATTGCTGTTTTCCCATCCGGTGGGTAAAATGACTAAAAGTCCCCTTCACTGCCACCTCTGACTGACTCCCTGACTTTCACAAGATTCTGAACCTTCTCCCTCACCCATCTCTCTCCCTGCCCTACTCATCCCCACCACCCCCACTGCCAGTTCATCCTAGCCTCTGCAATCCGGTAACCTTGCTAATCTTCCTAAAATTCATTTTCCCTGGGCAAGTCTCCTGCTTAGGAGCCCAAAACGGCATCCAACTGTCATTGTGGTTGAAGGCAGGCTCCTTTTGGGGTTGCTGGGAATATTTTGGATCTGAATCTGGATGGTGTTTCCATGGTGTGTGTGTGTTAGTCACCTTGTGCTACTGTACAAAAAAACCCAAAAAACAAAAAAGTGGCAGACTTAAACAACAGAAATTTATATTCTCAAGTCCTGGGAGCTGGACGTCCAAGATCAAGGTGTTGGTGGGGTCGGTTCCTTCTGAGGCCTCTCTCCGTGGTTGGCAGGTGGCCGTCTTCTCCATGTGCCTTCAGATGGTTTTCGCTCGGTGTGTATCTGCGCCTACTCTGTTCTTATGACTGTGTCCTAACCTCTTTTGCTTATGGGCATACCCTAATGATATCATTACTGGATTAGGGCCCACTCAAATGATCTCACTTTAACTTAATTAGGTACTTAAAGACCCTATCTCCAAACACATTTAAGGGCACTGGGGGGCTCAGGACATCAGCATATGTATTTTGGTAGGGAGATAATATAATTCAGCCCGTAATATTATACATAGATAGAAATTAATCAACCGTACTCTCAGGGCACATGTACCTCACTGTATCTGTGTTATACTTTGATAAAGTATTTGAAAAATTTGAAAAGCAGTATCAATAAAAAATCAACTTCCTTTGCTTAACCTCAGATCCTATTTTCTCTCCTCCCTGTCTCAGACAAATCCTTCCTAACCTTCTCCCCTCCTCTCTTCCCTCCACACACTCACTCAAGCACTCACCACCATCTTTGTTTCTCTGCCTATGCTCAAGTCTTTCCTCCTCTCCACAGCCTTTATTTATTTAATTAATTGATTCATCTATTTGAGACAGAGAGCAAGCACCTGTGGGTGAGCGATGGGGGAGGGGCCGAGGGAGAAGGAGAGACGGAACCTCAAGCAGGCACCACGCTCAGTGCGGAGCCTGACAGGGGGCTCGATCTCATGACCCTGAGATCACGACCTCCTTAGAAAACCAAGAGGTGGATGCTCAACCGACTGAAGCACCCAGTCGTCCTGCCCCTCCATAGCCTTTAAGATCTTTCAGGGCCCAGAACAAATTCTGCCTCCCGCAAGCACAGATTTATTTGTGCACTCTTTTTCTCCACTCAGCAAACATTTATGGAGTGTGCTTGATGTGCTGAGCCCCGTGTTCTGGAATACTGAGGGAGAGACGTGTTCCCCACCCTCAAGGAGCTTGCCTTTTGTGGGAAGACATATGAGTACAGACCAGCCAGCTGTGACGGCTGTGAGTACAGGGCGTCTCGCTCTTGCTTGGGCTGCATCAACGAGAGCCCAGAGACAGGGCAGCTTAAACAGCAGAAGTTTTACTTCCCACAGTTCTGGAGGCTGGGAAGTAAGTCCAAGATCAAGGTGCGGGCAGGTTTGGTTCATGGAGCAAGGCCCTGTAGGCTTGTAGGGAGCTGCCTTCTTTCTGTGTGTCCTCACAGCATAGAGAGAGCGAGCGCTGGTGTCTCTCTCTTTTTATAAAGTTTTCGACCCCATCCTGAGGCCTCATGACCTCATCTAGACTTAATTCCTTCCCAAGGCCCACCTCTAAATACTGTCACCTCATCACATCTGCTTGGAGCTTCAACAAAGGGATTGCGGGAGAGGGAGAGCGCAGGCATTTAGTCCATAACTCGGCATAATGTGAGCACAGAGGGGTGGGACGTAACCAAATTTTGGAGGGTGTTTCTAGGGCAGGTCATCAAAAACCATAAGGTTGGGGCTCCTGGGTGGTTCAGTAGGTTAAGCATCTGCCTTCGGGTCAGATCATGATCTCAGGGTCCTGGGATCAAGCCCCACATCACAGGGAGCCTGCTTCTCTCTCTCCCTGTGCTCTTCCCCCCTCCAAATAAATAGATAAAATCTTAAGTAAAAGACCATAAGGATGAGAAAAGATGATCCAGCTAAGGGGATGCGGAAGGGAGAATGCATTCAGGGGAGAAGCCTCTTGCAAAAGTCCCAGAATGAACAAAGGCACGACAGGCGAGGGAGCTAACTGCAAGCGATTTAGTCTTTTTGGGGCAGAGGGGAGTGAAAGAGGGTGATGGAAAGGAGGGTGCCGAGGCTGGAGAGGGGCCCCACCAACTACTCAGGGCATGTTGCACTTTACCCTGCACTGCATTGGTGGATGACGGATGTGTGCAAGTCGGTCAGAACGGCAGTGTCAGGGACGCCTGCGTGGCTCAGTGGGATAAGCCTCTGCCTTCAGCTCAGGTCATGGTCCCAGGGTCGTTGGGATAAAGCCCCGCATCGGGCTCTCTCCTCAGCGGGGAGCCTGCTTCCCCCTCCCTCTCTGCCTGCTTCTCTGCCTACTTGTGATCTCTCTCTCTGTGTCAAATAAATGGATAAAATCTTAAAAAAAAACAAACTGCACTGTAGAAATCGCTCTGGCAGCAGAAAGGAGGAGAAATTAGCGGTGACCCACTGGACATTCTCTCCGAACTCTACACCCTGATTTAGAAGTTAATGGCCTGGTTTTGCTTCCAGGGCTCTGGAGTTCTCTCTCCTACCTGATTATAAGCTTGCTCAGGGCAGGGACCCCGTTTCCCCAGGGTGCCCGGTGGAAGTTCGTAAAAATCCCGTGAGGATCCTCTTCTGTTCTTTTCCTTCCATTGCCATGATCAGATGCCACTGTAACACTTTTCTTTTGGCAAAGAATGGCCTTTCCACATGATTATTGTCCTTATTTTATTGGACTTCCTTGGGCATGTCCAGAAAATGGTCTGATGTCAAAGGCAAAGGTCACAGCGCTGTGGTCCTTGACCATTGTAACGCAGGGTGGCTCCTGGGACTGAGGGCTCTTGCTAAAATGCAGATTCTGATTCAGCAGGTCTGGGGTGGGGCCTGAGCGTCTGCTTTTCTGACAAGCGGGTGCAGCTGCTCCCAGTAGTGAGGGTGTTGGGCAGTGGAGGCAAGACCTGGACCGACTCTCGAGCTTCCCCGGGCCTCAGACTTCTTCTTTCAATAAGTCATGGGTCCGGTTGACCTCTTTAAATTAATCCGCGATTTGGTAAGTTGCATTTGGCAAAAACCATTTTGAGAATCTTGAAGAAAAGAGGTATGTGGATTCAGTCCATTTTAGTTATTAATGTTTCTGATAGAGGGGCCGTGGCTTCCGTTCTAGTGGATTAAAAAAATAATCCGTTAATCTTCCTAACATAGTCACTCACCGCTCGGCTGGGCACAGTGTAGATTATTGCTGTGAGCGCGCCGCGCTGAAACGGAAACCTCGGGTTGGGATCCTGTCGCATTTACACTCCATTTGCGGCCTTGCTGTCTTCGATGCACGTCGAAACACCTTTTCCATCCCCAAACAAGCCTCCACGTACTTTAAAATAAATTCTCAAGGAGTTCTGTGTAAACCCCAGATTCACCACGGTGGCCGGGAAGGAACAGGTGCAGCTGAGTGTGGTGTTTTGAATTTAAACATCTCCAGCGTGGGGTTTGCTTGACGGGATCCCGGAAGGTCTCGGCGCCGCTACTGTACCCGCTGAGAAGGGGGATAATGAAGACAGCCATAATCTCATTTGTTACGGACGCCGTTTGTGACAGCTCATTGGAGCCACCAAGCTGAAGGCCAATGGAGAGGTTAACCATTTCTCTCTCTCCTTTCCCCCCCCCCCGCAAATACGGATTATTTAGAGCAGGGGCAGGAGAATCGGAGAACAGCATCACAATGAGATGAAGGCAGTGCTTGCTTTCAAATGCGATCCCCGCTTGCGTGTTAATAAGCTGCTGAGTGCGGGAACAGCATGGCCACGTCTTTGGGGCTGGTGGGTCTCACTGAATTGGGGCAAGGCCGCTGCAGGGAGCGGAGAGGACCCAAGCCTGAGGGGCAGACGGGTCGGGTGTGGGCTGTGCGGTGTGTGCTGCTGCAGAGGAGAGTGCAGCGGAGGGGGAGGACAGGAGGGAAGCCGGTCCAATGGGGTTGGCTCCAGAAACACATCGCCAAGCCTCCAGTCATTACTCAGTTCAGAGACAAATACAGACCCTTGATTCAAATGCAGCTTTTAAGATATTGCTCTCTCTCTTTTTTTTTTTAATGAGTGAGTCTGTGGCAATATATGCAATTGTGAAAAAAAAAAAAGGATAATAGTGTGCCTTCCCTTCTTCGCCAGCATTCTCAGCCTGCAGCTACAAGCTGGGTGCACGCAGACAGGAGCTGCTGTCTGGCATGTTCCGGAAACGCTGCCTTCCTTGCAAGCCTCCCATGAAGGAGCTCCTCCTCCCTGCCCAGACTCTAGGGCTCCAGCCCTACACCCCAGACTCCAATATCCCGAGAGCCCCTTGGCATTGCTAGAAAGCATTCTCACATCCCCTGTGGCTGGCCTTGCCTGTTCGTGATGCTCTCCCGTTTGTCCCTTCCTGCATTCTCTGGGGTCCGGCAGCCTCCAAGTCCCATGCAGCCTGGGGCACATTCTCAGAAACATCAACCTTGGATGTTGCTTTTGTCTATTTCCTCTACACCCTGGCCAGCGGGGACACCAGTTGAGTTCCCCCCTCCTCCTCGCCCTAAATCATGTAAAGGTCTATTAGCCAGAGCAGCTCCATCCTGACCCTGCTCCCCCGCCCGCCCCCGCCCCCCCAGCCCAGGGAACTTACTTAAAAACAAGTCCTGGAAACCAGTCCCAGGTAACAAAGACCAAATACAAGGGTGGGTCAGGCCAGGTGGAGGTATCCAGTCGTGGGGGCGCATACTGTCTCCCTAGCTACCAAGGAGTATGGGCCCCACCTTTTGGGTGCCCTTTGGGCGCCAATTCTGACCAAGTGATAGGCTGGTTCAAATAGCTACTATAGGGTAAATTGTAATTCAATTGGCCACTTATGTGTGACCTAGCAGGACTGTGCAGCTTTCTCTGTGTTATAATCTCACTGGCCACCTCTGCGTGGCCAGGCCCAACCACATGGCCTTTGCCCTTAAAAGCTAGTCTGTAAAGAAGAGAGGGGTCGCCTCTTTGCAAGAGACGTCCCTGGCTGGTTAGTTTGATTCTCGATGCTTGGCGCGAAATAAAGCTTTGCTTGACCTTCGCTTTGTATCAGTCTCGCTCAACAATCTCAAAGCTCTTCTTCTCTACCCTGCTGCTTCCAGGAAGCCGGTTGTGCCCCCCTTCTACTCACCTAGCCCCATTCTTCCCCCTGGATTTTAGATGGTCCATTTGACTTCAGTCTTATGGTTTTTTTTTTTTTTTTCTCCAAAGGTTTTGCCACTGAAACCAAAACAAATGAAAATAAAACCAGGGAGCATTTTTTGCAACATCATAGTGGAAAAATGGCTCAGGTCTGTGTCCTTAATTTCTTCTTGTGCTATTTTAGCTTCTCACTGGTGAGATCTAGAGGGGCAGTGGCGGGAGTTAATGGTGGAGGAAATGGGCCCATTGCATCCTTGCAAGCTCACCAACAACGGCATTGAGCTCTTCAGGGAGACATGAAGGCATTTCTGGGCAGCTGACTGTGGGGGAGCCTGCCCTGGCTGTCAGACCATGTGGGCTCGGGTCCTAAGAGCTGGGGACAGTCCCTGCAACTCACTGAGTCCCAGTGTCCTCATCTGCAAAATCACGCTGCCATTCGGGGTAAGATGAGATACTCTGATGCACATGCCCGAGAGCCTGTGGTGTCCAGAGCTCATCTCTTCATCTCTTCATTTGTTTCTCTTCCATCCACAAGATAGGAGCGCCCCCTCCTTGGCCAGCCTCCAGGAAGCTTTGCTGTTTGTCTGTCTTGGGGACATCAGGAATACCAGGAGTCATTTTCACGGAGACGTTAGATGGATACAACCTTGGGCAGGGCCCTGGGGAAGGGATTCGGCCAGGGGTACTGTTCTACTTGCCAGGCCTGGTAGATACACCTGTCCGGAGGCAGGGCAGGTTCAGAAGGGGGAGTTCCCCAGGCGCCTGAGTGGCTCAGTCGCTGGGAGTCTGGCTTCAGCTCAGGTCAGGATCCCAGGGTCCTTGGATTAAGACCCGCATCAGGCTCCCTGCTCAGCGGGAAGCCGGCTTCTCCCTCTCCCACTCCCCGTGCTTGTGTTCCCTCTCTCACTGTCTTTCTCTCAATCAAATAAATAAAATGAAATCTTAAAAAAAAAAGGGGGGGGGAGCTTCGCCATAATTTTCGTGCGCTAAGGGGAGACCCATGTACACAGCTCTGTAGCCTCTCCCCAGGGTCACGACCTTGAGGCTGTTGATGGAGGCAGGCGCACCTGGTTCAAACCCTTCTCCTACTGGCTGTTCACATGAACCCACACAACACTCGCGTAGCCAAAATCTCTGTGTGGAGCTCTGTGTTGGGTGCTGGGATACTGTGGTGAACGAGGAAATCGGGGTTTCCGTCCTCACAGACCCCACGGTCATGCTCAACTGCTTGAAGTCTCCGTATTCCCATTTGTAAAATGGGAATAATAACAGATATCCCATAAGTGTGCTGTCAAATACAAAGGAGCTGAGAAGAGTTTTCATCTTTTGACACCACAGCTCTGGCTGTTTATTACAACTCTGAGCACTACTGTATTGCTCCCTGGTGCAAGAGATGCACATATCAGAATCTAATGGTTAGACTGGCCTTGTGGGGGAAATGCCTATGTACCTGAAAATGTTTACATGTATTTAAATAAATGTCAGGAAAGTGGCAAAACACGAAGTGGTGGGATTGCCTCTGAATTATTTGATTTGTTTAAACAATTATGCCTTCCTTTTCAAGCCAAAAGCACATCAGTAAAGTTTTAAAAAGCAAAAAATATATAGATAGAATTTTTTAAAGGATATATTTATTTTGAGAGAGAGAGAGAACAAGAGGGAGGGTCAAAGGGAGAGGGAGAGAGAATCCCAAGCAGATCACACTGAGCAGGGAGCCCGTCACGGGGCTCCATCCCAGGACCCCGAGATCATGACCGGAGTTGAAACTAAGAGTCAGGTGCCTGGCTGACAGTGCCACCCAGGTGCCCCAGCTATTTTTTAAAATATCTAACCAATATCACCATGGGAATTGATCAAACTATTGGATGAAATATTCTGTTCCTAGGAATGTGGCCAAGTTTCTCCAAAACAGCTCCCCCATGATGACCCCCGGCCCCTGGCCATGGCCCCAGGCACTGCTCCTTGAACCCAGTGTAAAGGGCTAATGTTACTGTTAGTCCATTTCCTTCTGCAGTCTTCTTCCAGGCCAGAGCTACCCAGGCAAACAATAATCATTATCATCTCTGACAATCTGAGAAGATTAACTCTAAGGAAAAAAAATGGAAAAATGGCATGTGCAGGTTATATTATGTGTGTCTTAATTTTAAAGCTATGTTGAACTCGCAGGGCGCTGTAGCGTACTTTCATGTATCAGAGGCAATTATTAGGAACACCGGTTTGCACAGTACACATTTGTGTCCATAAACATGCAGTACATACTGACCTGTCTGGTCTCTGAACTCCAGGTTGCTCTTTTGCCTGGATATCTTAATTTCTCCCAGTTCCCAGACCAAACAAGACAAGTGACAAAGAACTATTTGCTCCTCCCGGTAGAGTAACAGGGTGTCCCAGAACAGTTTTCTTTGTGGGTGGCCATGTGCAGTCTGCCAGAGTTCTTGGCCTGAGGGGAAGGCTGAGGTCACAGTCTGGAGTAGGGCTCAGGTACTGGGCCAGGCTCCCTCAGGAGCACCTGGAAGATCTTCTGAGCACTCTGGGGGGATCATAATGGGGAGAGAAACGCTAACAGGGTCCGAAGTCTAGCAATTATTCAGGTGAGATTTGGCACTAGGTACAGCTGGGGTTACCTACTGATGGAACATCATTT
Source organism: Lutra lutra (assembly GCF_902655055.1). Lineage (NCBI taxonomy): Eukaryota > Metazoa > Chordata > Mammalia > Carnivora > Mustelidae > Lutra > Lutra lutra. Next base: position 28,203,090 of record NC_062295.1, read on the forward strand.
GTACCCCAAGTTGGAAAGATCTGGGAAGCATTTGGGATGACAGTAAGAAAGGCAGGTGCTTTTTCCTCTTCTGTGGATAGTTCCTTATGATTATCAAGTTTTGGCAGGAGTGGGAGCTGGGCATTTTAGACAATTTTTTTTCATTTTGTACATCAAGAGTAGCATTCCCATACTTGAGGTCTTCTAGAGACCCACATTCTTACCTCCTCACCCCTGTCGTAGATCAGACAGTGAGCCCTACTTTAATTCAGAGAGGGGAACTAAACTTCCCTGGGATCCCAGCTGGGCTTGCCTTCCGCCGGGAGATAAGGCCACTTTCTGCCTCTAGTTTCCTATCGTTAGACCTGGGCATGACAAATTCAGTGCTTTCCTCCTTCCTTCCCCAGCTTCCAGCAGTCAGTAGTGGGACAAGGCTCCAGAGTCACTGCGTGGGTTGGTTGGCCTCAGGCCCATCAGCCTGCCTCATAGCCTACCACCCACCCCCACTCTCAAGGCACCAGGGTGAGGGAGAAGTTTGAGCTCCTAAACTCTGGGGAAACCCTCAGCTGCCAGAGTTTGGCTTGGCCCCTTATACTGTGAAGCATTTATAAGCATTTAAAATTCCCCAGCATTTATATGATTTTTTAATGAACGCAGGACATGCAAACCAAGCTCTGCTTTTGAGACTATGACCCTGTATCCCTCAGCACTACTGGGGTCGGTGGGGGAAAGCTTCCTGTTGCAGAAATCCCCTTTCTGGGGAGCCTCAGACACATTCGTGACCTCCGTGAGGATGCCTCTCTCAGGCTGTGTGACCACAGTTCCCTGCTGTCATAGACTCATTCACTGTGGCCCACTGGCCAATGGCTACTCAGGTAGTAGGGTAGCCTTCATGTTCAAGAAATGAGTCTCAGAAGCCCTCTAGTTTGCCTGTTTCAGCCCAAATCTGTGTACAATAAGGGTTATTTGAGGCCAGAGGCGAACCTTGCTCTCAAACCCCAGTTCAGAGAGAACATTGAGCTTACCTATTACATGTTGTGAGCCCTAGCAACCTCCCTCCAGCCACAGTCAGCCTGGCCTGAATACCAAAGAGTGGTTTTGTATTATTGGTGATTTATCACCTTTTTTTCCTATGTCAGATCACTCCCAAATGGTTATTGTGAAGTTAATCTTCTATCCTTCCTCTGTCCTTTATCTTATCAGTTGGGGAAAGCCACAATATTTACAGCAGACAACACTTGGGGCTAGATGTGAGGCTAAGCGGGTAGATTTTAAGGTCTGAAAGTTTTGATTCCTACACCTGAGTGTTGGTGTCAGGCCTCACTCTCTGACTTGTCTAGGCCAGTGACTCTGCAGGTCTGGAAATCATACTTGAGAACCACTTCTCTAGATCAACATGCCACCCTATAGAACCAAATTTAAGTAAATTTTGTTTGGTTCTCTATCTTGTGGTCACACTTAAAAAGCTAGCTGTCCTTTATATATTTAATCATGATTAGGCTGATCAGTATGGGTGACTGACATAGCAAGGCCATGTCTGCTGGGATGTCAAGATCATTTTACCTAGGACTTTAGTCAATTTTTGCAAACCAGTTAGCTTCATGGTCATCCCTTGCCAGTGGCTATGCTTAAGAGACACGCCTTTTACCTGAAAGAACCGGAAATCACAACATACAGGGTGAAAACTGTGAGGCCAAGTAGAATTTTGGTAATAGATTCAAGTTAGGGACTTAAAATCCTTTGACCACATAATCATGGCTCTGAAAAAAAATCGGCACCAAGTCAATGACCAAAAATACAAAAGAATATTTGTGCACAAAGATGTTCACCGTGTCATTACTTAAATAGGGAAAAATGAGAAACATTTAATATATGTTATTATAGGTAAAACTGAGTTTAGCATTTATTGCAAATATTTCTTCCCATTTTTAAAAAAGATTTTATTTTATTTATTTGACGGACAGAGATCACAAGTAGGCAGAGAGGCAGAGAGGGAGAGGGGGAAGCAGGCTCCCTGCTGAGCAGAGAGCCTGATGCGGGGTTCGATCCCAGGACCTGAGATCACGACCTAAGCTGAAGGCAGAGGCTTAACCCACTGAGCCACCCAGGCACCCCAATTCCCATTTTTTTTTTGTAAACCTGAACTGTTCTAAAATAAAAGGTTTATTGATGTATGGTATATCCGATTTGATGGACTATTGTGCAACAATTAGTTGTGAATTATTTGGGAAGAGTTTATAATAATATAGAAAGTTATTAAGCCAAGTCAAAAAAGAAAGATGCAAAATTATGCAACTTTCTTTTTTTTAAGACTTTTTTTTTTAAGATTTTATTTATTTATTTGTCAGAGAGAGAGAGGGAGAGAGAGCAAGCACAGGCAGACAGAATGGCAGGCAGAAGCAGAGGGAGAAGCAGGCTACCTGATGAGCAAGGAGCCCGATGTGGGACTCGATCCCAGGACGCTGGGATCATGACCTGAGCCGAAGGCAGCTGCTTAACCAACTGAGCCACCCAGGCGTCCCTTTTTTTTTTTTTTTTTTTTTAAGATTTTATTTATTTATTTGACAGAGAGAGATCACAAGTAGATGGAGAGGCAGGCAGAGAGAGAGAGAGAGAGGGAAGCAGGCTCCCTGCTGAGCAGAGAGCCCGATGCGGGCCTCGATCCCTGGACCCTGAGATCATGACCTGAGCCGAAGGCAGTGGCTTAACCCACTGAGCCACCCAGGCGCCCAGGCGTCCCTTTTTAAGACTTTTTAAAATTATTTATTTTAGAGAGAGAGATTGAGAGAGCATGTGCACATGCACACACACACGTGAGTGGGGGAGGGGCAAAGAGGGAACGAGAGGATAAGCAGACTCTGTGCCCAGTGTGAACCCATGGTAGGGCTCAATGCTACAACCCCAAGACCATGACCCCGGCTGAAACCAAGAGTAGGACAGCCAACCAACTGAGCCACGCAGTCTCCCCCAGATTATGCAACTTTTGAAACAATGTGTAGCAGAGACAACTTCCAGAATGACAGTATGAGGATCTCTATGAATCTCTCCCCCAGCAAAACAACCATTAATGAGTAAAAAGTATTAAAAAACAGTATTAAAAAAGTATTAAAAAACAACAATCTGGAAATTGTCATAAAGGCATACAACAACGGGAAAGACATTTATTCAAGAAAACATACAAAATCACATTAAGAATCATCAGCCTGTGGCATTTGAGCCATGATGTGCTTCCTCTCCCTGCCTCCCAACCAATCTCTCAGCTCAGTGTGACAGAAGCTCCACTCTGGGTGGGTGCAGCCAAGAACGTTATCCCAGTTGAGGGCTATTGTATCTCCCAGGAGGGGTAGACCAGCAGTGTTCTCATCCTCCTCTACCACCCCCAGCGGTCTGTTGCAGGAGCTCTAATCCAGGCCAGAGCAACAGAGGGGTCTAGAGTTCTCTTTCTCCATACAACCTGCACTTATAGGGTGGAAAATCTACCCAAGGTGTGAGTAAAGACAAGACAAAGAGAAAAATCTCGAAATCAGCAACAGGAAACTCTTCATATTTAAGGAATGAGATTAACAATTGACTTCTTATTAGAAACCATGGAGTCCAGAAGATAGTGGCATAATGCGATCCAAGTGCTCAAAGATAAAGGCCTGTCAACCAAGAATTTGACATCCAGTAAAACTATCTTTCAAAAATGAAGATGAAATCAAGGCATTTACTGATAAACAAAACTTTATTGCTATCAGACAGATCTGAAGTGCTAAAGAAAGTTCTGCAAGGCTGAAAATAAATAACCTCAAGCAGTAGTTCAAATCTACACAAAAAAGGAAAAAGCACCAATAAAGGTAATTATGTAATTATAAAAGACAGTATAGATGCACATTTTTCTTCTTTCTTCTCTTAATTGATTTGAAGAGCAATTGTATAAAACTATACACGCACATGCATATACTTGTATTCTTGGGTTGATATCATATAAAAATGTAACATTTGACAATAACAGCACAAAGGAGGCAAGTGGGAGCAAAGCTGTATAAGAATAAGAAACAACACCAGATGGTATCTTGAATGCACAAGGAACAAATGAAGAGAATCAGAAATGGCAAGTAAGAAGGTTCATATAACAAGCTCTATAAATACTTGTTCTTATTTCCTCTCTCATCCTCTTTAACAGACATAAAACTATGTAACATAATAATTATAGAAATGTATTGTTGGGTTTGTAAAGTACATAGATGGAATATGTGTATCAATAATAGTATAAAATGTAGAAGATGGAGCAGAGCAATATAGGAGTAATATTTTTACATCTCACTGGGATTAGCTATTACAATTCTGAAGTAGATTCTGATAAGTTAAGATGTATATGGGAAACTTTAGAGCAACCATTAGAAAATAACAAATTTGTACGGTGAAAGAATCAGTAAAAGGAATTTAAATGTTACACTACAAAATGTTAAATTAATGCAAAAGAAAGAATAAAGGACAGATGAACAAAAATGGCATAAAGCATAGAGAGAGCAAAAAGTAGAATGGCAGATGTAAACTCAATGATAGCAGTAACAACATTAAATGTGAATGGATTAAACAATTCTGTCAAGAGGCAGAGATTGTCATACTGGATTAAAAATGAGAACAAACTCTATTCTGTTTTTTTATATATATTTTTAAGCATTTATTTATTTATTTGACACAGAGAGAGCACAAACAAGAGGAGCAGGAGAGGGGTAGCAGGTTCCCCACTGAGCAAGGGAGTCTAATGTGGGGCTTGATCCCAGGACCCTGGGATCATGACCTGGGCTGAATGCCAAGGCCCAACTGACTGAACCATCCAAGCACCCCAGGACACACACTTTAGATCCAAAGATACAGACAGATTGAAAGTAAAAGGAAAGAAAAAGGTATATTAGCAACTGTAAGAAAGCTGAAGAGATTATACTAATACAGACAAAATAGTCTTTTTTTTTTTTAAAGATTTAATTTATTTATTTGAGAGAGAGGAAGTGAGAGAGAGCATGAGTGAGGAGAAGGTCAGAGGGAGAAGCAGACTCCCTGTGGAGCTGGGAGCCCGATGCAGGGACTCGATCCCGGGACTCCGGGATCATGACCTGAGCCTAAAGCAGTCGTCCAACCAACTGAGCCACTCAGGCATCCCTACAGACAAAATAGTCTTAAAAACAAAATGTTACTGTAGATAAGGAGGAACATTTTATAATGATGAAAGGGTCAGTTCACTGGGAAGATTTAATAATTGTGAGCATATATAGATCTGAAAGCAGAGCCTCAAAACACATGAAGAACAAACTTGACAGAACTAAAGAGACACATACAATCAATAATTATAGTTGCGGACTTCAATCCTGCACTTTTAGTAACAGACAGAACAAGGAGGTAGAAACTCAACAAGGAAATAAAGGACTTGAACAACAATATAAACCGACTAGAGACAGAAAAGATTTCTATAGAACACTATACAACAGGAAAACATACTCTTCTCAAGTATAGATCCAGTATAGATCATCTACTAAGTCATAAAAAACCCTCAAAAAGTTTAAAAGCATTAAAATGTAATGAAATGAAAAATACATGTTCTTCAGTCATGAGGGAGTAAAATTAGATAACACCAGTAACAAAGAAATTGGGAAAGTTCAGAAATACATGGAAATTAAACAACAGACTCCTTTTAAAAATTATTTATTTGAGAGAGGGAGAGAGCATGAATTTGGCCGGGGGTAGAGGGAAAGAGGAATCTCAAGTAGACTTCCCTGCTGAGCAGGGAGCCCAATGTGGGGCTCAATCTCAGACACTGGGATCATGATCCAAGCTGAAGGCAGATGCTTAACCCACTGAGCCACCCACGTGCCCCTAACATACTCCTAAGTGAAGAAAAATCACAAGGGAAATGAGACAATACATTGAAGGATGCCTGGCTGGCTTAGTTGGTGGAGTGTGTGATTTTTGATCTTGGGGTCATGAGTTCGAGGCCCAGGTTGGGTGTAGAGATTGCTTAAAAATAAAAATCTTAAAAAAAAAAAAAAGTACATCAAGATGAATGAAAACAAAGGTACAACATACTGAAACTTATGGGGTGAAGCTAAAATGGTGCTCGGAGCTAAATTTACTGTTGTAAATACCTGTACTTAAAAAGAAGAATGATCTCAAATCAATAACCCAACTTTCCATCTTAAGACACGGGAAGAAGAAAAAGAAATGAAGCCAAAAGCAAATGGAAGGAAGAAAGTAATAAAGATCAGAGTGGGGATTCATGAAATTGAAAATAGAAAAGTGATAGAGAATATCAACAAAAGCAAAAGTTGATCACTTCTCGGCCTTTTGACTAAGATCAAGTTTAAAAGCAAAAGCCTCTTCTTTAAAAAGATAATAAAATTGGTAAACCTCTAATTAAAATGATTGGGGGGTGGGGGGCAAGGCTCAAATTACTAAAGTCAGGAACAAAAAAAGGGAACATCACTAGTGACCTTAGAGGAATAAACAAGATTTTAGGGGAATACTATGATCAACTATAGACCAATGAATTAGATCACTTAGATGAGATAGACAAATTTCTGGAAAAACACAAACACCAAAATTGACTCAAGAAGAACTAGAAAAAAAAAAAAAAAGAAGAAGAACTAGAAGATCTGAATAGACCTGTAACAAATAAAGAGATGAAATCAGTGGGGCACCTGGGGAGCTCAGCCACTTAAGCATCAGACTCTTGACTTTGGCTCAGGTCATGATCTCAGGGTCATTGAGATCAAGCCCTGCATTGGGCTCTGCACTTGGTGTGGAGTCTGCTTGTGATTCTCTCTCTCCCTCTGTATCTACTGCTACCCCTCCTTACACAATCTCTCTCTCAAATGAATTAAAGAAGGATAAAATTAGTAGTTTGGTAACTTTCCACAGAGAAAAGCCCAGGCTCAGATGATTTCACTTCTGAATTCTTTCAAACATTTAAAGAACAATTAATATCAGTTCTTCATAAACATTTCCAAAACACGGTTGACAAGGGAATACTTAACAACTTATTCTATGAGGTCAGTATTTACCTTACCCCAAATCAGACAAAGACAATGCAATTAAAAAAGACTATTCCTTGGCCTCTCTCTCTCATGAATACAGACACAGAAATCCTTAAACATATACTAGAAAATCAAATCCAAGATGTAAAAGTGATTATACACCATGACCAACTAGGATTTGTCTCAAGAATGAAAAATTGGTTTAACATCCAACATTAATCATTGTAATATTCTATAATAAAAATAAAAATAACTACAAACATCTTAATAGACACAGAATAAGTATTTGAAAAAAAATTTAACAGGGGCGCCTGGGTGGTTTATTCGGTTAGGCATCTGACTCTTGATTTCAGCTCATGTCACACTCTCAAGGTCCTGGGATCGAGCCCCATCCCATGCTGGGCTCTGTTCTCAGGGGGAGTCTGCTTGAGGATTCTCTCTCTCCATCCCCCTCTGCCCCTCCTCCTGCTCAAGCTTTCTCTCTCTCTCTCAAATAAATACATCTTTAAAAAAAAGTTTTAATACCCCTCCATGGTAAAAACATTTCATGAACAAGGAATAAGAGGGTACTTGCTCAACCCGAGGAAGTGTATAAAGTACAAAAACCCCACAGCTAACATACTAAATAGTGAAAATTTGAAAGCTTTCACTTTAAGATCAGGAACAAGACAAGGATGTTTGCTCTCACCACTTGTGTTTAACATAGTACTGGAGGTTCCAGCCAGGGCAGTTAGTCAAGAAAAAGAAAGAAAATGGATCCAGATTGAAAAGAAAGAAGTAAAATTACCTCTCCTTGCAAATGGTATGATTTTGTACATAAAAAATCCTAAGGAATATACACACACAGACACCAATTACTGGAGTTAATAAGGGAGTTCATCAAGGTTGCATGGTACAAGATCAATACACAAAACATCAATTATATTCTGTACAGTAACAATGAACAATTCAAAAATAAAATTAAGAAAATAATTCTACTTACACAAGCACCAAAAAGATTAAAATACTTAAGAATAAATTAAAAAAGAAACACAAGAATTGTATGTTAAAACTATAAAACTTCAATGAAAAAAATTAAAGAGGACATAACTAAATAGAAAGATCTCCATGTTTATGGATTGAAAGACAGTGTAGTTAGGATGGCAACACCCCCCAAAATGAGCAACAGATTGAAGGCAAACCCTTCCAAAATCCCAGCTTTCTTCTGTAGAAATTAACAAGTTGTACCTAAAATTCATATGGAAATGCAAGGGGCCCATGATGGCCAAAAGCAATCTTAAAAAAGAACATATTTGGAGGAGTCACACTTCCTCATTTCAAAACTTATGAAATAGCTACAGTAATTAAGATAGTGTGGTTACAGGTATAAGGGTAGAATTATAGATCACGGAACAGAACTGAGTCCAGAGATAAGCTTTTAACATTTATCATCAATCAATTTTGAAAGGTGCCTAGGTAATTGAGTAAGGAAAGAATGGTCTTTCCAACAATGGTGGTAGGACAACGGAATATCTACATGTAAAAGAGTAAAGTGGAATTCCTTCTTAACATATGCCACAAGTAACTCACAAAGGATCATAGATCTAAATGTAAGAGCAGAAACAGTAAAACTCTTAGAGGACGATAAAAGAGGAAGTCTGTGATCTTGGGCTAGACCAAGTTTCCTAGGTATGACACCAAAAGCAAAAGCAACAGAAGAAAAAAAAAGATAAATAGAACTTGAAAATTAAAAACTTTTATGCTTCAAAGGACACTACCAAAAAAGTGTGAAGGCAATCCAAAGATGGGAGAAAATATTTGCAAATCATGTACTTATAAGGGACTTTTATCTAGAACCTATACAGAACTCAGGCAATTCAGTAGTGCAAAGACAATAACCCAAGGACTTCGAAAGATATTTCTACAAAGAAGATATACGAATGACCAACAGGCACATTAAAAATACCCAACATCATTATCCACCAGGGAAATGCAAGTCAAAATCCAAGTAACCCAAGACTACTTCCCATCTACTAGCATGGTTGTAATAAAAAAAGACAGGTTATCCCAAGTTTCAGTGAGGACGTGGAGAGTATAGAACCCATCCATTGCTAGTGGCAGTATAAAATGGTGTAGACACTTTGACGATGGTCTGGCAGGTGCTCAAAAAGTTAAACATGGAGTTACCATAAAACCCAGCTGTTCCACTGGTAGATATATACCCAAGAGAATTAAAAGCTTATGTTCGCACAGAAACTTGTCCACGAATGTTCAGAGCAGCAGTATTCACAGTAGTCAAAATGTGGAAACAACTTGAACATTCAACACATGATAAATACAATGTGATATATGGAATTTCTAGCATGATTGATACTGAGGCTATCTCCATGGGGAAGGCCCTTTCATAAGATGGCAGTAAATATTTCAAAGCTTTCTGTTCCCCATTTTATAGAAAAGAATGAACTTTCTAGAAGCTTTCTAGGTTATGTGAGTTTGGGAAAGTTCCTCAACCGTTTTGTGCCTTAGTGTCTTCATCCGCAAAGCAAGGAGATTAATATTCCCTACTGCTGGTTTGTAAGATAATTAAAAAGATATAATAGGAAAAAGCATCACGCTCGTGGTAGGCACATAGACCTCCAATAAAGGTTAGGATTTTTTTTTTTTTCCCCCAGCAGCGTTGGTATTTAAGAAGACCTTTATTGGGCACTGTGTCTGGGCAGAGCTCTCTTGGTTGCAAGCGATAGAAATGGGACAGACAGACTAGATGAAGCCTGGAGAGGATTTGTTAGCTCATGAAAGATGATGGGGACAAGGAGGTGTTGATAGGGATGATTGTTGAACTATCTCAGTGATGTCCTGAGTCAGGGCTCCAGGGCCTATAAAGGACTCTCCATTTCTTGCCTCTCTGGCTCCTTACGTATTGGCTTCATTACCCTTTACTGTACCCCGGTTTCTTCCACCTGGTAGGAAATTCAGCCCCTGCTGCTTCTGGACTCACGTTCTCCTACCGTGGTCTCCATTGAGAAAAGACCGTTTTCCCTTAGCTGAAAACCTTTGGGAAGGACTCTGATTGTCCCACCTTGTGCCATGCACACACCCCTGAGGGCAGGTGTCTGGGTACTTGGGTACTAAGATTGGCATCTCCCACTGGAACTATGAGGTCGAAGCTAAGAGGGTAACGACTTGTCAATGAAAGAGGTGTGCTGGTCTAAGCAAGTGAAACAAAAAGTAGCAAGCACTGGCATTCGCACCCATTAGGTGCTGATGAAATGGAAATAGTAAAAGTTCATAGGACCTGATTTCAGCCTCCATTCACCATCCTGGCTGGAAGAACTTGTGTAGTGAACAACTGGTACAACTGTGCATAGTGGCCCTGTGTTCCCAGCTCCAACCCAAGTGTCTGATGAGCTAGATCCCAGAGCAGACTCTATGGGCAAAGAGTCTGTGTTTGGGGATGAAACCCTCATCCAAAGGGGGAACACCACCCAACTAGGTAGACTAGGGGGTTAGCCGGAGAGAATGTGAAGCTACACTATGGAAATTGAACTAGAGCGACAGAGCCCAAGGTGGTTGGTGGTTAGTGGATTATTCCCCAAGTACTTGTTAGGGGCGGGGAGGACCCAGCTCCAGCTGCATCTTTGAGGAACCCTGTGACCCAGTGTGGGCAGGTACAGAGCTGTCAGTGCTACAGGTTACCTTGGCCACAACTGGGTCCCCATGGGACTGATATGATAACTTAGTACCTCCTCCTGATAGCAGCACCAACAGGCATGGCAAGCAGAGTCCCTGTGCCTCAGCCCACCAGCCGCGTCCAGACTGGCCTTCTGGGGAGGGTGGTCTAGAGGGAGGAGTACTCTGGTGGCTGTAGTAGCCATTATGGCCATAGCAGTAACGGCACAGAAACCCTTAGAAATGGTGACAAATTCCCTGAAGAGTCGTCTGCCTTCTAAATGGAAGTGCCCCAGGAAAATAAATGGGGAACTCCCACTGGTTAATTGAACCTCTGGTGCCCACTTGTACGTGCGATTTTGCAAACTCCTCAGTGGCTTGTAAAGGCTGTCCCTAAATTTTCCTTTCAGCAGAGTACTTTCCCTTTCTCTTAGTTGTGCGCGAAAAGAACCAGGCTGCCCGAGAATGCTTTCCAGGTCAGATGGTTGGCTGCTTCTTTCCCTGTAGCTAAATAAAGGACTGTCTTCAAAGGATGAGAAGGCGAGTCCATCTGGTCTCCCTGATTGCACTGGTCAGGGGAGTTCCAGCCAAGTCCCAAGCTGTAGCTATGTGGACAGTCAGCTCATACCACCCAGAATCTACATCTGGCTGCCAAAAGCACCTTGCTTGGGCCACCCACGTACAGGAGACCCAGTGAGCAACAGCCCCAGCATTCTCCTGGCTGAACAAAGAGGGTGATTGCCGCAAGCAGAGCTATTGTTCCGGTTGGCATTGGCATCAAAGGCCCAGGCCAGCTCCCCTTTGTCTGTCAGCTGCTATTCAGAAGGAAAAGAGAAGAAAAGCAAACCAATAGGTTTCTTGGAAAGAATCATCTGTGGACGTGGGACGTTTGCTGGAGTGCCGCGCTAACGTGATTCTAATAACAACTTGTAAAGCTACTTAACATGGAGAGCCTTACCAACACATATTCCGAAATGTCACAGTGCCTGGTTATAACGGGCATGCTGCTTCCCCGATTTAGAGCTGTTTAGAATTGAGTCATCCCTGACTGCTTATGTGTGACAAGGTCTGGCCTGGTGTCTGAGAGGAGATGACCACATGGGTGGTAACCTTTTTACCCTCCACCGGCCTTAAGAGCATCTCGTCTTGTCTTCGGATAGCATACCGCAAGAGCCTCTTTCCCAGAAAGGAAGAATTTTTTGCACCTGGCCCTTTGCCCATCTCATGCCACCGGTAGCAATGGGCTCTGGAAACCTTCACATATGTCAGCTTTTTCTTTTTCTTTTCTTTTCTTTTTTTTGCCCCTGAATCCTTCACCTGTGCGGGCGGATCAAGTGTCAGGCAGACACAGCATTCCCTGGCAGGTGGGAGGTTTCTTGTGGGTGGGGGTCGAAATCTTTCTCTTTGTATTATGAGATACTTCTGACGTGCTGAAGAAGACCAGATAATAAAAATAAGGATGGTGTGTTTCCACCTCTGGGCTTAAAAAAAAAAAAAATTGCAAGAAACAATGTCCTTTGTACTCTTTCTGATGGCTTTCCTTCCTCCCCACCTCCAGGGATCTCCACTCTCCCTCACGTTGTCAGGCTATGCACTTTGTGAGCTTTTATAAGGATCCATATATAACCCTTGTTTTGTGTGTTCTGAGACTTTGTGTAAGTGGTATCAGGCCGTGATGCAGCTGGTGATGATGCTTTGGACTTGCCCAAGTTGATACAGAGCACTGGCCGATAGGCTTTCGAGAATATGCTTAGAGGGGTCTGGGTGGCTCAGTGGGTTAAGCCTTTGCCTTTGGCTCAGGTCATGATCTCAGGGTCCTGGGATCAAGTCCCGCATTGGGCTCCCTGCTGTGAGAGAGAGAGAGAGAGAGGTTCCCTCTCTCTCTCTGCCTGCCTTTCTGCCTACTTGGGATCTCTCTATCTCTGTCAAATAAATAAATAAAATCTTAAAAAATATATATGCTTAGACCCTCTCATCTATTTCAGGTGAGGGACCCTTCGGCTGCTCTTACAAACATTCCCGTATCGAGCATTCTTAGGCAGGAGTATTTTACCAGCATTATTTTAGTACTGCTGGTGCGTGGTGATAACACAGAGCGGCCAGACTTTTGGTCAATTTTTGTATTGTTTTTCAATTTCTAGGAGACAATGCACTCCTTATCGATGCACACAGTGAGCTTCCCGCCCACCAATGCTCTTGATTCTCCACTGATCTCCTGGGCCATCTTTCCATCTACTTCCTGACCCGTGCCTGATCTCTTCAGCGTCTGTTTCCTGAGGTCAGCTTGTCTGCTGTCTGATTCCTTCTACCAAGTCTCCCTCCCACTGGACTCTGGCTTCCCTTGCCCCTTTGATTATACAATTTCCAGCTATTCTAGGTGTGAGCCTCACGCGGTCTTGCCCCAGATCCTGTTCCTGCGGTCTAGATGCTCTTGGCAAGCATCCCTACTGAATTCCTCAGGCCCTAAGAATAGAGATAAGAAGGGGGAGATGTACAGAGTTTTCTCTGAATCTCTGATATTCATCACAGGGATTGGTGCAGAGAAAATGCTCAGTGATTGAATGGTTTACCGAATAAAAGGAGAGGGTAAAATGAAATTTGATAGACGTGGTATAGGTTGGGGTTACATAGGATCCTTCTAACAATACAAGTAGATTGACTCTCATTGAATAGAGAAATTTTTATGGAAACACTATGGCATGTAGCCAGGTTATTTAAGAGAGCATAATCTGATGTTTCTTTTCACCTGACTGCATTCCTAAAGAATATTCAATGTTCAACACCCACACATACATACATACTCAGAGGCACACACACCAACGCTTCCATTTCCTGAAAAGATTTGGTGATAATCTATTTAAGGCAGTGCTAAACAATTTCAATAGCAGACTACCAAGTTGTCTTTTGAAGTAAACTGTTACTGAAGTATAATAAACACAGAGTGTACACATCATGAGCGTGAGTCAAGTGACTAGTCACAAACTCAGCTCACCTGGTCATCACGTTCCAGAGCATACCATCTTCTAAAGCCCCATTTGTGTTTCGTCTCAGTTACTGCATGATCTCCCTAAATGTAGCCACTATTCTGATTTCTAACACAGTAGATTAGCTTTGCCTGATTTTGAACTTTACCAGATAGAATCATACAGTGTCTGCTCTCTGATGCCTGGCTACTTTACCACTCATTGCGTGTCACATAATTCATTCATCTTCATTGCTATATAGTATTCCATTGCACTAATGTATCACAGTCTGTTTCTTTTACTGTCGATGGGCATTTGGGTGTTTTTAGTTTTTAACTGTAATAAATAGTGTTGCAGTGACATTCGTGTCCACGTTTTTGTGGGTACACACATTTCTTTTGGGCAAAAACTGAGGAGTAGAGTCATGGGCCCGCTAGTTATGCGTATGTTCAGCTTTCATATTGCCAAGCAGTGCGTGTACCATTTTACACTTGTATCAGCCACGTTTAATAGCTCCATTCGGTCTTTCCAACATGGCATTTTCTGTCGAGGGCATACAGTAAAAACTCGGTGCCGTGTCTTCCACGTTGTAGTTCTGTAGAAATCCCTAATCCTTTCTACCCCTTTCCTGATCTTTGTTTCTTTTGCTGATTCCTTTTCCTTTGTCTACTCTTTACTGGTAATCTTTCCCCCGAGATTCTATCTCCTTCCTTTTTGCTCTGTTATTCTACCTGTCCTAGACAATGCATTCATTTATTTATTCAGCAGACAGAGAGTCCCTACTATATGCTAGGGACTGTGCTAGTCAATGAGCAAAATAACCATAGTCCATGCCCTTAATTCTATGGGAATGCAAGCATTCAACAGGTATATCTCATGCATGACTTTAGAATCACATATAACAATCACTGATAGGAAGGAAAAGAAACAGGTGCCACGAGAGTAACTTGGGGACTTAATTTGGATTGAAAAGTCCAGGAAAAGTTCCTTTGAGGAATCTCAGGTAGAAAGTTGAGTAGAAGGCAAAGGAATGGGTGCAGGGAGAGATAAAGGATCTGCATGTATGAAGGTTCAGAGGAAAGAAGCATGGGGCATTCAGAGACCATGGGAAGGCCAGGATTGGAACTTGAGAAGCAGAGTAGCCTGCTGTAAGTCCAAAGAGGGAGGCCAAAGACAGAACATGTGCAGCCATGGAAGCCATGTCAAGCATTTTGTATTTTATGGTGAGTATAATGGGACACCATTGAAAGGATATGGAGTAAGATGTTGGCAGGACCTGAAGGGTTTTGTCAGATCTCTCAGGTGCTGTATGGGGCTGGGATTGGAAAGAAGCAAGAGTGGAAGCAGGGGCATCAGTTGGAAGATTATTGCAGCAATTCAGAGAAGAGATAATGATGGCTAGTAGTTGGACAGTGGAGTGGAGATGGAGAGAAGTAGACACAGGGGAGAGATAACTGGGGAGAGGACAGAACAGAATGGGCAAGATCCGGGTCCCCATGGGAGGTGGTGGTGAGAGGGAGGAATTGGTAGAGCTGTTTCTCAGATTTATGACCCAAGCAATTGAATGAATGGAGGAGCCACTCTCCTGGTTGAGGGAGGATGGACATGATGGAGATTTGGATATGCCGGGTGGTTGGGGCGGGGGTGGAGAGGTAGCCGGGGAATCCCAAGTTTTACGTATGTAAGGTATGTAACATTTTGTTACGCCTTGGAGACACACAGGTGGACATGCTTTATGGACCATTTGGTGTGAGATATTTCATTCTCAACAGTTTAGTGGAGACAATTTGGTGCTGAGATATTTCATTCTCAACAGTTTGCCCCAGCACTCTCCACTCATGGAAGATAAGGCATCCCATTGCTTCAAGTGAGGGCAGACATAGTTGATAAAAATGATGTTAAGGACTAGATTTTTTGTTTTTTAAAGATTTTATTTATTTATTAGAGAGAGAGCGAGAGTTCACAAGCAGGTGGAAGGGCAGAGGGAGAAGTAGACCACCTGCTGAGCAGGGAGCCTGATGTGGGGCTCGATCCCAGGACTCCTGGGTCATGACCTGAGCTGAAGGCAGACGCTTAACCTACTGAGCCACCCAGGTGCCCAGGATTAGCTTTGTTTTAAAAGTACATTACCTAATAGAATAAAAAGAAAAGCTATTGGAAAGCCTGCCATTTGTTACAACACTGATAGACCTTGAGGGTGTTAGGCTAAGTGAAATAAGTTAGGCAGAGAGATAAATACTGTATGATCTCACTTATATGTGAACGTAAAAACAACAATAGCAAACTCACCGACCTAGAGAATAGATTGGTGGTTGCCAGAGGTGGGGGTTGGGAGGTGGGCACAATGGGTGAAATTGGCCAAAAGGTACAAACTTCCAGTTATGAGATTAAATAAATCCCAGAGTTGTTCTGTACAGTATAGCAACGATAGGTAACAGTACTGCATTGCATATTTGAAAGTTACTAAGAGGGTCAATCTTAAACATTTGCATCACAAGCAAAAAATTATAGCTGTGTGGTAATGGATGTTAACTAACCTTACTGTGGTGATCATTTCACAGTATATACAAATGTCAAATCATTATACTGGATGCCTAAGATTAATGCAATGTTATATGTCAATTATATCTCCATTTTTAAAAAAGTAAAGATTTAAGAAGCTAAACAAATTTAGAAAATATATTACTTAATAAAAATAGGACAAGCAAACCCTTTCCATTTGCAAGGGACAGATTTAGTGGAGAGAAGAAGGGATTTATAATCATAAATTTTACCAAGGAGGTAAAACCTGGAGAACTGAGCTGAGGGTTTTTATTTTAAGCCCCACAGGAGAGAGGATGAAAGACAATGTCAAGATAGCTTCCCATCATACATACAGCAAGTAGATAGGCTCTTTCAGGCAGAAGGAGAAGAGAGAAAGAGAAGGTTTAGAAGGTGCATGAAACCAGCAGGGAGTAAGAGAATTAGAAAGAATAGACTGTGGATGTGACATCACAGAAACCAGTGGAGAAGAAGTATTTTAAGAAGGAGTGAGTAATCCACCTCATCAAATGTTGCCAAGAGATCAGGAAAGAAAATAACGGTAGAGTCTCTATTATCAGCTCTGGCAAGATGGCAGTCACTGGTGGTCTTCACAAGAGAAGCCTCGGGACCAAGGGAGGAGCAGGAGAAAGGAGTGGATGGAAGAGTACTAAAGGGAATGAGAACATAGAGCATCTTTATGGGGGGTGGGGAGACAATTTTTGTTGTCTTAGTAGAAACTTGGATGTATAGGGGGATGAGACAGAGCATTATGTAGAGGAGGATTTGAGATCAAGAAGAGAAGGTTTCCCAGGATGCAACTTCTTAGAGCCCGCTTGCTTGCAGATGGACAGGATGGAGATGTAGGAGCTAAGTCCCTGAGAAGCTAAGCCCCTGAGAAGGCAGAGTATGGATCCTTCCACAGCACCTTCTGGCTGCACTGGTGGCCATGAAAGTTGGCTGCTGAGCTCCTCTGCTGTGCCAGCCATGGTTGGATGATAGCTCCAGCTGCTGTGCTATGGGGTCCACCCCCACATCCCTGTTGAGGCCACCTCCCACAGGCTGTTCCCGGTAAATGACTAAGCATGGCGATTTTGGCATAAAGACTCCCCACGGCTCTGGGCAAAGTGTTCTTGAAACTGTATTGTCATTGGAGACTCTTCCTGTCCAATCTTCCTTCCATCACTCCTTCCCAGGTGCCACACCTCCTTATGGCCTGAAGTCCCTCTCTGCCTTCTCTGCCTCCTCCTTTTATCCTTCGCAGGCATTTCCCCCAATAAATGTCTTGCACGTCTGATCCGGTCTTCACATCCGCTTCTGGGAGGACCCAAACCTACGACAGAGAACTGACGCCCACGTCAGACGGTGCCTGTGGACTTCTCCTTCTGCCCATCTGACTTGTCTTTCTAAATTCCGATTGGGGTATTGCCGTGAGTGACCCCAGATGGCTTCCCCACCATTATTCTCAACCCTTCAATTGAATCCATTGTTCACACTGCTTTCCAGAGTGATCTTTAAAAGTAAACACTTGGTCATGTAACTTGCTTTAAAACTGAATTAGCTTCCCGAGTTACCTGTTTTAAATTCTACAGAGGCTTCCCATCATGCCTAGGATAAAACTGAAAGTCCTTACCACGGCCTCTATGACGTCCGGCATAGTCCCCGTGCTCTTTCTCAATCAGGTACAGCTTATTCCTTTCCTCTTACTGTTCCACGGAAGACCTTTTCTCCATATCTTCATGTGGCATGGCCCTTGTTCCAGTCTCTTCTCCAATGTCAAGTCCTCAGAGATTACCTGATCACCTTACCTGAAACGAGATCTCACCCCATCTCCACCACCGTCATTCTTACCCTGCGTCATCTGTTTCTTGGCATTTATCTTGCTCTAGAATTATGTTGCTTATTCATTTATATGGGTTCGATAAATATTGAATTTAAAGAATACCAGTCTTTGAAGATCCCACCAGCCCCCTATCATCTAGAGCAACAGAATCAGATAGAAATGTAATGTGAACCACATATGCAATTTCCAAGTTTCTAGGAGCTCTGCTATGTCCTACGCTTCCTAAATGAGCATGAATGGAGTTTGGCAGTTGTGTGCAGAAAGACAACTAAAAACCCTGGTGGCCATAGCATTAGCCAGAGCAAGCCCACCTCATGGGGGTGAAAGTGTTCTGGTGGTCATGAAGGAAGCACTGAAAGGAAAAGATGTGTGTCTCGACTTGACCATGAAGCAGTCCTATGACCTTGGGTCTGGTCACTTGGGTCTCAGATGACAGCCAGCTTTTATCTTTCAGTCCATCTTCTAGCAACTGATACTGGCTGCTGGTAGGTCAACTTCGAAAAGGATTCTAAGGCTTAGTCTGAACTTCTTTGGAGAGAGTTCCTTGATCCGTTAGTGATGTCTGCCCTAAGCACCACTGGGAGAATTGGGCTAGATGTTCTGACTCCCGCTAAGACTCAATTTTCTGCTCCTTCCAAGGGGGATAAAAATAATAGCTCTGTCAGCCCAACAAGGATACTGTGAAGCTCAAATAGAGTAGGATGAAAGAATGCTATGAAAGTCAACATAATACTAAGGTAGTATCGAAATACACTTTACTGGGGTCAGGGCTAATATAATGGGTGTGTGTGTGTGTGTGTGTGTGCGCGCGCGTGCGCGCGTGCGTGCCTGCCTGTAATTATTTTCCCCCAAGGAACAATGAGAAGCTCAGGTCACTATTTTCCAAGAAACTGATTCTAGAAAAATAGTTGTGCCAATCTCACGCTATGGAAAAGCTGTCCTAGTGAAGATTACACCGACTGATAAGCTTTAAAAAATCTTCAGTTTGGCTCTTTCCTTCTTAGAGTCCATTTATTACATGTGTGTTTACACGTCGTTAATCTATAACTTTTTTCAAAACAATGATCTCTTTACAAGTCATTTTGAATTTCTAAAAGGCTCAGTTTCTGCTGCCTCAAGAAGGAGAGTGTCATTTTTTCCTCTCTTCCAGACCACTCACGGTCTGACCGCATTTACTTCTCCTCTCCACCTGTGTGTCTCTCCGGGCTTCTCCCGTCTCCGCAGGTGCTCTGGCCACCTCAGGAAATCTGCTGTTATTGATTCAGGAAAAGGCTTTGATTCTGAAAACCACAAGCTGTTACTCATGAAACTATGACAACTTGGTATTAGCTACAAATCAATGAACTTTTTAAATGCGGTCGAAGCAACAGAACTTGCTCGCTGCTAAGCCTTGATAAGCCCACCCCGGAACGGGCCAAACCTTTATCTTAACGGCCATGTGATCTTCGCTGCTTTGGTGGCCCGGTTGCTGCGTTGATAAGGATTATACATCTTGTAGGAGCTGTTGGCCTCTGGAAGTATTTCTAAGGTGGCTGCGGGAGAAAAGGGGAATCTCTTTCTACGCGTGGGCTGTGTTAGGTCAGCGTCTCAAATAAAACCATTCTCAGGCCTCTCCTTGTCACCCGAGCTGTCCTTCAG
This sequence comes from Lutra lutra, assembly GCF_902655055.1. Lineage (NCBI taxonomy): Eukaryota > Metazoa > Chordata > Mammalia > Carnivora > Mustelidae > Lutra > Lutra lutra. The sequence goes on from NC_062295.1 coordinate 28,222,694, forward strand.
AGACAAAATCGAAAATGGGAATGTGTCAGGGAAGAGTTCAAGCCGGGACGAAGGGCTCTTGGCATGACTCACTGGTGGGCATTTAGGTCTTTATTCTTCTGAGCCATTCTGTGGAACCGGCCCCCTGCCCCTTGCTTCGTAGCAGGAACAGTCTTTTTCTCTCTTTATTTCTCTCTCTTGGTCCTTAGTCGATAAAATGTGTATAACTGGGCCGCTTTGACATCTGATGTTTCTCCTTAGCACTGCAACCCTTCCTGTTCCTTGGGTCACTTTCATCTGGGGGGTTGGCTCTGGATGAATTTAGCTTAATTTAGGAGAACAAGGGGGATAACGTTCTTGGGGAGGCTTTTGGAGGGCTGTGTGTAGACCGGGACTGGCCTCCCACGTATCAGCCTGTGGCTGGGACGGCCTGAGGGGCCATGAAGACTCCTTGCTGAATTCACCTTCTCTGCTTTGTACCCCAGCGGGCATTATCTGAGGGAGGGACCAGAACTTTCCGTATTTCTGTCTCTTCCCTGTATCCTCTTCTTTTCCTTTTTCCTCTTCCTCTTGGTCTCAGACAGCGCTTTTGCCCCATTTCCCATCCTCACTCCTCACCTTCCACTTTGGCCATTGGCATGGCCACCAGCTCTGAGCAGGTGTGAAACCCGATGCTCCAGCCCACCTGTGGGGCTGTGGCACCAGGATGCCGATAGAACCCCCTTGACCCTTAAAGTAAGGGACTTGCTTCCTGAAAGTAAGAGACAGAGAACACTCTAGGGCACACACATGGTCTGTCGGGGATTGGGAGAAGGTAGATAAATGCTTCTCTCATCCATAAAAAATCTCTTTATGCATCTCTATGGTCATTTCTGATGCACATCTTACATGGTTTTTCTGAGATCTTGGCAGGGTCAAGCCCCATCCTCCCACAGTGGTGAGAAGAAACTCAAGGATTCACCCTCATCTTGACGTTCCTTCTCCCCTGCCCATGATCCCCATCCCTGGGATTGCTTTCCAAATTAGCTGTCTGCCCACATCCCCCCTCTGGAAAGAGGGGAAATCCAGGCCAAAATGGTCTAAAAAGTCAAGCGTTAGGATCAGTTCTGAAACTGAAATTGCTCTATAGTCAGCAGGCAAGGCGGAAAGTGCTGTGATTACTTCTGACTTCCAGGGTCACCGATTACTAGACTCTCATCAGAAGGACATTGACTTGAGGGTCAAGTGGAAGGCACAACATTATTTATACAATAACATTTGAGTCATGGGGGACAGTGGTAATCATGAGGATCTTAGTGCTAGGTGACTTCTGTTCATTGCTTTAGGAGCCAGGGGTGGTATGTTCTGCATCACCTGAGTTAAGCTGAGACTCTCAGACTCCCCTTTCCTGCATAATCTGGTTAATTTGGGCCACATGACCCATGTGAGATTTGAAATGCTGTCATATTTGTTGTACAGTGAGAAGGTGTCTTGGTCTGCTCAGGCTGCTGTAACAAAGTAGCACAGACAAGGTAGCTCAGAAATAACAGAAATTTATCTCCCATAGTTCTAAAATCTGGAAGTCCAAGAACAGGGTGTTGGCATGGTCTGGTGAGGGCCCTCTTCTCATTGTATCTTCACATGGGGGAAAGGACTAGGGAGCTCTGTAGATTTCTTTTATAAGACACCCATTCTTTTGTGTGTGTGTGTGAGAGAGAGAGAGACCTAATCCCACCTAAGCACCTTGGAGAGGTCCCACCTCCTAATACCATGACATTGATCATTAGGATTTCAGCCTATGCAGGGGTGGGGGGTACCCAGACATTCAGACCATAGCAGAAGGTAAGCAGGATACCAGGCACTGTTGGCAGCTCACAAAGGTCATTCCTGTTCTGCGGGCTCACCTCGTGGGTCTGAAGCAACTGCCAGCCCATAGCTCTTGCAGCTCTCACCAGATCTCCTCCTTCAGCTTCTCTGACTCCTGAGCTAGACTGTCTGCCCAGCCTGCTTCAGTCTCAGCACTGGAAGCGGAGGCAACAGCTGGGCCAGACAGTTGATCACCAGCTCCCACAATGGCATGAGGTCCAATCCCTGTAATAAATCCCATATTCTAGATCACTTCTAAGGGTTCTGTTTTTCTGAGCAAACTTCAACTGATACAGAAGCCCTGAAAATAGAAAAACGCAGGCTCAGTTCAGCTAACTGTCAACTCAGGCACACAGTGAATGTCAGAAAGCCCCCAGGGCAGTTTCTTAAAAGAGATTCATCTTCTGCAGCGACAGGGCAGGCAGGGCTGATACCTGGGCTCAGGCACCAAAGGTAAGGGCCCTGATAGGAGAGGACTATGAGTTTGGGCTTTAGGACCATTGAATAGAGAAGCCGAGAATCATGGGCTCCCCAGATTCTCTTATTACTTGGGGCTGGCAAAAGCAGAATCTCTCCTCTGTGAGGAGAAAGTGGCCTTCTCCTGCCTTAAAACCTACAAAACTTCACGAGATGATTCTTGTCTTCCTTAAGGTCTTGATGCTCATTGCTTTCTGACTGTGACTGACAGGTCACAGACTGGCCCAAATGAGGAAATACAGTCACTGCTTTGGGAGGAAATAGCACCCTACTCCTCCCAGTTGCAGGATCTGGTTGATATGAACTGGTAGGAATGGGGGAGAGAAAACATGTGGAGGAACAGATCCTAAGAAAACCCACTGGAGATGGGATACCAGCATCTTTGCTCAAAGAAGCTCTGGGTGATTTTCCAAGACTCATCTTCCAGTTTACTGAATTTCTTTTCCCCAGTGTCTAGTTTGCTGTTCAACCAACCCTCTGGTTATTTGTATTTCATGGACTATATTTTTCATTTTCAAACCTCCACTTAGCTAGGGTTTTTTTTTTTTAAAGTGTTCCCATTCTTTTCTTTTCTTCCTTCCTTCTCTTCCTTCCTTTTCTTCCTTTCCTTCTTTCCTTCCTTCCTTCCTTCCTTCCTTCCTTCCTTCCTTCCTTCCTTCTGTCCTTCCTTCCTTCCTTGCTACCTTCCTTCCTTCCTTCTTTGCTTCTCTTAAGTAAACTCTGTCCCCAGCATGGAGCTTGAACTCAAAACCCTGACATTAAGAGTTGCATACTCTACTGACCAAGCCAGCCAGGCACCCCTGTTCCTGTTCTTTTTACATAGTATCCAATCTTGTCTAATAAATTCTATTCCTTTATATTTAAGAATTAAAACAGTTATTTTAAGGATTTGTTTTTAACGATGAATTCATTATCCAACTTTCTTAAGGACATACATTCTACAATTTGTTGCCTTTCTCGTCTCCCATGAGGCTTAGTTTCCTCATGTGAATTGTAAAGATAAACTAGTGTTTTGGAGAAGTGTGTAATCAGAAGTCAATTTTACTTTTTTAAAAAAGAGTTTATTTTTAAGTAATCTCAGCATCCAACATGGGGCTCAAACTTGCAATCCCAAAATCAAGAATAACATGCTCCACCTACTAATAAGCTAGCCAGGTGCCCCACAGTTTACTTTTATTTCTGCCGTCTTTTAAAATTTTCTTGGTTGGGCTAATTTTTCAACTGCCCTTGGTTGTAAATTGGATCAGGCCCCACGCCTTTTTGACTCTTCTAGGAAATTGAAATTTCTACAGTTACTTCACACTGAAAGCATCGTTCATATCCAGTCCCACATACAGTACTTAAATTTTCATCAAAAAGCCAAGACTTTGCCTCTCTCTTGCATCATGTTATTCTGGAAGGGGGGCATTGTAGAGTTCTTTCTTTTCCTTCCTTCCTTCCTTCCTTCCCTCCCTCTCTCTTCTCTTCTCTTCTCTTTCTTCTTATCTTTTCTCTTCTTTTCTTTCCCTAGTTTTTTTTTTTTTCTGCCAGCTGAATGAGAATGGTTTCTGATCCCCTGGGATGGGAGGAAAGATGAGGAGAGGTGAACATTCCTAACCAAGAGGTACTGTGATTAGATGGCTCCATACTAGCTGAGCCTGGCAAGTGTTTAAAGTTGACTCATTTCCCTTGGGTGTTTTTGTGGATTCTTCTGAGACTTCCTTTCCCATCTATCTAATGTTGCCTTCATCTGGGTGATGCACATGCCTTCAGTTGTCTTGTGTTCTTTTCACAGTTCCTAAGGTTGGTGGTACCTTCAACTTCTCTCTGCTGAAGCCTGTTTACACCTTGCTGAGAACCTATGTCAACTCTCTCTTCTATGTGGCCCACATTGAGTCCACGGGAAAGACACATGTGTCTTCTACCCTGGCACGTTCGGGAAAGCAGGCTGAACCCAGAGCATCTGTCTTTACTCTGGCTCGTCTGTCCACAGCCTACCAGATGGCTTTTTGAACACTGGATTTCAGGTGGGAGTCAGACACTAGTCTTTGCTCTCTGATATTCCTCTGTATCTCTCTCCCCATTGTGTGGAGTGGGTTTTGGCATACCAACAACTCTCCAATCTCCAAGCCTCTTGATGTGGGTGAGGAGTGTAAGAGTTCCCTAACTAGTTCCTAACCACTGCCTTCAAAATTTCTGCAGGGGAGGCTGACTCACATTAATTTGAAATCCTTTATCTATCAACATGGGCTCTCAATCCATTAAAGAATTTTTAAATGATAGTTCATCTTGAATGGGAATGGATTTTCTTTCTTTCTTTCTTTTTTTTAAAAAAAGATTTTATTTATTTGACAGAGACACAGTGAGAGAGGGAACACAAGCAGGGGGAGTGGAAGAGGGAGAAGCAGGCTTCCTGTGGCGCAGGGAGCCCAATGTGGGGCTGGATCCCAGGACCCTGAGATCATGACCTGAGTCGAAGGCAGACGTTTAACAACTGAGCCACCCAGGTGCCCCGGGAATGGATTTTCTTTGAGTGACTCATGACCTTGGTTTTCAGAGGTGTCTTACTAGATGACTCCATATTTGCCTGCAGGTTTCACTGTTCCAGGCTAGTGTATAGTTATGTCAGTATGTAGTTCCTGCCCCCGTCAGTGCCTGTGAACTTGGACTTCACTCCTGCAAACGGCACCCAGCTTGGGATTTCGATTTCTCTCAGGTGACCATTTTATCACCCAGAACCCTGGATAGATGGTCCATTCCTCTAACCAGCTGAAGATGTTTTTAGACATTCTGATTCTTTTTTTTTTTTTTTTTTCTTTCCAATTTCTCCACTAAACTTGATTCTCTTAAGAAACTTTTAGGGCATTGGAGAGGGTGATTATGCAAACAACAAAAAATTCAGCCTAGACTAGCTTAACCCAAAAACAAAGTCAGGGGAGTTAGACACTCCTGGAGAGGCTGTTCTCAGGAGGGTTTCCTCCTCAGTTTGCCCAGTGGCACTTAGCTACTTCGAGTGCAGTGGCTCTCAAGTAGGGGTGATTTTCCCCCCTGGGGGACATTTGGCAATGTCGGAGACATGTTTGGTTGTCAGAACTAGGGAGGAGGGACAGGATGCTACTGACATCTCGGTACAGAGAGGCTAGGCATACACAGGACAGCTCCCTACAACAAAGAATTATTCAGTCTCAAATGTCAGTCGTGCTGAGGTTGAGAAACCCGGTCCCTGGTCAACATGCTTTCTCTTTTATACCTAGTAGGGAAGACAGAATCTATGTTCCAGAATTTCCTGGGGGAAAAAAAAGTCCGATGGGAACAGTTTGATAAGTCATGGTCGCTTCTCAAAAGACATTTTCTCTCTTTTGTAACTGAAGCCTTTTCTCTTCGTTTCCCTCTTTCTCCTAAATCTTTATTATGTTGACAGACTTAGCTTCTGTGCTTAAATTCTCCTAGTTTTTCTGGCCTCTGTTCCATTAGTGGGTGGAGAAGGGAGGTGTGTAGCACACACAATAAATCTTACTTTTGCCCCTTCTGTGTATATTTATTTTACATGGTTGAGAGCACTTTGCGCATGTTGCGTACAACATAATGTTGAATATTATGCTTTATTCTCTTGATACTGTATAATGGGTATTTCTCATGCCATCAAATACTCTTTATAATGAACCTTTTAAATTTCTGCACCAGAGTTCATCATAGAGATAAACCACACTTAAATTAATTATTACTGATTAATTTTAGTGTCTTCCATGGACTACAGAATATGAGCATGGATTCTTTATGCATCCATTTCTTGGGCTTTAGGAGCAAAACTAATGCAGGCCCACGTTTGTTTTCTCTGAGCTAAGAGTATAAGGACAGGTTTCAACTAGTAGTTTCATTGAAGACTGTATTTGAATTACCAGAGGAATTTATAAAACAATATGGATTCTGGGGGCACCTGGGTGGCTCAGTTGGTTAAGCAACTCTTGATTTCAGCTCAGGTTATGATCTCAAGATTGTGAAACTGAGCCCTGTATGGGGCTCTACTCTGAGTATGGGGTGTGCTTATCCCTCTCTCTCTGCTCCTCCCCCATTCGTGCTCTCTCTAACTCTCTCTCAAATAAATAATAAACTCTCATTCTTAAATACTAGTGGTTTTATAATGATACTTTTGGAAGTTTGGGACCAAATGGTAGTTGTAGTTTGTCATTGGTCATGGCCATACAATAACTGAATCCCATCCTTGGCTTAGGGAATACCTTATTTTTTGAGTCTTAGTTTGGGGGCAAAAACTACCCCTGCATAGACCTTAAAAATATTCTATACTTGGTTTTTCTGTGTCCCTGGAAACTAGGACTTAAGGTCCACCAATTGGTTATAGCCATATTGGACTTCAGATTTGTTCCCAAGGTTATAAGAAGGCAGGGATGTGGAGTTTCCTCAGTAGAGGAGTCAGTAGCAGTGCTGGCCAGTTGGTGTTCTTGATGTTACAGAGACAGAGAGACCAATGGAAGTGTCTAGATCTTAGGACTGGTGTCAGTGGTTTCCTCATCAACTCACTTCTGAGGTGTGGTTTGGGAATTGTTTCTGGAAGCTGAAACTGAAACCTGGTTCTCCAATCCATGGTGATTCTTTTTTCTTTCTTTCTTTTTTTTAAGATTTTATTTTTTCTTGTCAGAGAGAGAGAGAGAACACACAGAAGCAGGGGGAGCGGCAAGCAGAGGGAGAAGCAGGCTTCCTGCTGAGGGACTGGATCCTAAGACACTGGGATCATGACCTGAGCCGAAGGCAGTCATTTAACTGACTGAGCCACCCAAGCGTCCCTCAATGGTGATTTTATGAGCTATCCAATATCCATAAAATAACAAGCAGACAACCAACCAACCAACCAACCAACCAGTCTCTCCTTTTCTGATTGATCATACAGAATTAGCTTCAGTGTATGAGCTTTCAAGGATGGATCTATTGTACTATTATCCAGGGAAACAGTAGATATGTATTTTAGATCCCAGTTAACAAAGATGACTTTCTGTTCAGAAAAGAAGTTGTAAAAACCTATGTTTTTGTCCTGAAGCAACAGGGGTTATCTCACTTTTACATGCTGGTAAGCCACAGGGAACCCGTAGACAAAAAACATTTTCCTTAAAATGGAGCAAGAAATATGCTTGGGGGCATGGAGAAATTCTCATTCAAGGCCCTGTAATTCCATATCCCGGAACCAGGAAGGGAACACTGGGCAAAAAGAATTGGAAGGCCATGGTTCTAGTTGGCTTCATGGGCATGGAGTGACCTGCAGGGAGTTCCAGCTGAAGCCTTTTCACCTATGTGGTGAGGCACGTAGGCCCCACTCAGATGAATTAGCTAAAAATCAGACCGTTTGTTTGTAGCATGCAGTAACTGATGGTTGAAGCTCTGTAGTATTTTCCACTTGAACATCCATTCCTGCCCAAATCAATCTTTTCCTTTCTCTTCTTCTCCTCCTCCTTCTCTTCTTCTTCTTTTTTCTTTTCTTTTCTTTTTTTTTTTTTTTATGTAGTTGAATTTGAACTGCTTTTTTTTCTGACAGTGATTAGCCAACAGTTTGAGTTGGGTCTTAAGGCTGTTCATGTTGTAAAGCTGTAACCCGTCTAGCTCATCCGTCTTCCTATTAACTGTGGTGGGAGGGCGGGTATACCATTCATCAGAAATAGGACCAAGTTGCCTTGTATGTAAAAACTGAAATGAAGTAGGCTATAGAAAGCTCTGTTTTATCCAGTTTAAAAACAGAATTTTGTCAGACTTACAATCATGCCTAGCCATTCTGATTCTGGAAATAGTATTAGGACATGGGTTTTAGGCAATGCTAATCATCGGGGATGTTTGCCAGAGTCATCAAGTTAAGTGAAAAGACAGTCCCTGTCCGGAGAATCAAAGGCTGATGATAGACTAATAAGTGTGTTATCAAGTCTTAACATTCTTCGTAACTGACTCCTCAAGAAGATTTATCATACACAAGAAGCGAAGTGTGGAGTTGTTCTTGTGGATACGTTATATCTAAAATCTTTTTGCTCTTTATGCAAGATACTTGGTTGAGGGGCTTACTAAGAAGAAAAACAATATGGAATTCTGAGAATAAATCCTTTAAGTTAATGAGTCTGTGATCTTTGATGGGTGACAGAAAGCTCCTTTTGAAGACGGGGTAAACTCTATGTTAGGTCTGAGGGATCTATAATATGAAGAGTCATTTCATGTAGAATTGTCAGTAAGGATTGGGTAAACGTCTACACTATGTCTTAAAGGTAATGAGATATACCAGGAGGGAGGAGTTTCCTGTACTCAGCTATAGAGAATTGGGGAGTCTATAAGGAGGGGTCATCTTTGGGCTGTAAGCTCCAAAAAACCTAATTCTTTCTTGGGGCACTCAGATGGCTCAATCAGCTAGGCCTCTGACTTTTGATCTCAGCTCAGGTCTTGATCTTGGGTTGTGAGTTTGAGCCCATGCTGGGGATGGAACCTACTTTAAAAAAAAAAAAAAGACTAAATTATTAATAGGTACTTAGTTTTCTACAGTTTCTCACAGAAGTCGAGTTATGGGCAGCCAAACCACCAAATCTATTAGGCTAAGTCTAAATTTCATTAAAAGTAAATTTTTGGCAAATAAAATTATTTGAGTGGCTTTGAGCCTGAATTTCTGTGTGGCTTCCTATGTGTTCCACTTGTGATGTCAGTCACTAATTTTGTCAAATTTTTATTTTTTTTCTTCCTGGACATTCAAATTGAGAGGCCAGATTACTACCATTTTCCTGGTGGTTCATATGTGTTAGATGAAAATTTGGAATATGTTTAATCTGTCCCTAATGAATGATTTTTTTTTTAATCCTTTGGGCCCCAGAATTTTATTATGGAAACTTAAAATCTGGAACTTATTTTGAAGATATAGGTGTTGACTCACAGCAAGATGGGATGGTAAGTAGATTTGGGAGACTGGTCCTTGATGCTTGGTCAGGGCACAGTTATGGTCTAGGCAAACTGTCTACCTCGGGGTGTCCAAGAAGTCCTGGAACTCAGATTCAAGTCTACTTCTTGGTTTTTGGCTTTACATTCTTCATACTTTAAATTTTAGGCTATCCATTCTTATACTGTTTGAGGATAAGTTAGTTAGAAGTTAATTAGAAATATGGGTAATAATACTGAATGAGGAACCTGGGTCAAGTCCTGGTATAATTAATATTTTAAGTAGTTTTATTTATTTATTTATAAAAGATTTTATTTGTTTATTTGAGAGAGAGAGAGAGGAGCATGAACAGGGGGAGGAGTAGAGGGAGAGAGAGAGAATCTCCAGCAGACTCCAAGCTTAGCACAAAGGCCATCAAGGGGCTCAATCCCAGGACCCTGAGGTCATGACCTGAGCTGAAATCAAGAGTTGGATGCTTAACCAACTGAGCACCCAGGTGCCCCTTAAAAAGTTTTATTGAGATAATGTAGATACCATTTAATTTATTTAAGTAAAAATTCACCGTTCACTAGTACCTTCACAAGGTTGTGCAACCATCGTTATAACTCAATTGTACAACACTTTCATCTTCCCAAAGGAAACTCCATGCCCATCAGTGGTTATTCCCCACTTCCCGTATACCCCAGCTCAGGGCAACTGTTAGTCTACTTTCTGTCTCTATAAATTTGCCTATTTTGGATGCTTTCTCTAAGTGGGATCATACAATCTATGGTCTTTTGTGACTGCCTTCTTTCTCTTATAATATTTTCAAGGTTCATCCATGCTGTAGCAGGTGTCAGTATTTCCTTCTTTCTTCTTGCTAGGTAATACTCTGTTGTGTGGATGTACTACATTTTGTTTATCCGTTCATTAGTATTCATGAATATTTGGATTGTTTCTACTTTTCAGCTACTGTGAGTAACATTGCTATGAATATTCATGTGGAAGCTTTTGTGTGGACATACGTTTTCAATTCTCTTGGGTATAGATTTAAGAAAGGGGTAGATAGATTTAGGTCCTTTTAAAGAATGGCCAGATTGTTTTCCACAGTGGCTACTCCACTTTACATCCCCACCGGCACTGCTTGAAGGGTTCGGTTTCTCCACATATTCACCAGCACTTGTTGTTATTATTTTCTACCACAATTCATTTGTGTTTTCCCTTTCTGTGCCCTCCTGTGATTTCCCAGTACTCCTGTCCACTAGAACCCACTCTTCTGGGGTATTTCCAAGCTGCCCCTGGACCCCCAGGGCATTGTCCTACCTGAGATTACTAATGAGTGCAGAACTCATGTTTTGGACTTTTCCCTCCTCTCCCAAAATGTAACCATCCCATATGCTATGCCATCATGGCTCTGCTGTGTTTGTACATCAATCGGAGAAACTCATTTTATTAAGAAGTAATGACTGGCAATAGTTTGCTAGCTACCACTACTGGGAAATCTGCATTTTAACAGGGGACTCTTAAAGATAGATACCTTAGTCTATGGGATATGTTATAGCATAATTTAGGCAGGATGAAAGAACACGGTTGAGAGATAAGTTTTCAGCAGACCCTAAATGACGAATCTGACTTAATTTGGTTCTTTCTTACTCAGCTCTGCGAAGATGCCTAGAATAAGGAGGCATTTTTGCCATGCATGTTGGAATATGAATTCTTCCTTTCACAGGAAATCACCCTTAATGTGATGATGTATATTATTGATCTGGTCTAACTCTAGGTAAAATCCTTGTTGGCACATTGCTTAGTCAACTTGCAGCAAATTGGAAATAGTTAAATAATTCCCTCTCAGATGCCAGTGGTATGAAGTCGTCCAGCTCAATAAATGCAAAGCAGGCTGAGTAAACATATTTTGGAAGACTATGTGAGGGGTTCCAGCCATTCCCAAAGGCAGCCACCTTTGGCCCTGGGTTTGCATTCCAGGGATTTATTGGAAGAATACTTAGAAGATCTGAAAGAACATTTCACCTCTTTTTGAATCCATGGGAAAATGGGCTTTCTAGTCATTCTTCGTCAAATAAATCACTTAATGGAGCTGGAAATGCTGTTCCGCTTGTTGTCGCTTCTCCTTGGGCAAATCCTGGGCTCTCACCCCGTTATGGGAGTGGGCACTTCCGGTTCTGCTCTTCCTGAGAAAGGGAGCCGTGGAAAACAAGTTTGCACACTGTATAATTTCCATGACTTATATTAATGCAGACAGTATAGTCACCATAAAGAAGAAAAATTACCAGTGGAAGATAAAACTAAAATACTAGTTGCATTACAATTGCATTCTAGTGCTACATAAATTGCACGAAGCCAATAAAGCAAAACTAACTGAAGATATTTGGCATACACCAAAAATGAAACGAGAGTCATTATGCTGTCTGCTACAGGGACGTGCCTCAATGTCCTTAGAGCAGTAAACTACCTGGGAGTAATCTTTACTTATTTTAAATTGCATATCCCAATTGCAAAGCTGTTTCTGGCATTTTTGCCACACTTAACTTTACAGAGCTCAGGACAGAATTACGTGTCGGACTAAGTCATGTTTTTACTAAATGTGCGTCCTCTCTCCAGTAACTAATAACTCACTTGAGTCATTATATTGTTTATTCTAAAATTAATCATGGTTTTCTGCCATACATTAGCTTTTCTTCAACAGATTGGAACTGAATGGATCCTGAACCCCAACCCCTCCTTCCTTTATCAGTAATGTCCAACCTTTCCTTATTAGGGTCCTGGGCTCTTTAGGTTTTTCAGATCAAGGAGCTTTTCTTATCACTGAAGGAACCCAAATAGGTCGAACCTGTTGGGATCTGGGCAGTGAACTTTTATATAGTGTTAAGTAGTTTTCCAAGAAGACAGATTATCTGAGCTGATGGGTGATTTGCCCAGGTGTACTGTTCTTTTATATGTTAATAGATCCTTTTCCTTCAAAGGAGTGTTCTCTTGAGTCAGCAACCCAGAAAGCTGATCCAGTCTTTAAAAGGATAAGACTTGGGGCGCCTGGGTGGCTCAGTGGGTTAAGCCGCTGCCTTCGGCTCAGGTCATGATCTCAGGGTCCTGGGATCGAGCCCCGCATCGGGCTCTCTGCTCGGCAGGGAGCCTGCTTCCTCCTCTCTCTCTCTCTACCTGCCTCTCTGCCTGCTTGTGATCTCTCTCTGTCAAATAAATAAATAAAAATCTTAAAAAAAAAAAAAAAAAAAAAAAAAAAAAAATAAAAGGATAAGACTTTACAAAGTTAGATAAAATCTGGCCAATGGATTACTTCAGCAGGATCCCAGGCCCTGTGGGGAGTGGGCACCATTGGTTCCTGGGTAAAGCAAGGGTAGAAGTGGGGCTGTTCTCCTGATAACAGGAAGGTAGAAGGAGAATGTGGGGCTCGGGTGGTTGTTCTTTGGGAGGGAAGCAGGCCCTGTAACAGAGGATGAACAAGCCTGTCCTTTTCCTGATCTAGTTACGTTTTGGTTGCGAAACTGCATCCACTGTGCTGTTCGCGTTCGGAATGGAGGTGCTCTTCGTACCTTGTTTTGGAGGAAAGCATTCTCACCACTGCTGGCGGGGTCTAAATCAGAGCATCCTCTCCGAGGTCATTTGGGCAGGATTCATGAAAAGCCTTAAAAATACGCATAAGTAATTCGGCCTATCCCTTCCATCTAGAAATTTCTCCTAGAGAGCTAATCATGACTGGGCTAAATTTGTTTGTCCAGAACGTGCTGTAGAAGGAAGAAGCTAGCAACTGCCTTGACATCTCAGAATTCGAGTCTGCGTGAGGAAGTTCTAACATGCGCACAGAGAGGGCTCTATGCCCCCAGCCAGTAAGTGAGTCACCGCGGGACTCAGAGGGGAACACACGTGCTTTGGGAACAGGTAGATAAAATATCACCTGAAAAACAGGTTATAAAACAGCAAGAACAGGATTGTGTCATTTTGGGGGGCCGTTAATGTATGTATTTACATAACACAGAACACATTAATGCATCACACTGGTAAATGTAGGTTGTGCTTGGTAGTGGTGTTCTAAGTGACTTATTTTCTTCTTTTTATTTATGTGTTATCCGAGCTTATCATAATGAATATGTATTACTTCTGTAAACAGATAAAAATATGGTTTGAGAAAAATCCTTAATGAAATTCCTGTATTACAATGATTATTTGAATGTGAAATACTGTCTTGCCCTCCGTCTTGGGGCTGGCCGTGGGCTGAGTCCCAGACAGCCTCTGCGCGTTCCTTTGGGGTCTCCCTCCTCCACTGCAGCCTGGGCAGCCCCAGAACTATCGCTGTCTGTGCAGCTCTGGGCTTGGGGGTCTCGGATCCCATGGGGATCCGATCAGCTGCCTTGGTGGAGAAGGAGAAGGTTCTGAATGGCTTCTGACATCCCATTCCCACCCCTTCTTCATTGCCCTGGAGGTTTTGTGGGCTGTGGGCAGCGTACCTTCTAATGACCTTCCAGCCCCTTCCTTTTGGTTTCTTTTTTTAAAGATTTTAATGTCAGAGAGAGAGCACAAGCAGGCAGAGGCAGAGAGAGAAGCAGGCTCCCTGATGAGCAAGGAGCTGCACGTGGGACTCCATCCCAGGATCCTGAGATCATGACCCGAGCTGAAGGCAGTGGCTTAACCCACTGAGCCACCCAGGCGCCCGGTCTTCCAGCCCCTTCTGAGAGAGGCAGACATCGAAGGGTGTGAAGAACCGCTCTAAAGTCAAAGCAAGTCGGGTTCAGGCTGTGGTTCTGTGTGCCTTTGGGCGGGTCAGCTTCTCTGTATCTCAGTGTCTTCCTCGGTTGTTTTTTAAGATTTTATTTATTTATTTATTCATTTTTTGGAGAGAGACAGAGTATCAGTGGGGGCAGGGGCAAAGGGAGAGGGAGAAGCAGACTCCCTGCCCAGTGGGGACCCTGACACGGGGGAAGGGGGTTGGAGAGGAGTCTGGATCCCAGGACCCTGAGATCATGACCTGAGGCCAAAGTCAGACATTTAACTGATGGAGCCGCCCAGGCGCCCCTTGGTGTACTGGTTATTTGAAATTAAAGGCGCATGAAGAATAGCACATGGAGGGACACTCTGACCTTCTTTTTCTTCTTAAAGGCAGGAGATGGAACTCCCGGGGGAAAGGTAGCATCCCTGTGCCAGGAGCAAAGAAACATTCTTAGATCACCAGAGCCGGGGAATCAAGGTGGAGAGGAATCCATACATACACGCCTTATTAAATTAACCCTTGTGCTCCTAGTTACCTTCCCACATTTAACTGCGCTAGCCCCAACTTCCTCATTTTGTCATGTTTTCACAGTTTACTACTCTTCGTCCAGCCTAATAGATAAGCTTTGGGTCCTAACTGCTGCTGTGGGTCTTCATTTTTCTCGTGAGGCATGAATAAACAGTACCAAATAGAGGGGCACCTGGGTGGCTCCGTCTTTCAAGCACCTGCCTTCCGCTCAGGTCATGATCCCGGGGTCCTGGAATCGAGTTCCTCATCCTCGGGCTCCCTGTAGAGAGGGAGTCTGCTTCTCCCTCTCCCTCCGCTGCTCCCCCTGCTTGTACTCTCTCTCTCTCTCTCTCTCTCTCTCTCTCTGTTGACACAGTATTTATAAATAAATAAAATCTTGAAAAAAATAAAAGTTATCTGTTGACACTCAGGGTTTACAATTACTCTCTCTCCTAATTACTCATCTCCAGGTCCCAGTTATCAATGTGCAAGTAAAAGGGACTCGAAGAAAATGTTCTTTGCTATGTTCAAGGTTCCTGGTTTCAATCCATCATGGAACTAACAACCTAAAATAAAATGGTGTATTTGCATGAGAAGTGTCTTCTGAATTGAATGCAAATGAGGTGAATGGTGGCACATTGTGTCTTCTTCATTATGGACAAAGCCACTGGCATTAATTAATTACTTTTTCTTTCTTTTCTTGCAAGACAACTGCCCTTAAATTTCTGTTACAAAGAGAGCGAACTCCATTGTGCTTCCATCAAATGTCAGCCTTTAAATAGGCGGGATTTGTTTCTGCTGATGTTTGATAGACCTTGTAATCTTGCCTCTTCCTTTCTGTTGGGCCGGCCATGTTCAGCCCGTTTTTGTGCAAAGTCTGTGACACCACAATGGGCATCACTTCGGCTTCCTTTGGGAGTCCTTGGAGGTGTTAGGAAACCCATGTTCTTCTACAAGGATGACGAAAAATCACAGCTGGGAGATTGACTTTTCCTCTCAAAATGAGACTTTAAAAATGCCACCCTTCTGAAAGAGCAATAAATAAAAAGAAATAACTGACTCGTGTTTGCCCCCCTTCCCTGACTCGCATTTGCCCCCCTCCCCTTTTAAATCAGCCTCCTTTTTCCTCAAGTTGTAAACTGGTGACAAATTGAATTGATTCAATGTTTTATTACTCATTTACTGCAAAATATTATGCAGTCTTGGCAAGTTGATGAGTGACTCTGTAACAGCAAACATTTTTATAATAATTCGAGAAACTTTGCTGGTATGTTCCAGAGTCACGATATACACGGGACTACTCAAGGAAACATTAGCCTTACGGTTACTGTCTGGCTACTTGCTATAAGGTAACATTTTATTCAAGGCTTACCATGCACCGGGCGTAGTCTTCTTTCCTTCCTTCCTTTGAAAGATTTATTGATTTATTTTAGAGAGTGGGAGAGACATCAAGCTGGGCGGAGGAGCAGAGGAAGTGAGGAAATCTCAAGCAGACTCCGTGCTTGATCCCGAGACCCTGAAATCATGACCCGAGCAGAAATCGAGAGCCGCCCAACCAACTGAGCCCCGCAGGTGTCCCATCTTTGACTTAGTTCTCACAATGAGCCCAGGTGGGCTGCTGTATCTAGGCACTATATATTTTTTAACCTTATTTTATAGATGAGGAAAGGGAGGCTATGGTAGGTTTGGTAAATTACCCAAGATCATCACATGGCGAGTCAGGTTATTTTAAGCTTTTACTTACTTATTTGCGAGAGAGAGAGAGAGAGAGAGAGAGAATGTGCACGTGAGTGTGGGATGGGCAGAGGAAGAGAGAGTAGCAGACTCCCCGCTGAGCAGGGAGCCCGATGCGGGGCTCGATCCCAGGACCCTGGGAACATGACCCGAGCCAAAGGCAGACTCTTAACCGACTGAGCCACCCAGGTGTCCCCTGCCAGCCAGTTTTGAAATCAGACTCTGTACTTGGTCCTATCATCTGTTGGCACCTGTCTTCCTCACCACCAAACTAGAACTCCTCTCAGCCATTCTTTAAGAGCAATTCTAAGAGTCTAACACTCGTAGCTGATGTTGCCGATTTGACTTTGGACCCGTGAAGCTCGTTGTTTCTTGAAGGAGCCAATTCTAATTTCAAGACTGAAATTAGAGATGGATGGAAAACTTCTCTTTCTTCTATGTCACAGAATCACTTTTAAGAAGAGCTTTGTGTTGAGAGAAATCCATCGTCACATTTGAGATGGTTTCACACCGAATATAGAAAGGGGAGACTTGGCCATGTCAGGGCGTTTTGAACATGTTGCATTGGAGAACTCTTGGTGTGTGTTGCCTGCCCCTGCTTTCCACTCCATCCTCGCCTCTCCTGACGTCGGCTCTAGCACATTCTGCCTGAGGTATGTTTGCTGCAGGCTTTCTACACTAGGCAAGCTCAAACCACGCTCATGGTCTGTCCTCTGACCCCTTTCCCACAGTCCCTGTTTGGTTACCCACCTAATCATCTCTTCAGTTTTTTGGAGAAAAGTGTTGTTCATCGGGTCTTCCCCGATTCTCCCAAACCAGTCTAATTCACCCATCCAATCAAACACAAAGCACTGCTGTTTCTAGTTCAGATCGTCTCTCTAACGATTCCTCCTGCTTCCTACAGCTGCCGCCTGGTTTGGCTCCTTGTTGTCCCACCACTTAGATAACCTCAAAGCATCCCCATCAGTCCTTCTGCTTTTAGGGTGTCCACCCTCCGACCCAACCTCTTTGCTAGGCCTTTTTCCTGACATCCGTGAGCTTCAGAAAGTTTGACTCCCGCCCTGCAATTGCTTAGGAAATTTTGTGCCTATGTACGGTTTCTCCCACCACTCCCCGCCACCCTAGGGAGAGACTCTACAGCTCTCGTGAAATTCTCAGAGGAAGTCTGGGTACAGCAGAGATTAAAAAGTGCTGGCTGCTTCATCACTGGAGTTGCAAGAGTGGCGCTTTGAAAACACGTCTGTAATTGTGCTGTTTCTTTGCTTGAAACTGGATGAAACTCTTCTTGTCCATTGGAACAAGTAAAAGCCCTTTCTCTCAGCCTGTACCGCTAGCTAATCTCTCCACATCTGCTCTCCTTTACAAGTAGGATGCTGATTTTGTTCGGGGACGCATTGTGCACACGGAGGAGTACTAAGCTCCCCCTACTCTCTTGCAGCTAGGAATGTCCCTGTGATCCGATTCTGGCCAGGGAGAAGATGTGGACGTTCCCTGGGTGGGGCTCGTGGGACCTCTCCTTCATGGCTCACTCTTCACTTTGTCCTGTAGGAATGCTGATGCAACGTGACATTTCGTAATTATAAAATGCAAGACAGGAACCATGTGCTAAGGGTGGTGAGAGCAAGAACTCTGCCTGCTGTGTGTAGACTACACCGACATTCCCCCCCTCTTTGGGTGAGAGTAATAAAATCCTAATTTACATTGCCATGGTACATTTCTCACAACTGGGAAACCCACGTTGGCATATCACCATTAACTAAACTTCAGACTTTGCTTGGATTTCAGTGTTTTTTGTTTGTTTTTTGTTTTGTTTTGTTTTTTGACACTAATGTCCTCTTTTCTCTCCTCAAGATTCCATCCAGGATATACATTACCTAAGATGCCATCCCCTCCTTGGTCTCCTCTGGTCTGTGACCCTTTTTCAAGTCTTTCCTCGTTTTCGATAACCTTGACAGTTTTGAGGTATAACACTGGGTATTTTGCAGCCTTCTCTCGATTTGGTTTTGTCTGACGTTTTTCTCATGGTTAGGCTGGGGTTATGGGTTTTTTGGAGGAAGACTGCAGAGGTAAAGTGCCCTTCTCATCCTACAGCACGGTATGTTTATATTACTGACATGACTTGTCTCGGGTGTTAACCTTGATCACCGAGCTAAGGAAGTGCTTCCTTAATGGGTCCTTCCTTAAAAGTTACTTTTATTTTTTTTCCCCTTTGTATACTCTTTTCTTTAGATGCAAGTCATTAACTATGTTCCGCACTCAAGGTGTGTGTGTGTGTGTACACGCGTGTGATTAAGCTTTATCTCCCGGTGGGGGGTATCTATATAAGTTATTTGAAATTATTCTGTAAGGAACACTTGTCTCTAAGCCCACAAGTATTATTCATCCGGTCATTTATTTACAGCTAAGTGTGGACTCATAGATATTTATTGTATACTTTGGGTTATCACCTAATACTACACTGTTTAAGTCTCAAATTATTTTTTTTTAAGATTTTATTTATTTATTTGACAGAGAAAGATCACAAGTAGGCAGAGAGGCAGGCAGAGAGAGAGGAGGAAGCAGGCTCCCTGCTGAGCAGAGAGCCCAATGTGGGGCTCGATCCCAGGACCCTGAGATCATGACCTGAGCCGAAGGCAGAGGCTCAATCCACTGATTGAGGTGCCCAAGTCTCAAATTATTATAGCTTTTACCTCTGATGATCTTTCAGATTGGCTTCTGTCTTCTTTGTATATGCCCCTATCCTTTTTGAGTAATTTTTTATTTTTTACCCTTTGGCACTGTGAGATATTCTGAACTCATCTTGTATCTTCCCTGTCCCAGCCCTAGAAGCAGCCGTAACTCCAAGGAGCCTTGGTTCCTTTTATTGGGGAATGGTGTTGGAAACCAAGATATGGGCACTTGGTATGCCCATTGCTACTGGGATGTCATTGCTTCTTAGGCCCTACCAGCTGACACAACCAGGAAATACACGTGTGTATACTAACTCGTGTCCATGCACGCATCTATCCATGCATGATATCTGTCCATCTGTGTCTATACTAAGCTAACAGTGAATCCATGCTACAGCCTCTGACTCAAATCCAGCTTCCCCATGGCCTCTTTTAGCCTTTCCGTCCTGCTTCTCCTTCATTCCCCTTGCCAACAGCAATGAACCTGGCTCCCACCAACCACCGTCTGTTTTCTTACTGGTTCATTTCCAGTATACATATAAAGCAGTTTCCGAATTTTCAACCTGGAACCCTGTGAAAAACGACTTTACCTACTAGTCGACAATACATACGTAGGCCCCATTTGTCTTTGGCCTTCCATTTTCCGAAGCCACGGAGATGGGTACTTCTTCCCCCCCCACCCCCACGTTTGTGAAACAGATTCTTCTGTCACAGTCTGTGTTTCCTCCTAGGATCTCCCCATCCCCGGGGTGACTTAAAAAAAAAATCTGCATACATTGAAGTTCACTTTTTGTGATGGAAAGCTTTATGGGTTTTGACAAATGCATAAAAAATGTCCCCACCACCCCAGTTCTGTACAGAAGACTCTTATCATCCTAAAATTACTCTGTGGGTGCCCTTTGTAGTCCCATCCTTTTTTTCCCACGCAGTTCTACCTTGCCTGACACTTACTTGCACTCCCCTGCTGGTGTCTAACTCCTCCAATTAAGGATGGTTCTGACACTTTCTCTTGTGGGAATTCTATCCTTTGCATTCTATCTCCCATCCCACAACACACACTGCAACTCAGACATAATCTTCATGAAGGTTCCTATGGTACTTTGCTAGGACTTCTATTATAGAATTTAAATTTTATAAAGAAATCATTATTTTCGTTTTTTGTCTTTCCCATGCCATAGTCAGCTCCTTGGGGCCAGAGACTACGCGTTATTCACCGTTATTTCTCAAGAGCTCGGTTTACAGTTCGTGCTCATTAAATGTTTGTGGTTTTCGGAATTGGATACGTTATAGCTAATATTCAGATTAACCAGCTAATTAAACTGAACAACTATTTATTGAGCACCAGATAAGTTCTTGGCAGTTTAACAGGTGCTGGCTGTGAGGAATATGAAATGAGTATTGTATTTTAAAATTCCTGTGGGTTTCTAATGTCACCGAAGCAATAGTTAGTGGTTGATCCTGAGATGTGTTTGTGGTCAGGAGGTTGGGGCCAAGGGGGAAGAGAGGTCCTAGTTTGTTATTTTGGCTGGGCAAAATTTCAGTGGTCCAGAATCACCGTTTTAGGGTATCAGGAAAAGAAATATTGATTCAGAAAAGAAAAAAGAAATTAGAAACAAAAAACAAAGGTACCTAACTCTCTTAGTGTCTCCTCTTGGAAGGAAAAGGACAGACTCGAAGGCCCCAGGGCTTACCTTCTGACCCATTTTTATTCTCTAAAGGCAGGATATGTGTGTTACATAATAAAGAATTTGTCTAGTCTTTGTCCGGGTTCCTGGCACAGAGCTTCTTAAACTCTTGGAATTTCCCAAATGACAGGAATGTCTTTTTTTGTTTGTTTTAATTTTTTTTTAAGATTTTATTTATTTATTTGACAGAGATCACAAGTGGGCAGAGAGGCAGGCAGAGAGAGAGAGGAGGAAGCAGGCTCCCTGCCAAGCAGAGCGCCCGAAGTGGGGCTAGATCCCAGGACCCTGAGATCATGACCTGAGCTGAAGGCAGAGGCTTAACCCACTGAGCCACCCAGGTGCCAACAAAGTTTCTTTGTTATTCATGAGCCCTTCCTCCAACACACCTGAGCTCATGCTAATGAGATGACTCAAGGTGGGCTTCCTGGTCCTGTAGGGATGTCAGGATGAGGGCTGGTCACCAGAAAGGCCAACCATATGACTAGAGTGTTGGGACTTTGAGCCTGCCTGACCTCTAAGCATGAGGGTGATTGGAGATTGAGTTCAGTCACATGGCCAGTGACTTAGTCAGTCATCTTGACATCATGAAACCTCACTAAAAATTTGGACACCAGAGCTCAGTGAAGCTTCCTGGTTGGTGAACACATTGATGTACTGGGAGGGTCAGGTGCCCCAATTCCACAGAGCTCCACAGAAGCTCTGCCTTCAGGACCCTCTCAGACCTTGTCCTTTGTGTCTCTTCATTTGGCTGGTTGGAATTTATATTTTTTATAATAAAATGTAATCATAAGTATACTGCTTTCCTGAATTCTGTGAGTCATTCTAACAGATTATCACATCTGAGGGGGTCATGGGAACCCCTAAATTTGCCACCACTAGTCAAAAGCCCAGATGGCCTGGGACACTCCAGTCCTCTGAAGTGAGGGCAATCTTATGGAGGACTGAGCTTATGGGGTCTTCCAGTGGCAGTTGGAGTTGAAATAGAATATGTGTACCACTGATGAATGAATCGAGGGTTGAATTCCAAGTTTGAGTTACGGGAAGAGTGATGTTTGAGGAATAGGCCACTTTTATGCTTTACCAAATCCCACAGCGTGTAGGTTTCTTGCTACTTTTCATATAATGGTGAAGGCAGTTGGGTAGCTGGCATAGACTGAATGTCTCCCCCTCCTCCCAGATTCACAAATTGAAGCTTAATCCCCACTGTGATGGTATTAGGAGGTGGGGATTTTGGAAGGTGATTAGGTCACAAGGGCTGAAGGCTCGTGAATGGGATTAGTACCTTAAAAAAGAGGTGCCAGAAAGCTCCCTTTCTTCTTCCTCCATGTGAAGGCACCGTGAGATGACCGCCATCTATGAACCAGGAAGTGGGCTCTCATGAGACACCAAATCAGCTGGTACCTTCATCTTGGATTTCCAGTCTCCAAAACTGTGAGAAATAATTAAATGTCTATTGCCACGTGGACTACAGTATTTTGTCATGGCAGTCTGAATGGACTAAGACAATGGAGAATACAGTTTGTGAATGGGAAAAGTGGGTCTGGTGCTGGGCCCCTGGGGAGACCATTGCAGCAGTAAGATTCTAGTGTGGAGTCTGTATTTCCTCCAGGGGCTGGATGCTCCAGGCCTTGGGGGCCATAGACCTGTGGGCCTCATATAGGGAGATTCCTAATTCCTGATAGTCATGGTAGTATATTCATTTATTTTTTTCTCTCTAGAGGTAAATGTTATTGATATTGATATTCAGATGCTGTGTTGCTGAGAATAATCGCGTTGGCAAAACCCAGCTTTATGCTGACAGACCTAATTCCGACTGAACACGATTCACAAATCAATAACCTGTTATTACTAAAAGCTCCATGCCAGGATCTGAACACTGCCCTAATTTAATATGACTTAACACAATTCTACGTTACATTTCCACCCCTGTTCTGTCAGCTTAGAGAAAATACAAATGTTTTTGAGGCAGTGACACCCTGGCTCCTTTGGGTGACTCCAAAGGACACACTCCAAAGGCCTGACTCCTTTGGGTGTTTGGAGACAAAATTGCAAAGTAGAAAGGCCCCCATGAGGCCTCTCAGCTTGTTTCTTACTCTCTGTTTCCCCAGTAAGAACTTCCTTTATCAGGAGAACAGCCAACGTCCAGCAGGAACTAGCTCATGACGGTGGTACCTCTCCTGGGGCATTTGCATTTTAGCAAAATGCCCTCGAACACCTTGAAGTCATCAAGGCTCAAAGGGAAGTGCTGGAATGTGCTGGGTGGGAAAATGCCCCAGGAGCAGAGAGGTGGGCACAGGCCAGCATCAGTAAGGCTTGTGTTCAAATTCAGCTCTGCCACTCTCTGGCTTTGTTAACTTAGGTAAATTTTTAACTCTTCTTGGGCTCAGTTTGTTCAGCTACAGTGCCATGGGAAGAGAGAACTAACATCTCTTGAGTGTTTTATAGAATTATCTCATTTACCCTACTCCGTAGCCCTAGACAGTGAGCATTACTATTCTCATTCTACAGGAGAGAAAACTGAGGCTCAGAGTATATACAAAACTACTCAAGAGCATGGATCTTGTGCCAAGTGACAATATTTCTGAGTGTTTCTGAAACTGGTGGCCTGAGACCTTCTTGTTGAGTTGTCCTCATGGGATGATTCTTATTTTCCAAACAACACCCTTCCCAAGGGGGCTTTGGGCAGCAATGAATGGTGAGCTCTGGTGAGTGATGGGAAGGTAGGTTCCCATCAGCTTCTCAGAAGTGGGGGTAGGTATAGAAGTAGGAGAAACCTAATCCAAGGCCATTTGCCCACTGGCCATTCTCCTTCCTCCTCGGTGATAGGACCCATCATTGTTCAGATCCCAGTAATGGCAGCCATGGTCATCCCATTCCTCAGTGGCAGATTTGTGTTCACCTAGGAGGCCTCCGTATAGCTGGCTGTGGTCATCTGTCCCAGTTCTGCACAATGAGACGCAAAGAATCGTCTGCTGGGGACTTCTGAAAAGATGGTCTCCTCCAATAAAAAAAGTGAGACATGGGAAGAGACCCCTTTCTTTCCTTCCTTCTCTCAGTGATGTTGTGGGAAGACCTGTGTTTAGGATGGTGACTGCCATATTGTGACCACAGAGTCAAGGCAGTGGGAGTCGCAAAGATGCAGATTCATCCTGGTACAGCTTCTTACCAGGTTTCCAATTAGATGAGATAATTCCACATTTCCATCCTCTAAGTCACTCTTTTTTTTTTTTTAAAGATTTTATTTATTTATTTGACAGACAGAGATCACAATTAGGCAGAGAGAGAGAGAGAAAGAGAGAGAGAGGGAGAGAGAGGAGGAAGCAGGTCCCCTGCTGAGCAGAGAGCCCGATGTGGGGCTCGATCCCAGGACCCTGGGATCATGACCTGAGCCGAAGGCAGAGGCCTCAACCCACTGAGCCACCCAGGTGCCCCTCCATCCTCTAAGTCACTGTTGACCCTGAATTCTATTACTTGCAGTGGAAGGCATGTTCTCTGATAGTCCTGGTCTGCAGGAGAGTGTTTTGTCCTAGGAGTTTTTATGTGGTAGTGATGACTCTGAGAACTTTCAGGCTAGAATTTCCCAATGGGCTGGTCCCTATGAGCTACACACATCTTTTAGCAGACAGCACTTCTTGGAGGAAAGTTATCCCACCCCTTATCCATTGAGATTGAAGGACAAGAGTGCAGAGCTCGCCTTTTATTTTATTTTATTTTATTTTATTTTTTAGAGAGAGAGGGGTGGGGGGGTAGGTAGGGGCAGAAGGAGAGGGAGAGAAACCCTGTGATCATGACCTGAGCTGAAATCAGGGGTTGGATGCTTAACCAACTGAGCCATCCAGGCACCCCATGAACCAGCTTTTTAATTGCAGGATCCAGTGCAAAGCAAAAATCTGGCACCTCTTGTTCAAAAATTATAAAGAATTTCAAAACAGTGACAGCAGAGTATTAAACCAAGCAGGAAGCCCTTCTGAGCACAAACCTTCCATGACCGTTCAGGTCATCTGTTCATGGAGTCATCTTTGCAGGAGAGAAACAGTTGAGAGTTACTGCCTCCCAGCCAGAATCCAGCCACATGGCTCTCTGTTGGTGGGAAGGAAGTGTCTAGTGTCCTTTCATTCCCACTGAGTTGTTTACTACTCAACTTTCTGCTAAGACTATCGCTTTGGCACTCATCTTTTCTTGGCCAGGGCCCCTTAATTTTTAGATATTTCTTCTGATATGTTTCTTCTCCAACCTTCCACAGGAGGAAAGAGAACTAAAATTCTCGAGCCCCTTTGCACCAGGGGTTCATGTGTCCCGTTATCTCTTTTAGCACTACAGCCTTCAGGGGAGAGGTATTTCATATCCCTGCTTTGCAGATGAGCAAACCAAGATTCAGAGGCATGAAGTGACCTGAGGTGTGGTTGAGATTTCAAGCCGAGCGGGTCTGTTTCCCAAGTCTGGACTTTTCCTTCTGCCCGGCTTTGCATCTTTCTTCCCCCGGTTCCGTCTTCCAACCCTGCGAGGTTACAATAACACACTTAGTCTCCATGAGCGCGGCCCCTCCCTCCCAAGTGAAGTGGGAGCATTATGTCTTGTTCAGCCTTCTCTGTCCACGGCGGGGGATGTTTTAGCAATTACTTTACACTCTGTTTAATCCCATGGGAGCCATTACTGTTGGAGGGTAACAATAAAACAGGCTCATTGGAATTTCCTGAAGGTAAGGCTCTCCTCTAAACAGTTTCATTGTGCTAAACAGTAATGGCAGAGGCTGTTCCTCTCCATGACAACTTTGATTGGCAGGGAAATCCAGACTGCAGGCTGGAGCCAACAGATTCTTCTTTCGTCACAGGGATTGGGCTCTGTCCCAGGCACCATTGCAGTGTGAGGGCCAAAGCTGATAAATGCCCTTGATGGTCACCTTCCCCCAACCTTCTAGTCCATCTGTTTGCATTCCATAAATACTTCCTGAGTGTCCACTCTTACTGCTGGCTTGCCTTGGGGCTGGAGAGTTGAGACAAAGCCTCTCCCTTAAGGAGTTCACTGCTTAGTAAGACGGCAAGACAAGGTGATACGCATAGTACAGTACAGTAGTAAAAGTGTGTCGAAGAGGAGGGATTGATTGTCTGCAGGGAATCCAAGCAGGAGTTCTACAAACCGGGAGCCCTGAGTTTTAGTTTGCAAGATTAGTAACAGTTTTCTAAGTACATGGAGGTGAGGGTAGGGAGATTCCTAAGCAGCACATACAAAGGCACAGAGTAGCACTGTGTACGTCACAGTCAGCTATTACTGCATAACAAATCACCCCAAAACTCAGTGGCCAGCATTTCTCATGGGTTAGCCTGTGGACTGGGCTTAGCTGGGGACTGCTTCCATTCTAGGTGTCTCTCATCCTTGTCCCGGGACCAGATCACTAGGATGTTCTTTGTCACGGCACCTGCGGAGGCAAGAGGGAACAAGCGGAAACACGTACACGGTCATTTCTGCCGCTTTCTTGGCCAAAGCAAGTTGTATGGTTGAGTCCAGAGTCAAGGGATGGGGATGAAGTGGGCCGATGATGGCAGAACGGCACAAAATGAAAGGGCTTAGGGTATGGATGTAAGGGCTGGTGAACTTTCGGGGCCATTAATGCAATTTACAAGGAAGAGTTTCTCAACGGTGAGGTACCCAGTGAGCTGGATTATCCCTTTTTGTAGGAGGCTGTTGTGGGCACTCAGCAGCCTCCCTGACCTCTACCTGCTGGATATTTGTAGCATCTCTACTTGTGACAATCAAATAAGTCTTCAGAGTTTCTGAATGTCCCTTGAGAGGTGTGTGTGTGTGTGTGTGTGTGTGTGTGTGTGTGGCGTGTGTGTGAAAACTGCCCCCATTTGAGAACCACTGTACCAAGATAATGTTAGAAAACTCAAAATATTCCAAAATCGTTGGAATTTATGATGCAACATAAGAAAATATGTTTTCTTATGGGGGGGATCAAAGAGGAGTGAAAACACCTGAAAATATGCCTGTTTACGTAGGTAGAGGCTGCTTTTGGGGGATCCAAAATTAGGCCAAAATTAGGATTTCAGATTTTATCAGAGGATATCAGATTCCAGGTTTGGGGAGTTGACTGTAGCATGTGCTTATTCATCCATCCACAGCAGCTGACAACCTTGTTCCCAGCATCAACCAACGGCCAGCCTTGGGGCAAGACTTCACTTTGGGACACAGATACACGGCAGTGACAGCTCTTAGGCACACGGGGAGATAAGGAGTGAGGCCACTCACACCTCTGTGGGCTTCACGGGGCATAGAGCATTGGTTTATCTCCACCACTGCTTAAAAATTAATGATTGCCTTTTCCTGAAACATTTTGCTCCTGGACCTCAAGGAATACATTGTTCCAATAATTCCTTTGATTTTTCCCATCAGGGGATGATGCCGCTGAGTAATAGCATTCATATAAATACTTCTTTGCCTTTCTGAGAGCCTACACCCTTCTGAATTGTACACTGCAATTTAGAAATTACACTCACATGTGGAATAATGTGGCTCGGTGTACTTATTAGGGAGGCTGACATCAGTCCTTCAATTGTTAAAGATCCCTGGGTATTTCTATTATGGTGTAAATTAGCTAGTATTTTTCCAAGTTCATTATTGCTATTTTTATGTCCATTATTTATTTATAAGGCATTAGAGGCACCTACAGGTTCATGGCCTTACAAGAGAAATGTCTTCTGGTTAGCTTGGCGTGGCAAGTTTTAACATAGAGACACCGTGTCTTCGAAATCAGGGTTCGTTCCCCACCCGCCCCCCGCCAAGTTGATTTGATGGTTATGTTCATAGCTTGAATACATAGAAGGTGTGTCTTCTTTTTTACTATTTACTCAAAGGGACAGAACCCTGTGGGAATGGAGTGCTTTCAAAGGGTGGTTTTTTTTTTTTTTTAAAGATTTTATTTATTTTATTTGACAGAGAGAGATCACAAGTAGGCAGAGAGGCAGGCAGAGAGAGAGAGGAGGAAGCAGGCTCTCCGCTGAACAGAGAGTCTGATGCGGGGCTCGATCCCAGGACCCTGGGATCATGACCTGAGCCGAAGGCAGAGGCTTTAACCCACTGAGCCACCCAGGTGCCCCAAAGGGTGGTTTTTGATGGTAGCGGATGACCATTTTCATTTCTTGATGGTGGAACCATAATGCTTTATGGGACTCTTCCAGGTCCCTTGTGAAATGCATGGCGCTCGAGGGATGAGATTCAGTTGGGTGTGATGTTTCTAAGCCTGCCAGAGTAGTGTCTCCCACAAGGGCTAGATCCCAAGAATGACCTGCTACCCATCCTGATTGTGGGTCCCCCTCCTGGGAGAGAGAGCTAGGCAATGATTACCAAGTACCCCAGGGGCCTCATTGCCAAGCAGGTTTGGGAAAGACAAGGTTCTTAGATTTGGTTCTTCCTTCTATCACTGAGAAGGCTTCTCAAAAATCCAGATTTCTTGGCTTCGTTTAAAAATCTCTGGGGGTAGGGCCTCCGATCTATATTTTAAAAAGCTTTCTAGGTGATCTCTCTGGTTTAGTTTAGGTAAGAAATACTGCCTTAGATTCCAATAGGTAAGAAATTTCTTGAGGTCAGAAATTGGGCATTTTCCTTATCTACTCCCGTGTCCTAAATATATGCCCGGAATCATGCATCGTACCTGCTTGATAAATACTAATTCAGTGGAAGAAGTCCTAATGCCTCACGCTCTGATGAGTTTCTTGTCTATTGCCTTCTTCTCTTGTGTTCTTTCTCAGACTTTTCCTTAGGAGAGAAACTTGCATTTAATCAAGCTAATGTTGGGGACTCAGGGCGGGGAGGGGTCAGCATTTCCGTATCTGATGGGAGAATTTGGGGCTAGCAATCCAGGGTTTATAAAAACAAAGCAAATCCCAAGCAAAGACCTTTCTTCTTTTTCCCATACCCTTGATCTAGAAAGTCCTCCTAGGGCCTACCCTATTTCTGTTTCTAATCTAATGCCCCTGCACGGGAACTGCTCCGGACGGAAGAGGACCTGACTCTCTAGACTGGGCCAGTTACTTTGGGCAAAACACGTCACTGGACATACCATCTCCTCCATGGGGTTATGATGAGAATGAAAGGAGAGCTTGAGAGCTCTTAGAGAAGTGCAAGAAGTATAGAAACAACATGTAGATTCATAAAAAATTACTATCAGTGCTCTTAGGAGGCAGTGGATGCTCATGGAAAGGGCTCGGCTTTTGGTTTCTGACCTGGATTCAGACCTACCAGTGTCACTTAGGAGCTCTGAGCCCCTCTGAGCCGCTCGCTCTGAGCCTCAGTTTCCTGGAACTTTATTATTTTATTTTATTTTTTTTAATATTTTATTTATTTATTTGACAGACAGAGATCACAAGTAGGCAGAGAGGCAGGCAAAGAGAGAGGGGGATGCAGGCTCCCTGCTGAGCAGAGAGCCCGATATGGGGCTCCACCCCAGGACCCCGAGACCATGACCTGAGCCAAAGGCAGGGTCTTTAACCCACTGAACCACCCAGGTGCCCCAGTTTCCGGGTACTTTAAAAGATAAAAAGAATAAAATGGGAAAGACACATGCATGTGGAGAATTGGGTTAGGGAAGGAGCCATCCCGGTGGGCATCCAAGCAATCAGTCTGGTTCTAAGATGCCCATGAGACAGCCTGCCCAGATGTCACTTGCATTGTCATTGTGGGTTCTGACCCCCCTCCCTGCTGGATGTGGGGGAAGAAGTGGAGGCTTAATTTTCATTGCATTTTTATTTATTTTATTTTATTATTTTTTTAAAGATTTTATTTATTTATTTGACAGACAGAGATCACAGGTAGGCAGAGAGGCAGGCAGAGAGAGAGGAAGGGAAGCAGGCTCCCGGCTGAGCAGAGAGCCTGATGCAGGGCTTGATCCCAGGACCCTGGGATCATGACCTGAACTGAAGGCAGAGGCTTTAACCCACTGAGCCACCCAGGCGCCCCTTCATTGCATTTTTAAAAATTGTGGTAAAAGATGCATAACCTAAAAGTCATCCTGTTAACCCTTTTAAAGTATGCAATCCACTGGCATTTAGCACATATACGATGTTCTGCAAACATCATCACTATGTAGTTCTAGAATAGTTCATCGCCCTGTGCCCCTTAAGCAGTCACCCCCCACCGTCCTCCCCCCAGCCCCTAGCAGTCGCTGAGCTGCGTTCTGCCTCTATGGGATTTGCCCACTCTGCACGCTTCACATGAACAGAATCAGAGAAGGTGTGGCTTTCTGTGCCTGGTTTCCTTCACGTAGCCCCACGTTTTCAAGATTTATCCGTGTGGCATACTGATCGCACTGTACAGATGAGGAAACTGGAAGGTAAGGAAGTTGTCCAAGGCCCTTTGCAGCCCAGGCAGTTTGGCTCAGCCCATTCCCCGTCTTTATACCCTTCTGACTACACTTGGGTAGGCTGTGCCCTGTGGAAAAAGGCACTTCGTCACGGTCCTAATTAGGTGACCGCGGTGCTATCCATTCAAGGCTCTTAGTTGGATTCAATTCTGTGAGATAAGTGATCTGTCAGGCTCCGGCTTCATCCAAACTTCTAAAAATAAACCATATTTCTGGGTCAGCAGCTGGGAGGGCCACATCGAACAATGACAGTCCCCGAGACTTTCATCCTGTCCTCTAGTGACTCCTTAGTTAAAACAGCATTTCCCATAGACGCTGATCCTCTCCCCCCCTCCCTGCCCCCTGACTCCCCCAACCTCGGTGCTGGGGACCTGGGAACTGACATGTTTAGCAAGTGTCCCAGCTGGTCCTTAGGAAGGGAGACATGGTCAGCTGGTACTGATTCTCTACTATAGATGGGGAAACGGAGACCCGGCCAAAGGGGGAACCTCTCGTGGCTCTGGATTCGGTTACTTTTTCTTCTTCTGGGGAGGAGGCTGGAGGTATCAGACTAGAGTGTGGCTTTCAGTAAATGCTTGTTTTATTACCTACGTGGCTCTTTGTGAAATGGTTGCATCAAAGGTCTCTTAATCGACGAGCTCCTGGAGGAAAAGGACAGATTGTTGGATGGCCCTCCCAGGATGTTAAAAATTAGTGACGACAGTAATGGTCCTGAAGATGATGACGATGATTAAACGGAGCGGGGTGGGGTGGTGGGGGGAGCGGGGTGGGGGTGCGGCGGTGCGGGCCTGGTTTCAGTGCCCGAACTTCTCGAACTTCTCTGGCGGGAGCGTCTTCCTTTGTTAAATCAGGATAATGAGATGCTCCCGCTGTCGTTCCGGAGGGCAATTAACTACTGTCTTGGAGGGACTCAAACCTATAAACACTTTGTAATCTATTCAAATGTAAAAGGCTTGTTGACTAGGACTTTAGTTGGTGAACTTAAGCGAATAAAAGCCGGAAAATGCAAATGTTCAGGTCTGCCTTGTGAAGTCAGGCTGCCAAACCCGTCCCTATCTGCCCATAATCGCTTTCCTAGCAATGCAAACCCTATAAAGCAGGCCGCTAATGTCTGCATTACAAACAAGCAAACCGCAAAATCCCGGTCCAGGGGGAGTATGAGCTGGTCGCCATCGGGAAATTTTTTCTAGTTATAAATAATGGTTTGAGGTGTGTGCGTGTGTGTGCGCCTGCGCACGTGTGTGTTTTGGAGTTCCTCTTTCAAGACGGTGTCAAGACTCAAATAGTTATATGGCTTTTGGGTCTGCCTTTGGAAATCATGTCATTTTAAAATAGTTGGTAATAAACCTCCCGTCTTCGTTCATTCGGGCTGCTGTAACACAATACCATAGCCTGGCCGGCTTATGAACAACAGAGATGTGTTTCTCAGGGTTCTGGAGGCTGGGTGCTGGCAAGATCAAGGTGCTGGTAGGTTGGGTACCTGCTGAGAGCCCGTTTCCTGGTTCATAGATAGTGATCCTCTCACTCTGTCCTTACACGTTACATGGGAGAAGGGGCGAGGGAGCTCTCTGGGGCCTTTTTTCTTTCTTTCTTTCAAATTTAATTAATTGATTGATTAATTTGTTTTTGAGAGAGAGAGAGCACAAGCTGGGCTCAGAGAGACAAGAGAGAGGGAGAAGCAGACTCTGCTGAGCAGGGAGCCTGATGCAGGACTCGAACTCAGGCCCCTGGGATCATGACCTGAGTAGAAGGCAGATGCCCCATTGACAGGGCCACCCAGATGCCCTCTTTCTTTTTATTTTTTTATTTTATTTATTTATTTTTTAAAGATTTTATTTATTTATTTGTTAGAGAGAGAGAGAGAGTGAGCACAGGCAGACAGAGTGGCAGAGGGAGAAGCAGACTCCCTGTGGAGCAAGGAGCCCGATGTGGGACTTGATCCGAGGACGCCAGGATCATGACCCGAGATGAAGGCAGCCGCTTAACCAACTGAGCCATCCAGGCGTCCCCCTCTTTATTTTTTTTAAACAAGGACACTAATCTCACGACCAGATCATGTCCGGAAGGCCCCACCTCCAAATACCGTGGCATTTCGGATCAGGACTGATGCTGTGTGTGACTTGTGCAGGGGTGGGGTGGGGACACACGAGCGTTGCCTTCCCAGCGCAGAAATCCCGAGTCTTACGTGAACGCAGCAGGAGACATTCGGGCTGCTCTCTGCCCATGCGCAGGCTGAAGGAAGAGAAGGAGACAGGAGAGGGGAGTGGGGAGGGGTCGGCCTGTCTGAACGCCCCCACTGTCACTTCCACTTGAACCAGAACCACCCCCCTCTCCCCTCACCCCCACATCACCACCTTCCCCTGTGAACTAATATCTTTTATAGCTTCTGTACTTTACCAAACATTTCAATGTTTCTCACCTCACCGAAGCTTGAGAACAACTCTGCGAGGTAGTCAGTGTCTTTATTTCCACTCATTTTACGGGTGAGGAAGTTCAACTCTAGAGACGCGACGCTTGCCTTGCCCCATCTTCTAGGTTCAGGGTCATTTTTATGACATCCCAGGCTGCTTTCCTCGTGTGAACGACACCTCCCCAGGGATGCTGGTCCTGGGACAAGTAATGACATGGGTTTTGGGGATTTTGTTCTGGATGGTAGCAGCCGATGGATCATGCAAGGGAGCTCTCCCACATGTGGGCACTTGACTCCGGTTTTGGGGCTCCCCACAGCTGTGGCCTGGAGGAGGCTCCCGTTTCCTGAGCACTGAGGGCAGGTCTGGCCTTGTGTGATGCTAGTGGTGTGTTGTCTAGCCTCCTGGTTGAGTGTGAGATTTCAAATCGTGATTTTTGTATTTCTCAAGTGATTTAACTTGTTTTGCCTCAGCTTTCCTGTCTGTTAAAGGGTGATGGCAGGGATTAAGGGAGCAAATACACAGAGAATGCTTGTGAGTTCTCAGAGTCACGGAAGTCCCAAGGCCACATGGTGAGCAGGTGGCATGGCCGGAATGCACCCCCAGACCTCTCCAAAGCGCATGTTCTTAAACCACTGACCAAGTCTCCTTCATGACCATATACCTGTACGTACCAAAACAGTAAGGCTCTGATGTCATCGGTTTATTCAAACATTTACTGAGGACTTCTTGTGTGGCTTGCCAAACCACATGCTGAGAAAAAGGTCTCACCATGAATAAGACACGGGGGTGGGGAGTGGGGAGCTGGGGGGTGGTGCATGGATGCAACTTGGAATCTGCAGTAAAAGAGCCTTGGTGGGCCTGGTGCGCCAGTCTGACCGTGAGCCGGGGCAGTGGACTTGGATCACATTTGCATCTGGGAAGGCTGGGTGTCAGCCATGTGGAAGACAGGTAGAGTAGGCAGAGGCAGGGAGGTGAGCTGCCATTCATTACAGAAAGAGAAGGCAGCAGGGACAATAAGGAGGGGGTTCAATGAAGGTGGTGGTTGTGGTAGGGTGGGGGGGGTTCCAGAACATTCCCCTGAGGCTAGAATGGTTCTACCTAACTTTTGGGGGGTGGAGGGGCAGAGGGAGAGAGAGCATCTTCAGCAGGCTTGACGCCCAGTGTGGAGCCCAACCCTGAGATCAATGCGGGCCATTTCAGGTTCACCTGCCACTCCAAGCCTGCTGCCCCGAAAGCCGGAGGTTGCAAGGCAGACAGAAGAGGCTTCCAACAACCGAGTATGGCTTAGCGCAGGAAGACGCTGTGGAGGCGTGGCTTCCGAGTGAAGGAGGAGGATCCTGCCTGTGCCCAGCTGCTCCCCGAGCAAGAGGCTGCTTCCCAGAGCCCTGAGCCGAAGCAGCCGGCATCAGCCTTTGCCAATTTCCAAGGTGTAAATATCCCATCGCGTCAGATCGCAGACTACTGATGTGGCATCACTAAACCCAGAGTTGGGAAGAGACGCACGCCGCCCTACAGCATTTCCACGCTACTGATACAATGCGCAAAAATGACCTTGAGAGCACAGATGGTAGTAAGAGTAAAATGGAGTAGAAAACGAAGTAGAAGAAGTAGAAGACTTAGGAGGGATGAGGTTTAAGGATGTATCGCCTTTGTTTTCAGTGTATTTAATTGTAAGTTCACATAAGGTCATTTTTTGAAAGATTTTATTTATTTTTTTGCAAGAAAGAGAGAAAACACGAGTGGAGGGGGAGGGGTCAGAGGGAGAGAGAGAAGCAGACTCTTTCCTGAGCAGGGAGCCCAATGCCGGTCTCGATTCCAGGAACCCCAAGATCATGACCTGAACTGAAGGCAGACACTTGACCGACTGAGCAACCCAGGCGCCCCGCTACAACTTAATTTTTAATAATGGTTGTGCAAAACTCCTGGTGGAAGTTGGCTCCAGGACCCCACTGTCCTAAAGACCAGTCTTAACCCTGTTTTCCCATTTTTGTCTCCTCACCTTGCAGGTTATTACCTCCAGGGGTTGGGCTCGACTTGATGCTCCCAAGAACAGCAGAATGTTTTCCCATTAGCCCGAGTTCTGAGAGCCCCTCCCCTCCCTACAGATTTCCCCGCAGAGTCTCAGCAGCGTCTCTTCCCGCTCTCAGCCAGCATAGGTCAGGACCCATCCCCTTCGGGCGAATTGTTGCAGGGTCTGTCCTGGCTGTCCTCTCCTCGGCTTCTCTCCTTCTCCCATCCCCCAGGCCACCGAACGGAGTCCCAGTCACCATTCTGATCGTGTCCCTGCTCTGCTTAAGATTCTGTGGTGGGACCTGCTCCTCATCAGATCATTCCGGGCTCCCTGCTCTTCTTCCCCTGCCCCCCCGTGTTGTGCAGGACAGACCCTGGTGTCACTCAGGCTGAAGGTTCTCTGTTCTTAACACCGAGGCCACCCACTTGCATCTGCTAGCGTGCAGCATTTTCCCTTGGTCAGACCTAATCATTTCTGTAACCTGTTTCCTTCTACCGCTTTGACTCACCTTTTGGGGGCACTTTAAAATTTTGATCAGTAGCATGGAAGGAGGGAGCCAGAGGTGACTTTAAACGAAAGTCACCATTTCGGCAAAGATGAGTCTGGGCAGATTCGCGTTTGAATGCAAACTCTTTTTGGGACACACCGGCTGCCACCTCGCAACCTCGTTCTGAGAGGCGGGGGTGGGGAGGACATCAAGACCACTGGCTGAGTATGAAACCCTGAGCCAAGCTGAGGGTTCTGGCTTCAAGTAGGCAGACAAGTGAGCAGCTTTACTATCCTTGATGAACACAGTTAAACGCTGTGCTACGCAGCGCACACGGACCGTGGCTGTCCTGGGATGGATAAGAAAAATGTCTTACTGAAAAGGAAAGCAAAACAAAACGAACCACTCACCATGGCTGTTTATAAAGCCAAAGAGAAATCAGTGAGCCCTAAATAAATTCTTAGTTTCTCATGTTTCTTCCCCCGTGTAGGTAGACAACAACCAAGCTAGAACAGAAAGCAACAGAGAAATGAATGAGATTCACGTGGAACTCAGCCTAGGACTTGGGATGCTAAGCTGGCCACTCCCACCCATGCGCCCTGGACCTTCTCACCACCTGCTGGGATCCCCATCAGCCAGCAGCATCTCCTTGAACTTCTAGCAGATCCAAGCATTCCGTGCAGAGGAGGCAGAAATCTCACACCAGGAGCAAGTTCCCTGAACTGAGTGTTTGGAGAGAATGTTTTCCCCCAAAAGTACCTTCAAGTTCTTTGTATGTATTTGTAGTGCACGATCTCTAAGCGTCCTACAATAATTAGAATGTACTAAGAGCAAAACTTATTATTTACTAGGTTCTAGGCACTATATTAAGTACTTTATTATTTATTTTTAAAGATTTTATTTATTTATTTGACAGAGATCACAAGTAGGCAGAAAGGCCTCAGAGAGAGGGAAGGAAACAGGCTCCCTGCTGAGCAGAGCCTGATGCGGGACTCGATTCCAGGACCTTGAGGTCATAATCTGAGCTGAAGGCAGAGGCTTTAACCCACTGAGCCACTCAGGCGCCCTGTTAAGTACTTTAATGTTAAGGACTTTATAGGTGTTATCACAATTCATTATCACAACAGTTTTATGATAGAAGTAGCATGGGTATTAAAAATATTTAACAACTGGTCCACATTAACCTTTTGATTACAAGATGATGGGGGTGGTTCTCAGGGCTTGGACCAGCGAGGCAGGGTCACTCAGGGGATCGGGGTGGCTTCTACTGGGAGTATTTTAACAGCTGGTATGACCACACAGTTACATCCCGTCTGATCACCGGCCCTTGGAGGTATGTACTGTGAATGCATTCCTTTGACAAATGAGGTTTGTTACTAAAGTATAGATACGACTTTGATGAACAGAAGATAGAGTGTCTGTAGCTTATGCATACATGTTACTTTTCACAGAGACAGTAGCTACACTGAAAAAGGTTGCTGAGGAGGACAATGTTATGTTAATTGTGTAAGAAAGCATTTTTTTTAAAAGATTTTATTTATTTATTTGAGAGAGAGTGAGAGGACAGAGGGAGAGTCAGAGGGAGAAGCAGGCTTCCTGCTGAGCAGAGAGCCCGATGCGGGGCTCGATCCCAGGACCCTGAAATCATGACCTGAGCTGAAGGCAGAGGCTTTAACCCACTGAGCCACCCAGGTGCCCCTAGGTTCCCAGTTTTTCCTAACTTTTAAGGAGTCTTCCTGAACCCCTTAGGACTGAGTGAGATATTCCTTCTCAGAGGTCACATCGCGGCTTCTACCAATTCCTTTCATAGCCCTGATGACTGTGTTTTCATTTCCACATGTAGGTTCTCCATTAATGGTGAGTTCCTCGAGGGACAGAGATTACGCATGGGAGTTATTTCTAAGTCCCCATTGCCCAGGGCAGTGTCTGACCCACCCAAGAAACACTCAGTCCGTTGCGTCAATCACTGATAGAAACGTCACCATCGCAGGCCAGTCCAGGAGCCCCAAAGCACGAGAGCCTCATTTGTTAGCTTTCTGGCACGTTAAGGAGTCTCTCTCTCTCTGACACACGTACACACACACACGTGTTCACCCACATGCACGTACCAGCGCGTGCCAGCTCGAACTCTGGCAAGGACTCCTGTCGTGATCTCACCTGGATCCGGCACATGGAATGGGAATGGAGAGCCAAGGCCCTTTATAAAATTAATTATAGCAGGCTTTGAGAAGCCGCTGCAGAGATGATGGCAGCCGGGTGCTTAGCCTTTTGGCTGCAGAGATCGGACACTGCTGGGAGGAGCAGCGTAGGTAAGAATAAGCTCATTAGGCCTGACGTGCGGCTGTGCTGTGAGAGCGGCTCACGCTCCCTCGGTACATCTGCAGTCTCTCTGCGCCGGAGAGAGGTTGCACCCCTGGACTAGACAGCCCTGGGCAGCTTGTTGGGGCTGCCACGTGGGGGGGAGGGGAATTCACCCCCTGGTTCTCATCACCGCCCCCCCCATGGGACACGGGTTTGGGGTGCTTCTGTTGGAACATGTTGGCTGTCGGTATAGACCGGCAGCTCAAATGAGGAGAAATCTACCCCTTTGAGTTGGAACTTCCGTTAGCGCTTTTCCGTAAAGCTCGGCATCTGGGAAACAGGAAGACCCCGAGGGATGGACCTTCCTTCCCTCCTTGCACGTGTGTGTGTGTGTGTGGGGGGGGTGATGAGAACCAGGATGTGAACGTCAAACAGCCCAGAAGTCGGTCGCTGGGATCTGCCACTCAGAGCCGTGCCCCTGTAGGTAAGTCACTCTCTGTCTCAAATGCCCTGCTCTAGGGGAGCCTCGTCCTTTCCCCGAAGGCTGTTTTGAAGATGAGAGGAGTGCAGAGAGAGTGCCTAGGACAGCGATAGCCTTGTTACCATTATTATGGGAATCACGGTTTATTCCTTGGAGCACAGGCTGTGAGTGTATGTGTGTGTGTGTGTGTGTGTGTGTGTGTGTGTGTAAAACACATGCATATGCATCCCTTTTTGAACTTCCAGATTTGACTATCTACAGATGGAGGTTTCCTTTGGATAATTTTCAGGTCTCCCCTCAGCAGTGTGTTTTGGTTGCTGAAGGGAGCTCACAGTTACTGAGCCAAGCACATGCCTCTTCCCATCCCATCTCCCCGAACAACCCTATCAGGTCGGAACGGGTCTCTTAATTTTAGAGGACACCCAGACCCAGGGAGGTCTGCATTCACCGCAGGCTCCCCGCTGCCGCCCTGTCCGGGGTGAGGATGCACCCTGGTTCCTCCCCGTGAGTCCCAGAGCGCACACTTGGGGAACAGGCCGCCTTCTTCCTCTGCAGCGTCGTCCGAACTGCTGATTCTGCTGGCTTGCTGTGTTGCTCCCTTCAGTAGAGATCAGCTTGTCCTTTGCTCAAAGCCAACCTGTTTGCACAAAAGCATGAAGGAGCCCAAAGATTGCTGAATATTTAACATTCACAGGGGACCTGCCACAGTCACCTGAAGCACTTGAAACATGACCCAGGCGAGGGGGTGGGGAAGGGAGAGGACAGGAAGAAGAGGCCAGCAATCCGCTGTCTGCTTCTCACCGCGGGGAGGAAGGGCAGCCTGGTTAGGTCCGAGTACTACTAGCCGGCTCGGCTAGGGCGCACACCCACCACCCTGGCAGATTTTGGATCAGCCCAAGAAAGTGCTGCTGGTGGAGATGAGCCACTGGCTGTGGGCTCAGATGGTGGTGACGGGTTTGGACGGGTCGTGTCCTGGAGTTGGGGGCCGGGGGTTGCAGCCCATCACACCCTTGAATTTCCTATTCCTCTAGAAGGCAGACGGCCGGGAAGGTCCCCTGTGTGAGCAGCAGGACGAGGTGGCACTTGGGGCGGTGCAGTTGGCGGCATCAGGGCAGCCGCCCACCAGAGAAGGGCACCCTCCCTACCCGCGATCTGACTTGCGGGTCTTAGCTGGCTGGGAGTTTTCCTTTTCAGGCAGCTGCGGACATTTTTCTCCCTGCTGCGACATGGGCGGGGGTGGGGGGTGGGGGAGATACGCACCATATTTCCTTCTTAATTGCGGACCAAGAGGTACAAATTCACGGAATGGAAATATAATGCTCGTGGATGGAGTTGAGTTGGGTTGTCAGTTTGCATTCAAGAAAGTGTTCTTCAGTGGGGAGCAGGTACTCCAGGCCGGAGTTCTCTCTTGGCTGGTTGGGTGAAGACACAGAGAGGAGCGGAGACACCAGGTGTAGGATTCTGCCCTGGCTGGCACTCGCACAAGCTACACAGAATAGCTCGTGTCTTTCGGGAGAGAAATGCTGTTTAGAAATACGGCACCACCAAAAAAAAAAAAAAAAAAAAAAAAAAAGAAATACGGCACCATTTCTGGCGATCCCCGTAGCCCAGGATGGAATACAGTCAAGAGTCAAGACCTAGGTCAGTCGGTTTGTTCAATGTTGTGTATTTTACTTGAGAAACCTTCGATAACTCTAAGAAATGCTTCCAGGAATTGTATCATCTGACTAGGTGGGACTCCAGGTCTTTTCTACTTCACAGTGGGAAGGAAGTAATACATCTGAAATTTAAGGTTACAGCATATCAGAGGTGGAGGTTCCGGGCTGTGGATTCTGCAGGTTTTTTTTTTTGTTTGTTTGTTTTTGTTTTGAGCCCAATGAGGCCCGAATTCACGAGCCTGAGATCAAGACCTGAGCTGAGATCAAGAGTCTGATGCCCCATGGACTGAGCCACCCCAGATGCCCCCAGGAATCTGTATTTTATTTTATTTATTTATTTATTTTTTTAAGATTTTATTTATTTATTTGACAGAGAGAAATCACAAGTAGGCAGAGAGGCAGACAGAGAGAGAGGAGGAAGCAGGCTCCCTGCTGAGCAGAAAGCCCGATGTGGGGCTCGAACCCAGGACCTGGGATCATGACCTGAGCCGAAGGCAGCAGCTTAACCCACTGAGCCACCCAGGCGCCCCGGAATCTGTATTTTATATAAAATAGATTTATTTATTTTGGAGAGAGAGAGTATGAGCGAGAGGGGCAGAGGGAGAGGAAGACAGAGAATCTTCAGCATGCCCCGAGCCCAGTGTGGAGCCCGACAGCGGGCTCTGACTCACAACCGTGAGACCACGACTGAGCCAGAGCCAGGAGCTGGACGCTCAACCGACTGAGCCATCCAGGCGCCCCTGGAATCTGCCTTCTCGACAGCCCCTCCCCTCCCCCTGGAGATCAGATACCTGGGACTGTCAGACGTCCAGCCTCCTTCCCTCTGATGGGAGGTGTGGCTGACGGAGCACAGCACGAGGCGTTCCTGGTGTGCCGCAGATTGGAGAGGACCCCTCGTCCCGTTTGGTGGAAGCTCTTCGGGATCTAGGCTGATGCTGTTTTTAATGGAAGCCTCTCTCCGATGCTGGTAGAATTGGGACTCCACATCTGGAGGCGAGCTTCACGTGAGGCAATATAGGACATGCCTCTCTTCTAGGCAGGGTACACTGAGTGACTTGGGTGGCAGGGAGCTGGGCCAGGAGAGGGGTCTGGGGAAGAACACAGGAATCTGATGGGACTCAGGCCTTGCTGGTGTCATCGCTGGGCTTTCCATTCTAGTGGGGCAGAGAGATGCTGAACAAGGGACACCTGGGTAGGCGTCCTCTCATTCTGCAGGAAAGGGACGGGAGAAACTGGAGGTGGGTCTGAGAGAGAGAGGGATGGGGTGGGGGAGAGTGACACTAGATGGGGAGCTCACCCACTGGCCAGCATAGGTGATGCTTGGAACAGATGCCCCATCAAGGGGCAGTGTGAGCCTTCACCTGCCGTCCCTAAGCCCCGCCCGCTCTGCATCTTCAGCTCAGACCTCGTGGAAAACACACGTGTGCATGCGGGTGTTGCGGAAACGCCCTCGATGCCAAGAAGCCACAGTGGGTGCGGACCTGCTTCGCCAAGTGCAGGGTGGGGAGAGTGTCTGCAGGGCCTGCAGACCTTGGTTCTCCTGGACGTGCGGGAAGAACCCGAAGGGAGGGGGGCTGCGGGAGCCTGTTAGAACCGTCAGCATTCCCGGCTTCTTCTCATTTCCGCTCTGCGGCTTGCGAGCCTTCTACCCCTGGGCAAACCAGAGGACTTCCAAGCCTCAGTTCCCTCTGCTTTCAAATAGAATTAATACCAAGCTTGGAGGGCTGTTTTCCTGGTTCAGGGAGAGGACACGGGCAAAGCAAAGCACTTGGCAGTGGGCCTGGCCTGTAGTAGCTGCTGGTCACGAATCCTTCCTTTCTTCCCGCCATGCCTCCCAACAATCCTTTCCTTCCTTCCTTCCACCTTTCCTTCCTTCCTCCCTCCCTCCCGCCACCCTCCCTGTACTCCCTCCTCCCTCTCTGTACTCTCTTCCTTCTTCCCTGTTCTCCTCCCTGCTCCCCTCCCTCCTCCCCCCTGTTCTCTTCCTTCCCCTTTTGCCTTCCCCCTCCCCTCCACCCTTCTGCCCTCCTCCCTTGTGCTTCTCCCTCCCTCTTCTCTGCCCTCCTCCCTCTCTTCTTCCCTCTCTCTTTTCCTCCTCCCTCCCTCCCCAGCCCTCCCCAGCAAACACTGGTGGTAGAGAGACCAGCTGCTCCTGGCCCCCGACTGCAGGCAGAGGAGCCATCGCCCACCCTCTGCCTGTGCTCCCAGGCCTTTTAGGAGCAATCTGCAGAAGGCGGAGAAGCCTGGTGGTTTTGCTCCTGCTTGTCTCTGACAGAGAAAAGACATTCTTTTGATTCTGTTTTCTCTCTCCTTTAGAAAACACACGGCACCGTGCAGCTGAAACAGGAGCCTTGTTTGATCTGTTCCTTTATCTTTCTCTCACCGGCTTCGGGGGCTGTCTTATTTGGGATCTCAACAGAGGGCGGGAGGGAGAAGCGTGCAGAGCGTGGAGGGGGGCTGGAAGCGCTCCTCCTTTACAAGGCAGAGCTGGAGTGAGTGGTTCTTGGCCCCCCAGCTGTGCGGATGAGTGTGCGCAGCTGTTTTTGGAAGCTATCGCCTGGTTTATTTGGCCCCAGCTGGATCTCTTGATTTCAGCTAAGAAGGGCTGTCAGGTCCTCGTTGTGTGGGGAAGGGCTACCTCCATCCTAGCCTTAGAAACAGCATTTATGCAGCACCTACTGTGTGCTTAGCTCTACACAAAGTAAGCCCCGGGGAGAGCTGGATGAGCGGAAGTCTAGGATTGGGAGCACCAGAGGAGCTGAGAGCTTTAAGCAGGTAGGACTTCCTACCCACCACGTGTGGAGCCCCCGTGACGATGTGGCTCTAGCTCCCACTGGCCGAGTCGGGGACAGAAAGAGATGAGGACGAAATCACAATATAACGGGACAAGTTGTCTCAGAGAAGCACAGAGAAGTTTCTGCGGGGACAGAGACTGAGTAGGCTGGAGGAGGGAGAATTCTAGGACATCAGGGGCTGAGGAGAAGGATGGTTCCGGCAGCGGGGAGTGGCTTCTCCGTGGGCCCGACATTCATCCCGTGATTGGTGGGAGTGGGGGTTCAAGGGGGATGGAGCAGAAGGCACCGGGGGCTGGGACCGCGGCTGCTCCCCGTGGTGAGAAGTCTTTCCGTATTTAACAGCGGGTTCTGTCCTTGGTGGAATGCCAGTCTGCTCGGAGGTGAGGGAGATGAGCCCATGGAAACGTGGGCTGGTCTGGGCTGGCTGAGCCTGCGGCTGTGGTAGGAGGGGAGAAGGGGAACGAAGTGGGGGCAGAGGTTGAGTAGCCTTTTATACTCCCCTTGGAGCTTGGACCCTAGCACAGAGCCGTTGGAGGTTTTATTTATTTCATTAATTTTAAAAATTTATTATTTTTTTTCAGTGTTTCAAGATTCATTGTTTATGCACCACACGCAGTGCTCTGTGCGATACGTGCCCTCCTTAATACCCACCACCCGTTGGAAGGTTTTAAGCAGGGCGGCCGCAGGAAGTGCTGTGTTTTGGGTGGATGGCCCTGCCGGTTGGGACAAGGTGGATTAGTGAGGCAGGGGAACCCCATCTGGAAGCTTTTCCAGGAACCCTCGAGAGAAGTAAGAGTTCAAAATAATGCCGTGCCCATGTGGGGCGGGCGGGGTGAGGGAGGGCATGGGTTTAAGGTACATCCACAAGGCCAAATCCTGGCAGACCAGATGTGCAGCGTTCAGGACAAGAAGTCTTTAGGGTGACTCTGGAGTCTGGCAGGAGGGAAAGGTGGCTCCAGACAATGGCATCCCAGAGAGGTGGGTCTGGGGGTGGGGTGGATCATGGGCCACTTGGAGAGCTCTACGGCTCTGTGGGCGAGCAGCTCCCCATCAGGAGTCCTGAGAGTGAAGGCGCAAGGTGTCCACAAGGGATCCCTTTGAAGCCAGTGATGTGAGCAGAGGCCAGACATGGGGCATAGGTGGGGTGTGTGGCTAGTTGCATCCGTGTGTGGGAGCCACCAGCAAGGGCTTGGGCTTCATGGCAGCAGAGAGTGACAGACGGAAGGGATGTCAAGACCAGATCCGCGTTAATACCGGGCTGGCCGTGTCGTGGGGGCTGGGCTCGATGAAAAGCTGTTGGAGAGGAAGGCCCAAATGGGAGGCTAGGGGAAACCCACTGAGCTCTAGGGATCTGGGGGACCTTGGGGGTGCAGTGTGGGTGGGTGTGGGCTGCTGATAGCAATGGGGGGGGTGTAAGCTTGGCCCTCTCCCGTCAACT
Source organism: Lutra lutra (assembly GCF_902655055.1). Lineage (NCBI taxonomy): Eukaryota > Metazoa > Chordata > Mammalia > Carnivora > Mustelidae > Lutra > Lutra lutra. Next base: position 28,266,136 of record NC_062295.1, read on the forward strand.
GCTCTTTGCCGTTTTATCTTCGGGGTTTGGCCTACCCAGAGTTCTGCTGCTAAGATAAAACTGGAAAACCGCCGGGCTAAGCGGAGAGGGGAGGGCTGTGAGGTGGGCGCTGAGACTCAGGGGGCAAATGGCGTGAAAACAGTGTGGGTGTGAGCTAGTGTTCTAGAGCTGAAGGGAGGGGATCTGCGTTTCTCCTTCAGATCGGAAGACTTGCACTTTGGGTTTGCAGCTCCGAGGTACAAAGGAGTGACAGGAGACTTAATTATATCCTCTCATTTTCTCTGTGCACAAATATTTATTTTGCGCTTTATGTCATGCACTGTGCAGAATAGAAAGGTCCAGCCCTTTCTCGGAAGGACTTCAGGGCTTGTGCATCCAGGAACAGCTATACCTCAAACACTAGTTAAGCCAAGTGTGGTGAGTACCGGTCTGGGTAGGGGGGCAGGGGCCCAAGTTCGACAGGTGAGGTGTGTTGCTTCAAAACCCTGCAGACCAGAGAATGGCTCAAATAAGGCAGACTGAAGGTTCTAGAAACAGAAATTCCAGCAAGGGCCTCGTGAAGCAGGGGCCATACTCTAGACTGTCTGAATGTCCAGCCTCTCAGATAAGGAGAAAGAAAGGCCTGGAAGGAAAAACGAGAGAAGAGGCATTGCTGGCAGGGGTCACACAGGATTCAGGTGTGTGATCTAGGCAGTAAACAAGAGCCAAGAAGAGAGTGAGCTTAGTCTATCAAGACAACTGGTGGGGAGGGTAGTAGACAAGATTGAGGGGTGGGAGAGCAGCGCCCAACCCTGGTCCCTGTTGGGTATACTGAAGAAATCACTTCACTGCCTTGGTCTCCCCAACTGTGACAAGGGAGTGTCTGTTTCCAGACTTCATGGTAGATGTAAGGAATTCCATCACAGCAGTCCTCCCCTTTGGGTCCAAACACAGCTTCATTTCTCCCCGCTCACCCCAGGCTTCTTCTCAGGTGGTGTATACGAGAGTGATGAAACCAGTTTGTGAGCCCTGGGCTAGGTGATCCATAAAAGGCACTTTCCCAAATGACATTTGAGGATTCTGTGACTTACCAACCACAGCAGACCTGGTTCGGGTCCATATGTTCACGAGCCCCAGGATGCCATTTCCCCCCCTTCTCTCTGGGGTTGGGGAGCTGTCAAATATCCGTCCACGTTTTAAACTCAAGCGCCAGCACAGTACAAACCGAAGACTTAAGGAGCCTTTCGAGCCCAGAGGTCATGTTTTGTGAATTTACTATATCCACCTGCACAGAGAGAGCCAATAACTTTCTATTAATGAAATCTCTGGCCGTTTTCCCCCCAGCTTTATTGAGAATAATTGACCTGTAACATGTACGAGTGTAAAGTGTACCATGTGGTCACTTACAGACTGTGGCATAATTACAATAGTAGGGTTAGTTAACACCCTATCCTCTCACATAGTTAACATTTCTCTTTTGCGATGAGAACATTTAAGACATGCTCTCTTAGCCATTTTCGGTGTATAATACAGTGTTGTTAACTACAGTCCTCAGAACTTATCCACCTTGTAACTGGAAATGTGTACCCTTTGAGTGACATTTCCCTACTTCCCTCACTCCCTACCCCTGGCAACTACCATTCTACTGTTTCTATGTATTTTTTTTTAAATTCACATACAAGTGAGATCATATATGATCTGTCTCTGACACTTAGCACGATGCCCTCAAAGTCCATTCATGGTGTCGCAAATGTCAGAATTACTTTCTTTCTCGTGGCTATTTGAATAATATTCTAATATACATATTTGGTATACATATGAGATTATATATACATATATAGCTCAACTTTTTCTTTCTCCCTTCATCCACAAATAGACACATACGATTGTTTCCATATGCTTGTTATCATGAGTAATGGCGCAATGAACATGGGAGTGCCGATAACTCTTCGAGATCCTAATTTTAATTCCTTTGGGTAAATATCTAGGAGGGGCATTGCTGTATTGTATTATAGCCACAGTTTTAATTTTCTGAGGAACCTGCATATTGTCGTTCCCCCCCGCCCGCATAGTCACGTTCCCACCAACAGTGCACTAGTGGTTCTTTTTCTCCACAACCTTGCCAACAGTAGTTAATTCTTGTCCTCATGAGAACAGCCATTCTAGCAGCTGTGACGCAGTTTCTCACTGTGGTTTTGATTTGCATTTCCTTGACAATCGGTGATATCGAGCTTCCTCTTGCCCATTTGTATTTTTCTTTAAAAAACTGTCTAGTTTCTCTGCCCATTTCTGAATCCTATTGTCTGGCTTTTGCTGCTGAGCTGTCTGAGCTCCTTATCTGTTATGGATGTTAGTCCCTCATCAGGTATATGGTTTGCAAATATTTCCTCCCACTCCGTAGGTTCCCTTTCATTTTGTTGATTGTTTTCTTCGCCGAACAGAAGCTTTTTCATTGAATGTAGTCTTGTTTATTTTTGTTTTTGTTGCTTGGGCTTTTTGGGGTCCTACCCAAAAAGTGTTGCCAAGCCTGATGTCAAGGACCTTTCCCTGATGGTCTCTTTGAGGAGTTTTAAGCCTTTAATTGATTTTATGTTAATTTTTGTGAGTGGTTTAAGATAAGGGTCCAACTTCATTTTTTGGCCCATGATGATCCCCTTTCTCAGCCCTATTTACGAAGAGATGATTCTTTCCCCATAGAGCATTCTGGGAGCTCTCATCAAGTGTTAGTTACCATGTATGTAAGACTTCATTTCCTGACTTTTGATTCTGTTCTGCTTGCCTGTGTGTCTGTTTGGACCACTATAGTGACCACTATAGTATAGCAAGTGTGGTGCCTCCAGCTTTGTTCTTTCCTCAGGATTGCCTTGGCTATGTGGGGGTCTTTTGTGGTTCCATATGAGCTTTAGGATAATTTTTTCTATTTCTCTAAAAAACGTCATTGGAATCTTGACAGGGATTGTATTAAATCTATACATGGCTTTGGGTAGTACGAACATTTTAACAATATTAAACTTTTTGATCCATGAACACCGGCTAGCTTACCATTTCTTTGTGTCTTCTTCAGTTTCTTTCATCAAAGTCTTACAGATTTCAGTGTTCAGCTATTTCACCTCTTGGTGAAATTTATTCCTAACTCTTTTGCTGTTTTTGTTATTTTCGCCAATGGGGTGGCTTTCTGCAAAGAGTGAGAGTTTGATTTCTTTGCCGACTCGGATACCTTTTATTTCTTTTTGTTGTCTGATTGCTGAGGGTAGGACTTCTACTACTATGTTGAATAGCAGTGGTGATAGTGGACAGTCCTGCCATGTTCCTGACCTTAGCAGAAAAGCTCTCAGTTTTTCCTCATTGAGAATGATATTCGCTGTAGGTTTTTCATAGATGGCTTTGATGATATTGAGGTATGTACCCTCTATCCCTACACTGTGAAGAGTTTTGATCAAGAAAGGATGTTGTACTTTGTCAAATGCTTTTTCAGCATCTATTGAGAGTATCATATGGTTCTTTTTCTTTCTTTTATTAATGTATTGTGTCACATTGATTGATTTGTGGATGTTGAACCAGGCTTGCAAGCCCAGGAATGAATCCTGCTTGGTCGTGGTGAATAATCCTTTTAATGTACTGTTGGATTCTATTGGCTAGTATTTTGGTGAGAATTTTTGCATCCATGTTCTTCAAGGATATTGGTCTGTAACTCTCCTTTTTGATGGGGTCTCTGTCTGATTTTGGGGTCAAGGTAATGCTTGCTTCATAAAATGAGTTTGGAAGTTTTCCTTCTGTTTCTATTTTTTGGAACAGTTTCAGGAGAATAGGTATTAATTCTTCTTTAAATGTTTGGTAGAATTCCCCTGGGAAGCCATCTGGCCCTGGGCTCTTGTTTGTTGGGAGATTTTTGATGACTGCTTCAATCTCCTTACTGGTGATGGGTCTGTTCAGGTTTTCTATTTCTTCCTGGTTCAGTTTTGGTAGTTTATGTGTCTCTAGGAATGCATCCATTTCTTCCAGATTGTCAAACTTGCTGGCGTATTGTTGCTCATAATATGCTCTTAAAATTGTTTGTATTTCTTTGGTGTTGGTTGTGATCTCTCCTCTTTCATTCACGATTTTATTCATTTGGGTCCTTTCTCTATTCTTTTTGAGAAGTCTGGCCAGGAGTTTATCAATCTTATTAATTCTTTCAAAGAACCAGCTCCTAGTTTCGTTGATTTGTTCTACTGTTCTTTGGATTTCTATTTCACTGATTTCTGCTCTGATCTTTATGATTTCTCTTCTCCTGCTGGGTTTAGGCTTTCTTTGCTGTTCTTTCTCCAGCTCCTTTAGGTGTAGGGTTAGGTGTGTGCTTGAGACACAAAGAAAGTATATTGCTATATACTTTCCTCTCAGGACCACCTTTGCTGTGTCCCACAGATTTTGAACCATTGTGTTTTCATTGTCATTTGTTTCCATGAATTTTTCCAATTCTTCTTTAATTTCCTGGTTCACCCATTCATTCTTTAATAGGATGCTCTTTAGCCTCCATTTATTTGAGTTCTTTCCAACTTTCCTCTTGTGATTGAGTTCTAGCTTCAGAGCATTGTGGTCTGAAAATATGCAGGGAATGATCCCCATCTTTTGGTACCAGTTGAAACCCGATTTGTGGCCCAGGATGTGATCTGTTCTGGAGAATGTTCCATGTGGACTAGAGAAGAACATGTATTCTGTTGCTTTGGGATAGAATGTTCTGAATATATCTGTGATGTCCATCTGGTCCAGTGTGTCATTTAAAGCCTTTATTTCTTGTTGATCTTTTGCTTAGATGATCTGTCCATTTCAGTGAGGGGAGTGTTAAAGTCCCTACTATTATTATATTATTGTCTATGTGTTTCTTTGATTTTGTTATTAATTGGTTTATGTAGTTGGCTGGTCCCACGTTAGGGGCATAGATATTTAAAATTGTTAGATCTTCTTGTTGGACAGTTCCTTTGAGTATGATATAGTGTCCTTCCTCATCTCTTATGATAGTCTTTTGCTTAGAATCTAATTGATCTAAGGATTGTCACCCCAGCTTTCTTTTGGTGTCCATTAGCATGGTAGATTGATTTCCACCCCTTCACTTTAAATCTGCAGGTGTCTTTGGGTCTAAAATGAATTTCTTGTAGACAGCGTATAGATGGGTCTTGCTTTTCTTAATCCATTCTGGTACCTGTGTCTTTGGATTGGGTCATTTAGCCCATTTACATTCAGGGTAACACATTCAGAGCAGTGGCCCGACTGTGGCTTGGATCATGGTTTAAGGTAACCCCGAGCTGAGAGCCCTCTCCTTGGCTCTGTCTCTTCAGCCCGCTTCCCTGCTCCAATACCTGGAAGCTCTGCCACACTCTGGCACCCCCCATCTTTCTGCGACCCTGTGGGTACTGAGACCACACTGTGCCCGTGAGGGCTCCACCCCCCACTTAGCCTCAGGAGCAATGTCAGTCTGTGGAGAAGACTTCTAGAAGTTCTGATTTTGTGCTCTGCTGCTCTACTGCTTGCCGGGAGTCAGCCCCTCCCCCGCAGTCAATCTTCCCATCGTTTTGGATTCACTTCTCCGCACGTCCTACCTTCTGGAAAGTGGTCACTTTTCTGTTCCTAGAATTGCTGTTATTCTTCTCTTCGATCCCCTGTTGAGTTTGTAGGTGTTCAGAATGGTTTGATAACTATCTAGCTGAATTCCTGGGAGCAGATGAAATTTAGGTCTCCTCCTCCTCCTCCATCTTGCTTCTCCCCTTCTCTCATTTTCTTCTTAGACTAGTTAAAGTTCTGTTGATTTTGTTTGTCTTTTCTGAAAAGTAAGCTGTCCCAAGAGCCTGGGTGGCTCGGTTGGTTCAGTGTCTGCCTTCAGCTCAGGTCATGATCCCGGGGTTCTAGGATTGAGTCCCGTATTGGGCTCCTTCTCAGTACGGAGTCTGCTTGTCCTTTTCCCTCTTACCCTCCCCATCTCTTGTGTACCCTCTCCCTGTCTCTGAAATTAAAAATATAAAGATTTTATTTATTTGTCAGAGAGCATGCCCACAAGCAGGGAGAGCAGCAGGCAGAGGGAGAAGCAGGCTTCCCTTTGAGCCAGGAGCCCAATGTGAGACTTGATCCCATGATCCTGGGATCATGACCTGAGCTGAAGGCAGATGCTTAATTGACTGATCCACCCAGGCATCCCTGTTCTCTATTTCATTTGTTTCTGCCCTGATGTTTGTTATTTCTTTCCTTCTGCCACCTTCTGATTTAGTTTATTTTTCTTTATAATTTCTAACAGTTGGTTAACAGGATCAAACGTGGTTTTACATGAGGCAGAGGGTTTGGGGTTTCTTTCTTCTTTTATTAGGCTATAAAGTGTAAGCTGCAGGTGCCCCAGTAATCCTGGGAACCAGGCTCAAGGTACTGACAATGGAAGAGAACTAAAGAATTCTGAAAGGACTAACAATGATGCTTACAGCTTGGTGCTTGAGAACATGGCCCAAGAGAATGCATCTCCTCCTCATCTGTCGTAAGTGAGGTGAGGGACATGCGCATACAGGAACGAAATATGTCCTGAATGGTTTGGCATTTCCTCCTCCCTGGTCTAGTCCAGCAGTCCATGGTACAGTGAGGAAAGTAATGGCTCAGGTAGTATGTCTTGGGTTTTTTCCATGAAACTATGTGTAGTCAATTTAAATGAATGTCCTTTATTCTGGGACTTTGTTCTTTCTACATTTGGCGGGTTTAAATAGTATTTTGTGAACCGGTGCTAGCATATTTGTTGGTGTTGCCATTCTTGCTTCGGCAAAGGAAAAAGTTGGCCATTCTCTTTTAGCCCCAAAATCTTTTTAAGAAAATGTTTCAGGGCAGGAGATCTAAGTTCAGAGTAGCCACAGATTAAGCTCTATGTACTTCATGAAGGTATCAGCGGCTGAGACACTCAAGGCTGTCCCTCTTCCCAACCTACCCTCCATTCTAGACCCTCTGACCCTTCTCTACACCCAACTGCCTTGTTCTGGATTCCTCCTTTTTGGCTGATGTGACCTTTGGACCACCTGCTGGGTTCTTGATTCTGCCATCATCCCTGTGTGCTGACCTTCAGAGGTACTTTTTTTCATAGGCTGCTCCTCAGTAGCCAGTCTGAACCTTGTCCCAGGTCCTAGAAGCCCAGCCCAGGACCCATGGCCAAATTCCTCATACGGAGCCTCAGGAGTCAGTCTGTTTGTATATTTCCCAATCTGATGATTTTATATGTTATTGATTAAATTTCCTTCCGGGTAGCATTTTGGGCATTTGGCATGCCTTTCCTGGATAGCAGGCATTCCCCAGAGCACTGAGGACAGGAAGACTGTGTCAGTCTTGGACAACACTGTACAAAAATGTGTTCATGGAGGCGAACACACGTGTTCCTGTGTCCAAAGAAAGGGCAGGCTGCCCCTATGGGACACGCAGTCACAAACGTAAACACAGTGTGGGCACTGGTGTGTATGTTGAGCTGACGGGAGAGCTGTAATCACGGTCCCACTTTGCTGTTCATAGTTGTGAGTTTTTAGTTAAGTCACTACAAGTAGGGGCCTCATTTTATGGATGAATAAAGTAGAATTTGGGCTGACGTCTCTCCCTGAGGCTCTTTCTAAGTCTGCAGTCCTCTCACAGTGTGCTTGGCTTGAGGTCTTCTATCACCTCTGAGAACTGCAGTTGGAAATCGCTTGTCCTGGTGCGGTTAGGATGGAATCACCTCCGGATGGGACCGAACTGATTAGCCTCCAGCTTGGGTGACTGCGACGGAGTCTGAGATGAGGAGAACCTGGCTGTGGCTCTCAAGGGCTTTTGATTTCTTCTCTCCCCTCCGACACCCCTCCCCACTGCCCCGCGGCTCCCCCTTCAGTGGGCGTCAAATTCCGACCCGGAGGATTCTCGTGTCATTTCAGATGTGCCGGTTTGTTCTCTTTCAGCAGCTCTTGCTCTCATGGAGGGCTGGGACTGGATCTTTTCAAGCGCTGTGCTGGTAAAATGTTTCATAAATGGCTCTCTGGAAAAGAAAAAAGTTCCAGTTTATAGCATTTACAGATTTCTGAGGCGTAAAAAGGCTCCCGCCATGGCCAATTTCAAGCTACCAACGGGATGTCAGTGGGGCCAGAAAGAGATGGGCATAGCCGGCTCACAGGAGCCAGCATGAGCCAGGAGGAGCTGGCGTCAGCGCCGTCTGGGGCTTGGAGTACAGACAGCACGGGGCCGGGCTCACATAGGAGGTTCTCAGGAACTTCTTGCTCCATGGTACCTCTACCCGCAGGCTGAGCAGGGAAAGGGAGGACAGGGAGAAGGGGCTGCCACACCCACCTCTTCGGGCATTTGCTGTTAGCACCCGTGAAAAGAGATCCTTCCCTAGATGACTTTCTATCTTCTGTCGGTGGCCAGGTGGTCTTTCTCAAATACATCTGGGGTCATGTCACCTTCACAAATCTTCAGCAGCTCCCCATTGCCTACAAGATGAATTCTAAATGCTTTTGTGTGGCATCGTTCAAAGTCCTTTAGGGTCTGATGCTCACCAGCCTTATCAGTCCCACCACCAGCCTTCCTTGCCATGGACTCCATGACCCACCCGTTCTACACTTTCCATCCACTTCAAAGATCATGGTTTTAAGACTCCTGATCTCAGTAGGTGTGATGGTCTTTGTTTCACTTGCCTTTCTTCCATTTACCAACTGGAGAATCCTTACTTATGCTTAAGGGCTCACTATGTGTTACCTCCTTTATGGAGTCAGCTCTGACATTACTTGGGCAGTTAGACTCTCCCTGAATTGCTCCTTGCAATCTTTATTTATTTTTTGCAGGATTTTATTTATGTGAGAGATTGAGAGACAGAGAGAGAGAGAGAGAGCGCAAGTGAGCACACACAAGCTGGGGGAGGGGCAGAGGGAAAGGGAGAAACGGACTCATGGTTGAGCAGGGAGCCTGATGCGGGGCTCAATCCCAGGACCTGGAGATCATGACCTGAGCTAAAGTCAGATGTCCAACTGACTGAGCCCCCCAGGCGCTCCTCCTTGCAGTCTTTACATAACTCTATTAGAGCATCAGTCCCTCTGCATCGTACATCATACATCAAACATAAATGTTTATCAGCAGTGAGCTCTTTGAGGGCAAAGAATTTTCCTTATTTGTTTATCCCTCACACTCAGTGCTATGCGTGCCCATAGCGGTATGCACTGGCTGTGTGTTAGATCCATAACCAGAGAGACAATCGGACTTCCCCTCTCTTTACTCTCCCCATCTCTGATTCAACTGCATAATTCGGAACTGGTAGCTGTTTCAATTCTTCCCTCCCCACCTGTGCTTAAACCAATACTAAAAAGTCATATTTGGTTGACTGTTGTCCTTTCAGGCAGGCGAAAGTGGCAATTCAACCCTTTCTTTCTTATCAACCGCTGCATGTGTCAGAGCATTTGAATATGGTGTGTGTGGGAGCTCTGGCTCTCTGGTGACTTCTTTCGATTTAATTAGTCTGACATTCTGTGATAATCCCCCTTGGATGTCCCTGGCTCCCCCACCCCCACCCCGTCCCCACCCATCCCCACCCCCCGCCTCCACTTGTGTATCCTATTCAGGCTCCTGCCTTCATCAGCACAAGACCAACCGCTCAGCTCAGCCTGTAGCATAATTCACTGCTTGGCTCTCAGAAATGAACTTTTACTCCCATGGAGCTGCTTTTAGCATTAACGTTGGCCTGAGAGAGCTCAGAAAGTTTATCTTGGAGCCAGCATGGGGTCCGTTCCTCCAAGTCAAATATTTCTCTTTAAAACTAGAATGAGCTTTCGTGTGGCACTACCAATGGCTTCCTGAAATATTGGTATCTCTTTAAACATTAACATTTAGTTACAGTGCTGAAGGCTTTCTGGAGAGTTTTTAAGTCTCCCTATTTCTCCTCTGAATAAGCAGGGCTTTCCTTTCATTTCAGAGCATGCAGTCTCTCTGTTTGGGAGGGGAAATGCATTGAAATAGCTCAATCCTGGGTTAATCCAACAGCCATTTATTTTCAGTCCATCCTACAGGATTTTCCAAATGAGGTAGAGAGGCCACTTTAGAAACGATCCAGAAATTCCAAGTGGTACCCCTGTAGCTTCTGGTCTTTGGGATGCTAGGAAAATTCTAGGGAGTTTAATGGTCTCCTTCAAACCCCTAGGCCAGGCTACATTGTTATTATTTTATCCACATCCTATTTCTCTTACTATTTTGGAATAAAAACATAGCAGTGAATGGAGAACTTTCGTCTTTATCAGCAGCCTAAGATGGAATGGGGGTAATCTGTAGCTTGGGTTTATTCAACACTGATTGATACATACCCTGGACCAGGAATTATTCTGTCCACTGGAGATACAGAGATGAGGCATGGCCACTGCCAATGAGAAATTCACATCGGAAGAGATGGACAGGCCAACAGAGAAGTACAGTTGAGGCACATTAATGGGATATCTGGAACCCATAGCAGAGGACACTTAGCTCCTTGAAAAATACTGGAGAAGTTGTCGGGGAGTTTCTACAACTGATGCAGATTGGAAGGAGCACTCACAGCACCTTGAGGGGTGGGTGGGAGTCTGGGGAGGCTTGATCACAGGAACACAGGAGTGGGGGCATTGGGGAGAAGGCTGGAAGGGTCTTTGGGACCACACTCTGAGAGGTTTTTCATGCAGTTCTAAGGAAACTGGATCTATTCTGTTGGTGTTGTAGCTATGGTAGGATGTGAAACAGAGTAAGGGTCTACTCTGGTTTGAACTTCTAGAAGATAATGGGCAGTGGTATGGCAGAGAGAGGAGTAGAAGCCAGTTTAGAACACTGTGATGACAGATTCAGAAAAGAAATGATCTGGGTCTCAGTGAAGTCAATGGCACCAGAGAGGACAGAGGGAATTGTCTGCAGCTGCTGATTAGGATCACCATGGAGGGGCTCGGAGGGTGACATTGGTGACAGCAGCCATCAAACAGCATGACTGCTGAGGAACCTATGCGTCATCAGGAGGGGATATGGGAATCGTGGTGTCCCAGTGATTCACCTAGGGGAGGTGGGAAGAGGTGTTTGTGGATGAAAGGGCCACGAGGTTGTGTGGCTGAACATTTACTCTCTTTAAATACCCACAGGCTCACCCATAGTCCCAGTTCCCTTGCGGTTAGGTGGGGCCCTGTGACTAGTTCTAGCCAATGACCTATATGCAGAAGTTAGAGGGGGCATGTGGCCGATTCTGCCCAATGACCTATAAGCGGAAGTTAGGTGGGGCCAGGTGACTGGGTCTGGTCAATGACCAATATGCAGAAGTTAGAGGGGGTGTGTGACTAGTTCTGGCCAGTGACCTATAAGCGGAAGTTAGGTGAGGCTGAGACTGGCTCTGGCCAATGACATGTAAGTAGAAGTTAGGTGGGGCCATGTGATTAGTTCTGGCCAATGACCTATGAGCGGAAGTTATCTATGATGCTTCCAGCATGAACCAAGAGCTGGCTCATCCCTTGCCACAGTGTCTTGAAAACCATGTCTTCCTGATGTAGCTATAAGAGGCAAGTCCCCTGCATCTGTGAGTCACCGCTGGAAAGGAAACTGCTCTGGGGAATTGCCAGATTCACGGTGAAATTTGCATGAATAAGAAATGAATTTTTATTGCTAAGCCACAGAGATTTTAGGGCTCTTTGTTACCATGGTATAACCTCTCCTATCCTGACAAAAATGCCTCCTGCTCCTCTAAGTCTAGTCCAGCCTGGGGGAGCTGGGATGAGGCCAGTCCTGTGACTGCAGTATTTTAGCTCCTTGACCACAGGCATCGGAAGAGTGTTTGGAAGGAGCCCCCTGACAGAGGCATGCTTCCCTGTCTCAGGACACTTTGGCTCCCCTTCGCTGGTGACTATGACAGTTTCCTTAAGCAGGCAGCCCCTTGGGAGAAAAGAAATGATTATATGGTGAAATGCCAGAGTCCTTCATGATGCCCGAGAGATTGACAGCAATTCTTAGTACTCCTGGAGTATGTGTCATCCTGAGAAAGCATAAATGTATTACAAGCCTCTGGGGGCAGGATGAAAGCTTCTCCGGTCATCAATAGTATATGCCTCTTGTCAAGCCCGAGGCGGAGAAGGAAGCCCTGGTGGGAAGGGGATTCATAATGACTGCGGAGGAGGAACGGCTAAGGAACCCGGGGATGCTGGGTCTGGAGCAGAGAGGACTTGGTGGGGGGTTCCACGATTGCGTCTTTAAAAATTCAAGGGCTATTATGTGAAAGAGAGCAGATTTATTTTCTGGTGGCCCTGCAGGGCAGAGATAGACCAGCGGATGGGCGTTACATGGAGACGGATCCCAGCTCACTGGAATGATAAACAGGCGACAGACCGACGTGCCGGAAAATGGACTGTTAGGGCTGCCTCGGTGGGTGGTGGGTCCCCATCACTGCAAGTGCTTCATCACAGGCTGGAAACCCACTTGGTAGAAGTTGCTGTGATAGAGGGAGACGTGAAGGAGGCGACAGGTCAGGGCTTAACTACCTGTCCAATTTTCACTCCTTCCACCCTAAGGCCATGTGCTCTGGGACAAGACAAGCATCTTTGCTGAACTGGTTGTTTTAATTACGAATAATAACAAGTCCTACCTCTGATTTGCTTTAGAAAGATACATGATGTGAGATATATTTCCAGGCTGATTTTGAGGAAATATGAATGATAACACCATCATCCAGCACTGCCCTCCTGGGACCTCACATCTATCGGATACTTATCCTGGCCCCAGGCACCATGCTCTGCACATCAGCTCATTTGACCTGGACAGGAACCATTTGAGACAAGATGTTCTCTGTATTTTACACAAGAAAACAGGATTGGAGCGACTTGCCCAAGGTCACACGGACAGAATGTGCCCAACCTGGGACTCCAGTTAACTTCAGTTGATGGCATGTCTGGCTCTGGACTCTAAACTCTTACGTACTCAGCTTGTTAGAGGGCTTCAAGTTCAAAAGAGAAGATGCGTGTGTGGCCACTCTGAAGGTTTATGTAAAGAGTGTCCTTGGGTGGACAACTGGTCCATCTGGATGGTTCTGCTGAAATTGATTTTCCTTTTAATATCAGGATATTAAAATCTCCTTCCATCATCATTATGTGGGCTATTCTGATGGGCATGGCGGATGCTTTATGATGGATACGTTCTAGTTCCCTTTTGCTGCACAATGAACGATCCCCAAAATGTAGTGACTTACAAAGACCATCATTATTTCATTATTATTTCTTATGCTGCTGGAGGTTAGCTGGGCTCAGCCAGGGACTTGTGTTCAGGATCTCCCACGTGGTTGTAGTCAGGTGACGGCGGGGCTGGAGTCCTCCGAAAGGCTTCCTCGCTGCATGTCTGTGTGGTGTCGTTGCTGTTGGCTGGGACAACCCAGGTGGCCTGGGCTTCCCCGCAGGATGGTGACTGTTTCAAGAGTGAGCATCCCAATAGACCAGGTGTTTTTTTGACCTCACCTGGGACGTCACAGAGCATTCCTTCCTCCAGAGTCATAGATGCTCCCAGATTCAAGAGGAGGGACCACAGACTTCCACAACCCAATAGAAGGGCTGAGAGGCACATGGGAATAGGTGGTGTTATTATGGAAATCTTGAAGAAGTACAGTCTACCATTGGCTGATAGGATGCATTAATTCAAGACCTCTTCTTGGGTGAGTAGTAAATGAAAAGCTAGAAGAGAAAGGGCTGAGAATCTCTACACCATTTCCATTGTGTGCTTGTTTCATTTTAAAGAAAACCATTCTAGTCGGTATCTCTTATACGTTTTTATTAACGGAAGCATTGGCTTTCAGCCAGGCCTGTCCCTAAATGGACTATATTCTGTTACATATTTATGTATAGAAATGACTATCCCATAGCGTACAGAGGCAAAATTAACAGTTATGTCATTTTCTGCCCAAAGATTTTTTGCTATAGAGTATTCTATGGACATTTGTTGACTGATTTGAAGAAATTTCTTTATTCTTTTAATACTTTAAAATGTGTGTGTGTGGAGGGGGTGGGGGGGACATTGGTCATGATTTCTCCAGTGGGGAGGCAGTGTCTGTGAGAAAATGCAGGAACTGTGGCAGGTTTGTATAACACGGCTCTCCCCTTTGGGAAATTGTCCTTAACTTTATGCCTCGGGTGGTCCTACAAGGAACTGAAGAGGCCTGGATTCTCTTTGACTGAAGTGTATTCTGGGGAAAATGTGGTTAGGGGTGAGAGATTAAGCATCACGCTTGGGTCTTTTAGTTCATGTTCTTTTTTTTTTTTTTTTAAAGATTTTATTTATTTATTTGAGAGAGAGAGAGAGATCACAAGCAGGCAGAGAGGCAGGCAGAGAGAGAGAGAGGGAAGCAGGCTCCTTGCTGAGCAGAGAGCCCGATGCGGGACTCGATCCCAGGACCCCGGGATCATGACCTGAGCCGAAGGCAGCGGCTTAACCCACTGAGCCACCCAGGCGCCCTAGTTCATGTTCTTGATGGAAAGAATTCTAAGAGAATCTGGGCAAGGAGCTGGGCATCATGTCACCTGCTGTTGAATCTTGACAGCTGGGTTTTACGTGCCTACCAGGCTACGTGCATCAGAGAGGAAGAAGCAAACAGAAATAAAACTGCAAGTGTGAGACACCATCTTGCTTCTTCAGGGCATCTTAGTGGCTCCCCATGGCGCCACCTTCCCCTTGTTGTTGACATTGTGCAGGCTCCAACTTCTGGGGCTGACAGTGTTCAGGCTTAGGTTCCCCACTTCTTGTCTCTCCAATCCTGTGGAATCCATGCTGGTGGCGTGCCTCATAAGCGCTTTGGTCTGCAAAGCAGTGCCTTTCGGAATTCACCTCAGTGCTTGGGGCAATGAGGAAGAACTGGTTAACTCTGAGTCACGGACCAGAGTCAGACTAGGGGTCCACAGGGCCACCGAGGCAGAGAAAGGGCAGGCTGCATGGAATGTTGCTGTGTCCACCCAGAGAGAGACTACTTGCAAAGCACACACATGGAGATAGAAAGCGAGTGGAACTTTTGTAAAGGAAGGTGAATGTGAATCTCTTATGTGCCCAACACTGAGGTCCAAAGAGGAGAGAGAAGTGAAGACTGAAGGAGACCAGTGCTTTATAAGAATTGTTTTAAGTTTTTATTTTTTTATTTTTTTCATTTTTTAAAATTTTATTTATTTGACAGACAGAGATCACAAGTAGGCAGAGAGGCAGGCAGAGAGAGAGGAGGAAGCAGGCTCCCTGCTGAACAGAGAGCCCGATGTGGGGCTCGATCCCAGGACCCTGCAATCATGACCTGAGCCAAAGGCAGAGGCTTAGCCCACTGAGCCACCCAGGTGCCCCAAGAATTGTTTTAAGTTTCTTAGAATGGCAGTCTAGAGAAAAAACTGGAATTTATAAAACACATATATGAGACATAAATTTCATATATGTTCACACACATACTACACACATGTCTCATGCATGTTTACATGTACATGTATACAACCTGAAAACACACACTCATAGTCCACACATAGAAATACATACATACGTAGAAATAATGGACACGGATCTGTTTTTGAGGGGAGGGTGTCACTTATATTACCTTCCCTAAAGATCTTTTACTCTGCCATAGACTCCCTTAAGACTCACCACTCCTTCCCTCTCTCCCTCTTCCTTCCTTTTTAATCTTATTGTAGAAAATTTCAAACATACGCAAAAGTAGAGGTAATAGTGTAATAAACTTTGATAAAGAGCTCCTTTAAATACCTGTTCTTTGGAACATTTACAATAGAGTTCAATTTATAAAAACATTGCCTGGGAAGTTTGGAAAGAGTCCTCCTTGTGTAAAGTGAAGAATAAATATATTTTATAGAATTATTCTCAGAAGGTATGTGTACATGATGAAACTATGGAGACCTTCTGACCAGTATAAATCAGAAAATCCCATAGAGTAGCAACACCAGAAAGGCTCATTGTCTTAAACATTTTTTTCTTTAATTTGGATTTCATCAGAAACTACATCTAAGGAGAAGCACTGCCAGTGTTTGTTTAGGCCAATGGTTTTGGCCAGTTTTTACAGTGTGTGACATGTGATGCAAGTGACCGGGTATTTCTGTGAAATGATCAAGTGGAAAGGTTTTGTTCCGCACCAAATTATCTAATGGCTTCACAGAATAAATCAGAATTCAAGCCTGATTTAGACCGCCTTCCACCCCACTGCTGTGTGGCCCAGTGAGGAAGGAAGACATATCTGGAACTAGAAGTTGGAAGTTCTGACTGGGATTATCAGCCATCCAGGGGCCAAGGTGGGTTGAGCTGAGCCTGGCTGTGGGCCTCCACTTACGAGGGATCCCCAAGGCAGAACTGAATTCCTAGACTTGGAAATGATGGCCAAGAGTAGACTTGACTCATAGTTGGGGAGTTGACCATTCAAAGAGAAGTGTTGCTTCTGAGGGATACCTCTAGTGATGGGGGGGAGGGCAGGAGCTAAGGAGATGAGGAGGATAGATAGCAAGGAGGAGGAGGACAGACGGTCCAGGATGAAGTCTGTGAACCAGGCAAAGGTGTGAGAAAGCTGTTCTTAGTGGACTGTTTCCACAGCAGGCAAGGACCCTGCAAACGTTGAGCCACAGTGAAGCAGTGGTCATTGTCATCTGCATGGCACCATCTTGGGGGGGTGCACAGGGCATGGTTCTCACATTGTTGCATATGAAAGTCCCTGGGGAGCTTTAACACACCCCCATATTCCCAGGCCGTACTCCAAACAAATCAGAGGTATTGGCACTGGACCCAAGGGGGGTCCAGTGTACAACCAAGTGAGAAGAAGTGACATAGAGTGCCAGGGCCTGAAGGTGCTGGGTCTTTCCTGCCACTAACACTTACAAGTTATATGATCTTGGACAAACCACTTAACACCTCTAGTTGTCCAGCGAGAACTTGAAGGGCTTGGACTAAATGATCTCACTGGTGGTTGAAACAATGACCCCTAACTTCTTTGTGAGGTGGGGTCTGTGTCCCCTCCCCCTGAATCCGAACTCTATGAACTCTGTCCCCACTGCGTCCTGTCCAGATTCCTGACCCACACTGTCCTTGGGCATAATAAGATGGGTGCTTTACTTTCTGAAGCTTTGGACTGTTTTGTTACGCAGCAGCAGATAACCAAGACAGTCGCTCAGCATTGCCATTTAAGGGATATCAAGAGAATGACAGTGTAACGGGGGGGTGGACTTTAAACAGGTGGACTCTGGAGGAAGATGGACTAGGTTCAAATACTGGCTCTTTGAATTAGGGCACATTACTGACCCTTTTTATGTCTGTCTCGATTCCCTCCTTAGAAATGGGGTACTAATAATAACCTCCCTCGTGAGGTTGTCATGTAGATTAAATAACCTCATATATTTAAAGAGGGGGAGCCCTCTTGTGTGTCTGCAGTGATTTTAATGAGGGTGATAAGGAATTGGCTTAGCCTTGGTTTATCCGTAATCTGCAAGATGTCAGAGTGGAGCCCAGAGGTGCAGGGTCGGTGGGGCTGCCGCACAGGCCGGGCGTGACCTGCGTCGCGTTTGCCCAGCCTCCGTCCCATGTTGCTAAGTACTACCAGGGACCTACATTGTTCTTAGCTATTCAGCAGGTGTTCAAACGCACCTTGGAGCTGTGTATCATGTCTCTGGACCTGTCACTGTCACATTGCTCAGAAATTGGATTCTGCAGAGTGGAAACATGTGGCTTGTTGGCAAGGCAACTGGTTCAGAGCAGGGACATTTCCAGGCTGAGAGAGATCGCCTTTGTCAATTGGGTTACAGACCTCATAAAAATCTGTTTGTTTGTGTTCTTTTCTGGATGCTCAGAGACATCAGGCCACCCCGAGCTGCAAGGGGAGAGTGCGCTCCGCAAATGGGTGTCTCCAGCTGCCCTCCTTTCTTTGTCCATCTTGGCTCTAAAGCGAGCCTCCGGCCTTCTCATTTGGGAGAGTGCCCAGACCTGGCGATGCTGGGATAGTGTCTCATGGTGTCACGCTGCAGTGGGAGGGCCCAAAGCCCAGGGTGCTTCTGACTTTCCTATTGTTGCCTCGAGGTAGATGGAGAGATTCAGGAAAGGGTTTGCAGCTCCTATACTCCGGTGCATGGTGTCATCAATTTCCATTTAAAAACCAGAAGGGTAACCCTCTAAAATATCGAGTTTTTGGTGTGACAAATAGAAATTTATGGCACAAGGGTTAACTACTGAACTGTTAAAGTCTGTCAGCAATGCCATCATGAATGAAATGAGAGACTAGGAAAGTTGAAAAAGTGAACGTGCTTTGGGTGGCAGCATGGGATTTGGTGGACGATGGCAAATTCTTGGTTAAAGGCTGGCTCTGCCATTTGCGGCCCCTTGATCTTGAACAAGTTAACCTTTTTTTTGAGCTTCCACTTCTATGTAAGAAAGACAAGGATGATGACATCGTATCAGAGCACTGTTGTGAGGGTCAGAGAGGATCAAGTCTGTGCAAAGAGCTTTCTCCAACCATAAAGCTTGGGGCTCCTGGGTGGCTCAGTCAGGACCTTTGGCTCAGGTCCTGGGATCCAGTCCTAGCTCAGTGGGGAGCCTGCTTCTCCCTCTCCCTCTGCCTCTCCCACTCCCCCAGCTTGTGCTCTCTCTGTCTGTCAAATAAATAAACAAAGTCTTAACAAACAAACAAACAAACAAACAAACCCCATAAGGCTTGACACGTGTCCAGCTGTATGGAGGGGGTCAGGATGCCTTCATAAATGATTCTTACACCTGGTTGTCAAGGTCATATAATGTCCCTTCCTTCCTTTATTTTTTAACTCACTCAGTCATTCCTTTATTCCATGAATTTATCAAGCATGTACTGTGTGTCAGGCACTGGACCAGTTGCTGGGAATATAATGAATGAACAAAACCATAAAAGGTCCCTGACTCTCTGAACTTAATTCTGGTGGGTAGAAACACAGATAAAATAAATAGGTCAAATGTGGTATATTCGACAGTGATAAAAGAAGTACGTTACCTAGAAAAATAACACAGGGAAGGGGCATGGGGTCCTATGGGATGGGGAAAACTATTGTTGTAAATACCATGTTGGGGAAAACCCCACAGAGAATGAAGACTTGAAAGAGGTGAGGAAGAGAGCCATGACTTTACCTGGTGGAACAGCTTTCCAGCCCAAGCAGATGGGATCTGTAAATGCACCTGGTGACTTTGAGAAAGGGCAAGGAGGCCAGGTAGGTAGAGTGAGGACAGGGTGAGAGGAAGGGGGTGCGGCTTGTTGGTTTCGGGGACCAGCTCATCTAAGGCCTCATTCCAACACCTTTGGCTTTTTCTCTGAAGGGATGGGAAGCCCATGGAAGGCTTGGAGCAGGGAAAGGAAATGATCCTATTTAGTTTTAAAAACTGAAATAAAAAATTCGAAAACAGCATTATTGAGATAACAGTGACATGTAGTAAACTATACATATTTAGAGAGTATGATTTGATAATTAAAAACTTTTAATTATGATAAAATACTCATAATAAAATTTTCCATCTTAACTGTTTTTATGTGTATAGTTCATTAGTGTTAAGACCGTTCATGTTGTATGACTGATATCAACTTGCAAAACTAGATCTCTGCACCCATCAAACAACAACTCTCCATTCGCCCTTGCCCTAGCTGCTGGCAACCACCATCCCCCTTTTTGAATATGAACTTGACTATACTAGGAATCTCCTCAAAGTGGAATCCTATGGAATTTGTCTTTTTGTGACTGTCTTATTTCACTTAGCTTAATGTCTTTAAGGTTCATTTGCATTGTAGCAGATGTCAGAATTTCAGGCCTTGTAGAGGAATAACATTCCATTGTTTGTACGTACCACATTTTGTTTATTCATCTGTCAGTGCTTCTGTGGTTTAACTGTTATGAATAACGCCACTATGAACACGGTGTACGATCACCCGTTGGAGATCATGCTTTCAATTCTTCTGGGTATAAATCCCGATGTGGAATTGCTGGATCATGTGGTCATTGTATTTTTAATTTGTTTTAGGAGCCAGCATACTTTTTTCCACAGTAACCACACCACCTTACCTTCCCACCGACAGTATGCTAGGCTTCTGACCTTTCCACGTCCTCACCAAGTCTTGATATTTTTCTACACTTGTTAATTTTTTTTGTAGTAGCTGTACTAACAGGTATGGGGTGGTATCTCATTGTAGTTTTGATTTGTGTTTCCCTAATGATTAGTGGTGTTGGACATCTTTTCATGTGTTGGCTGGCCATGGTATACCTTCTTTGGAAAAAAAATGTCCGTTCAACTCCTTTGCCCAATTTTTAACTAGATTGTTTGTGTAGTTTTTTTTGTGGTCCAATTGTACAAGTTCTTTATATATATTGAATATTAATCAGATCAGATATATAGATATTACTCTCATTCTATAGGTTGCCTTTTCACACTATGGATGGCATTGGGTCTTTTAACACAGATGCTTTTTACTTTTGGTGTAGTCTCATTCATTTACTTTTGTTTCTGTAGCCCATGGCAATTTGAGAACTTCTGGCATGTGTATATTTATATAAATATATTTATATATATAAGTACATAAATCTGCACATATATAATCATATACAAAATTATATATAATATATGATCTGCATATATCATATATGAATTATATATAATCTATATTATAATATAAATATATAACTATAAATATACAATAAAATATATTATAATCTCTATGTATTATATAAAATATATAACATAGATTTTATGTATAATATATATATTTTATAATACATATATAAAGTATATTATATAACATCTATGATATATAAATATATGTAATCTCCATCACTACAATCAAGATAATCAGCATATCCAGTACTCCCACAAATATCCTCATGCTTCTTTGTGATTTCTCCCTTCTGCTCCTGCCTTCCTCCTCTCCTGTCACCTGTCCCTAGTTAGCCTTGATCTGCTTTCTGTCATTATAGATTTCCTAGAATTTTATGGAATGGAATCATACAGTATGTGTCCTTCTTTTGCCTGATCTCTTTCCCACAGCATAATTGTTTTAAGGTTCATCCATGTGGTACCAAGAGTTTGTTCCTGTTTTTTGCTGAGCATTATTCCATTGAATGGGCATACTACTATTGGTTTATCCAGTTTCTCTGGATCTTTGGGTTATTTCCAGTTTTTGGCTATTAACGGTGAAGCTTTTCTGAACATTCCTGTACAAGTCTGGTGTGGGTATCTGCTGTCTGTCCTCTGGGGTGAATACCTAGGAGTATAATGTTTAGATCATATGGTGGATACAGGTTTAACTTCTTAAGAAGTCATCAGACACCTTCCCAATGTGGGAACTCCTCTTGCAAGTTTGAGAGATCCATTTGCTCCATATACTTACCAACATATGGCACGATCTGTGATTTTAATTTTAGTTATTTCTAATAAGTGGGTAGTAGAGGTCTGTTCAAATCATTTGCCTAGTTTTTATTTTTATTTTTAAAGATTTTATTTATTTATTTGAGAGAGAGAGAGGGGGCACGAGCTGGGGAAGTGGGGAGGAACAGAGGGAGAGGGATAAGCAGATTTCATCCTGAGTGTGGAGCCTGATGCAGAGCTTGGTCCCATGACCCTAAGCTCATGACCTGAGCTGAAATCAAGAGTGGGACGCTTAAGCAACTGAGCCACCCAGGCGCCCCTGCCCAGTTTTTAAATTGTGTTATTTCCTTATTTTTGATCTTTGAGAGTTCTTTGCATATTCTGGATACAAGTCTTTTGTTGGATATATGCTTTGCAAATATTTTCTCCTGGTCTGTGGCTTTTTAAAAAAATTTGATTTTAACGATGTCTTCTGAAGATTGGATCTTAATTTTGACAAAATCAATTTATTCTTTGATGGATTTGTTTTTTCAAGGTGTTATCCATCATCCAAGTTCTGTTTTCAGAGGGTCCCTCTGGCTGCTCTGTTGAGAACGGAGTCAGAGGTGTACAGAGGTGGAAATATGGAGACCAGTTAAAAGACTATAACAAGAAGACATGCTTGGGGTGATGATGGTTTAGACCAGGATTGTGGTAGTGGCGGTGATGAGAAGAGGAGGGATTGTTGTATATCTTGAAGATAGAGGCCATGGGTGGGATATTCTGATGGACTGGATGTGAGATGTGAGAGAAAGAAGAGTCTGAGGGTCTGGCAGGATGGTGTTTCTTACCTGAGATGGGAAGGCTATCAGCAGAGCAGTGAGGGCAGAGACGGGCGGCTTGGTGTCTGACATGTTAAATTTGAGGTGACTCTTTGACATCCGAGGTGAAATAGGCACTTGGCCACAGGGGTTTGAGCTTACTGTGATTCAGTCTCTGGTCATGCCAGATTTTGGGTCATCCCCTGACATTTCTCTTCTCAACTTACATCCTTCGCTGAACTTGTCAGTTCTTGTTTGGGAGCTTATTCACTACCCACATAAGTTCTGACTCACGTAGACAGTTCGTAATTCAAGCTCAAGACCACAGCCTGGATGGGTTCCATGTCTGTCCCTCAGCTACACCTAATCCCATTTGTCCTTCCCAAGCCTGCGACAGTGTGGGAACTGACAGCTGTATAACTTTCCATGTATGTCTTTGTAGTGGGTGGAGATTTTCAGGCCTTGCTGATTTTGGGGAAGAAAAGTCAAGGAATGCCTCTAGCTCTTTCCCTCATTGCTCTGACATCCGTCTCTCCAGTAGTTGGAATTATTCTCATTCGTAGATTTACAACTGGAGGCTGACACTAAGTCTGTCCGGCTCTTGAAGGTGGATTCTGGCCACATGACCAAAGGGAGGCGTAACCACATTCTCCTTGGTCCCGCAGATGACCCTCCTTTCTGCCAGGCAGCAACCCTGGAATGATGCTGTTCATTAGGTGTGGACTTGGATCCATTCTCAACTGCCCAGAGATTTTTCTTGAGATGCTTCAGAGTCTCCGTTTTAAGAAAAAAAAAAAAATGTCATCTTTAAGGAAGACCGTCACTAGCTTTAATATATTATCGAGGCCAATACATGCCTTTTTGGACCTTTGGGCAAGTGAAACAGCAGATCCACCCGTGGTCCCCACCTGCGGCATGGCATTTCCAACAGGTGCATGGGCGTGAGTTTAATATTTCAAAGATTGTAGATGCAGTGATCCCAGATTTAATGCTAGGCTCCCTTCAAAAAGCCAGTTCCTTTTAGGATTTTTTTCTTATCTTCTCATTTTTTTCCCTCCAGATTTCTCCCTATTGTACTACATACAAAATAGTTCAAAAAGAGAAGTTTCTCAGCGGTGCTGATTTTCGTTATTCCTTACTTTGTCTCAGCCTTGTCCACTTGTGGTGTTAACATTGCTGTAATTGCATTGGATTGGTACAACTTTGTATTATTATAACTCTTCTTCTCCTTTTTGTTTTGTTTTGTTTTGTTTTGTTCTAAGTAGGCTCCATGCCCAATGTGGAGCACAGTGTGGGGCTTGAACTCATTACCCTGAGAGCAAGACCTGAGCTAAGATCAAGAGTTGGTTGCTTGACCAACTGAGCCACCCAGGAACCCCCTATATCATCATTATTCTTAATAATTGAGTCCTGGCTGTGTGCTAAGAACTTTACAGCCATTTTTAAGAGCCTCATTTAATGTTCATAGTCACTCTTTAGGTACTTGTATTACCTTCTTTTATGGATGAGCAAACCAGGGCTCAGAGCAGAGACTCATTACCCCCTTTTCACATCCCAAGAACATGGGATTTGGTAACAGTTGTTCCAGAGCCACTGGTTGTGTAATTTGGGGCAAGTTGCTTACTTTTTCTGATTCTTAGTAATTCCTACCTACCTCCTGAGACTGTTCAGGACTAAAAAAGTAATGTATCTGAGGGAGGTTGATAAACTGTAGCTTTTATTATAATTACGAACAATAGTTTACAACCCTTCCTCAATAGTCCTATTGTTGGCTTTAGATCCTCTTTAATTAATTAATGATTTACTTTAGTTGTTAGAGTGACATGGCCACGAACACCTTATGTATCTTCAGTTTTCTTTTTTTTTGTTTATTTTTATTTTTATTTTTTTAAGAATTTATTTATTTATTTGACAGAGAGAGATCACAAGTAGGCAGAGAGGCAGGCAGAGAGGGGGAAGCAGGCTCCCTGCTGAGCAGAGAGCCCGATGCGGGGCTCGATCCCAGGACACTGGGATCAAGACCTGAGCCGAAGGCAGAGGCTTAAACCCACTGAGCCACCCAGGCGCCCCTCAGTTTTTATTCTTTATAAATCTCTTAGGGGAAAGGGATACATTGTGACATTTCAAGATGGTTCCCGAGATGGATCACCAAGAGGTGGTGCCAGCTGATGTGGCTACCAACGCTGTGTGTGGGGACTGGTTCTGCCCCAGTGTTGTCATACCGAGTGATTTCTGAAATTCCTCAGAGGTGGCGGGTGTAGGATGCTACAACATCATTTGAGTGGGCATTTCTCAGATTGCAAGCCGAGCGCAACATTTCCCCACATGCTTGTTTACGAATATCCTCTCTGTTTTCATGAATAGTCTCCTTCAGTTCTTTGCCAGTTCACATATTAGGGATTTAAGTTTTCGGTGTCAGTGTACAGAAGCTCTTTCCATAATGGAGACATGAACCCTGTTTTCTATTTGCTGCGAATGTTTTCTCCAGATGATACTTTCCCTTCGATTTTAGTTCTAGCTTTAGCAAATGGTTATTTATTTCTACAGCGAGCAAACTGTCCGTCCTTTATAATTTCTTCCAACCTAACGTACAGAGTTATTATCCCTTGTGCTTGCTTTTGCAGCACATATGCTAACATGGGAACGATACAGAGATTAGCCTGGACCCTGTGTTAAGATGACACATTTGTAAGGTGTTCCCTATTTTTTATGGCGTAAGAATTCTATCTCCGTGAAATCGTTATTGAGAAACCTTAGAACTTATTTTCCCTCTAAAGACCCAAAGTAGTACAGTAAAACCAGTTCCTTTTTAGAGGTGATGGTTTTATTTAAGTTTTTCCCATTTATATTCACTTGGAAAAGGGACTATAATTTTCTTTTTGTGTGTTTTACCTTTATCGGGCTTTAGGAAGAAGATCATGCTTGCCTAATGGACATGAAGGTACTCTTATCTCGTTTTGCACTCTGGATGTTTTACACAACATCCAAATGATCTGTTTCTGAAAAGTATGAAAATTATTCTTGTGAAAATGCTGGGACCAACTACATTTTTTAGGTTGTTATCTGATCATTTCCTCAACTTCTTCCTTGGTTATTATTCTGTTTAGATTTATATTTCTTGAGTTATTTTTAGTAATCTCTACTTTTCTAGAAATTATTTATTTCATTGAAGATTTCCATTTATTAGCCAACAATATCCTCTTTGGATTTGGAGGACAAAAATCAGTTTTCTATATTATATCTTATCTCCTTCCTCATTTCTAATTAAAAATGTTCCCTTCATTATCTTCGTCAAAAGTTTATTTTAGAAGTCTTATTTAAAAAAAAAACAGCATTTGAACGAATTTATCATTCTCCTGCTTTATGTTTTACAATTTATTTATTTCAGCCTTTATCTTCATGAACGCTTCTTTTAAAATTACGTTGCCCCTTAATTTTTAAATGGAAGCTTTTGTTAATATCAGCTTGGATAATCCCAGCCTGAATGGGATTCTGAAGACTGAAATGGGTTCGGGGGAGAGAAAGTGATGTAGTATCATGACGTGTTTATCAGTCAGGACTGGCCAGGACAACAGAGCCCGCCCCAGCCAGTTCAATAGAAGGAATTCTCCTGGGACATCATTGTGAGGTGCTGGGAAAGCTTAAGAGCCCAGTGGGCTGGTGGGTCGATGCGCAGATGAACAGCAGCCCAGGCTGCGGGGACTGAAGAGGGGAGAGGGGCTGTGGTCAGGCCCCAGGACCCGGGTGCCTGGTGGGACCCGGAAGCACAAGTCTGGTGAGAGGCTGCAGAAGGCAGAGATGGGGAGGGAGCGGGAGAGGAACTGCTCTCCGCCCTCCGGTCTCCTGCCAGTGCCACTCTTCGGCAGAAATTAACCAGAAGCCAGTTGGCAAAGGAGCCCGAGAAGTGTAATTGGCAGGGTCTGGGCTGAACAGGGAAGGGCAGCCAGTGGGCATGGGGACAGCTCATGATCAGCACTGACACCTTCCCTTCAACAAGGCAAGGTCAGAAGGGTTTGTGATGCTGGAGGGACGACAAGGCCTGCACCAGGACGATGCAGAATGTTTGATAAGTCCTGCTGGGCTATAACCTCTGCACCCCTTTCTCCTTCTCTCTGTCTCCTTCCTTGATTTCCATCACTGAACGCATTTTATTATTCTATTTCATGTTTTAAAAATGTATTTTATTTATTTGAGAAAGAGAGAGCGCGCGAGTGCAAGCAGGGGGAGGGGCCGAAAGCGGAGCGGGGAGCATGACGTGGGGCTCCATCCCAGGACCCTGGGATCATGACCTCAGACCGAAATCACGAGTCAGACACTTAACAAACTGAGGCACCCAGGCACCCCAACTGAGACCATTTTAAAAAGAGAAGTCGAGTTGCTGTCCCGGGGCGTTTTGCTGTTACTTCTCCCACCGCTGTACTCAGGGCTCACCCAGTCCTCGCGCTGGCCATCTGACCGCAGCCTGGATTCCAACCTGGACCATATACAGGAGTGCCCAGCCCTGCATCTGTACTTCTGGCTTCTTTGTTCTTCTCTGGAGCTGGATTTCTAGCTGCCTAATGGGCACCCTGGATACCTCAGAGTCCTTATAAATGGGATTGATGATGTTCTCTCCTCCCCAGATCTCCTTGTCCCTTGCCTCCCTTTGTCATTTGATAGGGCCTCCTCCATCTCTGCATCGGAGCCGACCAGCCTGGAGTAGCTTTTAGCCCTTCCTTCTTCCCCACATCCCGTCCCCGTTTCTGCCCATCTGCTCAGTTCTGTGCCCCAGGACCGCTGTTTCCTCTTCCCACGCTGCAGTGGCCCCGGCTCTGGCCGTGTTATGGTCCTCTGGCCTCTCCCGGCTGTTCTGCGTTCTCTAGTCTCCCTCTGTTCCAGTCCATCCTGCGCACTGAGGCTGGAGCGATAAGTTCTGGAAGCATAAGCTGATCATGTCACCCAAGGCTGTAAATTTCCAAAGTGCCTCCAAGTGGACGGGATTCGCCCCCTGCATCCCACCCCCCAAGCGCCATGTCTTCGCTGTGGGAACATCTCCCACCTCCTTTGGTCCAGTCACGCCAATGTACTTTCTCTCCCTAGAAGGGGCCCGGGCTTTCCATAGTCCATCACCCGTGCCTTTGCTTCTCTGATTCCAGAGGGCAGCACTTCTCAAAGCGGTGTCTGGACCAGCATCTGTATCACCTGTGAATTTACCGGAAATGCGGATTCCCAGACCCTACCCAGGCCTACTGAATCAGAAACTCTGGAGGGGAGGCTTGGGAATCTGGGTTTTAACGCCCCCCCCCCCCCGCCCTCACCGTTGATTTAGATGTAAGGTAAGGTGGAGAACCACATTATAAAGGACCTCCCCTTGCACACGCCAGCAGTTACAGATGCCTCTCCTCTTACCTCTGTCATCAGAGCTCCCACCTCTGCCTCTCTCCCTCCCTCATCCCTCCCTTCTAGTTCTTGATGCCTCCCCTCTCCTCCTCTATTAGCTGCCTTCGGGGGATGTAGAGAGGCCCCGGTGGGCAACCACACTGCTCTGCGTTGCAGAAGTCCTTCCTCTGGCCGCGTGTGGCTCCGTCCTCAGCTAAGGCGGCCACCCAAAGCCCCGGGAAGGGTTGCGGGCAGGGCAGCTTCCCAGGAAGCCCCTAAGCTCTGCTCACAGTGTTTCCTCCTTATGGCGGGAGAGGCTGTCGGCTGGGGTTCTGGAGGAGTTTTATTTGTTTTGAGAACCAGTTCTCCTCGCTGGCCCAAGAGGCCTGAGGATGAGGCTGAAGTTGTAGTTTTTAATCTTGCCCAAGTCGGACTCCTTCTTGAGGCATTTTGGAGACGTTTGGGAAGATAATGCCTGACGTGTTCTCCCCCAGATAGTGTAGGCCCTGCCCAGAGAAGGGTGGGCTTAACTAGACGTGGGTGTCACTCCAGTTCCAAGCATTCCCAGGTTGGGAATTGGGAACCCTCAGGTTCCCCAGTGCACAGGGAGGGAGTTCTCCAGATGGAAGGCCCCTCCCGGTCCCCTAGTCCTTCTGCACCTGGTGTCTAAATGCGCCCCGTCCACCATGAAGGCGTGGGAGGCGGGTATGACGGGCCTATGGGAATCTCCTCCAGGATTTGGAGAGAAGAGCGAGACAGGCACATGGAGGATTAGGACGGGCATGATTTCATGTATTCGCCTATGGTAATTAGTGTGGACTCCAGTGCCGGACTGAGTAACGCCGACAATGGGAGAACGGCACAGCACGTTGTAAGAGCACATTACGTGTCGTGAACATAAGCACAAGGGGAGTCAGGGAAAGTAGATAAAGGGAGGCTGTGGGGAGCAGGGGTTGTGGGAGGGGTGAGATTCGCTCTGAGTAATGCTGGAAGAGGATAAATAATAACGTCGAATAACTTTAATCGGGAGTTTTAGTGTGTGCTACGTATCTTCTGCGTGATTGTCATTAAGTCATTTGATTTTTATTTGATTTGACCTACGAGGTAGGTCCATTTCACAGATGAAGACATTGAGGCACAAAGAAGGTGAGTAATTTTTTTCATAGTGACACAACTGAATGGTGAAGGAGCTTGACTGGAACCCCACGGCCTGCCTTTGGCCCTTACCCTTAACAGCTGGAGTGTATATGGTGATATATCTAGATCGATCGATCGATCGATCGATCTTCCTTCTGACATACTTGGGAGCCCAACACTTGAGTTGGGTGAGCTCTGGGCAGGCCCAACCAGTGAGCAGGAGAGTATGGGGCGAACGGTGATGGGAGAGAGGCCTAGCGGTATTGGTCCGCCGGTCCCGGGCGGAGAGACCAGCACTGTTTCCATCCACAGAAGCCAGGCAGAGAGGAAGAAGCCGGGCATTAGCTGCAGGTGGGAAAGAAGTGGCTGACTCTGAGGGGGCGTGTTTCACACCCTCAGTCTCTATCATCCATCCCTTCCCATCCTGCTGGGAGCCCAGTGGTCCCCATTTCCGTGATTCATCTCAATAACCTTCCTTCCCAGCCTCCCCTTGTCCCCAGTCAATCACACTCTCAGAGCAAGACTCTAATCCTGAAAAAACCCAGCTTTCTCTGAGCCTGCAGATGAGCAGCTGAATTCTGGAAGAAAAGTTACGCATCAAGGCCAATGGGGTTTAACAAAAATTCATGCTTGCCGCTGGTAGCAGCAAAAACTCATGGCTGCTGATGGCTGTAGTGTTCTCCGCACTGCCTCTCCGTCCTATGGTGGGTGCAGCACCATGATCTCTTGTCTGGATGTGTGCATGGTGGCCAGCACCGTGCTTATCCCTCTACCATCCAGTTTCCAACGTTTAGCTCCCAAATGACAGAATTAAGGAGGACTCAGGTAATGTCACTTTCTGCTTGTCCCTCTGCTTGCCTCCCACCACACTTGGAATGAAATTCTCAAGGTCCTCTGTGACCTGGCTTCTCCCTGCCTCTCTGACCTCATCTCCAACCATGTCCCCCTCACTTACTCCGCTCCACTGATGGGAGGACTCTGTTCCTTGCGGTTCCAGCAATCCTTGATGCTCCTTCCCTCTGCCTGGGTTTCTCTTGTCCAGCTGTCTCCATGGAGGACTTATTTTCACCATTCCAGTGCTGTCTGGCCTTCTCCCCTACCCTGGATAAAGCTACACCATTTCCATTTTTTTAATCACATTTTTTTCCCTCTTCAGAATACCTACCGCTACTTTAAATCCTCATTTATCTATTATGCCAGAGACTGTTAAATGCCCACTCAGTACTTGTTCTCTTCTTTACTAACAAGCCTGTTTGTTTGGTGGCAAACGTCTATCCACTTGGGATTGTATTTCCCTACTGGCCTCCCTTGAAGGTAAAAGTAACCAGTAAGTTGTACGTATTACCTATGGACTGGACCTTCAGGGACAGCTGTCTAACGAGGAGACCTGCCTCCGTTGGAAGACACCTCCTCTTCCCTTTCCTCGTTTCTCTTTCTTCCTGCTGGAATGTAGGTAAAATGCACGGGGCTGTGGCAGCTATTCCAGAAGACTGGGTGCTCTGTAAGTGGAAGCCAGGTGCTGAGGATGGTGGGTCAGAAAGACAGGAGGGGGTCTGGGCCCTGATGGCATGAGTCTTGGAGTGCCAACTTCCAGACTTATTTGATGTGAGACAAACTAGACCTACAACTTGGTTAAGTTGATATTATTCGGGTTTTCTGTTACACTCAACTGAACCTAATCCTAACAGATAGTTATTTATAATCTTTCTTCCTTGACTGGAATGCAAGCTCCATGAACCCAAAGACTTTGTTTTTACTATTACTACGAAGTCCCCGGTACCTTGAATAGCATCTGGCATGTAGTAGGTGCTCAGTAAGTATTTGTTGAATGAGAAGTATATGGTGATAGGGAGGGCCTGATGATATTTCCTGAGGTGCTGTCTATGGGGGAAGGATCAATCAGGGGAGATTCGGTGATAAGGAGGTGGTACCCCCATAGCATCAGGGGTCTAACACGAAAGAAGTGTATTCCTGCTCAGTTAGGGGCCTTGGCAAGTCTGAGCACATTTCCAGGTGGTTGTTCTCTGTGTCCACCATTCTTGGCTGCTCTGGCCTTGTAACATCTTTACGCAAGTTCACCACACCTCAGAGCTCACCATGGCAGAGGAAGGGTACCTGGAGAATCATGAGCCCGCTCTCCCACACTTCACCCTGGAAGGTACACGGACCATTTTTGTTAACATTTCATTGGCCCAGGTCAGTCATATGGCCATGACCAACTTGAAGGGAGAGATGCGGAAATACTGGAGGGCACTGGTATGTCCACCATGGGCTCTTCGCAACCTCGGAGACAGCTGGGGAGGGAGTGGGTGAGAGTCCTGAGCACAGCCAGACAGGGAAGCAATGGTAGGTAAATCCCACGAGGACAGGACGCCACTCAAGGGTGGGAGGTGGGGGAGGGGAGAGAAGCCACATGCACATCGACCCTTCCTTGAGTTCACCTTTGAACTGTGAGGATCACAGCTTCTCAACTACACGGACCAGCCCGTGGCTCAGCCAGGATTGCTGAGAGCACCTGCCCTTCTGGATTAACATTGGACTTCACTTTCGGTGCCATCAGACTGTACCTTGTTTTCTCACTTGTCCCGCTCTTCAGGCCTGCTTCGTAGGCGACACGTTGTAAACTCTAAACCTTTGTATCATCTTTGCTCACATTCAAACTGAACAGCCCTGTGTCCCGTCACTTCGAGATTTTTGAATTAAGCCATAAACTAATTCAAGCTAAGATGTGATAGTTTGATAAAATAACTCACCTCACATATTTGCATTTTAATGGAGGCTCTCAGTGCCTTAAAGCAGAAGGGTTGTAATTTCAGGCACCCTGGTAAGCAGGTTGGGAAAATATTTTTCTCCAGAGAAGCCTTTTAGTGCTCCTTAAATCTTATCACACTGTTCTGCAGACAGAACAGGACTGACTCCCTTGGCTGATTTCTGTCACGTTCCAAGCCAGATACCTCCTGGGAAGAGGGCAAAATGATAACAACATAGGCCCTATTTTATTAAGTACATTGGCAGGAGAAGAAAGGAAATGCATTCAGAGGAAATGGACTCAGGTGTGCAGAGAGAAACAAATAAACTACCCCACTCTCCCGTCCCTTGATAAAACACCCATTGGTGTTCATAGCGGAATTATGCTGCTTTTCCATAAAAGACAACTCGGGCTTTTTGTGCGGTTGTGGAAAGAGCTAGGTTTCTTCCCCACTGTTTGACATTTTCCATGCTTGTTGCTAAATCTTTGACAGAAGCATTAGCTGGGCTGAAGAATAATAGTGTTGTAAGAAAGCTGATAATGGCCTAGGAAAAAAAAAGTATGTATAATACATACCTTGACATTGAATCGCTGAATACTTTAATAAGTAATGCACACAAACGGAGGCCTTTTGTGTTGACATAAAATGTAAGCTCTACCTTTCTTCTCATTGAGAGGCATAAAGAACAGGAGAGGAAAATAGATGGAAGAAATTCAAATATTTTCCTTGGGGGACTTTGATGTGCCAATGTGCTATATACACCAAGAGGTTCTTTTTAATTTCCTTAAGCGTTAGAGAGAGAATGAGAACCAGAGTGTGAGGAGATACAGTGTGTCTTGCCTTTCCTGATGTTTTCCAGAAACCAGTCCCAGATGCGAGAATCTTATGCTTTCAGAATCTTATGCTTTCAGAATCCCAGGGGACTCGAGAAGCTTACTTGGAGCGAGCATCACTGACGTCAAAGGGGCCTGGGACGCAATGACCAGGAGCCAGAGGGGGGCACCAAAGGGGTTCGTAGGACCTGAAATACAGGTTCCTCTGGGGTGACGCCATGGGGCAGGACACAGGGTCAAAGACAGAGCCTTCAAGATGATGAGCAAGACAAGTAGTTGGGTACATGGAGAAGGTTTTGGTAACGCCTGTAATTTTTTGACTTCAGTTTTTGGGGAAAAAAAAATCTTTCCCATTTCCGTAGTAAAGACTCCCCTACTAGAATGTCAAGTGATAAACTTGAAGGCTTTTTAGTCTTTGTCTCATTTTCATACCTTCTCCTGGAAAGCTGTTACTGCCTCCTCGCTCTTCCTCCTGTCTTCTGCCTGTTCTTTGAGCAGCTACTGAAATGCTTCTGCCTGGGCTTTTTTCCCGACTCTGGCATGAGACTCTGACTCCAGGTATGTGCAGCTGCCTCCCACAGATTATACCTAACCGTGACCAGAAATTGATTTTTGCTTAGGGTGTATTTTTGACAGCAAGCAACAGAAATCAAGGCTCACAGGGGTTTTAACAATAAGGATACCTAATTGTCTCACATAACAAAAAGTCTGCTGTTAGTTCTTTGGTGGGAGCGGTGGTTCCCTAATGCTGTTAAAATCTAGGCTCTTTCTCATTTTCTACTATGTCATCTCTGGTTATGGGCATTTGGGCCTCATGCTCCATATCTCATGGTCACTGTGATGTAGCCCTTCACATTCAAGGAAAGATGCAGGGTTCCCGGTGACAAAAAGGATCCTCCCTTAATCACGGAGGGGGAAAGAATGTTCCCCAAAGCAAGCCCATCAACAGAATGGCTTTCCAGTCTCATGTGCTAGATCATAGGCTATCCCTAGTTGCAAGAGGGCCTGCCAAAATTAGTGTCTTTTCAAGAGAAATGGAATTGTCCACAATTAACTTAGATTTATAACAATTCATTGCCTTAAACTGGATAGGTCCTGCTGGGAGGAAAAACACTGAGATGGGTAGGCAACGGCAGTCTCTCAAGGCCTAGACGGTGCGCTTTTATCCTGCTACTGATTTGTCCCACGAACATATATCTTACTCTGCAGTGTCGATATGTCCCTGGGAAGTGGCTGTAAATATTGATACATGACAATTATTTTTTCACTGATTTCCATTAAAAAACACTTAAATAGGTTTATATGGATCGTATTTTGCCCAAGATTAGACCAAATCACCTGCTTAAAATGGTGAGAGTACAGATATCAAAGTGCAAACTCTGTAGGCGAATTCCGCCTCTGAGCAATAGAGAGGTGACTTTAGGTAAAGCGAAATCTATACTTCTTTCAACCGTTATGACGAAATTGGAGATATTCCCATTGGAAAGCATTCTTCTGTAGTCGGTAGAAGGAGCTGAAAAATGGTACCAGATGACATTTCTAGATGGTGGCCCATGTGATGCAAAACGGGGCTTCGCATCAGAATCACCTGCTGGGGTTTTCTCGGAAAGTCGTCAAAAACGTCTTGGCAGCGGTGGGATACGAACCCACGCCCCCGAAGAGACTGGAGCCTTAATCCAGCGCCTTAGACCGCTCGGCCATGCTACCGCCCTGGGGTTTTCTAAAACGACAGAATTCCCAGATTTCTCTTCAGATCGGTAGAATCACAATCTCTGAGAAGAGAGCCTGGGGGACTGTAGATTTATGAAGCTTCCCAAGTGATGTTGATACGAAGGCAGGTTTAGGAATTATTGCCATAGACTCAGACCTATAGGCTTATGGAACTTAATGGGATTTGGAAATAAATTTGGTTCAAATCCTTCATTTTATAGATGTGGAAGGAGAATATCAGAGTTTTGCTAGCAGACATAGGAAGGGTACAGCAGCTGAGATTTGATTCCAGCCCTCTGGAATCTGGAGCCCATGCTCTCCCCAGGATGTCACCCTACTGGGGGATGGGATTTGGCATGTTTCATATGGTGCTTGCAAAGTTTTATGGTATTTTCCGAACCTGGAATCTATTGCTTGCCTTCATCTCTCTTACTCCTCTCTTCGATCAGAGCTTTCCCCGGAAGGTCGGAGTTCCCTGAAAGTCCTCAAACTCCTTCCTAGAACTTCTTCCTTTGGGCTAGAGAGGTACTTTGCCTTTCAGAACCAGGTTACATCACTTAATTTGCCGGGAACTAACAACAAAAGGGGTACGCCTCAAACAGAGACCTTCAATCTGAAGATCCCTGACATGTATGTGTATTTCTGTGTTAGCTATTTTGTTTGAAGTTTTAAAAAATGAGCCTATCAGCGTTTGGCAATTATTAATGACAGAATCACAAAGCCAACTTATTGTAGGGGCAAAGGGAACGGCACTAAGATTTCATTTGTGAGATGAACTTTTTGGGGAATGACATATTTTTGTGCGTGTTAGCAATTTTCTTCACAATGTTGTAGAACGAGCATATCTGCATTTGGAAGTTATTAATGACAGACCCATGACGTTAGCCTGTTGTAAGGGAAAAGGGAAGGGGGCTAAGATTTCATTCATGAGATGAACGTTTTGGGGAATGCTTATTCTATACTAGATCCTGTGCCCAGTGCTACAAGAAGGAAGGTCGTAGAAAGGTTAGAGAGGTTTGGGGATGTGGGGAAGAGAGAACTATGAACAGACTACTGTTAATATAATGGGACAATGGTGACATTCAAGAATTGAACAAAGCACAGTGATAGTATGGAGGAGGAAGAGATTCATTTCTTTTGGGTTTGCAGTTGGGGGCTTTATACAGAAGATGTGACTTCTGAGTTGAGTCTCATGATGAGCAGAAATTCAAAAGAGAGGGCTGATGTGCCATGACTGTGCAAACAACACGTGCAAAGGCCCCCCTTCTCCGGGGTTCCCTGGGGGAACTGGAAGTATTGTATGGGGTGTGACACAAGGTGGAAGTGGCAGTGGAAGGGCCAGCTCGGGAAGGGATTTCTGTGATAGGTTAAGACATTTGGGCCTCATCCCGTAAACAATGGGGACATGCTGGAGAGCTTTCCGCAGGCTTGGATGGAAACTGCGTTGGTGGGAGAACATTCCTGAAGGCAGGAAATCGCTTAGGGCTTATTGCAACCATTTGTAAAACGGGGCAAGACACTGTCATGGCATCGAAATAAGGGGGATAAGGAAGAGGGAAGGGGTCACTGGGTGTTTAGGGGGTTGATTTGATAGCACCGGGGGGCTGACTGGGTGTGTAAGCTGAGAAGGAGGAACGCTGGAGGGCAGTACTCCTGTTTCACATGTTGGGAACTGCTTTGAGATACATCATTTTGACGTCGATGTATAGATTTCCCAGGTGGACTAAGGAGAGACCTGAGACCATAAACCAGGGGGCTCCTAACGTTTAAGGAGTGTAGTTGTCAGCTTGTGCTGCCTAACGAGCCACTCCAAAATCAGAAGCTTAAAGCAACAAGCATTTGTTCCGTCTTATGATTAGCGGTTTGGCTGGGTGGTTCTTGGAATGGGCTGGTGGCCTTCTCTACGACGGCCACTCTCGGTGTCTGGTGGTTGGCTCAATGTCAGCTCTCGTCATCCCGCAGGCAAGCCCAGGCTTGTTCTTATGGCGGTGAGTTAAAGATTCCCAAGAGGAACAAAAGAGGGAAAAACTCCAATGCACACACACTTCTCAGCTTTCTGCTTCAGGTGTCACATTTTCCACATGTCACTGATCAAAACAGGTCACTTGGCAAGCCCCAAGTCCGTGTGGGAAGGGACACAGATACAGAGTTGTGGCTCATTTTTGCAAATCCTCTCCCACAGGGGCATGACCGGTGGAAACAGAACCTGCGAATTTCCGAGCATCTACTTTGTGCCTGCAGCGTGCCATGTAATTTCGAGAAGTTTATGGAGGCAAGAAATCAGCTCAGAGCCATATTTACTAAGCGAATGAGCTGTCATTCAAATCTTGCTCCATCTAGGTCCTAAGTTCATGCTTGATTATACCTCCACTGGCTCTGTTTACTCAGTATAAGCTGCGTGCACAGGCAGACCTTCACATGGTGCTAAAAATTCCTTTCACTGCCCCCAAAATAAAGAGGGAAGCTACAAAGAATAAAGGGGCCCTATACAGGTTTTCAGATTAGAGGTTAGGTGCTTGTTTGTGACCATTTGTTCTTGATTATGACTGAGGCTAATTGTTTCTCTTATGGCTGGTTGGGGATCTTAGGACCGTACAGTGCTGCTGGCACATTCTGGGGGTTGGCCCATTTGGGCTGGGGATGAATCACTGGGAGTGTTCACGTGCCTTTGAAAGGTGTTTATTTTTCCTCATTACGTCCGCGTGCGATCTCTTCGTTCTGCAGATGTCCATTTCTTCCTCCAGGCCTGCTTTCAAGAGGAGGGCCCTGCAGCAGGTGCTTTGCTGCATTCTCAGTCCCCACACGTCACCGAATCTGTTTTACATGGTTCACCCCGAGCAGAGACTCTGCATGTGGAATTTTTGTTGTGTGAGAAGGTGTGATACGCAAGGATCATCAGAAGGCCCCGGGCAAGTTGCTGCTGCTCATTGTAACTCCTTTCCTGGCTTACAAAACCAGAGGAGTTGATCGATGATATGTAAGTTCGCACCCACCTCTAAGGGCTCATCGTGGTTTGTGATCCTTGCCTCTCGGGTCCCCGGAGAAGGTCAACGGTCCAGGTTGGCTTACGGTATAAAATTCTGTGGGATCCTGGACCTGGATATTTCTCTACTATCATTTCCTGCCACTGCCCTTCATGGCCATGCCATAACACTAGGTCTTTCCTCAAAATCCATGGGTCCTCACGCCCTCAACTCTGTACCCGTGGTTCCCCTTCCTGGAAGGTTCTTCTCCTTTACAGGGATCTTCCCTTGCCCTCGAAATCCCAGCTCAGATCTCAGAGGTAGCAGTTTCTGTGAAGTCTTCCATAATCTCTACCACAACACCTAAGCTCCCAGCAGTACTGGGGACTCATCTCTCTGTCCTCCAGTGTCCTGTGTATATACGTCTCTAGCGAAGTGAGAACACCCTGTGTCGCAATTTTGTGTCTCTTCTTTGGACTAGGCGTTTCAGTGTGTCGTGCTTCTCCATGTCTCTGGCTCCCTAGGAAAGTGGTTGGTACATAAATGAAGCTCAATACATGAGGAGATAGAGAAGAGCTGTCCCCATCCTGTCCCGCAGGTCTCCAGCTCATCCGGCATTTTCTGACGGTGGTGCTGACCTCCATCTTGTAATGCTGGGAGGATATATTATAATCGTTGCAGCCCCTGTAAATATTAGGGGTAACGTCTTTAGGTTCAGCAGGTCGGTGGGAGAGCTCCAGTTTCTGGGCACCCCTTATCGGATTCCAGGCAAATTCTAGTTTCACTGACCTCTGATTTGTGTGACATGACGTCCTTGGAACTTTCTAGGCTTTGCAGAGAATGATCAACTCTTGTTCTGGTTTCTGAAACCTCAGAGAGGCTGAGGAGTAATCCAATCAAAGAATATCAGATGGGTTGAGAATAAGAATCCCAGAGGGCAGGGGGATAACAGAGAAGGATAACAGAGAAGGACACTGAAGTCCAGGAAGGTTCCGTGCTTGGCTCTCTGGGAGGATGGTGGTGGTGTCCTTTGTAGAGGTGCCTAATGTGGCAAGAGGATCAGGTTTGGGAGGTGAGATGGTACATGTTCGATCACGCCAGGCTTGCAGTGTTTCTGGGACACCATTGTGGAGTTGTTGAGTAGGTAGTCAACGCGGAGACCTGAGGTGAGGGAGAAATAGGTAGGAGTCATAGTAAGAAAGACGGGGTTTACTAGAGGTGAGGGTATGGGTGGGCTTGCCAAGAAAGAGTATGTATCCCTCTCCCACTCTCCCTGCTTGTGTTCCCTCTCCTGAATGGATACTTGGAGAACACCTCGTCTAACCATGATTCAGAGGGATAGGGAAAGGTGCAAGGGTTGGAGAATATAAAATCATGAGAATCTAGGGAGTAGAGTTTGTTGAGAGCTGATTTGGTGACTCCTAAAGAAACTCTTACTTATGTATCTTAAATGAAAAATAGAATTTGTCATATGGAATGATACCCTCCTTAACTATGGGCAGAGTGTTTGCTGATTTGCCCACAAAGGCTGGGGGTTCCAGCCCTCTGAGAGCCCACAGAGGCTGGACCCAGCAGCGGAGAAGGAGACAGATTTTGCATGGTGGAGGGGAAGATTTCAGTGACCTGGGATAAAATAGCAGTGTCTGTTGACATAGAATCACAGGGGTTTTAATACTGGTAGAATTCTTGGCGACTTTTTAGTTTTTATCTTTATTTGGTGGAGGAAGAAGAGAGCGAAGCTTAAGCCGCTCCATGCCCAGTGTGAAGCCCAACATGGAGCTTGATCCCCCAACTCTGAGATCATGACCTTGAGCTGAAACCAAGAGTCCGATGCTTCACCCACTGAACCACCCAGGAACCTGCTTTGACTGCTTTTTAAGGTAATGTGGGTTTTTACTTTCTCTCTAGCCTTTTTCTATGAGTGAAAGGTGTATTTCTGGTTTACAAGTGCAATAATGACATGAACTCTGTGCTTTAATTAAATAATTTACTTTTGGTGTTCGCCCAGGCCTCAGAAAGAGGCTGCTTTATTAGAAGCTATTCTCTTAGTTTTTGCTTTTTTTTCCCCCCTAAATAAGCAATTAGTGCTCAGAAACACATTGGGAATTTTTATTTCTTTATTGCGGTAAAATATATGGAAAACGTGCAATTTTAACCTCTTTAAAATTTTTGCTAAGTTTTAAATTTTAATTCCACTAGAGTCAACACCTAGTGTTCTATTAGTTTTAGGTAGAATTTTAACCATTTTTAAGTGTACAATCTAGCGGCGTTGAGTGGGTTCACAATGTCCGGCAACCATCCCTTCTGTCCACTGCCAGAACTCGTTCATCCTCCCCAACAGAAGCCCTGTAGCCATTCAGCATTAATTCCCCACTTCCATCTCCCCTCGGCCCCTGGTACCCTCCACTCTGTGTTCTGTCTCTGTGAGCTTACCTAGTCTGAGGGCCTCACGTAAGTGGAATCATACATATTTATCCTTTGGCGTCTGGCTTCTTTCACTTAGCACAGCCTTGGGAATTCTTGACAACTGCCTGGAATTCAGCGGTCCCCTGTCTTGGATGCGGATTTCTCGTGTATGTGACACAACTCCTCAATTATTTTCTCAGAGGTGTTTGCTCTGCCCCCTCGTGAGAGAGTAAATGGACGTTTCTCCTCAAAGAAGCCATTTTGTGCCTTTTAAATACAACTTCCGATTGCGAGAGTTGTGTGATGGGAGTCTTGGTGGGGGTTCCCACTTTCGCAGGAGGCCTGCAGTGGAGAAGTCTGTTGCACACGGTACTACTAACCTGCCACGCAGGAGCCCCCCAACATGGCACGGCTACACCATGGAGGGGCCCTGGAAATCCTTCGAGATGTGGGAGAGTACCCGAGCTTCCTTATCCTAAGCGACTGCGACCCTGTCGTGCGAGCACCTGTCACACCTCAAAACACTTCTTCATTTTAATGGCGTTCATAAAATTTTTTTTATAAGCCCCCCCATTTTTTTTAAATTACTCAATTCAATAGACAAAAAATTACTCTGCCAAATTGCTAGAAAAGTTTCCAAAGGCGTATTTCCCAATTTCTGAGATGATCTCATCATTGTGGCCTGGCCAGGCATCGCCCCCCACACCGTACCCCGAGTGGACCCCCCCACAGGGAGCATCACACTTTGGGGTGGGTTTCTGGGAAGCACACTTTGTAGTTGTTTTGAAGTATATTTTCTCTCAAGGCAACTTATCCTCTGACAGACACTTTACCCCTTATATTGTGGCAAGGGATTGCTTTGCCTGAACTAAATCTCTCACTATTACCCGCCTACTGAGCAAGAGGCTGTCCGCCGATGGTTCTGCATCATATTCTGTTAGGAGCGCGGATGTGAAGTAGGGAAACGTCAAGGGTTGGAATTCTTTTTCTTTTTTTTTTTTTAATTTCTTTTTTTTAAAAAAAGATTTTATTTATTTATTTGACAGAGAGAGACACAGCAAGAGAGGGAACACAAGCAGGGGGAGTGGGAGAGGGAGAAGCAGGCTTCCCGCCAAGCAGGGAGCCCGAGGCAGGGCTGGATCCCAGGATGCTGGGATCATGACTTGAGACAAAGGCGGTGCTTAATGACTGAGCCACCCAGGCACCCGCTAAATTTTTTTTAAGTGACAGTGTGCAAGCCGGGGTGGTGAGGGGCAGAGGGAGAGAGAGAATCTTAAGCAGGTTTCATGACCACTGTGGAGCCCAAAGCGGGGCTTGATCTCACCAGCCTGAGATTGTGACCTGAGCCAAAATCAAGAGTCAGACTCTTAACTGACTGAGCCCCCAGACACTGCACGGGCTGGATTCTTGTTGGGAGCTTTGTAGTTGTCAGATGTGTTTCTCTCAAACCACTCTTGTGGGGCCCTATTGGATCCATTCCCAAGGTGACCATCCACGTGCCACTAAGAAATTGTCTGGGCTACCTCACTGCATTACCTGGGCAGCTCTGCAACATATAGACCAGCTCCCAGCCATTTGGGGGTGGGTGTCTTATGAATAATATTTAAATCACTGAATGATTCCAGGCACTGATAATTGGGTGTGCACCATAAATCTACAAGTTCATTCAGTGTTGAGTCTCAGGTGGCTGGTGAGCCTCAGGAGAAGCTGGGGGCAAGAGAAATCTTATCAAGACCCTATGTCTGGGCTCTGTAGATAGGTGCTACCACAGGACACGTCTGCCTGGGGGTCACGATGAATAGCAGAAGACAGCCTCTTAGCATGCGAATCCTGGGATGCAGGCCCACGGACTTCAAACACCCTAGCAGAGCAAGGGGCAGTATGGTGTAGTGTACCTGATATGGGTGTTGGTGCTAAGACCTGACTTCCGTCCTTCTTTGCCATTCATAATCTATGAGTTTAGGCAGGGACTTAACCTCTCCCAGCCTCATGGATTAAAAATGTTAGGAGGATTAAATGAGAGTGTATATACAGCCTGGGACCTGGCATCTAGCAGGCACACGCCTGATGGTTTTGGTCCCCTCTGTGATTTCTCGGCCATAGCCCAGAAAGCAGCTTTTGATTGCTCAGGTTATAGGTGGAACGACAGTCAGCTGCCTCCCAGTAGTGGCTGAGAACAGATTTACACTGCCTGCTGTTGCACTTTATTTCTACCCCCCACCCCCACGGAGAATCCATAGTCCTCGTCTCCTAAAGAGATTGTGTTTGGTAGCAATAAACAGGCTTTTAGCAAAATGGTTCTTTAATCCTGTCCAAGTACATTCTGGGCTCACTGTGAAAACGCAGATGAAAACGAAAATGAGTTATCACTTTTTACCTATTGGTTGGGCCAAGATCAAGAGTTCGATCCCATATTGGGTTAGGAAGGGGATTGGACAGCAGGCACTGGGGATGGGAGAGAGTAAATCGGGATGTTTATGGGGAACAGTTTGGTAATTTCTATCAGAATCCCAAATGCATATTTGACTTCTAGGAACAAATTTGTGTTTGCTCATATGCAAAATCAAGTAGTTACTGATACAACATCATCCTCAAGATCTGTTTTTAAGTGGAAGATGCAAATGGGTGGGAATGTGTATGGTTTGCTTTGTATACATAGTAATTATGTGAAATAAAAGGAAAAAACTCATTCATTTATCTGAAGAAGAACATATTGGGCTGCTAAAGACCTATTTAACTGTGGAAAGACGAAGTGGAAGAGGATTAGGGTGTGCTCGAGAAAGTGCCATGACACACAGTCTTCTCTGTAGGCGTGAAACATGGGTCTCCATAGCTCTTTTCTTTGGCGTGTTGCATGGGGCCAACTTGAGGCTGTTTCATGGTTCTACTCTCAGCACTGAGGGTAGGGTCTATCCCAGTAAATGCTGGTGAGTGAATGAATGAATGGGGAAGCTTGACCTCTCTCCTGAGCTTGCCACTGGATGAATCCTGCCAGTGGGAACCAGGGAGTTACGGTGCCACCATATTTACCTAATGTTCTCTGCAGTTAGTCTGGACGATCTCAGCTGTGGTGGAGAGAAGCAGAGCAGCACCCGTATAACCTGGGACCATGTGACCTGATTATTGATTGCTGGAAAGAGCCAGTGATACTATACAAAAGAACCTAACACTTTGGCACCATATGGAAGGGTCATTGACATAGAAAACTTCCTGCAATCAGGTCAGTTGTATTAGTGATTTCATTAAAAAATGCATACATATTTATGAGAAAATAAGGAAAATCAAAAAACAATAATTAGCAATCCTACTAGCCAGATATAGCCATTGTTAATATTTTATGATTCGTCCTTCTTGTCTCCATGTATAACACATACATGCATGCTCCCTTTCTTTGTTTTTTATCAAAACCTCTCTGGTGTCAGATATTTTAATTAAATGTCATCATAAGTGGCAGGATCTCAATCTTTTTTTTATGGCTGAATAATAGTCCGTTGTATGTATATGTACCTCATCTTCTTTATCCATTCACCTATTGATGGACCCTTGGGTTGCGTCCATATCTTGGCTGTTGTAAAAATTCTGTAATAACCATTGGGGTGGATATATCTTTTCAAACTGGTATTTTGTTTTCTTTGTAAATAGCTAGCAGTGAAATTACTGGCTCATGTGGTAATTCTATTTTTAATTTTTGGAGGAACCGCCATACTGTTGAACCACAATTGGCTACGCCAATTTGTGTTCCTACCGACAGTGTATAAGGGTTCCTTTTTCTCCACGTCCTTGCCAACCCTTGTTATTTCTTGTCTTTTTACACAAACCTTTTTTTGAATAATCCCATTTCTGTTTTACATAAACAAAATTAGAATTATTCAGTCAGTTTAATAATTCATCTCCTTGTTCCGTCTTATTTCTATCTTTGTACTTTGCCACATTTGAGCAATGATTTAATGTTCCTTTGCCTTCTGTGGGTCATTCTCATACCTTGAGTATTCTTACTCTTACACTCTACTGTATTGCTTTAGACTGCAATACTCTTTTCGGCTTATTCTCCATATCATTAAAATGATAACTCCTATAGTCATGCAGAACGACTTTCAGATCTCTGAAATGTCCCATCCTTTTCCTTTGTGGTTTCTTCTGGACTTCTCTCTGTCTCCCCATGTCTTGATTTCTCTTACCACTTGGTTGGTTCCTTGAGACCTTAGCTCTCCAATGTCAGTTTCATAAAGAAGGCTTACCTAGCCGTCCATTCAGTTTCTCGTCCCTTCTCTGCATTTTTGTTACACCTTGCGCAGACTTCAGTATCTCCACACACACTCATTGTGTACTGTCATTTTTGGCTTCCTTGTCTGTTTTGCCTATTAGACTGTAATCTTTTTTTTTTAAAATTTTTATTAACATATAATGTATTATTAGCCCCAGGGGTACAGGTCTGTGAATCGCCAGGTTTATACACTTCACAGCACTCACCATAGCACACACCTTCCCAATGTCCATAACCCTGCCACCCTCTCCCTAACCCCCTCCCTCCAGCAACCCTCAGTTTGTTTTGTGAGATTAAGAATCACTTATGGTTTGTCTCCCTCCCAATCCCATCTTGTTTCATTTATTCTTTTCCTACCCCCCAAACCCCCCACGTTGCCTCTCAACTTCCTCATATCAGGGAGATTATATGATAGTGGTCTTTCTCTGATTGACTTATTTCACTCAGCAAATACTCTCTGGTTCTATCCACATCATTGCAAATGGCAAGATTTCATTTCTTTTGATGGCTGCATAGTATTCCATTGTATATATGGACCACATCTTCTTTATCCATTCATCTGTGGATGGACATCTAGGCTCTTTCCATAGTGGCTATTGTGGACATTGCTGCTAGAAACATTCGGGTGGCACGTGCCCTTTCGGATCACTACATTTGTATCTTTAGGGTAAATGCCCAGTAGGACAATTGCTGGGTCATAGGGTAGCTCTATTTTCAACTTTTTGAGGAACCTCCATGCTGTTTCCAGAGTGGGTGCACCAGCTTGCATTCCCATCAACAGTGTAGGAGGGTTCCCCTTTCTCCGCATCCTCACCAACACCTGTCATTTCCTGACTTGTTAATTTTAGCCATTCTGACTGGTGTGAGCTGGTATCTCATAGACTGTAATCTTAAGTAAAGGAACAATGTCCTGTTGAAAGTAAATTTGACAGGATGAGCAAATATAGATGTTTAATAAATGTAGATGAATTGAGCAAAAGCAGAAAATGCACGCAACCTTTTACAGTTTTCATGAGGGCTTTCACATGCTTTACCTTGCTTAACTGGCTCCTCCTGATATTTCCATTTCAGTGAAGAGAACACATCTTATGAATCACCTCTGGCTGTTCTCTGCCCATTCATTAACCCCTCTTCTTGAGAGCGGGGGCTCTATCTGATTGGTAGTCTGGAAAGAATAACACGTACGTGCTGAGCTCAGTGTAGTCCTCTTACATCCTTTAGGGAGTGAGCTCTCTACCGAGAGTCTGAGATGTCCCCTACTCCTTAAGCCCTAAGCCTTAATTTGACACCCCCCAGCATGTGAGGACCTTCCCCTTC
Source organism: Lutra lutra (assembly GCF_902655055.1). Lineage (NCBI taxonomy): Eukaryota > Metazoa > Chordata > Mammalia > Carnivora > Mustelidae > Lutra > Lutra lutra. The sequence goes on from NC_062295.1 coordinate 28,310,968, forward strand.
CCAGCGTGGCTTCAGACTGATCAACTCATGTGTCTCATTCTGGGGTCCAGGTGGCGGTCCCATTTGTCAGTCATTCTCCTCTGTCTTCCAGCCTGGCTTCTTTCAGGAATAAAGGTGAAAATTCTGGTCTCCGTCTTCCTCTTTGTTTGTTCCTGCCCCAGGTGGGGAAGAGACATCATACTTCCAGAAGTTTCCTAGGCAACCCCTCTAAGTGATTTGACTATTATTCCCACTGAATTGATGGAGACCGAGACACTGAGTGGTCTACTGACACGTCTGTGGCCATGGCTTTGCTGGGATCTGATATCGGGTTCTCTGACTCTCCAAACACCAGCTGGTTTTTGACTTGGTTTGGTTCGGTTTTCCTCCCGCTATCTGGACTGGAAGTGGTAGCCTGACTTGCCATACAGGGTGGAGGGAGGAACTCAGGAACCTGAAAGTCCTTTCCGGGGGTGAGTCCCTAATTCTTCTCTTGTGCTGGTATATGATTGTCCATTTCTTTGTTATCCTTCCCTATGGGGCACATGCCCAAGTGTTCAGGAAATGTCCACTTACCGTCATCCTGATGGTTAAGCATGAGAAGTCCTCAAGAACAGAAACAGGCTGTGTAAACATTCCCTACAGATGGTTGCAAAGGAGCTATGAAGTCATGTCTTCAGTATGGGAAGGACTGAGCCATGGGTTTCTCAGTCCTACCCATAGGCACAGGTCACTGGTATCAATCACATCATCTTCAGAAATGAAGACCCGTGAGCATAAGCCCGAGGGCGGGGGCTGGTCAGCTGCCCGACCACCGGCTCCATGCTCTGCTTTGGGGAGCTGAGCCAGACTTTCTGTTAGGGAATGCAGTTTCTCAAATAAGCTTAGCTTTGGAAAACAGTTTCCCTTTACTTTTTATGTGTTTTCTGGGCTTTCAAACCCATGGGTATTTTGAGGGAAACATAGTCCATATGTTTCTGATTTACTTACATTAAACTTGCCAGAAGTTTCTTTTATAAAATCTATTTCACGTCTGGGAAACCTTCTCAGCCTGTTTTTTAAAGCCTTTTAGCCTGGATCTTCACACTCAAAAGGAAGCAGAGAATTGAAACAATTATTAGGATATAACTGAGACCAGAACCCCTACCCCCACACCCCACCCCCGCCTTTGTTACCTGAGCATTTCTGGGAAAAGGCAAGGCTAGAAGTCCTCTGTTTGGTAATTTTTGCTCTAGTTATCCACTTCACGTTTCATGTGCAGACACAACGTTTAAAGACTAACATCTTTCTTCAAAGCACCGTATGCAAGGTTTTGGTTTTCTAGTTAAGTTAATCTTGGCTGAGTGTCCCTGGTCTCTTTCCTATTCAGAAAGCTCTGATTTGAGCAGGTTATAAATTTGATAAAACGCTTTTGTTTGTTTATTCTTTGCTTAGAGGAGAGAGTGACATAAATCCAAGGAAAAATAAATGTACATAAAACTTTCAAACTATACTCCTAACTTTCAGATGATAAGTAGTATTATTTTTATTTCCAATAAATGTCAAAGCACTGAATAGTGGTTGGGAGAGTTGACGTGGTGGGAGAAAGTATATGTTGGGAAGAAATAATGGACAGCCCACTTAAGAATCAGGGAAAGGAAATGAGAGCCAACCCACCCAAAATACACATCCATTTAAGAAGCTGAAACTCTGTTTCCATAGTCATCCAAATTCCTAACCTGGAAGACTGGTTTTAAGTCAAATGCTGGGGTAAAGCTTTGGGACCTCCTAAGAAGCAGAACAGAGAACCCCACCCCCACGTACTGGCACAGTGATCATATTTTGGCTACTACCTACTGTCACATTCCGGCTGAATTTTCGGTTTTTCCCTGAACCTTTACAACGTTTCACAAGTTGAAGTTTTGATTTTGGAATCTCAGTTCCCACTTTCTTCCTCTTGCAAAATTGAACGTGTACTTTCTCTGAAAGATCTTTATGCTGAGACGTTCCAGAAATCACAGGTCATGCATGTAGGGAGACGACGTGATAGGTAGGGAAAAACCAGAGGTCCTTGGGAAAGAGCTCAGACCCTAAAAGGGAAGCAGAGGGTTTAGATCACACGTTGCCTTTGAACCCCCATAATGCGTGGAATTCCCCTCAAAGGGGTGGAGGAGGTAGGAAAGAGGGGGAAGGAGGATGGCAGAGAGACGGGTTTGCAGGATGTCTCTTGTTCTCAGTGGGACCCCTGACTGTTGGCTTCTTCCTTTGAGCAAGGCTTCTAGCAACCCTTGAGGCTATGGTCCTATCTATCACCTTCTCTACTCTTCTTCTCAGCCTCTTGGGGGAAAAAAAGTCAAATCACGCACTTTTGATCAAGAAAGGGCCACAATGATCACATCATTGAACATTTTTATTTTATAGTTGAAGAAACTGAGTGAGACCCAGAAATATTCAATGACTCTCCTGTGGCCACAGAGCTAGTTAGTGGCAAATCTAGGACTCAACTCAAAGTCTGTTGACTTCTACAAGAGACTTTTCTCTGACAGCAAGTGCCAAGATAAAATTTGTCCTCGGAAGATACGCAAGATGCTCAAAATTGCATGTTATTGATACCCTTTATAATTTGTTATTTAGACATTTAAGACTTTACAAATGTGAACTTTCAGATAATTATATATTACTAGATATCACTTCATGAAATATCAATCTGAAATTTTGTACGTTGAGTTGGTATAAAATTAGAGATTCGCATCCTATCCCCAAGAGTATACGACTTTCTTTGCCTTCTCAAAAGGGTTTATTTTTAAACATGAGAAGCTGTGCATTTTTTTTCACGTGAATTAAACCAGATACAAACCAGATGAAACCTTTCTTTTTTGCATTTCATTAATTTATTTTTTTAAATCGACAAAGATTTATTGAGTACTTCTGTGTGCCATGTGTTTTTCAAGTTCCCTCTCACTCAAAAGCCAGACGCCACCTTCACTTTCATTTTCTGCCCTTGGAATGAAGCCCTGCCTTATCTGGATACTCGCTTTATCCACACATCTGTACATCAGCAGGTTCTAAACTTGGTTCCGCCACTCCCTGTCTAGGCAGATTTGCACACATTGTTTATACCCCCTGGGCTTCCATTTCATTATTTGAAGAAGACAGTACTTGGGGTAGATAGGCAAGCTTCTTTCTGGAACTAGATGATCACACCTGAAGCAGATATATATCTTTTTCCCTTTCAGTTTCTTTGGGAAAAATGCAAGAAGAAAAGAAAGTTTTCAGAGCTGACCCAGAATGCCCGAAACTCCGGTCTTTTACGTAGGAAAGGCTAAACAGGGACGACAGGAAAACTGATCGCAGTGTTTTCTGAGAACTCGCGGACAGTTGTGTAATGCTATCGTTTTTTGAGGGTGCACTGTGGACTGTTTTACGAGCGTAGCTGTTTTGACACAGCGTACTCACATGTTACTGAATTCTTGACCCAGGCATTTCCCATGCAGTGCTAAGAAACTCAAATCCCCTTCAAATCCAGATCGAGTCCATATATGGGGCTGCATGAGGCGAGCACGCAAACTCTGTCATCGTGAGTCTTAGGTACGGGGGACAAGACGTTCTGCTGCCTTCCACGGGACAAACCACAGATCTAAATGTAATATACAACAATGCCGCTCTTTGAAACAGAGAATCGCCACTGGCTTCTCTGCATTGCCATAAAGACACCACGTGTCATTACTGTGATCTGACTTTCGCTCTTCAGTGGGTTCCTTTAGCGTATGTTTTATTGCGTGCGAGTTAAGATCTGGGAGAACAGTCTGTAATTGTGTTCTCTTTGTTGAGCTCTCTTGCACAATTGGCAACTTCCTCAATGGACCGGGGCCTCTGTTGTGGGTGCCGCCAACGCCACGCTTTCTCAGGAGAACAACCTCCTTCAACGCCTTCATGGGCTGGCGCGGCAGTGGGAAATTCAGATTACAGAGGGAGTAAATGCAAAGGTCAGGAAAATACAGATTCAAAGTCAAATCCTCGTGTTTTTGCTTTTCTGGTGGGAAATGACGACTGGAATCAGACAATGGAATTTTAAAGGAAAAAATAAGGAGAGGGTGATATTTCAGTGATGATCAGGAGCCTTTGGATAATTCTCTCAGGCTTCCTCACCACACAGGGAGCCCCTCAGAGTCTCTCAGAGCCCCTCAACACATGCTGGTCTTCTACTCCTTCTTATTTTATTATTATTTTTTAAAAAGATTTACTGATTTATTTGAGAGAGTACATGAACAGGAGTGAGGGGCAGAGGGAGAGGGAGAGTCTCCTAAGTAGACGGGGCTCCATCCAATGACCCTGAGACTGTGACCTGAGTTGAAACCAAGAGTCGGATGAAACCAAGAGTCGGACGCTCTACTGATGGAGCCACCCACGTGCCCCAGTAAATGTTACTTCTTAATGTTGATGTCTGCCCATGGTAAAGACAATCAGTTGTTATTGGACCTCTCTAGTCTTTTTTCTGGATGTGGATGTTGGGTTGTCCAACGTTTCAGAAGAGTTTCTGAGAGACACAAGAGCCCCTGGCATGGTACTGGAGGACCTTTGTCTACTTATGGTTTCTGTTGACTTGACTCTTCCAAACGCCAGATCCTGCCTGATTTTTGGCAGCCTCTTTCCCTTAGGGTCTGGTCTCGTGAGGTTTGTCTCCTTGCCTGCCTCCAGCTGCTGTGAAGCCCTGAAGCCTGACTCGTCCCCTTTCCTTCCAGCTGGGGCTTCAGCATTACCCCCAGACTTTCTAGTTATTTCTGGTAGAAGCTAACATGCATTTGGTGCTTGCCAAGCATTAGGCTTCAGTCTCTCTCTCTCTCTCTCTCTTTTTTTTTTAAGATTATTTATTTATTTATTTGACAGACACAGATCACAAGCAGGCAGAGAGACAGGCAGAGAAAGAGGAGGACGCAGGCTCCCTGCTGAGCAGAGAACCCGATGTGGGGCTTGATCCCAGGACCCTGAGATCATGACCTGAGCTGAAGGCAGAGGCTTTAACCCACTGAGCCACCCAGGTGCCCCTTCAGTCTCACTTTACACGATCTCACAGCAACCTAAATGAGGGAAATGCTTTTCCAATCTAGGTCTGATGGTCAATGACCCAAGGCTCGAAGAGGCTGGGCAGTGGGCTGAATAAGTGGCAGAAGGAGGGTTTGAATCCAGGACGACAAGCCTTCAAAACCAGGGCTCAGCGGCTGTGCTCAGAGGTTTTCCACCACCTCCTGGCTGGTGGACCGGCCGGAGGCTGTTCTCAACCACATGCGAGGGCGTGGACTCCTTCATCCTCGAGGGGGAGAAATTGGCCACAGGAGCCACTCAGCTGGAACATTCAGTGTCTATGAACAGGATGCAATTAAGTCTATAATCTGTTATGACCACCCCTGAAGGATCATTTGGAAATGAGAGCTATTTCCAGTGAGCAGTTCAGACGAGGTAGGTGTTCCTGTCCGCTCCCCGTAATGTCTGTGCTCATCATTCCAGAAGGGCAGGCAGGAAATATCTCCGAGGGTCTTCACAATGAACAACTGGAGGAGTCAGAGTGCCCCTTCAGCTCTCAGACACTAGGATCTTGTACACATTGGAGCTTCTAGTTCGAGAGCCATGTCCGTCCTTTCAGAGCAAGAGAAGAATATGGCTTCAGCCTTCAGGAAGACACTGTTTACTGGTTGGAGATCTCTGTTCTGATCTGTCCGTCAGCATGATGACGTCCCCTCCTAATGTCTTAAGTTCTACAGCCCTGGGCTGGTGGGGAGGCAACATGAAGGTGGAGGGTGGTAGAATTTCACTGTTACTTTGGAATAACTCAGGGAGGCCAGGCAGCCAGGTGCTCAGTTGGTGCTTACATTGAAGAAGAAGAAGGAGGAGGGGGAGGGGAAGGGGAAGCAGGGGAGGGGGATGGGGAAGAGGGGGAGGGGGAGAAGGAGGGGGAGGGGGAGAGGGAGAAGGAAAGAACAGAAAGAAAGAGGGGTTTCTAAAATTTCTGTAGATAGAATGCATGTATAGTCCCCTTTCTCCCTTGGATCGGCAAAGCAAAGAAGACAGGACTGCCCAGCTTCCTGGGCAGTTGTAACCAAGCTAAAAGGGATGCTTGGTGTGGAATCTGACAAGGGGGTTGGCATCTCCATTCCATTAATATTTAGGAATGTGATCTTTGACAATTTTATAATCTTCCTTGAATTCCTCCAACTTCGCATTGGGGATGATCCCATAGTGACAATTAACAGCTGGCCCCAATTTCTTTGATACTTCTTCCCCTGAAACATGGGGACGGTTGTTGCGAGGATTATGTGTGGGAACATACGCGGAAATCCTTAGTATTTAATAGCTGATGAGCAAGCGTCTCTTCTACCCTGGTCTTCTTCCCATCTAAGATTGTTATTGATGCCCAGGATGACTCTGTGTTCCTGGGATAATGGTTTTTGGCAGTGGCTGGAAGGACAGAGTCAAGTTGTCCCCCTAGTGATAGCCCTGTCTTGTCACTGTGTTTCTTCAGCTTGAGTCCCTGCCTTGGGGCCAAATGTACAACCTGGGGGCCATGTAGGAAGGCCGAGGAACCTCAGTAAGACCTGGAAAAGTGGATATCAGCAGTGAGGACTCGCTGTCCATCTCAGAGCTCACTAGGCTTTGCTCACTGCCCTAGCTGTGGGAAATTCCTGCAGAAATGATCCAGAATGCACCACGGCTTCGAGCCGGCTTCTTTTCTTCTTCTGTTCACTTACCAAGTTCCAATTTGTCCTAAGATACCAAGTACAGATAGGAAGGGAAAGGCCACTGTGGGCAGAGCAGTGAGGGTGGCCCTTGAAGAGAGGAGTCCCGGGACATCAGAGCTTTGCCGATGCCTGTCCTTCACGTACGCTGTCCCGAAGGGGGTGGGGTGGGTTTTGCCCCACAACTAATTCCATGCGGCCTGGGAAATGGAGAAGACTTTGAGACTTGGCTGAACATCATTTACTGGCCAGGAACAGAAACTCTGACACTTGCTAATTTGAGAAAGAGGGTCTCTGTAGTCAGGTTGTTGGGAGATCTCAAGGCATCATTGCAGAGAGTAGTTAAAAGAATTGCCCAGAGCTGAGTGGTTACCGTGTGGTGAAGTTGGAACTTGAATCCGTGACTCCTGTCTCCGTGTCCAGGACGAGTTGCCTATCCCCAGCTCTGGATCTTTCAGATAAAGTCTCTTGAAGAGTACGGTGAACTAGCTGGGTCCCAGAGCAGGGTTTTGAGTCCACTAACCAGTCCTCGCTCTGGCGTGTGGGACCCTCGTGGGCTCTGGTTGGGGGTGAGGCTAAGGGGTCGTTCTCTAGAAAGGGAATGTGAATAGAGAAGAAAGACTGAGCATCGTTAGTAGACCAAGGGTTGGTGAGAGGTCACAGCACAGAGCAGAGATGTCCCTGTGGCTCCTCTGTCCAGGTTATAGACCTCCCAGCACAGCTGGAGTCGGCATGAGGCTTCCCTGCAGAGGAGTGGGGTCCCAGGGACGTCTGAATCTTGGGTGTTCTTGTTCTTGTCTCCAGTCAAGGGAACATAGCCTCCTGCCTTTAAGGAAGAGTGTCCCATCCTCTCTTGACTGAGGGATCCAAACATAAGCAGACACCTATAATTTTAAAAACCACAGTGATTTTTTAAATGTTGAGATGGAGATCACAATGGTGGGAGGAAGATTTATTCCTGCCTTCAGGACCTCCAGGCCAGGGCCAGCTCTGCCCAGCACCCCCAGCTGTGTGATTAGCATTGGCACAAATGCCAAGTTGTCCCGTGGTCTCCTCCCCTTCAGACTGTGTGATTCTCTTCAAGTACACTCTCCTCTGTTCCCTTGACCTCAGCCAGGCCACGGGCAGGGAAGGGGGCTGCAGCTGTGCTCCTTTTCAGTGGTGTCCCTGGGAGGCGCGGGGACTTTGATAAAACACCAGGCTGGACTCCGCTCCCCTAGCGAGTAAATTGAGATAAGAACCCCAGTGCAACCAGACATTTGGACATCAGTGTTTGTGTTGAGGAGAGAAGACGTTTGTTTGGAGACTAGAGAAGGAGGCTCTACTCTTTATAAAACATCAGGGGGGAAGGGCAGCCTTCGCCATGGGGCTTTTGGGGCACAGGGATGTTTCCCGATGCCACATGTGCCTTTGGAAGACAAAGACAAGGTCTGCAAGGAACTGTAGGCAGCACAGTGGCCCTGGGGTCTCCGGAGCCATGGTGGTTCCGAAGAAGGCGTAGCGCTCCCTTCCCTACCCCTCTGCCTGTGACCAGCCTCTGCCAGTACTGCCAATAACAGTGAACCACACGGGACTGATGTCTTAGGAGGACGGCTCTCAGGGAGGGTAGGGAAGGGGCTGGATCAGTCTGATGATCCTGTCTGTCCTGGTGCTCGGGTGGGAGGGCATGGGTAGGGGGTATGCAACAGCCCTGACACGGCCCCAGTGGATCCCCTTTATCTTTCCTACAGCCCCTGCCGTGTGTTTGCCAGGCAAGAGACTAATCATTATTCCCTTGGGCTAGCTCGGAGAGGGGCTGCTGATGGCTGGTAAGTCATTTGTGGGCTCTGATGGACACTCTGTGCACACATTAGGTCTGTATGGAGTCTGTGTATGTTGTGTCATGAACCTTCAGGCTCCTAACGTGCTAAGGACTCCCGGGTGATGTTGCCTGTCTAGTGGGAGGGCGGTAACAAGGCTGGGATGCTCCTCTCACACGTTGAGGAGGTGTAGGAGGGATGCTTCAAGAGACAGTGCGTGAAAGCTTGCATCATTCTGATTGTCCTGGCCAGTAGGCAGAGAGAGAGAGTTAAGGGTATACTCTACATTGCCCATAGTCAATGTCCTTGGCTACATGTATGTGTGCACACGCATGTGTGTATGTGTCTGCATGTCGTCACCCTCCTTGGCTCCCATATATGCGTGTATGTGTGCATGCATGTGCACACACTTACACGTGTGCTTGCATATACCTGCGTCTGTGTCTCATGTTATGCAGGGAGAGTTAGTGGAGAACATAGTAGTGGGTCTTTTCCTCCCTACAGTGAGGTTCAAAAATTTCGGGAGGTTAACACAAGGAAGGCAGTCAGGCGTGTGGCTCTGACAGGGAATGGGCTCTGGTATCCATCCATCTAACTGGTTCTGATCTCAGTTCTCCTCCGCGTACCGGCTACGTGATTTTGGTTATTTAACCTCCCCGAGCACCAAGTTTCTCATTTCAAAGACCGGGTTAATCGCCGTGTTTCCATTGCAGGGTTATTGTGAGGCTTAAATGAGATAATCCATGGCAAGTATTTGGCACAGTGCCTGTCCCACTGGAAAGGATTTATAAATGTAAATTACTGCTATGATTAATCAATATTTCGAGCCAGCTCTCAGGATTGCATTACAGATGGGCCTCGTGTCCTTAAATCTTTGCTGAACTCATGCATACTTACGGCTTTGTCCGCCTTTGGAGAAAACGCATCCCAGGTGGGGGTCCCAGGCAGCTGGAAGGCCCTGGGCGACGCAGCCCTTCTTCCAAGATGCTGTCCCACGTGTCAAGCTGTCTGCTGCCTTGACATTTTGAGTGTCTGTCTTCCTCTCCTGGCTTCGCTCCAGGGAAGGATTGCCGGCCAAGGTCACCAGAGCTCTCTGGGTCTACACTGAAGGATTAAAGCAACTTCCTTCCAAGATAAATACATTCCCTTCCATGGTGAATAAGTTCATTACCTAACTGGGAAAGCCACGCAAATGGCAAAAGAAGCCATGGGAGAGTGTGTGTGGGTGGGTGGGAGGCGTGCAAATGTGTGTGTGATTGTGTATATGTGCGTGTGTTTTTGACCATGCAGGAGGGTGCTGATGGCCGTGGGCACCCTGATGCAGGGAGGGGAAGGAAAACGAAATCCGTACATTCCATATGCTCTTGGTGGAGCGTCTCCAGAGTTTGAGTCTGAAGATTGTAGTTGACTCTGCCAGTTCATTCATCATTTAATCCTTTAATTGGTGACCATGGCGGATGGCTGACAGTAGCACATCCTTGGCAGGGAGGCAAATCCCATTTATTTGTTTGTTCCAGTTGCACAATTTAGTGGAGAGCAGGTCAAGGGAGGTCACCCGTGCTTCATGGTTCAAACTATTGTTATAAATAACAATTAGTCCACTTAGATATCTGGCTCTGTTCAACCTGGAGAATCCAACTGGATATGAAAGATTCTGGAGAAGAAGGTTGAGAAGGAAAAGCAGTTTTCCCATTCCTTGGCTCACTCCTGTCTGATCTTCCAAATGCCCCAGGTTTCCTAAGATGATGAATATTCAAGAGGGCTGGTACCACCTCCTGACCGCTGTTGTCTGCCAGTGTCCTGTCTTTGGAAGTTAACCACATGTTCCCTTGGGATGTTTCTTAAATCACCCTGTTAATCTATTAAAATTTCTCTTATTCACCTGTTATGAAGGTATTGTCTTCTTAAAAAGATTACAGATTCCTTGAAGGCAGGGATTATCCCTCAGCATAGATATAGGACAGAGGCTTAATAGCACAGGACAATGAATGCCCAGTGAGCTACTGTCAGAGGCCAGGACCTGGGCTGGGAGCCTTCGTAGCCACTCGGCAAGATTTGAGAGCATGGAGAAAGCGAGAGATCTACCCGAATTCCCCAAATAACACAAAACTCCACGTCATCATGTAGTGTAACATAACACAATGCAATAAAGGGGAAAAGATCAGAACTGTAAAATAGTAAAAAAAAAAAATGCAATCTCATAAATTTGGAGAGGACGTAGTAACAGCTCTGGTTCGATGCTCTTTATATGAGATTTCTACTTCACACTTACGTTTACAACCTGATTTCCACTGTCATTATGAGCCTCAAATTGTTCTTTCTAAAATTTCCAATATACTCTGATTAGTCAATATGTGGGTCCCTCAGGTTTGGTGAGGAAAACAGAAGCTAATCCACACGTTCTGGGTTTAAAGAACTTTTTTCTTTTTTCTTTTTAAAGATTTTATTTATTTATTTGACAGAGAGAGATCATGAGTAGGCAGAGAGGCAGACGGGGGGCGGGGGGAAGCAGGCTCCCTGCTGAGCAGAGAGCCTGATGTGGGGCTCGATCCCAGGACCCTGAGATCATGATCTGAGCTGAAGGCAGAGGCTCTAACCCACTGAGCCACCCAGGCGCCCCAAAGAACTTTTTTCTTTAAAAAAAAAATAGACTTTTCTTTTTTAAAGAGCAGTTTTTGGTTCAAAGCAAAACTGAGCAGAAAGTAGTGAGTTCCCATATGTCCCCGATGCCCCGCCCCACAGGCTCCCATATCCTACACCGGAGTGGGACATTTGTTATATAGTTGGTGACCCTACACTGACACATCGTTGTTGCCCAAAGTCCGCGGCTGACATTACATTTCACTCTTGGTGCGCAATCTATGGGTTGTGGCAGATACCTGATGACGTGTCTACACCACCATAGCTTCCTGCAAAATAGCTTCACTGGCCCCCCCCACCATGCTCTGTGTTCCAGGTACAAATAATTTTATTGTAGCATTTAGAGATTTATTTAGCTATTGGAAGATGTAGGGAACTGAAGTCTGTGGTAATCCACCGTCAAAGGTTTTAGCCCAGTGTATCAAAACTGGGTTCAAGAGAATTCTCTGGGAAGCTTCATGACTCTCCTGTCTGACCTTGTGTCTTGCTTCATCTTTCCTCAGAAAATAATGGGCTTCCAAATCTCTCTCCACGTCACTGCCTTTCTTGGGAAGCTTAGCACCCTATGGGGAAGGGAGTTCTGGGAAGTGCTTTTCTCATGTGATGCTTAGGTGAGGAGACGTTCCAAGGGGCTGCTAGGACTGAGTAGACAACAGCCTTTTCATAGTTGACCTCGCCATGGAAGGTTGACCTTTCTATGGCATTAGACCCTCATCCTCCTGGAAATTCACTTTCCAGAGAGGTGCAGTCCCCCAAAAATTTTGATTGTGGACTGAGCATCTTTCTTGAATCCCCGCCTCCTTCCCTGTCTTAGGATCCAAGCGGGACAACCTAGAACAAAATCCAATCCAGTATTCTTCCCCCTTTGAGCTCAGAACACATCGAAGGCAGCCAGAAACCCTGATGATCTGTTGCATTTTATAAACTCCATGTCTTTTTTCTTATTCCTTGGGCTCTAGCGCTGTCTATTCTTGGGTCAGAGCTATTGTTTTGAACCCCCTCCATGCCTTTTTTAAAATATTAAAAAGTGACACTATACCTTCAATTCAGCAGGACTTCCCAGCCTTTTCTGGTCCAGTCATAACCCGTAGGCAGCTGCTTTGTCACGGGAATAGTAAGCTGAAGCAGGCACTCGGCTCAGCCCGGCATGTAAAACAGGAATCACTTGAATGTCACGGTCATTGTCATCAAATTGATGTGAGTCCATCCAGTGTAAAGCTTTTCCATTACTAAAACAAAAGGAGAAGAGCAGCGAGCTTTCCAGGCTTTATTTATTCAAGGAGGCTCAAAGTACAGGTGGCCGCATCCACAGCATCAAAGATCCTTCCTGTCTGCTGAGCGGTGTCATTGTTTGGGGGTCACACTTCACGGTGAATGCGATTTCTGAAGATGCGAAACGCGTAGGTAAACCTCCATACAAAATTAGTTTCCGTTGTGCACCACCTACTTCCAGGTTCAAACTGTCCTTATTCTCGCTCCTTGTATTTCTAAAGCTGCAAATAAAGATTCGTGACTCATTCCTGCACTGCAAACAGTTTGAGGTCATAAAGAGAGGCTCTCTCAAATTTGGGGCCACTTAAATTTGCCAGCCCTTGTCTCATCTAATAGAATTTGCATCATCACTTGAAGCAACTGAACACTGGCTTGCCTCTTAAACCTCCCCAAAGTTAAGAAAGACAAAAAGACCGCCTTTTTCTTTTTATTAGAAAAGCAAAGCAGACTCATTTGAGAAAATCTGGAAAATACTGACAAGCCACACCAGAAAGGCAATTATAATGCAGCGCTCAGAGATTACTGCTATAAAGATTGGGGTAAATATTTTTTTAAAAACTTCTCTATGTTTTTATTTCTATCCTTATTTCTGTTCCTGACCCATCACTATCTATATATAGACACCCCGGCACACACCGTGTCTTATCTGCAATTAAAGATGTGTACACTGTTGGGGCGCCTGGGTGGCTCAGTGGGTTAAGCCTCTGCCTTCGGCTCAGGTCATGATCTCAGGGTCCTGGGATCGAGCCCCGCATCGGGCTCTCTGCTCAGCGGGGAGCCTGCTTCCCCCCCTCTCTCTGCCTGCCTCTCTGCCTTCTTGTGATCTTTGTCTGTCAAATAAATAAATAAAAATCTTTAAAAAAATTAAAGATGTGTACACTGTGTACTTGTCGATGGTCTGGGTTAATTTACTTATTATATATCATTTAATATTCTGTAGCATCATATCTAATGACTGCCTCCTGCTTTTTAACATTCTTCATGCAATAATGTTTTATTATATCACCTCATAACAAAGTTTTCTCCACACATTTGTAGGAAAATCTTGTCCAGTCAAGCCAGAAGAATGGAGACATCAGAGCAATTTTTCCCAGCTCAATTGAGGATTACTCTACATACTAACCCGTGAAGAAAGGTGTCACTGAGCAGAGGTGAGCGTTGGTGCCGGGCGTGTGAAATGGACCCCAAGATGACAGTGTTTAGGGGGAGTATTTTAGCAGTAGGTACTTTGTCTCTCAAGCTTGAGGACACATCCAATTTGTTTTACTCTTGTTTTCGTCCAGTTTATCTAACAGAGACCAGCAAATACTTAGCGGTTGCAGAGCCATTTGTAGGCAATCAAGACCTGCTAATACAACCAGCCTGACTGTGCGTACTGAACACAAAGCATGTGCAGGAAATTTTGGTAGATGTTTGAAGAGAAATAAAGATAAAAATTCTCTCACCTCAGATGAGTGCCAGGCACTGTGGCTACACTGGCTGCATTTTTTTTTTCCTTTTGCTAACAGCGTCCCAGTTTTGTCGTGGTATTGTCGTGCACACCTGGCTTAGAGGAAACATTTGCTTTCCCAGCCTCCTTTGCAGGTACGGGCCAGTTCTGACCAATGAGTTGTGGGGACTCTGGGAAGGTTTTGACTTTTTCTAGTGAAGGGGACTGGATTGACTGCCTTGTCCCTTCCCTTCTCCTTCTCCTGTATTCATGCATTGGACATAGATTCAGTGTCTCGAGCTGTGGCAGCCATATTTTAATCCTGAGGTAGGGCAAAGGCAAAGAAATCCTGGTGTCTGGTGGCATTATTGAGCTGCTAACCCAAGGGCAGCAACTTCCCATCTCTGGACTTGTTATACGAGAGTAATAACCCCCTACTTGTCACTACTAAGTCAATTAGTCCTTCCATTTGAGTGTAGAGACCAATCAAAAAAATGCAAATAACTAAAGATGTTTCCTAGGAATGATGAGAAGTTTCAAATGGTGTATCAGGAATCAGAGAGAGGAGTATTCAGGGTTAGATCTGGATCATAAAGAGGTTTATATGTGAATCTTATCTGGAGTATCTTGAAAGTAGTGGTGAATTTGTGCTCAATTTGGTAAACGGTAGGAAGTTACTGGTGATGCTGGGGCAGAACTTAGGACATATAAGCGGGCAGCAGTGGGAGAGATGGATTGGAGTGGAGGAAGGGAGGAGTTGGGGAAGAGTCAGGAGGCTATTGGTGCAAACCAGGTAGGGAATAGTGAAGACACGAAGTAAGGTGGTGGCTTAGTCTGCTTGGGCTCCTGTAAGAAAACCACAGCCAGAGTGGCTTAAACAACAAAAATTTGTTTTTCCAAATTTCTGGAGGCTAGCAAGTCTAAGACCTGCCAAAGTTGTCAGCCAATTGGGTTATTGGTGAGGACGATCTTCTGCCTTGTAGATAGCCTTCTCACTGTGTCCTCGCATGGTGGAGAGAGAGAGATTGCGTGTGTCTCCTCCTCTTCTTCTGGGGACAACAGTCCTATTGGATTAGGGCCCCAACTTTATGACCTCATGAATCCTTTGTCATCTTCTCACGGGACCTACCTCCAATTTGCACTTGGGGGTTAAGGCTTCAACATGTTGACTTTGAGGAGACCCAAACATTCAGTCCATAACAGAGACAGTGGGATGGAAATAATGGCTGGTGTCCGAGGCATTGCAGGGGTCAAGTCTATGATTGAGGGTACAGAGGGAAGGCAAGTGAAGATCAAAGATGTTTTTGAATGTCAAACTTGAATGACTGTCAGAATAGTGACATCATGTATAGAATTAGGAAACTTAGGATCAGATGCAGATTTTAGAAGAGGTGGGTTTTTAGGGCAGTTGAGCTGGAGGTGTTGTCAGGAGGAAACAATGTGGTGGCTTGTTGTAAACTTTGGGGGGCATGTTTCCTATATGACACACAGTGGTTCTTCAGGTGGCACGATGCCATTTAAACTAGCAAACCACCCTATGGGGTACTGCTGTTCTCGTCTCCGTTTTAGGGATGACGAGACAGACGTTTGTGGCATTTGAGGCTAGAAAATTATACCCCATGTTCCTGAAAGGAACCTGTCAAATTAGATCACCCCAGCTGCTATGGGTGGTCTTTGTGAACCACGGAGAACCCAAGTGGTTTGGAAAATTGGAGAGAAGCAAATGGAGATCAGATTTCCAAGCAAGAAAGGAGATGGGGTCCACAACTAAAGAGACTTCAGGAATGTGTCACGGAAGACGAAAGGCCTGCCACGTGAGCACCCAGGAAAGGAAACCACAGGCCCAACAGCCCCGAGGATGCACTCCGAGCAAGCACTGCATGATTAACTTCATCCAGAATGCTGACAGTCAGCACCGCGTTTGGCAAGGAAAAGGACAAGTGAGTGGAACAGCTACTGATTAAAGAGCTTTTATTTTTAAAGGGACTGATTTAAAAGTAAATGTTAATCCAGTGGGAAGTGTCTAGTGACACACTTTGGAGCTTTGCCCTTGCCTTCTGATTTCTTTTCCTTTTAATCTCTGATTTGCATGAATATTTGGGAGAGGCTTATTAAATTCACATACAGCGGGAGGCTGGAGGCCTAGTAAGCATGCTGGAGATAAAAATCAATACCCTGAAGGGTGTGAATGATTGGGCAAAGGGGCCGAAACGAGCCAGCTCAATGCCCTGGGGTGTGTCAGGGGCCACACGCAGGTTCAACTGCTATTGGATGGAAAGGCATGGCCTGGCAGCGCCATATGTGAAAGCGAGTGTTAGTTGAGAGTAAATGACGTAATAGAGCTGAAAACGAGTAAGTGTGATCTTGGCTGGCATTATTGCAAGCACAGGGCTTCTAGAATTCACAACAAAGTCATCAGAGATATCTTTGTAAGACATGGATTGGTTTCTATCACAGAGATATTCTTGATGACTCCCCACTAAGTCCAAATGTCAAGGCTTAGGATAACCATCTTGTTCCAATAGCTCATCCTTGGCCTCATATCTATCCCACCTTCCCTCTAGTGCATCTGATAACGCTGGGGTTACCAGACAATTCTATGCTCCTGGGTGACACCAGGCCACTTCATGACAGTGGCTTTGTTTGTTCTGGAATGATCCTGGACACCCTTCCTCTCAACCCGCAACTTTGTTAAAAAGCTCATTGCTTGAGAGAGAGAGAGAGGGCAAAATTGTCCCCTCATCTGCAAAGTCTTTCCTGAGTTCCACTCCTGTAGTCCAGCTCCTCATAGGACCTAAGTCTCCCCTCTGCCAGGACCACAGGGCCCTTCATACTGAGACCCACGTTCCTGTCTCATGATTTCTGGTTCACTTCCTTGTCTCCCTTGATGGACGGCCATTTTTGTGATCATCATTGCATCTCTTGTGCCTAGTTTGGTGTTTTGTACTGGGAGCATTCCAAATTTTGTTGGGCAGGACAAAAGGTGGTTGAATAATTCAAGCAACAGTCCTTGTTCTACTTCTGTAGGATGTAGACTGGTTATTGCAAATATCCATCTTATAATTCTACCAGTCCTTCACTTACCAATAACTTAATGCTGTAGGGGGACAATTAAAACTGAGACAGATAAGGGTGCCTGGGTGGCTGAGTGGGTTAAGCCTCTGCCTTCAGCTCAGGTCATGATCTCAGGGCCCTGGGATCGAGCCCTGCATCGGGCTCTCTGCTCAGCCGGGGGCCTGCTTCCCTCCCTCTCTGTCTGCCTCTCTGCCTACTTGTGATCTCTCTCTCTCTCTGTCAAATAAAGAAATAAAATATTAAAAAAAAAACAACTGAGACATATATGCCAAGACAAGCATGGGTGTGCTATTATTTTTTAATTTTTTAAAAAAAGATTTATTTATTTGAGAGAGAGTGTGTGTGAGAGAGAGAGCGAGCAGGGAGAGGGGCTGATGGGGAGAGAGAGAGAGAGAATCTCAAGCAGACTCCACGCTGAGGGAGGAGACCAATGTGGGGCTCCAACTCACGACCCTGAATCGGTGACCTGAGCCGAAATCAAGAGTCCGACACTCAGCCGGCTGAACTGCCCAGGTACCCCCGCGGTGTGCTTTTAGAGGGAACATGGAAGACTGACAGATAGACCTACAAATTATATGGACAAACTGAAGGTGAAGTGTAAGAGAGCAACCAGGATAGCCCTCAATATAAATTTTGGAGTCCAAAAGCCATGGGCTCAAGTCCATATTCTGCCATACTAGCTGAGTAATTCTGGGCAAACTACTTAATCTCTCTGAGCCTCAGTTTTCCCATCTACAAAATGGGCATGAAACCCTCATAGCACGGTTATGAGGGTGAAGTGCGAAAAACAGGGGTAATGCATCTGGTGAGGGCTCTGGCGGGTGGTAAGCCTCAGCAGCTGGTGCTTGTTGTATGGCGAATGGGTCACAGAGCTGCTGGTCCTTGGCCGAGAGGAAGGGCTCAGGACTCATTTTAGTATCTTGGGGAAGAGGGATCCATCTTGGTCTGCATGGCTCCAAATGGTAGAACCCAACAGCCGACAGCAGCAAGGGGGAGGTCCCCAGAGTCCCAGATAACCTGAGAAGAGCGTCTAATGAGTTAGCAAGCGCCCCATCACTGGATGTTATGGAAGCTCAGGGTGCTGTTGCCTTGCTAGGGTTGTCGGACAGGGAACACCACCAGCAGGGCAAGAGGTAAACCAGGGATCCTCCACTAACTTTGAAATGTGTTTCTGGGTGATTCTAGAATTGGAGTGAACCAATGGTCTTCTGACCACCAGAAGAATAGATTTTGTGTGTGTGTGTGTGTGTGTGTGTGTGTGTGTGTGTGTGTGTGTGTTTACTGAACAGTTAGAATGGGGATGGAGGTGGCATGTCCACACTTGGAGCCCTCAGAGGGCCAGTATATCCCCAGAAGCATCCCTGTGCTCTGAGGAGGGACCTTGTCCTCACCCCATCCTTTGACCCTCGTGCAGCTCTGGCACATAAAACCTGTTGAGTGAGCGTATGAATGTATGGTTCTGTGAAGGAAAAACCATCACCAGCTCCAAGCTTCCAACCCTGTTTATCTTATCAACGTCAGGGTCCTATTCCGGAATTTCCCTGCTAAAAATTCTTCTGGTGCTCATGGGACATC
Organism: Lutra lutra; assembly: GCF_902655055.1. Taxonomy (NCBI): domain Eukaryota; kingdom Metazoa; phylum Chordata; class Mammalia; order Carnivora; family Mustelidae; genus Lutra; species Lutra lutra. The sequence goes on from NC_062295.1 coordinate 28,329,447, forward strand.
ATAAATCTTTCAGATTATGTTATAATTACATCGGAGTACTGCTAGTTCTTATAAGAAGCCAGGAAGAGGAATTCGTTTTCGGCGAATAGGAGTTAAAAAAAAAAATGAGATTCCTTCTGCTGAAGCCCACACCTCTTGGAAGGCCGTTCCATACACCAGCGCCAACCCCAAACTACTACTAACATACCCTGCCTCCCGCGAACGATTTGTGTTCCTTTGGAAACAGCCTCCCATGGGAAGTGCTGGAAACAGAACCCTTCCTCCCCCTGCTTCCCTGAGAACAACACGAGTCAACAAATCTGGAAGCCTTGCCTCTGTCCGCTTTTAAACAGTTGTTAGTGAGAATCAAAGTCGGCCCACAGTGCATATGGCTTGATTCAAGTGGCTGCATCGGGAAAGCAGAGCTCCACGAATATGTAGAGCTTTCTGCTCTCCGCACACTCTCTCCTTGAGCTACTTATCACTCTGTGAATCAGTCAACAGCGGCCTGTCACCACGGGCACCAATAATCAGCCGGACGGATTCTAGTGGCCATAATCTCATCTCTATTTCCTTTGAACTCCTGAGAGGGGAAGACCGTCAGAGGTTTTATTCCATTATTTGTGCTGTTTGATGCCTTAAAGCGAGGACCGTGTGGGTTGCTACACAAATGGTTGCCAGAGTGATGTGGGACTTGAGGCAGGGGGCAGTCAGATTGGGGACTTCAAGGACACAAAGGAGGAGCAGGAAAGGGGTCAAGTTCTCCTTCTCCCGGGGCTGGTTTCGGCGAGGCTGTCCTCTCTTCCACACTGGAGGTGAAGCTGATGGTACGATAAGACAGGTCCTGGGACGGCCAGGCTGAGAAGCAGCTCTGCCCTTAAAAAAGCCACGTGGGACCAAGGAGGGGCCCCTGGGAAGGGGACATGGAATAGGCTGCTCAGGGACTCAAGGGACCTCTTTTTTTTTTTTCTTAAAGGTTTTATCTTATTTATTTATTTGAGAGAGAGAGAGTGAGAGAGCACGCGAGAGTGGGGTGAGGGACAGAGTGAGAAGCAGACTCCCCACTGAGCTGGGAGCCGGATGGGGGACTCGATCCCAGGACTCCAGGATCATGAGCTGAGCTGAAGGCAGCTGCTTAACTGACTGAGCCACCCAGGCGCCCCCAAGGGACATCTTAAGTAAAGAGACCAGAGGACCTTATGAATCCCATGTGGGGCTCAGCCTACATCACCAGGCTTCTGGTGACCCCCAACAGGGATCCGAAGCCAAATCCTCAGCCCTGGACACCCTTGGGAATGCAGGGGGGATGGGGATGCGGGCAGCCATGACCAGCGCCGACCAAGCCTTCCAGATCTGGTCCATTTGCCCTTTACAGTAACAAACATTTGTTCTTCAGACGGAGGTGAGTCGATGCACAGAAGGTGGGGGTTTTGGGTTAACCTCCTGAAGAAACTCATATTGTTAAGAGAAGCTCTGGTTTTCATTAGCAAAACTCAGAGAGAGAAAGTTTGTGCTTTGATTTTGATTAGTAAGAATCTGGGCTTGGCAGGGACGGAAACTTCTGGGTTCTTGCAAAAACTCACTTTAAAATAAACAGACCTCTGGAGTAAAATGCCTGTAGTATCTGGACTGTGGCATGACTCAATATTAACAGACTCTAATTTCATTTTATTGTCTCGTTTTCATTGAGTTTTGTGTTTGTTTTCGTTTTTTATTTTTTCCCCATTCAGTGAGGACGTTCCCTAGAAATACATAGTAGATGGATTTAAGCATTGGGAGCTGGTGGAGTTTATCCAAGAGCAGATTAAGTGCAATGGGGATGAGGGTTCTGGACGCAGGCGCTGTGTAATCTTCTTCGGCTGAGTCGGGCGAACAACTTAATGGAATTACCCAAAAGTGGGTGGTTGAGAAGCAAACAAACGGGCGACAACCAAGTAATTTCCCACTGCTAGGAATCAAGGGTGCTCACTGGAGGTGGAAAAGGAGGTAAGGGAGTGGGGTTATTTAGAAATTGTTACGTGAACAGAAAGTGCGCAGATCTTGGGTGGTAACCCAGGGAGAAACAGAATCAGCCTAAAACAGCTTTCAGTCTCCTCGCTCTGGAGGGAGCTCTGGGGAGAGGAACCAAAGTGAGGAAGGTCGGTGTGGAGGGGTCAATGATGTCTTAGCTCAGAAGGGGTTGGGAAGGAGCAAGATGCTCATGGGAGGGCAGGGCAGAGGTTTAAAAATGCATCTGAACCTGCGTTCCCAGAAGGGAAGAGTTTGAGCTGTCAAGACTTGGGGAATTCAAATGTTGAAAGAAGACAAGAGTTCCGGGGTTTGGGGACCTTATGATATTACTGACAGCCGGTTTGGGAAAATCCCCAGAGGCAGCTGACATTCAGAAAATGTTCAAGTGGGCTACTCCAGCTGGGGAAATCTGGAAAAGCTAAGTGGGGGGAGAGAGGATGCTCTCCTTGGAGGCGAACAATGTGGGACAAAGCAAAGGCATCCCAGAACGGAAGGAACAGTCACCACAGAAACTGAAATGTTGCACAAGTAAGTGAGCCTTGAGAGCCTTCAGAATTGGAGAATTTTGAGAGAAGGGCATGGTATGCTCTTGGGATGGGTCGGGGGGTGGTTTTAAGATCACAGCTTTTGATGGAGGTAGCTGCTGTATTACCAGCCCAAGCCCCACTCAGGGTGTCATGTATGCGGAGCTGGAAGGGAATGGGGGGAATCGTGCACAAATCGTTGAGGGAAATCAGAGTGAACCTTAAGGAAAGGCCTTATTGGGTGAACCTTATTGGGTGAACCTTAAAGGAAAGGCCTGGAGGAAGGACAAGGTGGACTGGTCCTTTATTCACTTTCCAAGAGGTGTTTTCTTAGGATATGGCAAAGTTGGTGTCTCGAGGAGACTCTTCCTTAAAATGAGTGTCAGCTTTGGAGATGGTGGACTTTGAACACTGGCCTGGCTTGACTGACATGCTGGAAGAGCTGAACCATGTGGGAATTTTCATTTCCTCCTTTACATTTCTTCGGATTATTGTGGTTGTTTTTGTTAAACTAACATGAGCTCTTTACTTATGATGGATGGTAGCAGCATGGGTCTAGATTCTATGAGACGTCGAGTTTAGGAAACATTTGCTTGGGAATTGACGTTAAGATAATAAATTACTTTAATGGTCATATTTGGCTTGGGGATTGAGCGATTTTTCTCAATATTCTGAAAATGGGCCTCATCCTATTATATTTGTTTCCTTATGATTCCCTGAGATTCTGGGAAGATCAGACACGTGGGAGATTGGGATAATCACATTGTGAAGGTGGTCATGTTCCTGTGGGAAATTTCTCAGTCGGTGAAAATACTGAAGAAGAAACTCTGGCCTCAAATGCACTTCCCTTGGCCTGGGTGGAGCCGATCCAGAAGGAAAGGAAAGAAATCAGGTGGCTGTGTGACATGACAGTGAGACTTTAATTGCTCCGAATCGATCTGAGTGAAGGAAGGAGGAAAGATGAACATAAGCAGGATTTTAAATATTGAGTTAGTTTTGCCTTTCTGGAAGGATGCCAGTTTAGTCCAATTCAGCTTTCCATAATATTCTCGTATTACCTTTTTAACTCCTGCTCTGTCTTTACTTAGGTCATTTAAAAGATTTCTTCTATTATTTCTTTGTGACTTTTCTCTTTCTGCCTCATTAAACCTCAGTAGAAATTTGTGGATTTTATTGATCTTTTCAAACAACCCACTCGTGGACTTGTTCATTCCTTCTTCTTCATTTTCTACTGTGTTGACGTCAGTTCATACTTTTGTCATTCCTTTCTTCCACTCTTTTTAGATTTACAGTCTTACCTGCTTACCCCCTGCTGCACCCGAGTTCTGAAGTTGGATATTTAATTCACTAATTTTTAGCCTTGCCTTTCCAATGTCAGAATTTAAGAGTATAGATTTCCAGGGCGCCTGGGTGACACAGCTGGTTAAACACCCATCTCTTGGTTTCGGCTCAGGCTGTGATCTCAGGGTCATGGGATTGAGCCCCATGTCAGGCTCCGTGCCCAGCGTGGAGTCTGCCTGGGGCTCTCTCTCTGTCTACCCCTCCCCTCTGTACACGCTCTGTCTCTCAGTTAAAGAAATCTTTTACCCGCTCCTTTTTCTGTATGCCACAAGTTTTGGTACATAGTATTTTCATTCTCTTTAATTATAAATATTTAAGCATTTTTTTTAAAGATTTTATTTATTTATTTGACAGAGAGAGATCACAAGTAGACAGAGAGGCAGGCAGAGAGAGAGAGAGAGAGAGAGGGAAGCAGGCTCCCTGCTGAGCAGAGAGCCCGATGCGGAACTCGATCCCAGGACCCTGAGATCATGACCTGAGCCGAAGGCAGTGGCTTAACCCACTGAGCCACCCAGGCGCCCTATTTAAGCATTTCTATTATGATTTCTATGTTGATCCATGAGTTATGGGGGAAGTATGTTTTTAAATTTCCAAATTTGTGGTTATTTTAAGTTAATTTAAAAATTGATTTCTAACTCAGTTGTGCTATAGCAAGAGAATATGGTATGCAGGATACTGAATTCTTGAAAATATCTTGAGGGCTGTTTGTGAACTAGTACGTAACTATTTTTTATTTTATTTTTTTTGTAAGTAGTCGATGTGTTCTAGAGAAAAACATTTATACACTCAATCTAACTTGTAAAATATGTTAACATTTTTATATCCTTTCTCTTCTTGGCCCTCCCTTTCATTTAGGATGTGGCCCTTGGGATACTCCGGTTGATAGAAGGTTCTTAGCCTCCCTTCCCTGCATTACACGGACACCGAGCTTAGTCTCCTTTGCCCTTAGGAGTGGCCCTTCATTTCCAAAATTCCTGATTCTTGGAATCAACCTTTTCCCAAGGTGACTCAACACTGGTGTTTGCTTGGAAGTCTGGTGTTATGAAACTGGTTCGTTGTTGTTTTCACCCTCGGGGATTTTCCTTATTTTCTTGTGAGCTCAGGAATACCCTTATTCTGACTGTCATTCTTCCATCATCTGACTATCTTGTGGTAAAAAGCTGTTTCAGAACCTTTTGGAGCACCGTATTGCCAGAGGCAGAATTCTCTAGATATTCTTTACGGAGGAAATGGTAGGTAGAACTGGTCCCTCTGTCCCTTCTCACTTTTCTTTTATTAGGTCTGGAGTAAGACATAGTCCTCAGGAATACCCAGTGGTCTGCCACCTTCTCGATGAGGAGGAGATAGACCTTTTCTCCCAGGAGAGACGCAGGAAGGTTCATGTTATTTTCTCTCCAAACCCTATTTTTAAAGTTTGACGGTTTTCTCCTCCATTGCAGTTGGAAGCATTGGTCTGAGGTTTTGCATCGATTTGGTAACACTCTTTGCCCCTTGCTTATTCAAGCAGAGCTGTTTTAAGGAGGAATTGCGAAGAAAGGACCGTCCTGGTGGTAATGCCGACACACTAGAGAGCAGTGGAGGGAGAAAGAAGGAAGGAAGGAGACAATAGAATGGGAAAAACAGGACTAAAAATAGGTCTTGGCTTACGTGTAAGTTGCCTGGTGGAAGTGAGAGTCTATTGGCATAATTATATGTTCTGGGCCCCTAGATTTTCAGAAAGGGTCTCTTTTCTAATTTATTGCTATTGACATAGACAGACAAAGTAACAAAGGATTGCTGCCGTGCTGGGTTTATGTCCTGTTTGGGGGGATCGGGGTTTGGAAACATAAGCACTTCCATGAAGAGCTTACAGTTAAGTTCGTTGGACAAGCTGTAAAGAACAGTAAGAAAAACACACAGTAGCATGTGGTCCCTGCTGGTGTACAGTATTAAAATATGTTCAGGGTTGGGGCGCCTGGGTGTCTCAGTCAGTTAAGCAGCTGCCTTGGGCTCAGGTCATGGTCTCAGGTCCTGGGATTGAGCCCTACATCAGGCTCCCTGCTCAGTGGGGCACCTGCTTCCTCCTCTCCCTCTGCCCCTCCCCCTGCTCACAGGTAGGAGCATGTGTACATGTGTTCTCTCTTTCTCTCTCTCAAATAAACAAACAAAATCTTAAAAAAAAAAAAAAAGATAGAATCCGGGTTGATTTGGGGCAAGTTCACTGCAAACCAGAGGCGTCAGCGAAGTCTTCCCAGAGAAATGAAGACAGGAATTGGCCTCGATGGTAGAGGGACAAGAGAAAGACAGCAACCAGCTCTCTGCGGCGAGGAAGTGTCTGTCTGTCTCCCCCACACCCGAGGTAGGCCGGCTTGTGGAGCAGAGCACCCATGTGGCTTAGAATAACAGCGTAATATTGCTGACTTATGAGAGCCACAACTTTCTCATTTTACAAATGAGAAAACTGAGATTCATGGCATAAGCTCACAGACCCTGGGGGTTTCTGACCCTCGGTCTATTAGTCTTCCTCCTTGTACTGTTTTTAAGACCTCCTCTAATTATACTACTCTTGGTTAATCAGTAGTTACTTCAGACCATAATTGGAGTATGACTAACGCATGGAAATGCATGAGCATCGCACGGACAGTAATTGCGCAAGAAACAGTTATTGATTTTACTTTTTCTGTAACATACAACTGTCTAATTCTGTGACACACCTGCGATAAATAATTGGCTGGTATTTGCAAATGCTTAGCTCTCTCCAGAGTTAGGTGTGATATTAATAAAAAGAAAAAAAGATCCTTAGTGTCAAGCTTGGTACCTCTGGGCCTGGAGGTATCAATTAGCTGAAAAAAGGAATTCTTGGAACAAAAGTTGATGTGATGATCTATTACACAGAAGAGTCAAGGTAAAGAAATAATAATCACAAATGATTTAGCCTGAGAAGAAGGCGGGGGCGGGGGGAGCCTCCATGAATCACCAGGAGAAGATTCTTGATTTTCATCTTATTTTTTTTTTTAAAGATTTTATTTATTTATTTGACAGAGAGAGATCACAAGTAGACAGAGAGGCAGGCAGAGAGAGGGAGAAAAGCAGGCTCCCTGCTGAGCAGAGGGCCCGATGTGGGACTCGATCCCAGGACCCTGAGATCATGACCTGAGCCGAAGGCAGAGGCTTTAACCCACTGAGCCACCCAGGTGCCCTCATCTTATTTTTGATGATAGGTATTTTTTGGTTTTTTTTTTTTGTTATTTTGTTTTGTTTTGTCCTTAAATATTTTATTTATCTATTTGACAGGGAGAGAGAGAGATCACAAGTAGGCAGAGAGGCAGGCAGAGAGAGGGAGAAAAGCAGGCTCCCTGCTGAGCAGAGGGCCCGATGTGGGACTCAATCCCAGGACCCTGAGATCATGACCTGAGCCGAAGGCAGAGGCTTTAACCCACTGAGCCACCCAGGTGCCCTCATCTTATTTTTGATGATAGGTATTTTTTGTTTTTTTTTTGTTATTTTGTTTTGTTTTGTTCTTAAATATTTTATTTATCTATTTGACAGGGAGAGAGAGAGATCACAAGCAGGCAGAGAGGCAGGCAGAGAGAGAGGGGGAAGCAGGCTCCCCACTGAGCAGAGAGCCCGATGCAGGGCTTGATTCCAGGACCCTGAGACCATGACCTGAGCTGAAGGCAGAGGCTTTAACCCGCTGAGCCACTCAGGCGCCCCTGTTTTTTGTTGTTTTTTTTAAGCAATCTTTGCTTGCAGAGGGGTATGCTGAGCTACCTTTGGGTGAAGATGGCAATCTCTGCTTGTCGTCCTTGTGCCTTGTCTGGTCGCTATTGTAACACCACAACAATGGATATCAGCACCGAGTTCTGGGAGGGAAAACCTCATGGCAGAGAAATTGTCTTTTGAAGTAAATGGAAACCATTTGATGATGGCCCAAGAGACAGCAAACACCAGGTATATATTGAGAAAGAAGAATGGTTTTTCTCATAGGGGGACTGGGAGCTCCAAGAAGCAATGTGTGTTACAGCAACGAAATCTCATTCCTTATTCTGGAATCATCTTCCTTGAATACATACTATATATTATCTCTTGGTTAGTGCCGTGTAGAAGGGCCCAGTCATGTTTCTGGACCTGGGTCTAGGGTTGCAGTGCCCTGGAAACTGATTTCTTACGGTTGGATTTGATTTTCCAGCCGGCTCATCCTCTACCATCACATCCATGGCTCTTGGTTTCCATCTCTCCGCCGACCTGCTTCCCCCAGCTGGATGCCCATTCTTGCCATTATCCCACTTCTACTGGAAATGCCAACAATTAATTTTTCTTTTTAGGTTAAGGACTTGAAAACAGCATCCTAGAGAAAGTGTTCCTTTCCATTTCTAGACTGATTTCCTTTTCTTGAAAGACGTCCGCACCCTCAAGCCACGTAGCTGTAGTAATTCCTGAAGCTCCCTAAGGAGACCAGAAGGGGTCTCGGATAAGTCGCCACTGTCCCCATTTTATCGGGGAAGCAAAAGAGCCCCAGAGGAACTTGTAATTCATGTCATAGCCACGTAAATGTAAAGCAGTCAGAACAGTGCCTGGTAAACAGAAAGCAACACTACCATTCTCGATGATTGTTTGAATCAACAGGGACATGGTTGGAGCTCAGGAGGTCCAAGAGGGACCAGGTTGGAAGGGGATGGTGTGTGGGGACAAAGCAAACCCAGCAGGGTGGTTCGAAGTCGGTGCTCCCCCATTTTGCATGCCCTAATACTTGCAGGATGGTAACATTTATCAGGCACACTCAGCTTGCTTGAGCCAAAGAGGACGACTCGCCAGGCACCTTGGCACCTGAGAAATCAGCGTCTCAGCTCCCTGTAACACATGGTATGAAGCCCAGGCCAAGCACCAGGAACAGACGGTGACAACGAATGGGAAGTTTGTCTGATGGCGGCGGTGGCTGGTAGCAGGGATGGCTCCGGCTTTGGGGTGGCGTGTCAGGGAGGTCTGGAAAGGCGGGGCTGGCTGTGTTGCGGGGAGTCCAAAGGGAGGCCTTTGGGAAGAAGATAGGGCCCCCTTCTCAGGGAATTGAGTCTTGGAGATGTTAGCCATTCTCCCGTAGTGCTCAGTGCTCTGACTTGGGGCAGCGTTGGCCTCACAGCAGAGGGGAGGACTGAGAAGCAGGTGGGGCCCAGGGGATGCGGGGACAGGCAGGCAAGTGGCCTTGTCTCTGGCTCTGATTCTGGTCCATGTTCTTCTCCACCACACACTGTCATTTCTTCCAAGCTGCTCAGCAGGTCCAGGGGGCAGTGCCCACGTTAGTGGCTTACGGTCGGGCCAAACCCTCTCTTTGAAGGGTCCTTGCCAAGCGAGGGGTCCTCCCTCAAGCTTCAAGTCAGCCAGACTTCCTTCCCTTTTCTCTACAAAACTTTTTCCTTTAGCCACAAGCGACATGGTGATTTCCAGCCTCTCAACTTAACTTCTTCTAATAAAAACAAGTTTTCTTTTCTCTGACGATAAAAGCCATCCCTTGTAATTTAGAAAAGGTGGAAAATAAGAAAAATACACAGAAGTGAATAAAGACATCTATAGTCTTACCATAATAGCTTAATTCTCCTGGATGCCTTTCCTGTGTCCTGGGATGGAGTGGAGAGGAACACAGGCCTGGGGTCAGGGGGGCACTTTGGCTCTGCCATTCATTACATAGTTCATCTCGGGCAAGTTGCTCAAGCTTTGGGTCTTAATTTCAGTCCCTGTAACTTGTAGGGATTTCTGCCTTTCTCTTGGGCTGTTATAAGAGTTAAATAATATAACACCTATAAAGGGCAAAGTATAGTTTGTAGTGCACAGTAAATATTTAATAAAGGATTTTTTTTTTTAAACAGGGATCGTGCGCTACAGGATTTTTTTTTTCCAAAAAAGTGTTTTTAAATTTAACAGCATAATCTGAGTATAGCACATATGAAATACTCTTAAAGAACGGTCACTGCCGACCTGTAATGTGTTTCCAGTCCCAGATCCTTACCCTACTACATAACATGCTTACACCGCCTTTCCTAAGGGTCAGACTGCAAAATGTTAATAGTTGGGTATACCTCCAGCAATCATTTTTTTATGTCTGCTATGGAATGTCTTATATTGAAAATATTCTGGTTGGCGCTTAGATAAGTCTGGGGTCCATGTGCCTGAGTTTTCACTGTTAGAGCATCTGTAGTTAAAAATTCACACAGAGAACTAGCAGTCCTCAAATTCGCAGGCGGATTCCAAAAATCAGACCCGACTCAAACATAAGTCTGTTTAACATAGACCTGAATGACATCGATATTTGGCCAGTACTGCCGATGACTTTCAGATGTTTTGGCAGTAGAGTGTAAACCAAAAGCAAATGGAAACTGCAAAATTTGTAAACAGAGGATTTCATGAAGTTGATGAAAGTGATATATTTGCTGGGATGGTTCCTGATGGCTTGACAATCTTGACAATAAGGATCTCATGAGTTACGACTGAATACTAAAATCTACCAAATGAATCATAGAAAGTGAAGATTGAGATATTAAAGCAGAAAAAATGGAATATGAAGGAATTTAGAGGGACACTTAGGTCCTTTGAATATTTCACAGAAGTCATGCTTGGTTGTGAAGGGTGTATCTATGTTAACATTAAGTATTGCTGGAAACACTGTGTCCCGACTTCCCAGTCAACCCTTAATCCTTTGTACCTTGAGAACAGGATTAGAATTTTAGCCTCGGTTTCATTAAACAGAAAACAAAAGGGCCTTTCCCTAAATTTTCATTATATTTTTCAAGATGAAAGTGTAGTCAAAATCTTTTCCCTCTTTACACTGAGATTTTGGTCCCTGTTTCCCCTGGCTTCCCTTCAGGTGGCCCTTTTCCAGGGCCAGTCATCCTGGGATCATGGGCCCTTTCCGTGTACGTTGCCCTGCTTTGCCAGCAACCAGTGGGGCGAAAGTTTGACTGGGTGAGAGGCTACGCCCAAGCAACTGGTGCCATGTGTTCCCAGTTACCGGAAGACCATGCCTTGCCGTAGACTAGATCTGAAAGCCCATTCGAATTAGTACGCTTCGAATTTTTAATGATTCTGTTAATCTCAATCATCAAGATACACTTATTATTATGGTTTAATTAATATATAGTTCACCTGGAAGGAGTCAATGGAGAGTTTCAAAAGAGAAATAGATCAGCCTCTGTTCCAGACTCCCGAGACACTCATCCATGTGCAGGTAGAAGGTAAAACGTGGTCTCCTGGTGCATCCTTTGGCTTTTGCAAATCACACTCGAAAGTGCCCCGGCGTCTCTGGGCTCAGACCTCTTGACCCCACCACAACCAGGTAGAGACAGAGAGTACAACATACAGCCTTTGGAGTTTGCACAGACTCTTTACGCACCTTTGGTTCTGAAGATGGGCTAGCTGACATTCCGTGGTTGAACTAACTGCTCTGCCTTGGGTCGAGAGGGCCCCCTCAGCTTCCTCCTGTTCACTTAATTCTTGCTCTGGTCACCATGCTGTTCGGAGAGCTCTCTCGTTTCATGTTTGTGTGTTTGCCAAATTAGTAGTGTACTCTTGTGTGTTGACCTTTTTAATATTCTGTATTTTGATTGGTTGGTCTTACCATTCTCTCTCCTTTTCAGCCTGGCTAGCCCTCCAGGGAAGAGGGGAAACAGCTATCCAATAAAAATACAAAATACTGAAAAGGTCAAAATACACTATTACAATAAATTACCATAACTCAAACAGGGAAGCGGGCATTAAAATTCTGATACGTACAAGGATAGAGATTGGCACGAGCGTTGCAAATGGCACCGCATTAATGCATCTGGATGTCAGAGTTCACGTGGAAGAGAGTAAACATTCTAAAACCAGAGTCTTGACATCATCTCGTGAGTCTCCTAGGCTGTCGCGTCCTGCCATGTTTGGGTTATATAAATGCTGCTCTCAGCTCACGGCTTTCGCTGTTTCTCCTTCTTCCTTGCAAGTGGGGACAAGAGTGGGGGAAAAGAGAAAGAACAAACACGGTCTGTGCGAGATGAAACTCTTAAATCAGGCTCGCAGAGGACCCGTTGGCATTTATGGCCAGTCAAGACAGAGAGCATCCATTTTATTTATTTTATTATCTGGGTCCTATGGACTGTCACTTGGCAGAAAGGACACGCCATGTGTGCAAGACGGAAGCATGGTCTCCAAAGCCCTTTTACCCCCTGTTCAGTCGGAATGTTTATTCTAAGGATATGTGGCAAGACATTGAAGAGAACCCCGGGCAGGGAATTTGGGACCCAGCCCTCACTCCTGTCAGCCATGCACCTGCTGTGGCCTATGCAGGTGACACATGCCCCTGACCTAGTGGGTCCCTAACAGCATCCATGTCTTTGTGACCATGACTCAAGACGTTGGAGATAAAAATGCCTAAGACTCCGTCTGTGGCTTTGTGAGTCTCACGTGATACGAACTAGCCCTCCCCCTCCTCCCAAGCTCTGGGATCTTGGGCAAGTGTCCTAACCTCTCTGGGCCCCGATCCCCATGTGTTTTCTAGAGCTGGAAGGAGGAACCTAGTGGTGGAGTGCGTGAATCAGCAACCTGCCAGGAAGCACCTCCCCCACCCCTTCCCTCTGTCCCACGTGAGACTCAGAAGCCAAAGAAATCAAATCTGCAGCCTGGAAAGCCATTTCATATTGGCCAGATCAATAGGAACTCCATTTTCCCTGAGACCTCGCCAGCAAGCGTCACCGGGGGGCTCCTGACAGCCGGGCTGCTGGCAGCTGTGGTCCCCTCACCTCTGCTGCCTGTCACCCGTAATGATGGCCGACCCCCGCAGGGGGGCAGGGGGTGCCATCAAATGTCTGACAGCCCTTCCGGGGAGGAGGTCTCCCGCTCCCGGGCAGCTACCGTCTAATCGGCTCCTGCTTGAACAAATTATCTCCAAAGTGGTAGCGTGAAGAGAGCTGTGTTAATCTACTAAATCATAAACCTTCCCCGCGGTGTGACGCTGCCTTTCCAGACAGACACTAATCTGCAGTCGTACTGTCAGTTATGGTTTTGACACCAGCACTCCGAATTGCCAACAGAAAATCGTATTTGACATTTAATTCCAATCGTGCAGAGCCTTTCATTGAAAGCGCTGTCAGTTTACCTTTATTTGGGAGAAGGGGAGACAATATGCTCACGGCTTCTGGAAAAAAAAAATTTTTTTTTTCCTCCTTGAAGGAGGTGGGGGTGGGGGAGGAGAAAGGAAGAAAAATCAAACTTCAAATAACGTGCCAGTTAGAGAAGGGCTTTAATCCCCATGATGATCCGATGCCCCGTCCACTCCCACACGCCTCTGGTTTTTAATTCTCAAATTTGCTGCATTCCGGCAAATCTCCATCATTTTACATGGATTAGGTGCTAATTCAGGTCAAACGAGGATTAATTAGTCAGTGTGAACCGGCCAGTGGCCTCCATGCGCCAACGCGTGTTTTTAAATAATCTGTTCTTACTGTGAATCGGTATTTTCTGAGGGCGGGGCCTCTGGAGTATGATGAAGTTGCGATCAGGTATTTGACAGAACTGGAAATGAGGAAAAATGTCAGTGTTAGGAGTGTTTAAATCTCACCTGCCACGAAAATGCCACCCCTCTCAAACTGGGTCCTGTGGGGCGTGGAGGGGTGGAGGGAAGGCTGGAAAGACGTGCTGGGCTCATTGGGAGGGGCATCGGCATCTAAAATCAGGGATTTGCAAGCCTGGAGGTCCCGGGGGGTCCGCTGGAGTGTTTGTTAAAAGACGGTTTGCTGGTGGGTGCCCCTCACCCCCAGGCTTTCTGATACAGTGCATCTGTGGTGGAACCTGGAAATGTGCATTTTTAAGAAGATTTTATGTATTTATTTGAGAGAGAGAGGAAGAGAGCAGAGGGAGAGGGACTAGCAGACTGCGCTGAGCACAGAGCCCGACGTGGGGCTCAATGTCACGACCCCTGAGATTATGACCCGAGCCAAATTCAAGAGTCAGATGCTTAAGTGACTGAGCCCCCCGGGCGCCCCTGAGAATGTGTGTTTCTCACAAGCTCTTGCATGATGCTGAGGCTGCTGACTCGGGACCGTACTTGGAGAATCACGGTCTTCAGCTAGGGCAGGGTGGAAACAGGGACCAGAGCAAGAGAATGGGGCTGGGGACGCATTGACCCTCAAAGAGTCCAGAGAGCACATCAAGACTTCCAGACATGGCAGGTGGGTCGGAAATACGGCCTCACACCAGCCAGTGAACGAGGACCGGGGGCCCCTGACGTGGTGCGCCGGTCTTTCCCCCTTACTTGCTGTCTCCCCAACCCTTTGACTTTCTTGGCGATACAGACGGAAGGAGGGAGCGGGGACAGAGATTAAACGGAAGGTGCCCCATCTGAAGCACAGGAGATAGAACAGAAGGCGAAAGTATTGGTGGGGGGCTCTTCAAGCCTCATTGCTTGCGGGACACACTCCGATATCACCGGAAAGAGTAACCAGTGGGGATACAAAAAAAATCCAAGTTGAATTCAAGTCTTGGCTTTATACCTTGTTACTTGCGATCTCCAAGGCTCAGTTGCTTCATCTATAAAAAGGGAGGTAGTACTACTTATTGCTTGGAATCGCTCCCCGAATTAGGAAGACTGGAAGGAGTGACACAAAGTAGCTGCTCAGTAAATGCTTGCTGCTTCTCTGTCCCTCGCCTGTCCGCCATCCAGGCCACAGCTAGCGAGAGCAGCTACGTGAACGTTGACTCGGTTGTTGTTATAGAGCAGATAAAATGGCCTGCGATGTCCCCCGGACCGGGAGGGGACTTCGTTACGTCCCTCTGCACAGGTTAGATGCTGGTCTTGATGAGGGAAGAATCGGAGAATCCAGGTGGTTGTCTGAGCGTTCGGGCTGGAGAGGAAGGGAGAGAGAGATGAGCGGGCCAGCCCGAGGCAGGGGAGAGAGGAGCAGAAGAGTGGCAGGGGTGCTGCGTTCTACCTTGTTTTAGACTTAAGGGCCTCTATAATGGCATCTAATGCTGCCCCAAAGTGGGGATTCCGCTCACGACGATGCTTGTAAGCAATGGTGCACTTACGCCCATGGGGCACGCATGAGGCATTCTATTCCCATGGCAACAGGGACAGAAATGGCAAAACTTCGAGTCTTTCAGCTGGGCTTTCTGACGCAAGTGTGCTTTTGGCTTCTGACGGTAATTCTCCTGGGGCCGACCTGAAAATTCCAGCCCTTTGCCTCTTGGCCACCCAGCTGGCAATGCCAGACCACCGTGGCTAGTGAAGGGGGCCTCCGGGGCTGTTAGGGATACACATGGCCCTAAGAGATGGTAGGGTTTGGTGGGCGGACATGTAACCTCAGAACTTTCTTATGGTATGAAATGTGTCTTAATAGGATCGAGTAAGATGACAACGGCTGGTAGGTGATGGATCAGTGATTCAGCAAGAGGTAATCACGTGGATTTCTATAACAAGGAACTTGGCCTTGAAAGGAGAGACTGGCTAAAACATGGGTCTCTGTGCTGGAGGACCTGGCGTTGCAGACACTTGATCAAACAGGGTCTGGTGGCCAGAGGTTGGGGTGTAGTTGCCGTTGTGGTTAAAGTGATATGTCAGCGTGACGGGGCCAGAGGGGCCCAGATCAAACCTTGTTTCCGGGGGTGTCTGTGAGGATGTTTCTGGATGAGACTAGCATCTGAATTGGGAGACTCAGCCAAATAGATTGCCTTCCGCAACGTGAGTGGGCGTCTGATCCCCTGAGGGCTGCACATCGAACCAACAGGTGAAGGAAGGGGGAATTCACTGTTTTTGTTTCTTGCCTGCCTGGCCGGCCGGGACACTAGTCTTCTCCTGCCTTTGGACCTCGACGTACATGGTCAGTGTTCCCAGTTCTCTGAGTAGGGCCACACCACTGGTTTCCCAGCTCTCCAGCCTGCAGGTGGCAGACTGTGGGACTTTGCCCCCATGATCACGGCAGCCGGCTGCTGGTCATACACCCTCCGAACATATATGCATGTGTGTATCCCACTGGCTCTGTTTCTCTGTGGAACCCTCAGGCAGGTGCCAGTGGGGAAGAAATTTAGTTTGTTTGTTTAAAGATTTTATTTGGGGTGCCTGGGTGGCTCAGTGGGTTAAGCCTCTGCCTTAGGCTCAGGTCATGGTCTCAGGGTCCTGGGATCGAGCCCCACATCGGGCTCTCTGCTCAGCGGGGAGCCTGCTTCCTCCTCTCTCTCTGCCTGCCTCTCTGCCTACTTATGGTCTCTGTCTGTCAAATAAATAAATAAAATCCTTAAAAAATATATTTTATTTATTTGACAGAGAGAGGGAGAGTACAAGCAGGGGGAGCAGCAGAAGGAGAGGGAGAAGCAGGGTCCTGCTGAGCAGGGAGCCTGATTTGGGGCTCGATCCCAGGACCCTAAGATCGTGACCTGAGCCAAAGGCAGAGGCTTAACGACCAAGCCACCCAGGAGCCCCAAGAATTCAGTTTTAGGAATCAGGCTATGTTATCAGGGCAGAGCTGCCTGAGGTCTGAATGCTCAGAGGATGGGACTTGAACTCTTTAATTCACCCCAATTAAAGACAACAGGGGCTCAGAGTCTGGGTGGGGCTGAGCCTTCTCCTGAGACCGAGAGGCTCCGGGAAGACAGGTGCTGCAGGGATCAAGGTGGGCCTTTATTCTCCCTGGCCACATCCTGTCTGCAGGTGGCGAGTGCACCAGACAGGGTCCAGGTGGCTTTGTGCCACTCCGTTCCCGAAATGGCCCAACTCTGCACGCAGAGTCTGGCGAGGGGAGATCCCCCTGAGCTGATATGTTGGGCTGCAGACTCCGACTGATCTCCTGGGGCTCCCAGCAGTGAGAGGCGGGCCCTTCCTCCGATGTTCGCCGTCTCTTTCCCCATTTTTCCACATCCCTTGCCATTTCTGGGGAGTGGAGAAAGGGGTGTAGGGGGCAGGTGCGTGTGTGTGCACACCTGTGTACCTCCTGCTGGCACGAGCTTCCCCTCCGGCCCGTGTCTAATACTCCTTTTGTTGAGAGAAGACCTCCAGGCGGCCGCGGCAACAGCGGGGACCAATGTTGTTGCGAAACTGGGAAGACGTGTGAATTGTCCATTTCACACGCTCCTTTAATGCCGAGGCCCTCTCTGGCGAGAATGACGGGAGGAGGACGGGAATATTGTCTTCTCTGTTCCTGCTCCGGTCTGGGGCAGCCGACTACTGTGCACTCTTGGGAGAACCGTAGTTCCCCGATGGGGGCTGGAGGCTTCTCCAGCCAGGGGGGTGTTTGCTTTATTTCATCTTCCACTGCATCAGGCCTGATTAGCGCGAGCCTATTTCTCAGTCTTAATGGGGGCAAGGAGCCGAACGCCATGCCTTTCCGGGGTAGACGGCCAGCAAACATTTAGCGGTGACGGTAACAGTGATGGGCACGAAGAGAATTCTAAGCAGCACAGAGGTGGTGAGACTTGGATACGTCTGTGCCCCCAGCAGATATAAACAGGGGGACGTCAACCGATTGCCCCCGGCAGAATCTGGAAGTTTCTTCTTTACAGAAAAAGGCTTTTCTTTGCAGAGCACAGACTTTACTGCCATCAAGGTCACTGGGTAACCTTGGGTCAGTAACTTTGTATCTCTGTCTCTCCATTCCCCCAGCTTCCTGGAGGTATTAGGGGACCCAAATAAGACTGAATGTGCTTTGTGTAAATTAACTCAATAAATATTAGCAGTTATGATAATCACATAACGTAGTGGTTAAGGACATGGACAACCTGAGTTTGAGCTCTGACTCTGGTGTCTACCTGCTGTGCAATCTTGACTTCTCTCTGTCTCCATCTTCTCATCTGTGAATGGGGATAATAAGAGAACCCGCCTGACAGGGTTTTACGACGCGTGAGTAGATGAATTTTTTAAAGTGCTTAGAAGAGTTCTGGTCATATCGTCACTGCTATGTAAATATTCATAAATTAAATAAATAAAATTAAGCATTGCCCTGCAGTGTATCATTTGGAGACAATCTCCCGACAGTGGGACATAGATTTCCAACCTTTCTTAACACTGCCACTTTGGGATTATTTCTGAATTGGCCAGCTTTGCCCATGCAACGAACAGCCTCAAACCTCAGAGAAATAGGGATTTCTTGCTTACGTTTTGGGTGTGCTGCTGTGGGTCTGTGGGGGCTTTGCTCCTTGCCTTTCAGCACTCTGGAGCTCAGGCTCGTAGAGTAGCTCCGATGTGGATGTGCCCACACTTTTGATAGAGGAGAAGATCATGTGATCTGAGCAGACCCCTGCAACTGCATATCAAGCTTCTATCTGGATGTGACGTGGCTGAACAAGGCAGCTGTCTAGAGCAAGAACCAAGGTAGTGTGGAAATATGGCCCCATTTCATGAGGAACAGTGGAGACAGTGAGCCCAGAGAGCTTCTGAAGTGGTAGACGTCTCCACATACATGAGAGCTGTTTGGTGACAGATGGATGAGATACATAGTGAATTAGGGTACAAAGCACAAAGCAGGGTGGGCTCAGCATAAATTTAGGAAACTAGGCTGCCGATCATGGCCTTGGGTCTCCTCATCTTCGAGCCCAGTTACTGGAAGTATTTAAGTGGTGGCATTAGCTGGTCAAATGAGATGACTTAGGAGGGCTTCATGTCGTCATGTATCCCCCCCCCAGATTACTCCCCTTCTGAACAGAAGCCTACCCTACAGAAATTTGAAAAATAGTATCAAATCATTTGGAATCCACCAGTGTGGCTGATTAGACACCAGTGTTGGCCTTGCCCGGGACCTACAGCGAGAGCTCACATCACTGGTGCTGCTCATCAGGCACTTGAGTCATCAGGAATTTCAGTCTTTTCCTTCTGGGTGCGTAGAGGAAGATCGCACCTCCCCGCCCACCATGAAATTAGGCATTGCCACGGGCTTCGCTTTGACCAATGAAATGTGAGCACCATGACACGTGTGACTTCCAAGAGGAAACTCTGAGAGCCGGTGGGGTTCACCATCCTCCTTCCCACCACTGCGGTGACTAGGAGTGTATGCGCTGGCCGGAAGGCTCTAGGAGCCCCAGGACGTCACCGATTACGGAAACAGATTCCCCTGCTGATCTGCATTTCTCACGAGTCAGGATGAGACACAAACCCTGTTGTAAGCAGTGAGGTTTCTCCGCTTCCTTGTTCCCGCAGTCCTGTCTCGTCTCTCTTGTTTGCGTGCTTCCCCCACAAACGCAGTGCCATCCATGAAGCCACCTTTGTGATGGTGAATGTTCTGGGAGCCCAGTGACAAGCGTAAAAAGAAACAGGTGAAATTAATCTTATTAACATACTTTGTTTAACCCAGTATATCTAGAATATTATTATTTCAACGTGTAATCGATGTCAAGAATTAATGAGGTCTTTTACACTCTTCTTTCCATCCAAAGTCTGAACTTTGGGGTGTAGTTTTTTCTAAAGAGTTTATTTATTTACTTGTCAGAGAGAGAGAGAGAGCACGAGCAGGGAGAGCTGCAGGCAGAAGGAGAAGCAGACTCCCCACTGAGCAGGGAGCCCGATGAGGGACTCGATCCCAGGACCCCGGGACCATGACCTGAGCCTAAGGCAGAGGCTTAACTGACTGAGCCACCCAGGCGTCCCTGGGGTGTGTTTCACACTCCCAGCACCTCTCAGCTGAGGTAGCTACTGTTCTAGTCACAGCCACGTTGGTCAGCCCGGATTAGAGGCTTCGAGAATAAGACCTCGCTTTCTCGTGACCTGGTTAAACAGATTCATGTTGCGCAGGGGAAGGATAAGCGTTTATAAGAAAGCAGAAGGTCTGTTATGTTGATTTTCATGGAAACTAAAGGACAATGGAGCCAGATTTTACTCTCTGGCTAGTAACAGATAGAAACTGCACCGAGGGCCCTTTTGCACACATGATTTTGTGGCTTTTAAATAAATGGGTAATGCAGTCATGCTCAAAGCCAGATACCTCTCTGTGTGTGTGTGTGTGTAACCAGATAGTAAAACTGTCCCCCTCCCCTGGCTCACTTCCACCGACCCCTCACCTCTAGCATGTAAAATGTACCACTAGTTCCAGTGGAACTAGGCTCCTTTCAGCGTCCCTTCGTGTGTACACACACAAATGTAAACTTCTTTTATTTCTCTTTTACACAGAAGGTAGTGTAACACATACACTTTTCAGTACCTTTCTGATTTTTCTATTTCCTGTGAAATAAACAGACATTGGCATGTCCTCTGAAGGCATGGAGACCATCGTCTTTTGTCTTTAATTTTTTCTTTATAGTACCGCTCGCTGAGTTGTTAGACCGTACTATTTAACCCAGTCCCTTTGTGACGGAAAGGAGAGCCATGCTTTTGCAAACATAATGCAGACATAAACGGCCTGTACCTGTGTCACTTTGCGTGGGTTTAAGGCCATCTGAAGGACACGTCCCAGAGCGGCATGGCTGGGGGTAAAGGACCAAAGATGGATGTTATGTTCTGCTGGCTTTTCCATCGTGGGCTGAGAGAGCCGAGCTGAAGTCTTCTGCACCTGGTAGGTTTTCGTTTATTTTCCCACGTGTCTTGCTGATGTCTGCTTTAGGAATATAGCTGTCAGGTAATCGGATACGCACATTCATAACCGTCACAGCTTCCTTGTGAATTTCACCCTTTTCTATGAAATAGAGTCCTTCTCTGTGTCATTTCATGCTTTTTGGCCTCAATTCTACTTTGTCTAATATTAATATAATAAACCTGGCTTTCATTTTGTTTGTATTTGCTTGGTACACCTTTGTCCTGGCTTTTCTCTTTTTTTGTTGTTTTTTGTTTTGAGAGAGAGAGAGAGGGAGAGAGAATGTGTGAGAGTTGGGGGTAGGGTGGGAGGGGTGGGGAGCAGGAAGGGACAGGGTGGGGGAGAGAGAATCTTAAGCAGGTTCTACACCCCACGTGGGGTTCTATCTCACAACCCCAAGATCAGGACCTACGTGGAAATCAAGAGTCAGATGCTTAACCAGCTGAGCCCCCCAGGTGACCCCTAGGCTTTTATTTTTTTAAAAATTGCTTTGTTTCCCATCTGTCTCTTTACAACTTGGAGTTTGGATTTTCTTTGTGCTCTGACCTGAAAAACTTACTTTTAAGAATGATTGAAGCTCATTTGCATATTGATAGGTCCACTTGGGTTTAGTTTTTCATATTTTATGTGTCCTTCTCAAGTATTTATAATTGCTGCTTCTTAAGTGTTTTACTCTGATCTTTGCTGTGTGTGTTTGTGTGTGCGTGTGTGTGTGCTGTGTGTGTGTCGTTCTTATATTTAGGAAGGTTGGTGTTTTTGTTCTACTTGTTACTTTCATAAAATTAATTATAGCTTTATATAATTCTCTTAGCCCCGATTTTTCGACACAGTATCTAATGGCTTCCGAGCACGTACGGATAGAAACCTAATGTGTTTCTGTCCCTATGTCCTTCCTTCCTTCTCCTTAATTCAGACTTCTCCTAAATTCGTCAATAACATTCTCTTTCCTACAACTTACACTTGAACTCTCACTAGGCTTCTACTCCTTCTCATCTACCTCAGTTACTAGATTCTGACTCTCCTCTGTCACCGATGAGGCAAATAGCAGAATTATTCCACCTCCTCCTTCTCTGTCTTCTCTTGTCCATTTTTCTGTTATCCGTCTCTTTCCTAGATGGTCAAGGCTTCCGATACTCCCGTTCTCTGTTGCCATCTCCACGCCTGTGTGTGTTTCGCTCTGGGCTGTGTGCATGTGGGACCAGCTGGTTCTTCCCCTTGGGCACCGCCGACGATTCTCACATGGCTGCAGCTGGCCCTCCGGAAGTTTCCTCAAGAAGGGCTGTGGGTCAGTGATCCTGGAGTGTGGGCAGGGTCACAGCTGTTTGCCCGTGGCCATTAGACTTGGAGGAGGATTTGGATACGTGGAAAATTCTCGGCTCAGATGGTCAGTCCCTGAAGAGTTTAAGGGGGTTCTCCGGGGTCTTCAAGGGTTGGATGTTGCTGGGGAGAAATCTGAAATCAGCCTTTTTTTTTTTTTTTCTCTTGTAATCGAAATTTTAAATGCCAGATCAAAGGATCCTTTACCTTGAAAGTCCTACGGCTTTGCCAGGAGATGGCTCAGTGTTGGCGGGTCTGGGTCGATTTCCCTGACCACGGTGTTCCTTTTCAGCAGGCAGCGTCACACCGTCTCTTCCAGGAGAGTTTTCTCCACTTGCATTGTAAAATATTTGTTCTCCTTCATTGTTCTGGCTCACTCTGGTTTTTTTTTCAAAGGACTCCAATATTGGCTCTTGTCTGTCTGTCTTTTAGATCTGCGCTCACAGCCCTCGTGTGCCGCGGCTCCCTGTTTCATTCTGTGGCTTTTATTCGACTTTGGCAAATCTGTCTTCATGTCCCTTCTTATGTTTCCTGCAGCGTCTTCTCCCTTTTGTTCCTCTGTATTTTGTTTTCACTTAGCTCCTATGATGTTTGTTCCGTTTTTTCTTTTTCCTTCTTACTTCTGTCCTGAGTTTTGCCAGCCACATTTCATTGAGAACTTTTGAACTTTTGGGAAATTAATGATTTTTCTGTCCTTTGCTCATCTTTTCTTTTATGGAGTCCCTGTGTTGGTGCTGAACCAGTTATTTCTATTATTATCATTCTTACTATTTTAGAAATATCTTATTTATTTATTTGACAGAGAGAGAGCTCAAGCAGGGGGAGCAGCAGGTGGAGGGAGAGGGAGAAGCAGGTTCCCTGTGGAGCAGGGAGCCTGACGTGGGGCTCAATCCCAGGACCCCAGGATCATGACCTGAGCCAATGCAGGTACTTAACCAGACGCCCAGCTCCCCCAAACCAATTACTGATATTATTATTAATGCCACTGTTATCTACTGTTATCTACAATCTCTACGATGCCCTATATACTACAACTACTACATTGACTGCTGAAGAACCAGGGGTTAGGCAGTTGGAAATCCATGTGTAACTTTTGGCTCTTCAAAAACTGAAGTACTAAGTGGACCGGAAGCCTTACCAAGAACATGAACAGTTGATGGACACCGATTTTGTCTGTTATGTGTACTCTGTACGGCATTCCTACAATAAAGTAAGCTGGAGAGAAGAAAATGTTACTAGCAAAATCATAAAGAAGAGCTGATATATTCATAGTACTGTGTTGAATTTACTGGGAGAAAAGATCTCACATAAACGGGCCCACGCAGTTCAAACCCATGTTGTTCTTTCTTCTGGCCATGACTAGTAATAATAATACTGTTGTTGTTATTCATCATGTAATTCGCCACAGAATGGGTCAGGTTTTCTGAGCCAGCTCTTTGCTAGAAGATCTTGGGTGGGAAGGGGTCCAGGCAGCCCTCTTCTGCTCCCTGGAGACAGATTCCCACCCACCATGGTTCAGCCGTGATTCTCGGTACGTCTGGCCTCCTCTCTGCTGCTGCAAGCCAGCTGGGCCCTAGCGGGCCTACGTCACCGGTTCTGCTCACTTGGTCCCTGCAAACAGCCCTTACCTCCTGACCATGTCAATGAAGTGGGTTTTTTCTGAAATGTGTCCCCACTGGGCCCTCCGGTCCTCCCTGCTGCTTCTGTTCTTTGCTTCCCCTAATTCAAGCCCAATCTCAGCAAGTCCGGGGGTCCCTGACATGCCCTTGGGAGTCTGGGTTATATCCATCTCTGAATTCTGTGGGAACTACGTTTTGTGCAATTTTTAACTCTCCTTTTGCTTCTGTGTGATTCCTAGTGGGGGAAGAAGTGAATGAGAAGAGGGAGATGGCTCCTTATTGATCTGCCATGTTCATCCCGGAAGCCTTGCTTCGCAAACCAACTTGAAATCTTTTCAGAGCACAGTTGTGTGGCTTAATTTAAAGCTGGGAGTGCTTGGTTTTAAGTAGAGAAGGCTGCCTTATGAAATAGGATTTTCTCTCGGCAGTATTTCCAAAAATACTTGGAGCAGTGTTATTCTTTATGAATCTCTACCAATTCTGGATACCTTCCTCAGGAATCCAGAAACGATGCTTTTATAAATCAGCAAACTTGTGTAATTTATGCCTGCAAGCTCTCCGAGAGCTTGTCCTTTTTATTGGTTTCTGATCCAAAGCTGGAGAATGGATGGCTAGAATTCCGGCATCCCACCGTGACATCAGACAGCCCCGGGTCGTTGTGCAAGGGTGCTGTCGGATACAGCTGGTAGGACTGTAAATTGGTACAGGGTTTCAGGAGGGACTTTGGCAATCCATATGAAGAACCTGAAAAAAATTCATACCCTTTCAGCCAGTAAATCTGTTTTTAGGCACTCAGCCTGTGGATATAATCAGAGTCACAGAGATCAATGCCCAAAAATGATTACCAAAAATTGAACACTGCCGAAATGTTCAAGGGTACTAGTTAGGACACGGCGTGTGTATTTGACAGAGTAGAAATCACTCATTAAACGTTTTAGTGTTGTGGGAATATGCTTACGATACCATGTTAGGGTAGGATATAAATCTATAGGCCAAGCGATCTCAGTTATGCGAAATATGCAAAAAAACCCTGCTGGAAAGAAATATATAAGGCGTTAATAGTGAGCATTTCCAGTTAGGAGAAGATGGAGTCATGCTTACTCTCTGTATACTTTGCTGCATTTTGGGTTTTTCTGCAACAATCATGTCTAGTGTATTTCATATTGGCCTTTTATTTTTTAATTTAATTTTTTAGGAAATGCGTGCATGTGGGATAAAAAAGGCAGAGGGCTATCTAGTGAACCATATGTTGCTTGATCTCTATCTCCTGTTCATCGATCCATTGATTGATTGATTCATTCACTCATTCACGGCCTACTTCTCCCTGGAGGCAATAGGATTCTTAGTTTCATGGGTGTGTGTTCAGAGATAGCCTGTGAGATCCGAGTAAAACCCCCACTCACGGATCTTCTCTTCCTTTCCCTTTCTTATATAAATAGTAGCAAACTACACACGCGCCATTCTGTTCCTTCTTTTTTAACTTCATATATTTTGGCAGTGATGTCATATCAGTATAGAAAGAGCTTCTTCAGGTCTAGGAATTGCCGCCTAGAATTCCATTCTTTGGAAGTATCTGGAATTGGTTCAGTCAACACGGAGACTGTTACAGACCGTCTTCCGTGGTTACAAACAATGCTGTGATCAGTAACCTGGAGCCTGGGTCCGTCCCAACACGTACGGAGGTTTATAATCGGTGATGTCTCCTTACAACTGTCAGGAGGGTTCTAGGAGGTGTCCTGCTGCCCACGTCCAGCTCGACAATGCAATGTTGACTGAAACAAGGCGGGAAGGGGCAGCAGAGACAGGAGGGAAGGAAGCCCTTCCGTGGCCGAGGGATGCGGGCTGTGTCTTAGGTGGAATATGAAGTTAGGCTTGTTTCCCAAGTTCCTCCATTTCAGGAACGCTCGCCCACCGTCGTCTGTGCAGCATCTCCCCGAAAACTCCTCGCTGCTAGCCACTGCCTTTACTTCACCCTTAAGTGGGGCTTCTAATGCTTAAAGTCTCCTTGGTGAACTTTTCTTGTTCGACGCTTCTGAGCGCATCCAAGAAGGTAGAGCAGTTAATGCCCCATTTCACGGGTGGGGACAATTCGCAAGCGCTGGCCCCCCATGTGGCTACTATGCTAGCCCCGTCCCAAGCCAGCATGCTCCACTTCCAGGCCCCCGCTCTCCTTCTTCCCGTCCACGAGTGCATGACAACCTCAGCTTTCTCAACTTCTCTCTCCGGATCGCCATTTTTTGCGGGACAGCTCATTTACTTACTTGGGGGCAATATCTCACCCCCAGCTTCTCTGGGAGATTTTACCAGGGTTGCTTAAAACTAGACCTTCTACGTTTGATTTCTTCATTGAGGTTTTATGGCTCTGGTGGGCTGTTTCCAACTAAAAATATTACAGCTGTTCTCATTGGCATTGAACTTTAGGGCTTCTGCCTCTAATTTATCTCGCTGTTGGAGCAGACCCAGAGCTGTTTTCTAAGGATGGTCTTGGCCCTTCACGGGGCTACTCTCTCAGCTCATCTCAAGCTTATATCCTGGTTGGGCTCCTTAATGTTCAGGCAAGGATGTCAAATATGCTCTTTGCTCCGCAGGCCATTAAAGCGTAAAGATCAGCGTTTAATCAGCAGCACGGAGTGTCTGTCCTCCAGGTCCCCGTTGGAGGGCAAACCCCTGAATCCTTTGTTGTCTAGCCCTTAAGCAGCACTCAGCAAAATGCCAACCTTCTACCGATTTTGCTTGTATCCCTTATTGCCACCGATGGAGAATACCTTTCTCTCCTTCTAGAGTCGAACTTGACATTTCAGTTCATTCATTAATCCAATCAACAGAGAGGCATAAAGCATGACTAGGTATCAGTCCTGGGTGCCCGTCGAGGTTCGGAATACAGCCATGAACAAGACGAGGTGGCGGCTCTCCAGAAATTTGTATTCTAGTTGGGAGAGATAGACGTTTAAAAAAATAAAACGAGTAAACATGTAGTATGTCAGATACTGATAAAGGCTATAGAGAAAAGTAAAGCTATTCAGGGGAAATATAGTGAAAAGATGCAAGTGTGTGTGTGTGCATGTGTGGGCATGCCCTATTTCGGGGAAGTAGGTTCGGGAAGGCCTCTTAGTCATGTAGCATTTGGACGGAGACCAGAAAAAAGGCATGAGGTCCTATACCCCGTGGTGGAGAGCATTAGAGGCAGAGAGCCTCTCGTGTTTGGGGGGCAACAAGGTGTGGCTGGAACAAATAGAGGAGGGGGGAAGGAGGAGGTGGTCCGGGGGGGGGAGTGTCAGACTTGGGGCAGGTGGCAGACCACCCATGGCCTCTAGGTGTATTAGGAAGAGTCCTCCAAAGAAACAGAGTCAATAGGATATAAATCTATGTCTGCATTGAAAGAGATTAAAATATGCAATATTATGATATAAATATATACAACATATATATATATATATAATTAAAAGAATTATGAGGAATTGCTTCACATAGTTATGGAGCTGAGGAGTCCCGTGCACGATCTGCCGTCTGCAGACTGGAGACCCAGCAAAGCGGGCGGTGTCGTGATGTTCCAGTCGGAAAACCAGTAGGCTCAAGACCCAAGCCAGTATTTCAGTTTGAGTGTCAAGAACAGAAAAAGACCAGTGTACCAGCTCCAATCAGTTACACAGGTATAATTCCTTCTCAGTCAGCCTTTTGGTGCTGTTCAGATCTTCAACTGATTGGACAAGGCCCACCTACACTAGGGAGGGCTATCTGCTTGACTCAGTCTACTGATTTATTGTTCCATCTCATGTGGAGGCACCCTTACAGACACACCCCAAACGTTGTCTGACTAAAGGTCTGGGCACCCCGTGGCCCAGCTGACACAAAATCAACCATTGCTGTGGGCAGTATAACTGGTTTTTTGTTTGGAGAGAGGTGGGGAGCCACTGGAGGTGTTGAGCAGCAGCGTGAGCTGACTTAAGTTCTAGCAGGTTCCCTGGCTCTTGGGTATAGAGTGCGGGGGCAGGGGGCTGGGCAGAGAGAAGAGTCGGGATGGCCACTGGAATCATCTCGGTGAGAAATGTGGGTGCCTAGATTAGAATGGGGCTGGTGGACACGGTATGAAAAGGCTGTGGTTCTAGATGTGTGTTCTAGGTACACTTTGAGAGAAAGGGTCTGGGGCACCTGGCTGGCTCCGTCGGTTGAAGGTCCGGTTTTTGATTTCAGCTCAAGTCGTGAGATCGAGCCTGCGTGGGGTTCTGCTCTCGGCTGGGTCTGCCCGAGATTGTCTGCCACTCCCTCTGCCCCTCCCACTGTTCTCTCTCTCTGTTAATTAAATAAATAACTCTTAAAAAAATACGAGAGAGAGAGACTGCGGGCTCACAGGACCTTGTCCATACCTTTGTGATAGCATCTCTCATTTTGGACTGTAATTGCTGACTTTTTTGTCTCCTGCATTGAATGCTATTCTAGTAATCTTCATAAAAATAGCAATATAATAATAGCTAACAGCTACTGAGCTGCGCTCTGTGTCAGTGACTGGGCTCAGTGCTTTATACTTAGTATCTCATTGGACGTTCACATCAGCCCTGTGAGTTTATTCTTGTTTTATTGAAGTATCATGGACCCCCAGTGTTACAACTACCAACACGATATTAACGCAACGTTAGATAGGGTGTTCTTAAAGGCTGGAAATGTCATTTTCTATTTTCGCCGGTTGTGGATGTCCTCGAGGGCATTATGCACATTTGTCTTGGTTTTTGGACTTGGGGAGATGCTGTGAGGTTTAGACACAAGGAGGTTTAGAAACTTGGCTGCGTGCTCGCACCCCTGAGTGCCGAGTGCTGTGTTTAGTACCTAGCAGGGGCTGAGTGGGTGGTGCTCATGCCTTCCCAGATGTTTCTCAGGTCCACTGGGAGCCAGGCCCATGGGGATCGGGGACAGGGCTTTGAAAAGACGCTCGAAGTCCCCTCCCTCCTGAAGCTTGTGCTCTAAGGGGATGGCATGCTTGGGGGCCCATGAGTCACCCGTCCCATTCTGGGAGAATGGAAGACTGGAAGGAAGGCTAGAGGGGTGAGTCGGGATGAGCTAGTCGAGAACCCCGAACGCAGGTGAGGAGCTTTATTCGGAAAAGAGGCCAGGCCTCTCCGTGAAGACACCAAGTGTGCTGGGCAGCCCGAAGACAACGGGCTGTGTCTTCCCGGCTCATCTGCCCTTTCTCTCTCCCTCGTTCTCGGGCTGTGCAACGACAGAGCAGTACTGGCGAGGCTGCAAATCCTCCTCCCTCCACCTGATGCTCGGCCAACAGGACCCCTCCTCCGTGAGACATGGAAGCAAGTGACGGGCAGCAAGAGAGGTCGCCCCCAGAAGCTGGGACCTTGTTCCCTCCGCTGCCGTTCAGACGGGCCTCGTCAGCGAGCAGCTGTGGCCGGCATGTGGGCATATGGCGGGGCCTGGTGTGGCCCAGATTTCGCTCGAGAGCCCTTCAGGAGCCAGCAGCTGCCTCCGCCGCTGCCGCCGGTCTCTGCCCCACGGCCCCGGCCCGCCCCGCCGTCTCTGCACAATCTGCTCTGCGGGCAGGGGGGCCGCCTTCTCACTCCAGCTGCTGGAGGCGGGGCGGTGGGTGGGAGACGGCCTGAAGCCGCTCACCCTGCTCCCGGACCAGATCACCTGTTGGCTCCGGACCCCACCAAGGTGATGGGGACCTCGGGGAGCTCTGGGGGTGCTCAGCCCTCCCTGGAACTGGGCGATGGCTCCGTAAACACAAGGCGTAGAATAAAGACAGCTTTGGGGCGGCCGGTTTAATTTTCACATAAGGCATAGTGGGCCGGCGGCGGTAACTCTGTGGGGGGATTCAGGGTGTGGGCTTCAGTAGACATTACGTTATGCAGACCTGGCTTCGACTACTGGTTCTGCTGCTAAGAGCCAGATGTCATCAGGCGAGTCACCCGGCTGCCCTGAGCTTTAGTTTGTCATCGGTGAAAGGAAGGATTCAGAGCAGGTACTCACCACCGCACCCCTGCCGCGACTGTCTTACATACAAGGTGCACCAGGCACTGGGCCAAGTGTTTTCCCTGTGTTGGATGCACGAATATCAACTTTTTGTACTTGACTGCTGTCTCCCCCCCATGTCAGAAGACTCTTTACCCTCAAAGAAATCTTTTTTAAGATTTTATGTATTTATTTGTCAGAGAGAGAGAGAGAAAGAGAGAGCAAGCACAAGCAGGGGGAGGGGCAGAGGAAGAAGGAGGAGCAGGTTCCCCTCTGAGCAGGGAGCCCGATTCGGGACTCGATCCCAGGACCCTGGGATTGTGACCTGAGCCGAAGGCAGATGCCTAACTGACTGAACCACCCAGGTGCCCCTCCCTCAGCGTAATCTTCCATAGAACCCACACTGCAAACAGAACGCTTTTGGACCCGTTGTCCCAGACATTCGGCTTCCCCTCCTGCCCTGGAGTGTGTCCACTGAGGAGCCCAGCTAGAAGACCACCGGTGGGACTGTGTTGTCTCTCCACGGCTGCTGTCAGAAAGCACCACTAACTTGGAGGCTTCAAATAGTGCCCATTTATTCCCTCACAGTTCTGGAGGCCAGGAGTCCACAATTGGTGTCCCTGGGCCGGTTCCCTCTGGAGGCTCTGGAGAAGAATCCATTGTCTTGCCTTTTCCAGCTTCTGGAATCTGCCCGCCCTGCTGGGCTCCAGGACCTTCTGACGTCCCTGTAGCCTTTTGTCTATCCTCCCCTGTCCAATGCTCATCCTGGTCTCCCCCTGTGCAGACCGTGCTGGATACACTGGGTCTACCCACCTAGTCCGGTAAAACCTCCCTATCTCGGGATCCTCAACTTAATCACACCTTCCAAGTCCCTTTCGCCAAGTTAAGTAGTACTCACAGTTTCAGGGACTGGGGGCGCCTCGTCACCCTGCCACAGGGAGCGTCTGGGTCCCCGCGGCTCTGTGAGCTCTGCTCTACACGCAGAATTGGATGACGATGCACGTGTATGTACTGATTGCCGCTTTCCACCCGCGCCCCCCGCCAGCCCTCTGCGTTGGTCTCCTCTGTAACGCGGCACGAGCGTGGGGCAGAGTTGTCCTCTGAGCCCTAACTGGGTGGAACACGAAGGGGCTGACAAGGGGAGGGTCCCAGGGTCCCTCCGCTGGTCCTTGCTCGCAGGGTGCCCGATCACCGCGGGAATGTCCATAATCATTATTTCCCCTTTGTGATTAGCTCCACTCAAGCTGGGTCTAAATGATATCAAAACAGCCAGTCAATTTGGTCATTTACTCAGTCTGTCCACTTAGTAGAAAATAAAAAATCAATTAAATGAGTGGTTGGAGTGAATTGACAGGTCATGTCACTGACTCAGTAGAGGCAAGAAGCCCTCCACGGACAGCTGCGGAGATGAGGACACCAGCACCCTGCAGCTCCTTATTCTCCCTGTGACCCCTCTGACCCCCTCCGTGATCCCCTCTGATCCCCTCTGCGATCCCCTCTCCCCGCATTCATTCTCGCAGATCCTAGCTGTTTCAGGAAATGTCACCTCGAGGGTCTGATTTTGCTGTGCTGACCTCCTGAGGCGGCCAGGACAGCCGAGGAAGCCGGCAGGGAGTCTCGATGAGAAACTGAAAGATTCCCAGCAGCAGGAGAGACTCTTCAAGTGTGCTCAGAAGGAATTTAAGCACCTTGCGCTGGCGAGCTCATCAAACCCTGTGCACAGTCTGTGAGGTCGCTTGTTCCCCAGATGTTACCCAGATATTTTCTCCAGCCATTACTCTCCAGATTTTATAAGGAGGAGGGGAAGAGCGTTCGACCCAAGCTTACGTCTCTTAACCCCCTGCTTCTCTGTCTAGATCAGAAGCTCTCAAGCCCCCATCCGCTAAGGAGACTGAAAACATCGAGAAGGCATACGTGGAAGATGCTACACTCCAGCTCCATCCGTAACAGCAAAGACCTGGGAAGAACCAGAAGGAGCTGTAGCACCTCCCCACGATAGAGGACCAGGCACCTGTGGGAAGGAGTGAGCCTCTCTACACCGCAGGAGAGAGCAAGCTCCAGGAGTCAATGAGAAAAGCTACGAGGGTCATGAGGCGCCTGGCTGGCTCAGATCAGTAGAGCACGCGACTCGGGGTCCTAAGTGCAAACCCCATGTTGGACATAGAGCTTACCTAAAGGGAAAAACAAGCTGAGAGTGTGGTCCTCTACATTTATTTAAGAAAGAAGGGGACAAAGTATTTCCTGGGGAGAAACTCCACAGGACGCTGTCTTCATTTCTTGATTTAAAAAAAAAAAAGGAAATTGCTTAATCAAAAAAGAGCAGAGGCGCCTACAGATTAAGAGAATTTAGGAGAGCGCAGACAGGCTCTCCTTTGCTGTCTTGCCTGCCGCTCCCTTGTGGTGGACTCCGTAAACTTCTCTCTCTTCATCAGTCAACCAACCAATCAATCACTCAATGATTTATATCAACGAATTGTAGATTGGACCTTATGTATTTTCCAACTGAAGCAGATGATCAAGAAATATATCAAACAGGGAGAATCAGTGTTTGACGAATTCTTTGAGGAATTACTACTACAGAGAACTTTTTTAGTTATTTTTTTGGTGTGATAGAATATTTTTGTTTTGCTTTCAAGAGTCCTCTTTCGCTGATACGTTCTGAAGTGTGACATCTGAGATTTGCTTCTAAGGAGTTGTATTTTGGGGAGGGAGCTGGGGGGACGGTGGGGGACCGTGAAGCAAGCTTGGTCCTGACGGATTCATTATTGACATTGGACGAGAGGCTGAAGTCCTGACCACAGTGTCCCATGCTGCATATTCTTAAAATGTTCTATATAAAGTAAGTTACAAAGGTAACTTTTTCTGGAGAAGGAATTCTTATTGAATTACCCTCCACAGTTACCCTGGGCTCAGTTTTGCTTTTGTTTTGGTTTAAAAGCTCCCGCCACGATTTTAAAGAACAGCTGGAATTCCAGAACCTCCTTTAATTTTCCTTAACGTTGCCCCAGCGGAGTTCCGAATTAGTCCCTCTAGAGGGACGGTGTACCAGGGAAAGGACCCTTCCCCGTGGCTGATCTCGTCTTTACACTTTCTAGTTAAATCAGTGTCAGGCTCGCAAGATCTCTTTTTCTCTTAGTTTTTCTAATTTCCCCAGCTGGTCTGAAACTTGAGGAAGTTAATAGCCATTTTGCATTTGACTTATTTTGCCCTTGGGGCCTCTGAGAATGTCTGCCAATAATGAGCTGACCCATTTTTAGAATCAGGGTGCGGTTCCTGAGCTGGCACTGCTTCCTTCACCGGGAGAGGAAGTGCCCATCACGGCAGGCACCTGCGGGCAAGTGCCTTCAAGTTCATTTCCACAACGCTTGCTGTTCCGGAAAGAGAATGCACACCGTTCCTGCTGGGAGTCCCCGATCCTGCCGGGGAAGGAAGGGGCGTGTGAGCAGTTCCCTAAGGGGCATCTTTACCCACCAGTTTGAGTTTTCTCTCAGGTCACAGAGGGCCACTCGAGAAACTATTTCCCGGGGACCCTGTGGGACTGCAGGGCAAGGGACATTTGCAGTGGAGCCAGTGAACACCTGGGGTGGGGGTGAACCCCAGGACCACCCCGTAGTCCCACAGACAAAATGTCAGATGAGGACAGAACTCCTGCAGAGTGCGTGGGGAGGGAAATTCTGGGCCTCTCTGCTCTGCCTAGGAACTTGGGTTCTGTGCACATAGTTTAATGCTCAACCTAGAATCTTGAAATTCCCCATCATTTTTGAACAAAAGGACCCTCATTTTCATTTTGCACCGGGCCCTGCGACTTAGGTCCTGGCTGAGAGGAACGATTGTGAACGTGACATTGTAGGGAGGGTCACACTAGCTCTTCTCAAAGCCCAAAGGATCTTGTACGAAGTGTAAAGCCCAGGGGAGGGTATATAATATAAGAAGAGTAAGGGAAGCCGGAAATGGAGAGAGGGACACCACAGAAAGAGGGAGAGAATACCAGTGTTTTTAGTACTGGTGGGAGGATGTTCCCCTGGGTCTCCTTCTGGGTCTCTTCTGAGCCGGCGCCAGCAACGAGAACAGGGCTGGGAAAATCAGATGCCTTCACTTGAGGAGTTAAGTGGACTTCCAGGGGTTGTGCTGGCCACCCAGGAGTCTGCCTGGGGAAGGGGTTAGGGTAAGGAAAGGGTAAGGAAAAAGCCATTTCAGAGCTATCCGGCTCAGGACTCCGGCGGGGCTGGGTCTGCACCCACTCTCCTGCCCGTGTCATGGCAGTCTTTTTAGGGAAACCTATCCGTTCACGGGCTCCTTCACCAGACACAACACTCATACACATTGTTACCTTTAGACACGTACAGACATCCAGAATTTCGGACAGAGTTCCAGTGGAAAACAAGACGGGCAAGATTTTGTTTTCATCGCGCAGGAGGAGGAGGCAGATGGGTAAGACCGTGGTAGGCAGGGATGAGACTTCCAGACAGTGTCAGAAAACCTGGGGGTGGGGTGGGGTGGGGGGTCGTTTCAAGTCAGTCATCCTCAGACATCTGGACCCACCCTCGAAAACCATCGAACCACCGCTGTTTCCTTCATTTTCAAACATGCCAGATTACGCGGCTTAGTTATAAGAGACAAGATGGCACGTCCCCGTAACAGCCAGACTAACCCTCTGGGCACTGCTTGGCAGCGTAACTCCTCCAGGTGAGGTCCCTGCGCCAGCGGCCCCAGCGGCCGGGAACCTGTCGGAAATGGGAACGCTCAGGCCCTCCTTACTGAATCAGAACCCACAACCGGTGCTGTGAGAAGCCGTCCGGGAGAACCAGGCGGGGAAGCCACACTCCCCGGGACCTTGAACTCTATTCAGTTGCCGAGGACGCTGATGCCGTCCCACCTTTGAGGACCTCACTGTGTGTCAGGAAGAGCCTTCACACCCCTCCGTCTCGCGCGTCCTGAATCCCACCTGGGCAGCCACGCAGCCTCTTGGTTTCTTCCTGGTTGTTTCCAGAGTTATCATCGACCCACGGGGTTTTCCCTGAGCTCGCAGAGGAGCAGAGGGATGACGGGTGGAGAAATGTGACTGAGAGGGCTTCGTGAGAAGACACACGAAAGGGGGGCCTGAGATATTGGGCTAAATTTTCCAGCTGCTTCCGTCTGCGCCCCCCATCCCGTACCCCTCTCTCTCTCTCTTTGTCTATCTCTATGTACCCATCCACTCACCCATCTGTCAACCTATCTAGTAGATCTATCCATCCGTCCACTGTCTATCCATCCAATAGATCTTTTTTCTTTCATTTCTTTATGTCATGTTTATCACCATACAGTACTTCATTAGTTTTTGATGTCGTGTTCCATGATCCATCCATCCATGCATCCGTCTGTCCGTCCATCCATTAATCTATCTTTGTCTCTCTATCTCTCTATCATCTGGGATGGGGCAGTGAGGGGATGGAGGCCAGGGCAGAGCAGGGGGTGGGGGAGCAGGAGGGCGGGGAGATGCAGGAAAGGCCTGTCCCTGGCTAAGGGCCACGGGGAGGAAGGGGTGAGCGTGGGGGGGCAGAGGGGGCAGGGAGCAGGGTAAGTGAAAGGCTGGGGGTCGTGCGGGGGGATGTCAGAGCAGGGAGACCCAAGTGGCATGATAAGACACCTCAGAAGCAAGAGGGGAAAGCAGTTTTTATGGTGGCAATTAAGGAACCTAAATGAATGTGCCTTTAAATGAATTGCGTGTTTATGTTTCAGGAGGGGAGATGTGCCAAGACCGCCTGGGGATGCTTCTCCCACAGCTTCCCCACCCACTCCCGACCGAGTTGTGAAAATATATACCTGCTTCTCTCTCCAAGCCATCCCACCAGCTAATTATCTGTAAGGATTCAAATCATGAGCTGAAACTCCAAAGCATTTTATGGGCATTCGGGGAGTATTAAATAGGAAGATTGGAAGCAAAATTACAGTTCCCCCAATAGGTTTTGGGGGGCTTGATAAAAATCTGCTTTTAATTAAAAATATAAACCAGCGAGGCCCCCTGTGCACAAACAGGGAAGTCTTGGGGGCTCGGCCCCACGTGCAAACGTTGACGGATGTCGGGTGTGGACTGGGATCCCGGCCTTTGCTGCCGGGTCTGCGGGCCTCGGGGAGGCGTGATTGATGGGCTGGCTGGGTTTTCGGCTCAGAGGCCTGGCTGACGGATCCACGAACACAGAGGCTGTGCCGCAGCTCCCGAGATGAAGTAATGGGCTTGTCTCCGTCTAGGTAGGGAATTCTGCCAAGCCCTGTGTTTTAAATAAATGAGGCTTTTGTGGTTCTTGGCATGGGCCCGCCAGCGCAGGCTAACCTTGGCATCTGTGTGCTTGGCCTTCTCTAGAGTGGGGCTGAGGGCTGGCCCAGGTTCAGGGGCGACCCACGGGCAAGGATGCTGGGGCTCGGGGACCAGCCCCACCGACCCGCTCCCTGCCCTGGTGAAGGCATCGTCATCTACTCCGCTGCTGAAGTCAAAACCCAGCATATCCGCCGTGATTTCTTCCGGATCGCAAGTCCGCCTTAAGACCATTCATTCTTCTGTGTTTACTGCTGCCACTGCCAGCCTCGTCACCACATCTCACCCTGACGCCACAAGGCCCTCTGGAGTCATCTGTCCCTTCTCTTGCTCTCCCCTCACCGTCCACCCTCCCACCTGATCAGGATGATTTTTGAGATTCATTATGTTTTTTAATTGCATATCAATAGTCCATTTCTTTTTATTTTCGAGTAATACTCCGTCATATGAGTAAACCGCAATTTGTTGATCTTGTCCCGGGAGATGAACATGTGGGTCGCTTTTAGTTTTTGGCTCCAATGAATAAGTACAGACACGTACAAGTTGCTAAGCACAAGGGGCGCCTGAGTGGCTCTGTCGGTGAAGCATCTGCCTGTGGCTCAGGTCACGATCCCAGGGTCGTGGGATAGAGTCCCGCGTGGGGCTCCCTGCTAGGCAGAGAAGCTGCTTCTCCCTCTCCCGCTCCCTGCCACTCCCCCTGCTTATGCGTATGCTTTCTCTCTCTCTCTGACAAATAAATAAAATCTTTAAAAACAAAAGTTGCGGGGTGCCTGGGTGGCTCAGTGGGTTAAGCTGCTGCCTTCAGCTCAGGTCATGATCCCAGGTCCTGGGTTCAAGCCCCGCATCGGGCTTTCTGCTCAGCAGGGAGCCTGCTTCCTCCTCTCTCTCTGCCTGCCTCTCTGCCTACTTGTGATTTCTCTCTGTCAAATAAATAATTAAAATCTTAAAAAAAATAAATAAACTCTTAAAAAAACAAAAACAAAAAAACAAAAGTTGCTAAGAAGGCTCATGCACGAGTATTTCTACCAACGCGCATTTTTGCTTCTCTTGGGTACATGCCCAGAACCGAAGAGCTGGGTGATTGGGTGGGTGTATACTTGACTTTTTTTTTTTTTTTAACTTTATGTGTGTATGTTTTTCAAGGAGTTTTAGGGTCACAGCAAAATTAAGAGGAAGGTGCAGAGATTTCCCACTCCCCCCAACCCTCCCAGCCTCACACATGCCTCTGCGTCATCACCCTCACCCCCGCGGCCCTGGAGTGGGATAGTCGTGACAACGGGTGAACCTATACAGACACGTGATTATCACCCATGGGTTCAGGCTTGGTGTTGCACATTCCATGGGTCTAGACAGATGTAAAAGGACATGTATGTTCACAGCCCTAAAAAATTCTCTGTGCTCCCAGTCATCCCTCTCTCCCCCCACCACCCACAGGATATCTTTTCGTGTTAAGTCCTTGGCGGGAAAGGCAGTGCGGCCCAGTGCTTACAACAGGGACTGAGCAACCAGACAACTTGGGTTCGAATTCTGGCCCCCTCTTCCAGGAGGATCACGTGGCAGCCGGTGCAGAGCACGGAGAGAAAGTCCTTCCAGAGGAGGTTTTCGGAAGGGGGAAGGCCTGGTGAACATGTGAGGTTTCCTAAACCTGGGCAGGGGGTCTGGGACGGCTGCTGGTCTCCCTCACGGAACCTTCATTGACCGACTCCCAGGGCGACCTCGCTTCCTCCCCAGCCTGGGAGTTCACCTGGACGGGAATTTCCTAGATACACTAGGAAGGGATGAGTGAGCCCAGCTATAGTCTGAGGTGGGCCTGGATCCCACAGGGGGCTGGGGGAAACTGAGTAATGACCCCTAATTCCCAGAACCTGCCATTGTTACCTGACGCAGCCAGAGGAGCTTTGAAGATGGGATTAGGTGAGGGCTCTTGAGGTGGAGAGGATATGCCGGGTTATCTGGGTGGGCCTGATGTGATCACAGGGGTTCCTGTAAGAGGGAGGTGGGAGGTGACAGTCAGAGCAAGAGGACAAGGCAATGCACCAAGAGGATGAGGCTGGAGTGGGATGCTTTGGAGATGCGGGCAGTGGCTTCCAGACAAGGAACGCACACTGTTACTAGAAGCTGAAGATAACAACAACAAAAACACGATTTCCCCCTTGGAGCTCCCAGAAGGAACCAGCTCTGCCAACGCCTCCCCTTTAGGACCGTGAGTCTGATTTCAGAATTCTAATCTCTACCTGTGTAAGATGATACATTTTGTTATCTGAAGCTCCTGAGTCTGTGGTATTTTTTTACAGCAGCAAACAGGAAACTCGTACCTGCCAACAGCACTCTGACTCTGGGAGCCGAGGCCTCTCTGTCTGTCCCCACTGGTGCTGACTCTCTCTGTCCCCTTTCCCTTCTTTACTGAAGCCCAGGGGAAGTGTGCCAGAGGCAGGTGAGG
This sequence comes from Lutra lutra, assembly GCF_902655055.1. NCBI lineage: Eukaryota > Metazoa > Chordata > Mammalia > Carnivora > Mustelidae > Lutra > Lutra lutra. Next base: position 28,367,417 of record NC_062295.1, read on the forward strand.
ACTTGTGGCTGTCCAGTCTAAGGACATCCGATTCAGAAGCTGCTGACGGTCGCCTCCACCCTCATTCCCTCTCATTTGTTAGGACAGGACTGAAACGACATTGCTCCTAAGACAACCCTAAATGCCATCTGTTCTTTTTCTTCCTTTTTGATTGAAGTGCAGTTAACACAGAGTGCTGTATTAGTTTCGGGTGTACAATACAGTGATTCACCAATTTTGAGCATTGTTCAGTGCTCATCGCAGTAAGTGTACTGTTTTAAAATTTTTTTTTAAAAATATTTATTTATTTGAGAAAGAGAGAGTGAGAGCACAAGTGGGGGAAGAGCAGAGGGACAAGCAGACTCCCTGCTGAGCAGGGAGCCCGATGCAGGGCTTGATCCCAGGACCCTGAGATCATGACCTGAGCTGAAGGCAGACACTTAACCGACTGAGCCACCCAGGTGCCCCTTTAAACTTAAAAAACCCCCAAAACTAATTTACCTATTTGAGAGAGAGAGAGAGAGAGAGAGTGTGAGCATGAATGGGAGGGGCAGAGGAGAGGGAGAGGAAGTCTCTAGTAGACTCCGCACTGAGTGCAGAGCCCAAAGTGGGGCTCGACCAGGACCCCAAGATCATGACCCTAGCTGAAACCAAGGGTCAGATGCTCAACAGACTGCGGCACTTGGGTGCCCCTCACAGTACGTGTACCCTTGATCCCCTTCCCTGCTTCACCCATCCCCCACCCACTTCCCTCTGGTAACCATCAGTGTGTTCTCTGCATTTAAGAAGCTGGGTTGGGACCCCTGGGTGGCTCAGTGGGTTAAGCCTCTGCCTTCAGCTCAGGTCATGATCCCAGGGTCCTGGGATCGAGTCCCACATCGGGCTCCTTGCTTGGCGGGGAGCCTGCTTCTCCCTCTGCCTCTGCCTGCTGCTCTGCCTGCTTTTGTGTGCTCTCGCTCTCTCTCTGACAAATAAATAAATAAAATCTTAAAAAAAAAAAGAGGGCTGGGTTTTTTGGTCTTTTTTTCCCTTTGTTTTTTCCCTAAATTCCATATATGAGTGAAATCATATGGTATTTGTCTTTCTCTACCTTATACCTTCTAATTCCATCCATGTCATTACAAATGGCAAAATCTCATTCTTTTTTTATGGTTGAGTGATATTCCATTGTATGTGTGTATAGATCTCCCATCTTTTTTTATCCATTTGTCGATGGATGGACACTTGGGCTCCCCCCATATCTTGGCTATTGTAAATAACACTGCAACAAACATAGAGTGCATATATTCTTTTGAATTAGTGTTTTTATATATTTATTTTTTTTTGGGTAAATACCCAGCAGTGGAATTATTGGATCATATGACAATTATTTTTTTTTTTTTTAATTTTTTGAGGATCTTCTATATACTGTTTCCCACAGTGGCTGCACCCACCAACAGTGCACAAAACTCTGTTTGTTCTTTGTCCTGATTCTTGGCTTGGGCTCGCGGACACACTGAATGAGCCCCACCCAAGCCTGCATCTCCACTTTCCACTTCCTCCTCTCCCTCCAGCTTTCCGGGACCTAGCATGCTGGGGAGGGGGTGAGATGCTGGGTGCTGAGTAACAGCAGAATCAGAATAAAATAGAGACCCAACTCAAAGGAGTCTGGAATCCACAGGACAGGCCCAGGCTGGGATTCTTGATGCCGGAGCACACCAGGGAGCTAAGGACACTGAGAAAGTGTGAGTCTGGAAAGCAAAGTGGTTGGTTGATTTTAATGGAGGAAGAGAAGCGGAGCCTGGGTACCTGTTAAGTTGTGGGCAACACAGAGCCCAGGAGCCCAGTCCTTTCCATGGTCTGGGATGTGACTGGCAGCCCCGGTGTCCTGACCATTGGAAACACGTGCAGAGAGCCTACTACAGATCAGACTAGTCGTTCTCTTTGGGAGCGACTGAGCTACGGGTCTTGGTATTTCCGACCCCAGTGACCAGGGAAATGGAATCAGGGGTCAGGCACTGGGAAAGAAGAGAGAAGGGCAGGATTGAGCCCTGGAAGACGGGAACTGATGCCTGGAACTGGGCTCTGGGGACAGCCCTGCAGGAGGGAGCTGCCGAATGGGGACAGGAAGTTGAAACCAGCCGCTAAGAAATGAGGCTGCTGAGGCTGGAGCAGGACGAGAAGAAAGATCGGACCGAAGGCTGAAAGCTGGGGTTCTCCTCTGCAGTGAGAAGTGTTCCCAGAGCGGGGGCAGGTAGGAAGGAAATAGGCCCATCTCTTGGCTGGGATGAACACGAGGACAGTGCCGAGTGAGCCCTGAACATGTCTTCTTCCTCATTATACCACAGACGGTCCATCCATGACTCTCATTTGGTCCTAAAGATGCAAGCAGAAAGCACGAGGTCCACATCCATACTAGATCAGCCAAAGCAGCCGCCACCGGGAAGAGGACTGGGTCTGTGCTGAGGGCTTCCCATCAGTGACCAAGAATTAAACACCTGTGAGAAGTAAAGCATCGAGCCAGGGCTAGAGGATGGATGGCTCATCTTTCCGTTCATGAAATTCATTCATTCACAAACATGTATTGAACATCTTCTATGTGCCAGGCATGGTGTTAGGTGCATGGGATGTGGCAGTGAGTGAAACGAAGATTCACAAGGAGCTTCTAGTACAGTGGAGAGTGAAGATAAAAAATAGTAAATGTCGTAAATAAACCCACTTATAGTAAATCAATGATGCTTATCATTATGGACAAAATACAAAGTACAGCAGGGAACCAGGAGGGTAGCAGTGAGTTGCAGGTTTAAGTAGGGTAGACAGGGTAGGTCTTGTTGAGAAAGCAATACTTGAGCAAATTCTAAAAGGAGATAAGGGGGAAGACCAACTGCTATATGGGTTTGGGGCATTTAGGCAGCTCCAACAGCCCGTGCAAGGGCCCTGAGGCAAGGAGGCTATGTGTTGAGTGGTGGGCAGCGAGGTCACAAAGGTAAAGGGGACCAAACCACACAGGGCCTTAGGGGCATCGCAAGAACTGTGACTTTTACCCACAAAGCCTTGAGGAGCTATTGGAGAATTTTGAGCAGGAGAGTGACCTACTGAGACATGTTTAAAGGATTGTTTGGCTGCTGCGTTTGGATACCCCAGTTAGTCGACAAAGAGATTGCTCTCTGAAATGTTTACAATCTTATCATGCAGCTAAGACTGGCACATTCATAACAATAACATAAGCTAGAAAGTAGCAAATGCAATGAGACCCATGAAGGTTCTCACAGCAAGAGAAGGAGATTGATGTCAGCTGGGGTGAGGGGTGGTTGGGAATCATGGGACGGACTGAGATGGGCCTTGAGGAATGGGTGGGATTTGGAGATGGAGTTCTGGTGCAAAGGTTGGCATGTGGGTCCCAGTATGTGGAACGGAGTGAGCCAGGCCTGGCAGGAAAGCCGTGGGGGAACAGTGGAGCATATGAGTGGCTGTCCCCTAGGCCAGGGGGTATCAGACTGTGGAGTGCATGCCAGTGACCAGGGAGCTGGTTCAGAGTCAGGTTCCTGGATCCTGCCTTTGGAGTCTTTGATTTAGAAGCTTGGGGGAAAGTGTATTTCACTGGGGCACATGAGATGACTTGAGGCAGTGCTCAGAGGTGGTCTCCCCCTGCGGAATGCTGTCTTATCCCCGAGTGTAGGAGACCAGTGGGGACTATGTTTGGACAAGTAGGAACCAACAAGTCTAGGCGAGCCCAGAGCTCCAGACTGGGGATTTGGCATGTTATCTTGCAGGGAATATTGGCGTCCGAGATCCAGGCAAAGGCCGCTAGCAAGAACCTGATCAGAAGAGGGCTTATGTAAGGTTATTTGTCAGCCATGACAGACAGAGCAAGGCCAAATGCACGTGGAAATCAGCCTGCATGAGGGGTGGTGGGCCGGGGAGACCTGCGGGTAAGAGGCAGAACCACAGGCCTCAACTATCATGTCTACCTACTGTGTGCTTGGCACATAGTAGGTGCTCACTACATATTTCTGGAATGAATGAATCCACAGGACTTGATACTGATGAATGCAGGGGGCAAGAGAGAGAGGGTAAGAAAAGCATCAAATCATGAGCGATACTGGGGGGATAAGAGATAAGGGAAAGATCAAACACAACACAACCTAGAGAACAAAATGTGACACAACCGGAAGACAGAAGAAGGTGAAAGAGCCACCACACAAGCGTCACACGAGACCCAGACTTCGGGGTTCAACTCCAGAATGATGGGGCCGGGCAGTCTGCCAGGCTGGGAGGAAGGAGGCAGCTTTTTGGGGTGGCGGGGGAGAGAAGAAGAGAGAAAGAAAGTGATCGTCCGCGAGGAGAAAAGAGGTAGACTTTGGGTTCTAAGGATACCAAGAAAATGAGCACAGCTTTTGTAGTGTGGATCCTTCTGGAAGGGAACACAGTAAATGTGCCCGAGTAGCGGAGCAGCTAGAGGCGCTCGGTGAACGTCCAGAGCTGCGAGTTCAGCCGATGGCCGGAGCAGATGGGTCCAATAAAACCAACGGTTATTCACATCAATGCGAAGACCGCGTCTGTTTATTTCCGGCTCCTGGGGCCTGGAAAAGACGAGGAAAGACTGACATGGGGAATGATGCTGAGAGAGAAGAATGGACAATCCAGCGAGAAAAAAATGCTGGTGCTTGCCATAATTCCTTCCATCCCAGGGCCTCTGCGGGCTCAGCAAGGGGGTCCTGCAAGCCCTCCGAAGACCTCAGACCCGTACCAGCTGGAGCCCAAGGGGAGGGCCCCGGGACTCGCTGTCCTGCCGAGCAGGGAGGGTCCCTGATGGGAAAGGAGGGACAGCGGAGGGACGCCCACTCTGTACTCACCGGCGACACTGGGTGAGCCCAGAACCCTCTGCGCTTCATTTCCCACATCAGAGTAACGAAACATCCCTCGTTGGGTGTTGGTGAGGAATAAGGGGGCTCCCGCATAGCGGGGATTGGAGCAGGGCCGGGCGTCGTGCGTGCGTTTGCTTACAGTCAGGGAAGTCCTAGGTGGGTCTTTGGTGGAGGGACCCTCTGTGTGGCCTGTCGTCGTGCCCCAGCAGGCATCTTCAAGGGAAGGCAGGGCTCAGTGACCAACGTGGCACCGTGGGAAGGGGTGAAGGAAACTCATTCCTTAGGAAGTGGGGACGCCGTGAAGGGAGAGCGCGTGTCCACCAGCACTCACGGGGACCCGCCAGAGGAAGGGAGATTTTCTCTTTGCCCAGGGAGGCAGGTGGGGAAATCCGTAAGGAACCTGAGAAGCCAACTTAAGGCAAACCCCTCGTGCAGGGGGTGGGCTATACTGGCTCCTGGCTGGCGGGAGCGCTTGTCTGAAGCTCACGGAGCTTTAGAAAGCCCCGTATGGTTTCTGGCCGGAGCCTGCCTGCTCGTTCAGGGGAGCGCCCTCCTTCTCTCCAGGGAAGGGAGCTTGGCAGCCCGGGCTGCCTTTCCCCAGGGAGCCTTGCACTTTGGCTGCTGGACGGTGGCAGGGAGGAGGACTGCGTCAGAACCAGAGGGATTCTGCCAGGAGAGTGGGGAGAAGGCCTGGCTGAGGCCCCATAAGCCTCTTAACTCCTGCTTTTCTCGGGAGAGAAGAAAAAAAAATGAAAAGAACATGTAGGGTTTTCTAGGTCTGTAAACGCCCTTGTCCACGTGCCCCTCCAACCTCCCCCGCACCCCCGGGGTGTTCCTGTGAATCAGATCCCACCAGACTTAGTGCCAAGCACATGGCTCTTTAGATAAGACCTGGCAGGTCCTCAAACTGAGCATTTTAAGAGCAGTCTGATGCTGCAAATGCTTCCCCGCGAGCCTCTCGGTGGGAAAGCAGCCCCCCACCGACGCGTCTGTCCTCAGATCCTGGGCGCTGGGAAGCTGGGCCCTGCTGTGTGTCCCCCGGAACCACAAATGAGCCAGGAATCATTATCAAGTCGAGGTCTGCTTCCCCCCCCCCCGCATTCTGTCTCCTACAATCCTGGGTTGTAGAAAGGCTTCTCTTTTATCTTTATTGTAGTTTTTGCTGGGTAAGGTTACCGACGCAATTGCCCAGAGCCAGCTGCCACGTGAGGGGTATCCGCCACCGTCAAGTGCTGTCCCGTGACGAAAGCGCTGTTGTGGGCACCCGCCTGCCTCTTCCAGACAACACTGGGGCTTCTGCCCTCTTCCTGGCTCCTGGATCCCAAGCAAGGGTCCAGTAGAGGCAGGGCGCCGGTGACCCTCGGTGGATGGCTGTGCACAACTGGATCCTTTGACAAATGGACCAGGTCGGCGGGGGGAACAGTGGAGGCCGCTGGGGGGAGAGGGTGAGGTGGGTGGACCCCACTTCGGGACTGGCCCCCTGAGGGTATGGAGATGGGGGAGGGAGAGCCTGAGTTCCGATGACACAGCCCAGGGCACGGGGATGCACTCTAGCTCCGTGCAAGTATCTCTCCTTTCCCGAAAATCCCCAAATGCAGAGCCTGTGGGGCTGTAGGAGGAACCTCTGGGGGGTGACATTTCTCAAAGTTGGGTGTGTGGTGGGGCTTGGGTTATGGAGGACTCATTCTACCTGTGGGGGTCTAGGTGGCATTAAGGTTTCAGGGCAGCCTCCTGACTTCAGAAATACGGGTCTGGCAAGAGTGAGCGGAGGAGGTCGAGGCTGAGCTAAGGTGGCTGGAGTTCAAGGGGAGGCTGACTGTGGACTGGACGTGTGTGTCCCCTAAATTCCTAGGTTGAGATATGCAGGTCATATGCAGGACCTTTGGGAGGGTAAGACCAAGGGTTTGTTAAAAAAGAAGAAACAAGCTCAAATTGGAGTCAATTTCACACCCCCCCCCCCCCCAACGACAGTAAACCAAGACTTAATTCCAGTTTCAGCCTCTCCCAGTCCCTTCCACTGGTGAGGTCATCTGCTAGGATCAAATGCCCTGCATTCCCCTCACCCTGGAAAGGAGATGAGACAATCCTTTCTGTGGCTGCTAACGTCTGGCCACGCCCTCTTCCTGTGCAGACCTTCCATTGTGTACCCCTCCGTGGAGCATCCCGTCACTGCCCGGTACACGAAAGGCTTCATAAAGCCAATTCGATTTCCAAATTTACTTGGTTGAATTTTGGGTTTTAGCAGGTTAGACGAGGTCATGAGGGTGGGGCCCCGATCAGGGGGTTGATGCCTTTATGAGAAGAGAAGAAGACAAGAAATCTGTCCCTCTGCCCTGGGAGGATACAAGGGGAAGACGGCTCTCTGCGGACAAAGACCTTGGCTCTGCGGGCATCTTGATCTCGAACTTCCCGGTCTTCAGAACTGAGAGAAATGGGTCATTGTTGTTGAAGCCCCTCTGTGTATGGTATTCGGGTCCGAAGGGGGAAACATACTGCTGATTGGCACATTAGCAATGAGAACAAGTCATGGGGTTGGGCTGGGACAGTGGGATTCAGGGAGAACGCCAGTAGGGAGACATGTGGGTAATCCCATGCGTGTGAACTCAGGACCCGGAGACCAATGGCAGACTTCACCTCTGCTGCGTGCATGTGTGCCCAGCACTCCCTGAGGGGTTTACAGCGCCCCAGCCCTCCCGTAGCTATGCTCATGCCAGTGCATGCACTCCCCAAATGGAGCCGGGGTTCACCAGGATTCCCAGTACTGTGTTTCCACAACCTCCAGCGACTCTCCTCTCCTTCTTGCTCTGTTCCCCTGTCCAAACTCCTGTCCTCATTTTCCTGGTGTAAGAGACACAGTGGGTGTGTTTCCCATAGTCTGATGCTCTGCAGCAATTCTGGGCACCGTGGCCCCAACTGAAAGCGCCCTGGAGGCATCTGGGGGCAGTTCCTAGGAAGTTCTGGGCAGGGAGCCCAATGTGGGGTTTGATCCCAGATCCCTGAGCTCATGACCTGAATCAAAAGCCCATGCTTCACTGACTGAACCACCTGGGCGCCCCTGGAATGATCTGTCTAAAGCACACCTGACCAAACACGCCAGCTCAAAACTCTTGCCGATGTCCCATTGCCTACAAGAAAAACACTCAAATTTCTCACCATGACATTCAAGGCCCTCTGTGATTTACTTTTCTAGAGTCATCTCCTGGCATTTTTCCACCCACTTATTCCAGGAACACCAGACTTCCTTCCATTTCCTGAAAGCTCTCGTCACTTTCCTTATAGCTACATACTGTCCTCCCCTTTACTGACTGCCAGGTTCCTGAGAAGCCTCCATAGCTGGGATCAACATTTTCTCCCTTCGTCACATTCCCTGATGGCTCAGGTCTCCCTGTGCCTGTACGCGGGCTTTGTCTACAGACCATTGTGCAAACACTCAGTCCATTCTCGCGTGTGCTGAGCCCTGGGCTTCTAAGCGCATCTGGTCTGTTTTGTCCCTTTGTTGATTTGCTCACTTGTTTGTTTTTCCTTAACCATGAAATCGTGAGCTCCGCGAAGAGACGGAAGAGAGCTTCCCCGTGTACCACGGTGCAGGTGTGTGGGAGGTGTTCAGCAAACCTTTATAATTCAAATCGAACTAAAGTGACTTGGCTTCTGGGCCCGAAGAGGGTCACCTTGTGCCTTGTACGAACGGTAAGAACCCATCGATGTGGAATACGGTATAAGGAAGATGCGCTTAACGTGAAGGCACTACAGGGCGTCATTTCACCTTCCTTGGATGATACAGACGTTCTCCAGAATCCTGTAGCGCCGCGCGATCGCCCGTGCAGACATCCATGCTCGGCCAGTTCAGATGGGTAGAGTTCTGGAGAAATGAGAATTCTTTTTTTTTTTTTTTTTTAACCAACAATTTGCTTGAGTGTTTGAAAAGTACATATTATAATCAAATCTTGATTTTTTGTAGGGGGGGGCAGAGTGGGATCATTCTGGTGAGCTGTTGGGTGGATGAGAGCGTAATGAATGGTGATTCTCTGGGAGACGAACTCCTGCATTCTAGTCCTTGGCTATGTGTGGTGGGCGGTTGACGTTTCTGTGTGGAAACACGGCAGCCGCGTTCTGGAAAGATCACACCAGAGCCACGAAGCGTGTAAGCGAGCACAGGGCAGGGACTTGCTAGTTCTTGTTTTGCGCAGTAACACTGTGCCAAGGGGGTCTTCAGGTCAGATCGGAAGATGGGGCGATCTCTTGTATCTGCTTTTTGTCTTTCGAACGGAATTGGCCGGCTGGATGGAGCATCATGGAGCTGAAGGTGTCTGATGCTTTAAAAAAAACCAGCCAAGGGTGCCCGGGTGGCTCAGCGGGTTAAGCCTCTGCCTTTGGCTGAGGTCATGGTCTCAGGGTCCTGGGATCGAGCCCCAAATCCGGCTCTCTGCTCAGCGGGGAGTCTGCTTCTCCCTCTCTCTCTGCCTGCCTCTCTGCCTACTTGTGATCTCCGTCTGTCAAATAAATAAGTCTTTAAAAAAAAACCAGCCAACACGATTGTTGTCTCCATGATGTGTGATAACCTGCTAGGCTTCTGGCTCAGCCCCGATTGGCGAAGAGCTTGGAAGTCATTACTCTGCTGCCTCGGCACAAGAAAAAGTAGAACAAACTGAAAACCAATGACTTTTCCCAGACCGCTCCGAGAACAGAGGTTGGAGGGCAAACTGTCACCTTGAAATCCGGAGACAGGCAAGCCCAGAGGGTGAAAGTCAAGAACCACAGGTGCCATGAAAGGGACATTTAACTGGTAATTTTGTTGCATTGCTGGAGGCTGAGTGTGGACTCGTGGGAGCGTGAGAGGCTCCTGTACTGGGTGAGGCCGGCGCACAGAGGAGCGAAGTGAAGGCCGGCAATGTCCTAAGGGATATAAGGGATAAACTGGGCACAGTCTGTCACAAGGGACCCCTACCTCATGTGAAGTGGTATAGTGTTATTTGAAGGCGGGTCTAGAATCGTTAAAAATGTATACGGGAAGCTCTGGGGCGACTGCCAAACCTTTTATTTTAAAGCATAATTGATAGACTAAGAGGTGAGATACTTTGAAATCATAGGAAATGCTCAGTTAAAACCAGAGCAGGTAGAAAAAGAGGGAAGAAAAGAGCCCAAGAACCCATGTAATGAATAGAAAACAGTACAAGCGTTCCAAGCGTGGGAGTCGTCCAACCGCATGAAAAATCACGTTAAACGCGATGGTCTGCCTTGACGTTGTTATGTCTGCAGAGACTCTTCTTCCAAGGAAAGTCATATTCACCGGTCCTGCACGTTAGGTCACGGATGTGTGTCTTTTCTCTCGAAGCCAGCATTTGACAAGGGCTTTAGACCCAATGAACTCCAGATCTCACTCAAGTATCAAAGTCTCTGAAATGACTTTGGGCAGAAAATGACGAAGGTCAACTATCTGTGCAGTATGAAGAATGTAGGTTAGAAAAACATCAGCACCCAAGATAAAAATGGACCATTTCTACCTACAGTCGGAAGATGCTTCAAGGATTAAGCAGACATGCTGGAAAGTTCTGTCTTCCGCGTGTCAGGGAGAGGCAGACTAAGACGGATCTTCTATTTGTTTGATCTGAGAAAACTCGAACCCAGGGTCTGCAAGGATGTGGGGAAACTGGCATTTACACAAGGACCAGCACGTATTCCCAGGGACCGGCTCACGGCAGGCACTTATTATATTAAATCGCGGGTGCGTGTATTAACTGGCAAAACTCTCTGGGGGAAAATGTAGCAATGTATTCTAAGAACCTTGAAAATAAAAATGTCCACTGCCCCCCCCCAAAAAAAGACAGGACTCAGTTATGTTGTTTTTAAGAAATTCACTTTAAATATAAAGACTCAAGAAGATGGGTAGCCCACCCAGGTGGGAGCCTGGGAGGCTCCGTGGGTTAAGCCTCTGCCTTCGGCTCAGGTCATGATCTCAGGGTCCTGGGATCGAGTCCCGCATTGGGCTCTCTGCTCAGCGGGGAGCCTGCTTCCTCCTCTCTCTCTGTCTGCCTGTCTTCTTGTGATTTCTGTCAAATAAATAAGTAAAATCTTTTAAATAAAAAAAAAAAAGGCTCAAGAAGGTGAAAAATTAAGGTAAGAACATGAATGGACCTTGAGGGTATAAGGCTAAGACAGAGAAAGGTAAATACCCTCTGATTTCACTCAAATGTGAAATATAAAAAACAAACAAACAAAACTCCAAACAGACTCTTAAATGCAGAGAGGAGACAGGCGGGGGGAGACGGGTGGGGGGGGGATGGGCAAAATAAGGGCAGCAGATGAACAGGGGCAAACTTCAAGTTATAAAATAACTAAGTCACGGAGATGAAAAGCATGTAATACAATAACACTGTCCTAACTTCGTGCGGTGACAGATGGTGACTGCACTTGTCGTGGGGAGCCTTCGGTAATGGATAGGATCATTGAATCACTGTGTTGTACGCCTGAAAGTGGTAAAACATTGTCTATCGATTATATTTCAATTAAAAAAAGGGGAAATAAAAAAAAAAGCGGGGGAGAGACGCACCATGTGAACACCAGTGGGAGGAAAGCTTGAGTCGCTGTTAATTTCAGCCCAAAGCCGACTTCAGAACGAGGAAAATTACCAGGGATAAAGAGGGGCATTGTGTAATGACAAAGAGGGCAGTTCTCCAGGGGGATATAACAATCCTAAAAGTGTATGTACCAAATAACCCATCAAAATACGTGAGGCAGCGCCAACAAAGCTGTGAGGGGGAAGGAAACGCACGGTTACAGCGGGGGACGTCAACCTACCTCTTTCCGTAATTGGGGGATCAAGCGGGCAGAAAATCAGGAAGGATGCTTGACCTAAGATCACCTGCTGGGCTACGTGGGGAACGAACTTTCCCGTTGTCTCTCATCTCCTTAACCTCTTTATTTCGTTGCCTTTATTTCTTTGACCTCTTTGAAACATCTGAAGAGAAACTGCAGGGTAAATCTGAAACGTTATTGAAATTTAATTTGGTTGAAAAAAGTCGGCTCTATTAAAGCAAATAATGATCTCCACTTTGGCTTATAAGACAGAAAGCAGTGGTATCTCCGTGAACTTCCATTTGCGCAAACGCTGCTTTACTTCAAAGTCCTTTTACGCGCCTTACATGCCTTTGGCCCTTTACAACCAGTATCTGTAAACTGGGTATGAAAATTCGCATCGGGCAGGCAGAGCAGGTGTTTTTCCTGCGTTTGAGGGGTTCTATCACCCGTGATCCAAAGAGCTGACGTGACTTGGCTACCATCACCCAGTGAGGAGGTGACACATCGGGAGAGAAAATCCAAGTCTTTCCATTCTTACCCCACTATTCCTTCCACTCCGGTAGGTTTCCTCTCAAAATGACTGGGTTTGAGGGAGATTTCTCCGCAGACTGTTATTTTGGATGCGGTAGACACAGTATTAGGGGAGACACCCCCCACCAACACACTCCAACATTTGTGCACGATTCCCTTCCAAAGACGTTTTTTGAAAATAGCAGCTACTGTTTATGAAGTCGTTCCGGATCTGACAGGATGCTGTCGCGTCTTCAGTGCCGCCCGCCCTCCCTCCCCATCTCTTCTCCTCTGAGCCACTCCCCCCACCCCCACCTCCCACGGACCACTGTATCTGAGGCTTCCACTGCTTCGACAAGAGAGTCAGAGAAGAAAGGCTTCCAGCGCTCGACTTTTAAGCTGCAATCCTGGTGTCTGCCGGAGAGATGTGGGAGAACACGTTCTGTACCAGTGTTTGTTCTGTGTAAGACGAGATTTTTGAAAGCGGGGACTCCTCCCTGGGGTGGCGGGGGGGTTTGTGAGGCATCCAGGAGCGGGCACAGTACCCCGCCCCTCCCCAGCCCTGCTCGTGCTCCAGTGCCAGAGGGAGGGGGTGACAGAGTTCCTGATGAGTCTGAGGACCTGAGCTTGTGGTGGGGGGTGGGAAGGGGGGGACTGGCTGTGTCACGGCCTTGAGCAAGAATGATTCCAGCAGGTGGAATCTGGGCTGGGGGATGAGAAGCCAAGTTCCTGTGACCCTGAACCAAGGTGAGGACAGGAGGAGCTTCGGGACTCCAAAGGAGGGGTGGCGCCCGCAAGGGGCATCCTGCACGCGAAGTACAGCAGCTGTGGGGCAGACATTGATGGTCGGCTGACCCCGCAGCCACGGCTGTCCCCCGTGTCCCTGCCACCTTCCCCTACAGGGGACCAAAGTGTTAATGGGGTTTCCTCAGCTTTCCTGCAGCTTGGAGTGGCCCCGATGTCACCAAGCGATAGCCATTAACCACCAGACTCCGTGTTTTGTGAGGATACGGAACCGGCTTGGACTGAGTCTCACACTGGAGCATGTTTGAGAACCACCTGGAAGGCTTGTTAGAGCTCAGGTTGCTCGTTCACATTCAGCAGTCTGGTGCGGAGCTGGGGGATGTGTGTTTCTGACACACACCCAGGGGACACGGATGCTGCTGGCGTGGGGACCAGACTGAGAAGCACGGATGTAACTCGCTGGAAGTCAGGATCACGGTGATCGGCAGGGGACCACTATCCCAACTCAGGCCATGCCTGAGACCGGGTGGGGACATCTCAACAGAATGCTTCCTCCTGAAAGATGGTCTCATAAAACTACCACGGTGATGTTCCAGAACCCAAATCCGTGTCAAGGAACCGGGGTGGCAGGCTGGGAGTCAGGAAGCAAGATTACTGCACATTAGCAAGATTACATTTCCAGCTGCAGGGAAAAATGGGGGCTCGGAACAGAAATTGAGTTCAGCCTAGAAAAATAAAGTTAAAATTTCTAGAGAATTTCTACTTACTTATTCAACGGGGTCTTAATTTGGGGAGGGAAGAATGAAAAGCCCACAGGGAAGTATTAAATGAATAGTGTTCGATTTAATTTACTGTTTATGATTTTTAAATGAGTGAAAATTGACTGTAATTGGCAGCCTGAAGGAGGATAGTTTCAAAATTCATTAAAGGAGACATGGGTCAAATTCACAAAAAGGGTTGCAACAGGATCTCTTCATAACTAGGATCTCACAGTCCCAGACCGTGAGATGAGACTCTCTCTCCTTTCCCTTCTTCAAACTATTTGCTACAACAGAACGCTGACGTAATAAAAAATATTTGCATATCTCCTTACAAGGGGATTTGACCTGTAGTGTGTGACACTTCATGCACGCAAACACACTTTCCTGATTCAAGGACGAGGCTTAGTGAAACACGTCATACTGCAGTGGCAACTAAACGATCTCCATACCCACAGAGTATAGGTGAGTGTCAAGCACTGGTTGTAGGTTGGGGTGTGCTGGGGGGTACAAACGTGGCTGTGATATTTCCCCGGTTGGCTTCTAGACAAATGCACAAATGTCTTCATGGATTAGGTAAGATAGGGCAAGTGCATTACAAGTTGGTTACAGAAGGACAAACTAGGAGAGCCTGGCTGGCTCAGTCCATAGAGCATGAGACTTTTGATTTCAGGGCCATGAGTTCAAGCCCCATCTTGGATATGGAGCTCACTTAAAAACAAAAACAACAACAACAAAAAACTGAAACCAAAGGACAAGGAGACACTTGGTAAATTGAAATGGCTCACATTTGAGGGTCCCTTGGAGAATGGGTGGGGTGTTTGACGGTGAATATTGGGCACTTTGACATCATAAAGAGCCCTGAGGGGCACCTGGGTAGCTCAGTGGGTTGAAGCCTCTGCCTTTGGCTCAGCTCATGATCTTGGGGTCCTGGGATCGAGCCCCGCATCAGGCTCTTTGCTCGGCAGGGGGCCTGCTTCCTCCTCTCTCTCTGCCTGCCTCTCTGCCTACTTGTGATCTCTGTCTGTCAGATAAATAAATAGAATCTTTAAAAAAAATAAATAAAGAGCCCTAAAAGTCCATTAGTCCAACTACTCACCTGCAGCTTTTCATGGCCGCCCAGCATTTGTCCAAATCGTTCATGCATCTGGTTGTCTCATCCATTCATTCGTTTGCTTGTTTATCCTGTAGCTGACTAAGCCTCTGTGTGTGCCAGATCACGTGTGCAGTGCTAAGGAGGCTGTGAGATTAGGAGCAAACCCACATACAGTGCCTGCCCTCCTGGTGCTTACAGTCCAGTAGGGGAGACATCAAGCAATGCAGCACATATAGAAATGTAAACTTCTGAGGCATCCAAAGAATTCTGGAAACAATGAGTCTTTGGGTGCTGAGACTGCCTGGAATAAGCGCAATGATCTGCTCTCTGAAGGGGCAGAGCCTGTCCCTAAAGAGTTTGGAAGGACGAACAAGGTTAAGAAGGGAGGGAAGAGCCCTCCAGGCAAAGGAAACTGCCTGGGCAGGAGAGTCTGGTGAGAGGTTCTGAAGAGGGTAGAGGGAGCAAGGAATGGGGTAGGGAGGAAGATGGAGTAGAAGGCGAGGACAGCAATGGGTAGAGAATCAGAGGTAATACAGAGAATTTTCCTTTTGTATCCCAAGGACATTGGAGAGACTTAGAAGGGTTTGCAGCTGGAGTTTGAGTAGAGGCTGAGTGGTAGGAGAGAAGTGTGTGGGCCACAGGCATGATGAGTATGAGTGTGTGTGTGTGTGTGTGTGTGTGTGTGTGAGAGAGAGAGAGAGAGAGAGAGAGAGACATAATCACACCTGTGCTTTGGAAAGATGGTTCTGTGGGATTTCGAGATGTATCCATTGACAGGAGACCCCCTACCTGTCCATTCTGGACACCCCTCTGGGTCAGGAAATAGCTCCTTATAATAGGCCACGTGTTTTTGGATGTTTAGAGGTAAGGAGTATGAATCTACATGCTTTCTGTAGGCTAACCAGACCCTAATCCTCCCTCCATTTCTCACTGGACTTTACCAGGAGTCCCCTCACCACCCTGGCCTTTGGCCTCAGATCCTGCTACAGTCAGGCTCCTGAAGGGTGAAGGTCAGAACGAACCCAGATCAACGGTATGGTCTGACTAGGATACGCACATCATTCCCTCCCTGAAAGCTACGTTTTCAGTGTGAGCTAAGATTGTGTTAATTTTTTTGGCAGTCAGATCACACTATTGACCCGTGCTGAGCTTACTGACAACTCTAGATCCCCAGGCTTTTCATACAAACTGCAACGACACACCGTTCCCTCTTCCCACACACATGCCTTTTGGACCCAAGGGCAGAACCTTACATTTGTTCCAATTAAATTTTATCTTGTTAAACCCAGTTCATCACTCTATCTTGTCAAAAATGCCTGGAGCCCTTATTAGGTTTTCCAAAATATATGCTGTACTCCCACAAGTTTCCACCCATCAATCTACACATATTTGAATGCCTTTTCTGTGTCAGCTCTGTTCTCGGTATTGAGGATTTAGAGATGTTTGAGTCTCTGTCACTGCCTTCAGAGAGCTCACAGACATGTAAAAAGGCAAATATAACACAATGCATTGGGTGTGATGAAAGAGGCACTGGGTTTTATGGTAGCAGGTAGAAGTCCCTAATCTGGACCTGGAGGATGGTATGGAGCATAAGAGAAGGTCCCTTGTGGGGCGGCACCCTCAATAAATCCTGCATGAAAAGTAGGAGAGCAGAAGGTGAAGGATACTTGGCATTTCAGGCAAAAGGTAAGGCCTTAGAGGCAAGAGAGAGAGAGAGAGAGAGAGAGCATGGTGCACTGAAGGACCTGAAAATATGTCCATAGCAGGAGTGTAAGTACTGTTGGGAATAGTGAGGCCCCATCATGACATGCTGAAGGCTTTGGACTTCATCCTCATGGAAGTGTAAAACCATAGATTTGAGTTGAAGAAACACCACTCAGGCTGTGGATGGAAAGGATTGGGCACATCTAGAGGTGGAGAGGGCATTGGAGATGTTACATTGCTCTTGGTGAGGGCTGATGGGTGTGATCCCAGTATATAGATCTGGGATTGGATCAAAAGGTCAGGGTAGTGTTTGGGAGGGAGGAGTGAAGGTTGATGTCCAGAATCCCAGCCTTGGCACCTGAGTACATAATGGTGATCTTCATTTGGATAAGAAATTCAGAAGAGGAATAGTTTCAGTGTGGGCATTTGTGGTTGAGCCACCGTGAGGCATCTGGTTAGAGATGTTCAGAAGGCAGCTGAATAGCATGGAAGGCATCTATTCATGTAGTCCAGAGAAAGGTGGGCTGCAAATACAGATTTGTGGACCACCAACCCAGAGACAATAGTTGAATGCAGAGTGGATGAAAATGTTCAGGGAGGGCTTGTGGAGTAAAAAGAAAACTGAAATGGAGGCTTGTGAGGTCAGCATGCATCCATCCATCCATCCATTCATTCATCCAACCATCCATCCATCCAATCAACCATCCATCTAAGTACTTTCAATTGGCCAAGGAGAGTGGTAGATATCCTCAAGGAGTTTGTAAGGGGTGGGTAGATAGTTAATAAACACATATAACAAATAAGAAAATGAGATAACTTCAGTAATCAACCAGTGGCAAAGTGGCAAAAAGCAGATAAAATAAGGTAATGTGGAAGAGAATGACTAGGTGAAGGTGCTTTGGCTAGAGAGCTTAGGGAAAGAGAAGTGGCAACCCACTGGGACCTGAATGAGAAAGATGAAGTCATGTGACAATCTGGGGAAGAGCTCAGGATGACTAAGGAACAACAGGTATAAAGCTCCAGAGACAGTAGTCAGCTTGGCCTTTGTGAATGAAAGAAGCCAGGATAGCTGGAGTATAGTCAACAAGAAGGGGGAGAATGGTGAGGTATGATGTAGTGTATGGGGGGACAGTCCCTTGTAAGTCACATAGAATCTTACAGACCTTGCTGAAGAGTTTGGGACTTATTCTGGTTGGGATGGGAAGATTTGGGGGGAATTTTCATTAGGGACATCGTGTTGTCTGATTTGTGATTTGGAAAGATCATACTTGTTGCCATGTGGTTGAATTCTAGTGGGGGAGGGTAAATTGAGGGCAGGGAGGTCAGTTGGAACCCTAGTTCTGGTCTGGTGAGATGACGGTCATTTGACTAGGTAGGAGAGGAAGTGGGAGAAAGGGTCATATTTCCTAGGAATCTTGAAGAATTAGCTGAAAGAAGATACTAATAGATTGGATGTGGGGTGTAAGCAAAAGAGCAATTAAGGGTATGTCTAGGTTCTGTGCACAACTGAATGATGATGACGCTATTTACTGAAACAGGCCAGGCTTGGGCCTGGAGTGGTTTTATCTTTTGGTGGGAGGTGGGAGTGTGTGGTCTGTCTTTTGCCAAGTTCGGTTTGAGTTTTCTCTTCATCATTCAAATGGCCATGTGGGGCGGGCAGTTGGAGATATGAATCTAGAGCTGAGAGGGAGGCAGGGTTGCGAAGACAAATTTGAATGCTGCAATCACATTGAGGCAACATTCAAAGCTATGAGAAAACAGGAATGGGTACAAACCAGTAGAGTGAGAGAAAAGAGAAAATGAGCATCAGGGGACAGGGTCTGTTGTTGAGAAGACTGGGAAGGAGATCAAGGGGCAGTGAGGGTGGGTTTTAAAAAGAGACGTCAGTTCAAATAAGGACTGGAAAACATTCACAGGCTTTAGCAAAAGACAGGCAGCACTGACTTTTGCCAGGACATTTTGGTGGCATTGTGGGTTGACGAGTAAGTGGGAAGAGAAGATCTGAGAAGTTACTGCAATTCTTTCTCAATGACTTTTACTCTGAAGGGCAGCAGAGAGATGGAGTATTAGCTATGGGAGGAACAATAAGTGTGAAGGATTTCCTATAAGAATAACACTATCTTTTTTTTAATGGGAGAGACTTGAACTTATTTAAGGGCAATGAAAATGAACAATGGGGAAGAAGGACCATGAATCTCAGGGGACTGAGAAGATACCTGATGGAGTAAAGGCTCCGAAGAAGAGGGAGAAAGGAGTTTCAGGTGCTACATGGTAGGAAAGCCTCACCCAGTGGGGGAGAGCTTACCCACTGGGATGGGAGAGAGGAAAAAGATGGATATAGTTGTGAATAAGTTTCATCTGATGGATCCTATTTTTCACTGGGATGAGGAAGCAAAGCCATACCCCAAGAGAAGAGGGGAAGGTGGTGGGTAGGGAGCTGAGGAAGAGAATCTATAGTATTGAAGTAGAAGGTTTCTCACAACGGTTGTGGGTCCTGTTCTGGATGGAGTCCACAATCCAAGGGAGGTGCAGTTTTTGTTCATTGGAGTTTGGCAGGTGGTGAGGGTAGGAGAAAAGGAAAACCATAGGTACTCATGAAGACATACCCAATATTCTTAGCTGGGTCATGTCAAGTACTTTGGTTGGGACAATCCAAGGACAGATCCCTGTGGTGTCCTGGCCAAAGTGCTCCTTCTGACTGATTTAATTCAGAAGTAAATATTCTTCCACAATCTGGCCATCTCTCAAGAAGTTAAACATATGGTTATCATATAACTCCCCAATTCCACTTCTGAATGTTTAAAGCAGATTATTCATCATAGCCCTCAAAATAGAAATTAACCAAATGTCCGTCAACTGATGAATAGCTAAACAATGGTGCTAACAATGGAATATTATTCAGCCACAAAGAAGAATGAAGTACTGATAGATTCTATAGTGGATTAACTCTCAAAAACATTAAGGTAAATGAAAGAAGCCAATCACAAGAACCATACATTATATGATGCCATTCATATAAAATGTCTAGGACAGTATAATATAGAGAGACAGAAGGTGTATTAGTGGTTGCCTAGGGATGAGGGGCGGGGGTTGAGGAAATGACAACTAACAGGTATGGAGTTTGTTTTGGGGTTGATGAAAGTGTTCTAAAATTGATTGTGGTGGAGGCTATACAATGCTGAATATTCTGAAAGTTTTTGAATTGTATATGTTAAATCCCAAATTGTGTGGTATGTGAATTATATCTCAATAAGCCATTAAATGCTTTTTCAGTGCTCATTCAATGAGAATAGAAATTACTTTTTGTTTTACTTATCTATTTATTTATTTGAAAAAGATTTTATTATTTACTTGAGACACAGAAAGAGTGAGAGAGAGAGAGCATGAGTGGGGCAGAGGGAGAGGGAGAAGCAGGCTCCTTGCTGAGCAAGGAGCCCAACCCTGGGACCATGACTTCAGCTGAAGGCAGATGATGCTTAACCAACTGAGCCACCCAGAAGCTCTTTATTTATTTCTTTATTAAAGATTTTTATTCATTTATTTTATAGAGAGTTAGAGAGCCCAAGCAAGGGGGAGGGCAGAGGAAGAGGGAGAGAGAATCCCAAGCAGACTCTGCGCTGAGTGAGGAGCCCGACGTGGGGCTTCATGTCACCATCCTGAGATCATGACCTGAGCAGAAACCTAGAGTTGGACATTTAACTGACCTAGCCACCCAGGCACCCATACTTTTTGTTTTAATAACTAGCCTTTCTTCTGCATTGAGACTACAAGAGACTTTGATGAAGCTAGTATGCCATGTTGACCCCCTTCCCCTGATCCACCTCCCATCTGATATTGGCCAGATCTGATCAGGTCTCTTGCTGAAGAGCTGGAAGTGTAGAGAAGAGCCCACATGAGGCACAGACCCATGTGAGGAGCCAAGGGGAGTTTTCTTCAGATACTTTCCTACTGGCAGCCAGTCTAGGCACATGGTTAGTCATAGATGACTTTAAGGAGGAGAAATATTGATGAGGCAAATTGAGCGTCCTGATAGGAGGGCCTCGATGGGTGGGAAGCTGATTGGCTTTGGGGTTGCCATTTGGCAGAGCTCTCATAGTTAATGTAGGGCTCGGAGTCAGGGCTCTTAATTTGGGAAAGAGGAGGCCAAGAGGGACAGAGTGCCAGGCAGCTTGATAGAATAGTTGTTTGGGTCAAGGTCTGAGGTCCCTCTCCCTGAACTGAAACACAGGCGATAGGACAGTTATCTGGACTTGGGCTTGAGGTCAGGTACAGATAATGAGCAACAGTGTCCCAGTGCTGAGACCCAGGGGGTAAGGCTTTTTGCCTCTGAGCAGTATTGGTCCTGGGTACTGGCAGAGGGAGAGGAGCAGCAGGGCAGTGGGGTAGAGGGGAAGCAGCCTCAGATGTGTGGAGAAGAAAGTCTGCAGTGCCAAAAAGCACATGTAGCCTGACATCAAGGGCTCCTGTACCTACTGGGAAAACAGGATGCGGGGCTAACATGGCACAGCACATTCTTAATGAATCCTTGCTGCTTCCCTTTTAAGTGCTCAAAACCCATCCTTTCTAGAATCTTTCCTGGATCAACATGAAGCACACTTGTTTGCATTCCTCTTGGTTGCAGAAGCAGGATTCCAAACTTTTTTATCTGCCTCAGAAAATTGGCAACAGCAAGACACGCTCTCAGTTCTAGGGGTGGGAACGAGGGAGGCTTTCAAACAGGAGCCAGGCAGCCCCTGGAGGACCCCTTGCCCCACCACCATTCTGACTCCCCTAGCCTTTCCCTCCTGCAAGCTCCTTAGATAGCCGCCAGGTCCTCAGGGGGCCTCCAGGAGGCTGGGCCAGTGCTGCCTTCTGATTAATTAGCGCCCTTCTTCCTCTCCAGCTTGTCAAATCTAGTGAAGACTGCTTTCGCATTTTGGGGAAGCATAACGCAACACGTCCATCTTCAGGTCCACCGGTCTCGCTACTGGCTCCGAGGTCTAGTCAGTAGGATCTTAGATGACCTTTGGAGCTCATTCAGTTTGGGACATTTGCACTTTCCGGCCTGAACGTTCAGGGGCAGAGCCCACTTCTCTGGAGCACTGGCTCCTGCTTCTCACTGTCCCTTCTCCTTCAGAACAACGATGACTCTCTCTGCCAGGTACAAAGGAACAAAGTAGGAGATGGAAGGGCAGAGGGCGTTTCCAGGGAGGAGAATGGAATGAGCTAAAGCCTGGAGACATTTAGGAATTGACAAGAGCTGGCCCAGACTCCAGGCTTGTCATGGACCTCCTGAGGACGGAGAGAGCTCAGGGGGGATATAGTCATTTGGGGTCAAGGCACATAGGGCTCTGGGTGTCAGACTGAGGAATTTAGGGTTCACCCCGGAGGCCATGAAGAACTAGGAGAAGGCTTGGATTAGGGCAGGGGAGGATGAGAAGCTGTGTGTGGGAAGATGGATGGTGCCTGGGAGTGAACGGGGTTGGAGGTGGGTGGGGGAGGGGCTAGAGAGGCAGAAGGGGGGCATGGAGGCGATGTGAGACTTTCCTTAGGGTCACCAAATGTGTGGAGCAGCACCTGTCAGGTGAGTTTTGGCAGCTCTGTGTCCCGGGCCATTCCCAGTTGCGTCACTAGGAAGCCTGTGCTGACTTGGTGTCTAAGACTCATCACACATTACCCAATTTTGAATTGTGTTGGGATTAAGACTTCTGACTTCCAATGAATGGTTTAACTCTCTAGGGATTATTAAACATTTCTTTAATTTTCTGTGAGCTTCCTGGAGATCTTGAGAGTACATATAGGCATAATTTTTTTTAAAGATTTTATTTATTTGACAGACACAGATCACAAGTAGGCAGAGAGGCAGGCAGAGAGAGAGAGAGGGGGAAGCAGGCTCCCCACTGTGCAGAGAGCCCAATGGGGGGCTCAATCCCAGGATCCTGGGATCATGACTTGAGCCAAAGGCAGAGGCTTAACCCACTGAGCCACCCAGGTGCCCCATATAGGCATAATCTTAACTCAGAGCACAGATTCATGCTGGAAACAGCCCCTTCCTCTCTCATAGTCTTTCTTCTTCCTTCCTTCCTTTCCCTTCCTTTTCTTTTTTTCTTTACCTTTTTTTTTTTTTTTTTTTTTTTTTTGCTGGTGTTAGGAGAGGCTGGCTGGGATGAACACCCTTTGCTGGGTTTGAGGCCTCCAGTGGAGGACCCGAGATCGGAGGTTAAAGAAAACTATTCTCCACTTTCTTGCAAAGTATAGCCTGAGGACCAGAAGCGTCAGTACTGGCCTGAGACACACAGGGCCTCAGGCCCCAGCACAGACCTAACAGAATCAAAATCTATGTTTCAACTGGGCCCCCATGTGATCCTTCAGCCATGAAAATTTGAGAAGCAGACTAGATGTACCCCATTCCCATTGAATAAGAATCTCTGGGGGAGACCCAAACATTTCTTTCTTTCTTTTTTAAAAAAGATTTATTTATTTACTTGAGAGAGAGAGTGAGCTGGCGGGGAGGAAGTTGGAGGGAGAAAATCCTTACGCAGACTCTACGCGGAGCAGGAAGCCTGACCTGGCGCTCGATCCCAGGACATCTTGAGATTGTGATCCGAGCTGAAATCAAGAGTCAGACTCTCAACTGACTGAGCCATCCATGTACCCCAGAACATAAACATTTTTAACAAGCTCCCAGGTGACGCTGGGGCTTGGGGTCCAGGAACCACAACTTTAGTGGATAGATTCTACAGAACATGCTGGTCTCTGACCGTCGGTGGAGGCCGTGAGTAGCGTGGTGTTGCAGAGGAGCACACAACACCCAACACCACTGGCAGCTTTAGGAGCGTCCTAGAGAAACATGGAGGAACCTGCATTCGTTTCCAACCCAGGAACTGGTGACCTCATAGTCCTTGAGGGGCATTACACAGTCCCCTCTTTGTCAGAAAGAGCCGCAGGACCCTTTCACAAGACTTACTCTTCTTAATTTGGGGGAGTTTGGATTCACTCCAATGTGACCCCATTTTACCCTTCCCAAATGGTAAGGCCTGACATATTAGGTAGAGATTTTTATCTGTCTGTCGACCAATCAACCAACTCATTGATCTATCATTCGTCTGCCAATCTATCGCCTTCCTCATTGTTAACGAGCATCGGCTCGCTAATTGTTGCCCAACAGAGTCTGCAATGGGCCATGCATTGTTCAACTTTCCCAGGAGGGTGGAAGACAGGACTCTGGGACAGCCACTGCAGGTCCCGGTGCCATTAAGAAACACCCAGAACAGCCACTCATAGGAGGCCACAAGGCGCAGCCCTTTTCTGCCAGTGCTCTGGATGCTTTAAGAATTCGTGATGTGGGGGCGCCTGGGTGGCTCAGGGGTTGAGCCTCTGCCTTTGGCTCAGGTCATGATCCCAGGGTCCTGGGATCGAGTCCCGCATCGGGCTCTCTGCTTGGCAGGGAACCTGCTTCCTCCTCTCTCTCTGTCTGCCTCTCTGCTTACTTGTGATTTCTGTCTGTCAAATAAATAAATAATCTTTAAAAAAAAAAAAAAAGAATTCGTGATGTGATTTAGAAGCTATGTCATGAAATGAAGTGTCCTGTGTCTTTAGGCTTTGTGGAAATTCACGTAGAATTCCACACAGATGTTCTGTTTGGCTACGCAAACCAGGGGTGCCTTGCCTGACAACCGACCTTAGATCAGTAGCTCCTGGGCACTGTGAGTGGCAAATTGGCCGCACTGGAACGGCGAGCCGGTGTCAGCAGCGCCCGCTGCCGCCCTGGAGTCACAGAAGCCTGGTGTCTCCACCCCCGAGCAGATGCAAGCCCTGCGTGAGTCCCTTGGCATTCTGTGGGGCAGATGGTTTGACAGGCGCAGCTGCCTGTGCGACAGGAGTGGTGACGCCTCCCATCTCACCCACCCAGAAGTAAGGGAACAAAACGTCTCCACGCCCTTCCGGCCGCTCTCTCCTGCCAGTGTCTATGCCGCCTCCTCTCCAGCTGGAAACATCGCTGCGTGCTCTGACTGTTGGCCTCTCCCCGCACGGCTTTCTCCAGGAGACTGACGTCTGTCCCCAACATCGTGTGGGCCGGGATGGGGCTGGAGGGTCACGGGGCACACAGGGCAGCCACCCAGGATAGGGCAGGCCAGGGCGAGAGCTCAGCGAGCTCCAGCACAATGTCTGAGAGAGCATCTGCCTCTGCCATTATCCATTCTAGAAAGGATGGGCTCTGAAGGACCCACCGGTCAGGGTTGCTCGACGGGACGGCGGGGGGTTTGGGGGGCAGACAGTGTATGGCGGTTGGGCTAGGCGGAGCCGCGTGACGGCCTGTGGGCCAGGCTTTGACCAGAGGCAGGTCCCGGAGCATCTGCTGGCACATGTGGTCAGAGCCAGGGATGGGATTGTAAGCTGGGAGGGGGACGGAGGCAAGGCTGCTGCTCCTGGGGGCTGCCCCGAGGGACTGGATCACGGTCTGGGTAGCATTGATAGGGAACTAGGGTCGGGGCCTCCCAGGTCAGAGTCTACCTGGGCTGGGACACAGCGTGCTAGGACTAGGAGAGGGACGTCAGGCTTACTTCCCAGGACATAGCACTGAGGTTACTGGTGGCCGCCCAGCCTTGCTCAGGACCAACACCAGGCTCCACAGGAGCCTCCAAGTTTGCATGGGAGCTTTGGGGCCGACCGTCCGGAGAGTTGGGAGCTGAGGGCGCCCCAGGAAGCAGAGCTGACGGTCCTTCCAACTCAATCTGTTACGAGCTCTCTCCTCCTTTAAAGCCCCTTGGAGGGGCTCTCACCTCCTTATCTCTGCTCCCCCCACTCTGGTGCCAGACATGCCACTTTGCATCCTGCTGACTGCCCTGTGCATCCCTTTCCCGGAGCCGTTCCTGGCGGAGGCAGGGCTGGGTCTACACTAAGAGGATCTGATACCCCGACCCCAGGATGAGAGCAGGCAGGTGACTTAACCTCACTGTGCCTCCATGTGCTCCTCTGTGAAATGACATCATCATCACATCTGCTTCGAAACACTGATGTGGGGACTAATGGAGTAATAAAGTCTTTACAATGATGCCTGGCATGTGGTAAGTGCCATATATGTATTTCCTGCCGCTGCCACCATGACCATGATGAAGCTCCTACGCCATACACGTCCATCCTTCGGAACCTCCCTTTAGCCTCCGGAGGCAAGTGCAGTGGTTTCTACTCTGTGCGTGCGTTCCCTCGTCTACTGCGACCGCCGGCCACACGTCATTTTAGCCCTCCTCACCTCTCGCCTAGAAATAGCCCTCAGATTGGCCTCCTCGGATGGGCAATTAAGTCCGCCTTTGAGCCCTTTTTCCACTCTGCCTCCAAGAGGCCTATTTTTAGAAAATGCAAATCAGATCCTGCCATTTTTGTCTTCCTCGCAGTAACCCCGCGTTGCCTGAGGAGTGAGATTCACCCTTCTTCTGACCCTGAGCCATCATTTGAGCCTCTGCCTGCGTGCCTCGTGCTCCAGCGACGTCCCCGGGGCTCGCTCCTGTCCTGTCGGCCTCCTTCCGTGTTTGCCCTTCGGCTTGGAATTAATGACCCTTCCCTGCCCCTTCCCTTCCCCCTTCCTTCCTTCTTTCCTTCCTTCCTTCCTTCCTTCCTCCTCCCCTGCCTCTTCCTCCTCCTCCTTCCCCTTCCTCCCCGTCTACCCACTTCGTCCCCTTCTTTCCCCCCTCCTCCCCTCCTCCCCTTCCTCCTCCTCCTCCCTCTGCAAAGTAAACTCTTAGTCCATCTTTAAAGTGCAGATGGAGGGAAGTCTTCCCAGTTCCCTGAGTGCACACCATGGTAAGCGGCAGGCCTTACTGTTTTTCTCTCAGAGGTGCTGTGGCCCCCACCTGGGCAGGGACACCATGGGCTCTAGAAGGCCCTGTCCTGCCATGACCAAGGTGTGAGAGTGAGTCATGGCAAATGAAGTGGATAGTAATGATGGTGAAGGAGGCTTTGGAGGTAGCACTAAACAGGGATGTTTTCCCAGCTCTGTCTGAAATGTCAGGGACCTGGCAACACCCAGGGACAAGGCATTCCAGACAACGGCTGTGGGTCCAGAAGAGTGAAACCCCTTTGTATCGGCCTTGCTGAAGTCTAGTTAGGACCATCCAGAGCAAGAGATGCCAGAAAACAGTCTCAGACTAGCTCCGGCTCATGCTGCTGTGACCAGCCAGGACAGAGAGTCCCAAATACCCTAAGGGGACACATCAGCCCTGATACAAGGAAATGGCCAAGTCTGCATGCATTAGCGGAGGAAGTGGGATGGTGGGAACTAGCAAGGCGGCCCCAGGGTGGTGGACGACAGGTAAAAGGGCCCATGCAGGGCAAAGCAAGCTCTTCCTTGCTACCAGGAGTGCTGGTCTGGTCACTATTGCTATTGAACAAGCAGTTCAGACCTTAGTGGGTGCCCGTGGATTCCCAGTTTTATGCATAAGTCTACGGTGAGATGGTGGGGAAGACTCGTCCTTGCTCCATATGATGTCAGCTGGGGTGATGTGGCCAGAGGCTGGGGGTCTACTTCAGGGCCCCCTTCCACAGCTGGCGAGTCAGTGCTGGCTGTCGGCTGGGGGCTCAGTGAGGGTTCAGGGCAGGGGCCTTGGTTTCCCTCCATGGGGACCTCGATGCTGGCTGTGAAGGCTTACACACAGCATGGTGGCTGGGTCCACAGAGAACCAAGGGAGCAGTGTGCTGGGAAGTGTTTAAGGATTGGCTTCCCGAATGGGAAAGCCCTGATTTTCAGTGTTTGCCGATTGCCATGGTGTAAATACTCCCACTGTGGCCAATTTCAAGCCACTAAACACAGCTGGGATGAGAGGTGCACCATTGGCTCTGGGAGCTGGTATGAGCCGGCTGTTAGCACCTATGGGTGCAAAATCACCCTGGCCTTGGCTGTCACATAAGTGTCACTCCTGCTGTAGTCCACAGATACACCAAACTCAAGAGGGAGGAACTTTGACTCCATCTCCTGATGGGAAGGGTATCAAAGTCGCATAGTAAGAAGAGCCTGTGGGGTGGGAGCTATTTTTGCTGCAATTTAGAAAGCACACTGGACCCCAGACTATAAGGTTGCAAAAGTTGAGAGAAGCCTGATGGATAATGAAAATGAGTTGGGGGCTCAGGTGTCAGGTGACAAGAGTAATTGATGCAGGTGTCCTCAGTGTCAGGGAAGAATAGGGGATGGAGGAGGTGCTGGTGACCTGACGTCACCCACACTGGAGGGCCAGACAGATACTCTGGGGCCAGTCAGCCCTCAGCTTGCCTCATGGCAACCTTAGGTTTAACAGCGTATAACTCAGGAGAAATCAGAAGAAATTAAATTAATCCTTTACATAACACGTATATATCTAAAGCACATTAACTCTTAGCTCGGGTTAAACAATAACAAATGGCTTTGTGGCCATCCTTAAGAAAGTCACCTGAAATGAGTAGACCCACATGACGTTTGTATTCAAGATCCTGGTGAAGTAGTGGCCTTATGGGGGCGTTCTCAAATCAGGCCTATGTCTTCCTGAGTCCATTTCACTTTCCCAAGTCACAGTCATCACTTCCTATATATGCATAATACGCACACGTACACTTATGTCTAATGGGCACATGTCATCGTGTGTGTTTGATGCTATTTGCTAATTGACTGCAGTAGATCTGGGACTGTGTGGTGTGATTCTTGTGCTACTTGCCCCAGGAGTTTCTGTTCCCGAAGGAGGCGTTGGCTCCGCTTGGGCTGATTTGGCCAAAGGCTATGCATAGGTGGTGACCATGTGGGGTCAGGGTGTCACTGTGGTTGGAATCGAGGGTGGGGCCCTATGAAACCACTCTGTCCTTCACAACGCACCACACAATGCTTCTGTAAAACAGAACCAGCCTTCATTATTTGAAGGCTCATCAGCCGGCCTCCAGATTGTCTAGAGCCTGGGTTTTCCCTCTTCCCGCTGATGATGGCTTTCGGCGCTATTTGCCCCTACCAGAGAGGTAGGAGGGGCTGGAGGAAGAGTCCCATTCACAGTGGGAAATTTTCGTACTGGCTGGAAGCAACTACAAAAATTAAATGTATGGATTATTTGTGGGTTTCATTATTCAGACTATTCCTGTTCCCCACTGACACAGATAATTGGAAATTGACTATACTAGCTCTTT
Source organism: Lutra lutra (assembly GCF_902655055.1). Taxonomy (NCBI): domain Eukaryota; kingdom Metazoa; phylum Chordata; class Mammalia; order Carnivora; family Mustelidae; genus Lutra; species Lutra lutra. The sequence continues at coordinate 28,395,967 of NC_062295.1, forward strand.
GAAAAGATTATGGAAACACGGTGAATGATTTATGCAGAGGAGTGAATTGGAACAGGAGTCTTCTGAATTCGTGTGTGTGTGCTAATAAAAGTTTTCAAATAAAAGTTTATACAGCTTTCACTTGATCAATTAATATCTACCAGGAACGTCTTATGTACACTAGTAAGTTTGGGAATTTGAGAAAGTGGGTCATGGTCTTTGATCTCCAAAAAAATACCATCTGCCCAGGAGAATGTATACGGCAGCACAGTGAATCAGTGTCCACTCGATACAATGGGTAAAGCCAAGGATGACCACTTGGTGCCTGATTAGTCCACGTATTCTCCTCCTTTACTCTTCTCCGTTGTCTTTTGGGAATGGGATTATTTCCTTTATTTTACTCATACAGAGACGAGGCTCAGAAGGTGCAGTGACTTGGCTATGCTCGCTCATCTGGCCATAGAGCCAGATGTCAGTGCCTTGTCAACTAGACCCCAGCTGTCTTTTTTGTCATCTGTGAATCTTCAGATTGCGCCCACATTTATTGAACATCGGGTGCTATCAAAACTGGGCTATTTCCTTTTAGCGTCGTCTCTTCGGCCTGGGAAGGCTCAGGTTGAGGCATGTGGTGATCACAACAGCAGAGGGAGGAAGAGAAGGTGTAGGCTGGGGCTTCCCTAGCTGGGGCTGGGAAAAGGGAGCTAGTTGGAAAGGCATAAAAAACAGACAGTCGGGCTACAGGGTCTATAACAGTGATGGGAAACATGGGCTGGGTTAATCTTGGGGTGCTCTAGAGAGGAAAAGCTGACCCTTGCATGAGGTCCAAAGAACAGGTGGACAGTGTGGGGGGTGTGGGGTTGAGGGTGATGTGGGTGTTGGAAGGAGTACAATGAGCCGGACAGAGGAGCAAAGCAAAACCTCAGAGCAGGGAAGTAGAAGACTACTCAAAATTCTTTAAAAAATTTATTATTGAAGGGGCACCTAGGTGCCTCACTTGGTTACACATTCGATTTCAGATGAGGTCATGATCTCATGGGTCGTGGAATCGAGCCCCCCGTCAGGCTCTGTGCTCAGCAGGGAGTCTGCTTGGGACTCTTTCTCTCCCTCTCCTTCTGCCCCTCCCCTCCACTCATTTGCACTCTCTCTGTCAAAGAAATAAATAACTCTTTAAAAAATTACATTTATTATTGACGTATAATTGACATACAACGTGATATTAGTTTCAGGTGTACAATATATTGATGTGACAAGTTGATACATCACTCAGTGCTCACAAGGGTAAGTGTGGTCCTCGTATGTCACCATACGACGTTATTACATTATTACTGGTTATGTTCCCTACACCGCACTTTTTTTTTTTTTTAATAATTTTTTTTTATTTTTTTCAACATAACAGTATTCATTATTTTTGCACCACGCCCAGTGCTCCATGCAATCCGTGCCCTCTACAATACCCACCACCTGGTGCCCCCAACCTCCCACCCCCCACCCCTTCAAAATTCTCAGATCGTTTTTCAGAGTCCATAATCTCTCATGGTTCACCTCCCCTTCCAATTTCCCTCAACTCCCTTCTCCTCTCCATCTCCCCTTGTCCTCCATGCTATTTGTTATGCTCCACAAATAAGTGAAACCATATGATAATTGACTCTCTCTGCTTGACTTATTTCACTCAGCATAATCTCTTCCAGTCCCGTCCATGTTGCTACAAAACTTGGGGATTCATCCTTTCTTTCTTTTTTTTTTTTTTACAGCTTTATAAACATATATTTTTATCCCCAGGGGTACAGGTCTGCGAATCGCCAGGTTTACACACTTCACAACACTCACCATAGCACATACCCTCCCCGATATCCATAACCCCACCCCCTCTCCCAACCCCCTCCCCCCATCAACCCTCAGTTTGTTTTGTGAGATTAAGAGTCACTTATGGTTTGTCTCCCTCCCAATCCCATCTTGTTTCATTTACTCTTCTCCTACCCCCTCAACCCCCCATGTTGCATCTCCTCTCCCTCATATCAGGGAGATCATATGATAGTTGTCTTTCTCCGATGGACTTATTTCGCTAAGCATGATACCCTCTAGTTCCATCCACGTCGTCGCAAATGGCAAGATTTCATTTCTTTTGATGGCTGCATAGTATTCCATTGTGTATATATACCACATCTTCTTTATCCATTCATCTGTTGATGGACATCTAGGTTCTTTCCATAGTTTGGCTATTGTAGACATTGCTGCTATAAACATTCGGGTGCACGTGCCCCTTCGGATCACTATGTTTGTATCTTTAGGGTAAATACCCAGCAGTGCAATTGCAGGGTCATAGGGTAGTTCTATTTTCAACATTTTGAGGAACCTCCATGCTGTTTTCCAGAGTGGTTGCACCAGCTTGCATTCCCACCAACAGTGTAGGAGGGTTCCCCTTTCTCCGCATCCTCGCCAGCATCTGTCATTTCCTGACTTGTTAATTTTAGCCATTCGGACTGGTGTGAGGTGATATCTCATGGTGGTTTTGATTTGTATTTCCCTGATGCCGAGTGATATGGAGCACTTTTTCATGTGTCTGTTGGCCATCTGGATGTCTTCTTTGCAGAAATGTCTGTTCATGTCCTCTGCCCATTTCTTGATTGGATTATTTGTTCTTTGGGTGTTGAGTTTGCTAAGTTCTTTATAGATTTTGGACACTAGCCCTTTATCTGATATGTCATTTGCAAATATCTTCTCCCATTCTGTCAGTTGTCTTTTGGTTTTGTTCACTGTTTCCTTTGCTGTGCAGAAGCTTTTGATCTTGATAAAATCCCAAAAGTTCATTTTTGCCCTTGCTTCCCTTGCCTTTGGTGATGTTCCTAGGAAGATGTTGCTGCGGCTGACGTCGAAGAGGTTGCTGCCTGTGTTCTCCTCGAGGATTTTGATGGATTCCTTTCTCACATTGAGATCCTTCATCCATTTTGAGTCTATTTTCGTGTGTGGTGTAAGGAAATGATCCAATTTCATTTTTCTGCATGTGGCTGTCCAATTTTCCCAACACCATTTATTGAAGAGGCTGTCTTTGTTCCATTGGACATTCTTTCCTGCCTTGTCGAAGATGAGTTGACCATAGAGTTGAGGGTCCATTTCTGGGCTCTCTATTCTGTTCCATTGATCTATGTGTCTGTTTTTGTGCCAGTACCATGCTGTCTTGATGATGACAGCTTTGTAATAGAGCTTGAAGTCCGGAATTGTGATGCCACCAACTTTGGCTTTCTTTTTCAATATTCCTTTGGCTATTCGAGGTCTTTTCTGGTTCCATATAAATTTTAGGATTATTTGTTCCATTTCTTTGAAAAAAATGGATGGTACTTTGATAGGAATTGCATTAAATGTGTAGATTGCTTTAGGTAGCATAGACATTTTCACAATATTTATTCTTCCAATCCAGGAGCATGGAACATTTTTCCATTTCTTTGTGTCTTCCTCAATTTCTTTTATGAGTACTTTATAGTTTTCTGAGTATAGATTCTTAGTCTCTTTGGTTAGGTTTATTCCTAGGTATCTTATAGTTTTGGGTGCAATTGTAAATGGGATGGACTCCTTAATTTCTCTTTCTTCTGTCTTGTTGGTGTAGAGAAATGCAACTGATTTCTGTGCATTGATTTTATATCCTGACACTTTACTGAATTCCTGTACAAGTTCTAGCAGTTTTGGAGTGGAGTCTTTTGGGTTTTCCACATAGAGTATCATATCATCTGCGAAGAGTGATAGTTTGACTTCTTCTTTGCCGATTTGGATGCCTTTAATTTCCTTTTGTTGTCTGATTGCTGAGGCTAGGACTTCTAGTACTATGTTGAATAGCAGTGGTGATAACGGACATCCCTGCCGTGTTCCTGACCTTAGCGGAAAAGCTTTGTTTTTCTCCATTGAGAATGATATTTGCGGTGGGTTTTTCATAGATGGCTTTGATAATATTGAGGTATGTGCCGTCTATCCCTACACTTTGAAGAGTTTTGATCAGGAAGGGATGCTGTACTTTGTCAAATGCTTTTTCAGCATCTATGGAGAGTATCATATGGTTCTTGTTCTTTCTTTTATTAATGTGTTGTATCACATTGATTGATTTGCGGATGTTGAACCAGCCTTGCAGCCCTGGAATAAATCCCACTTGGTCGTGGTGAATAATCCTTTTAATGTACTGTTGAATCCTATTGGCTAGTATTTTGGCGAGAATTTTTGCATCTGTGTTCATCAAGGATATTGGTCTGTAGTTCTCTTTTTTGTTGGGATCCTTGTCTGGTTTTGGGATCAAGGTGATGCTGGCCTCATAAAATGAGTTTGGAAGTTTTCCTTCTATTGCTATTTTTTGGAACAGTTTCAGGAGAATAGGAATTAGTTCTTCTTTAAATGTTTGGTAGAATTCCCCCGGGAAGCCATCTGGCCCTGGGCTTTTGTTTGTTTGGAGATTTTTGATGACTGTTTCAATCTCCTTACTGCTTATGGGTCTGTTCAGGCTTTCTATTTCTTCCTGGTTCAGTTGTGGTAGTTTATATGTCTCTAGGAATGCATCCATTTCTTCCAGATTGTCAAATTTGTTGGCGTAGAGTTGCTCATAGTATGTTCTTATAATTGTCTGTATTTCTTTGGTGTTCGTTGTGATCTCTCCTCTTTCATTCATGATTTTATTTATTTGGGTCCTCTCTCTTTTCTTTTTGATAAGTCTGGCCAGGGGTTTATCAATCTTATTAATTCTTTCAAAGAACCAGCTCCTAGTTTCGTTGATTTGTTCTATTGTTTTTTTGGTTTCTATTTCATTGATTTCTGCTCTGATCTTTATGATTTCTCTTCTCCTGCTGGGTTTAGGGTTTCTTTCTTGTTCTTTCTCCAGCTCCTTTAGGTGTAGGGTTAGGTTGTGTACCTGAGACCTTTCTTGTTTCTTGAGAAAGGCTTGTACCGCTATATATTTTCCTCTCAGGACTGCCTTTGTTGTGTCCCACAGATTCTGAACTGTTGTGTTTTCATTATCATTTGTTTCCATAAATTTTTTCAATTCTTCTTTGATTTCCTGGTTGACCCATTCATTCTTTAGAAGGATGCTGTTTAGTCTCCATGTATTTGGGTTCTTTCCAAATTTCCTCTTGTTATTGAGTTCTAGCTTTAGAGCATTGTGGTCTGAAAATATGCAGGGAATGATCCCAATCTTTTGATACCGGTTGAGACCTGATTTAGGACCGAGGATGTGATCTATTCTGGAGAATGTTCCATGTGCACTAGAGAAGAATGTGTATTCTGTTGCTTTGGGGTGAAATGTTCTGAATATATCTGTGATGTCCATCTGGTCCAGTGTGTCATTTAAGGCCTTGATTTCCTTGTTGATCTTTTGCTTGGATGATCTGTCCATTTCAGTGAGGGGAGTGTTAAAATCCCCTACTATTATTGTATCTTGTCGATGTGTTTCTTTGATTTTGTTATTAATTGGTTTATATAGTTGGCTGCTCCCACGTTAGGGGCATAGATATTTAAAATTGTTAGATCTTCTTGTTGGACAGTTCCTTTGAGTATGATATAGTGTCCTTCCTCATCTCTTATTATAATCTTTGGCTTAAAATCTAATTGATCTGATATAAGGATTGCCACTCCTGCTTTCTTCTGATGTCCATTAGCATGGTAAATTCTTTTCCACCCCCTCACTTTAAACCTGGAGGTGTCTTCGGGTGTAAGATGAGTTTCTTGTAGGCAACATATAGATGGTTTTTGTTTTTTGATCCATTCTGATACCCTGTGTCTTTTGATTGGGGCATTTAGCCCATTAACATTCAGGGTAAGTATTGAGAGATATGAATTTAGTGCCATTGTATTGCCTGTAAGGTGACTGTTATTGTATATCGTCTCTGTTTCTTTCTGATCTACTACTTTGAGGGTCTCTCTTTGCTTAGAGGACCCCTTTCAATATTTCCTGTAGAGCTGGTTTGGTATTTGCAAATTCTTTCAGTTTTTGTTTGTCCTGGAAGCTTTTAATCTCTCCTTCTATTTTCAATGATAGCCTAGCTGGATATAGTATTCTTGGCTGCATGTTTTTCTCATTTAGTACTCTGAATATATCATGCCAGCTCTTTCTGGCCTGCCAGGTCTCTGTGGATAAGTCTGCTGCCAATCTAATATTTTTACCATTGTACGTTACAGACTTCTTTTCCCAGGCTGCTTTCAGGATCTTTTCTTTGTCACTAAGACTTGTCAATTTTACTATTAGGTGACGGGGTGTAGACCTATTCTTATTGATCTTGAGGGGGGTTCTCTGAACCTCCTGGATTTTGATGCTTGTTCCCTTTGCCATATTGGGGAAATTCTCTCCAATAATTCTCTCCAATATACCTTCTGCTCCCCTCTCTGTTTCCTCTTCTTCTGGAATCCCAATTATTCTAATGTTGTTTCGTCTTATGGTGTCACTTATCTCTCGAATTCTCCCCTCGTGGTCCAGTAGCTGTTTGTCCCTCTTTTGCTCAGCTTCTTTATTCTCTGTCATTTGGTCTTCTATATCGCTAATTCTTTCTTCTGCCTCATTTATCCTAGCAGTGAGAGCCTCCATTTTTGATTGCACCTCATTAATAGCTTTTTTGATTTCAACTTGGTTCGATTTTAGTTCTTTTATTTCTCCAGAAAGGGCTTTTATATCTCCCGAGAGGGTTGCTTTAATATCTTCCATGCCTTTTTCAAGCCCGGCTAGAACCTTGAGAATCATCATTCTGAACTCTATATCTGACATATTACCAATGTCTGTATTGATTAGGTCCCTAGCCTTTGGTATTGCCTCTTGTTCTTTTTTTTGTTGTGAATTTTTCCGCCTTGTCATTTTGTCCAGATAAGAGTTTATGAAGGAGAAAGTAAAATACTAAAAGGGTGGCAACAACCCCGGGAAAATATGCTTTAGCCAAATCAGAAGAGATCCTGAATTGTGAGGGGGGAGAAAGGGGATAAAAAGGGGTTCAGAAAGAAAGAAAAAAAAAACTATTAAAAAAAAGAAAGCTGATAAAGAAAAAATATAAAAAGAGGAAAAAATATATATATATTAGATAAACTATTTAAAAAACGTTAAAAAAAGAAAACGGTAAAAGTTAAAAAAAATTTAGCAGAAGAAGAGAAAATGAAAAAAAAATTGAAAAAGAAAAAAAAATTAAATTAACTGCAAGGCTAAAAAATCATGGGGAGAAAGCCATGAGTTCCGTGCTTTGCTTTCTTCTCCTCTGGAATTCCGCCGCTCTCCTTGGTAGGTGAACTTGGTCCTGGCTGGGTTTCCCGTAGATCTTCTGGGGGAGGGGCCCGTTGTAGTGATTCTCAAGCGTCTTTGCCCCAGGCGGAGTTGCACCGCCCTTACCCGGGGCCGCGCTGAGTCATCCGCTCGGGTTCGCTTTCGGGAGCTTTTGTTCCCTGAGCGCTTTCCGTAGAGTCCGGAGGGCGGGAATAAAGATGGCGGCCTCCCGGTGTCCGGCCCGGAGGAGCCGAGAGCCCGGGGCCCCACTCCTCAGTGCGCCCTCAGAGAACAGCGCCAAATGACTCCCGTCACTTTGGCCTCCGGCCGCGCTCCGAGCTGACCGAGCCTGCGACCGGTTCAAGGCGACCCCGAGCTGAGAGTCACTCCTCGGCTCTGTCTCTGCAGCCGGCTTCCCCGTTCTAATACCGGTAAGCTCTGCGACACTCAGACACCCCCGATCCTTCTGCGACCCTGCGGGACCTGAGGCCGCGCTGACCCCGCCTGGGCTTCACCCCAGTTAAGCCTCTGGAGCGATGTCCCTCAGCGGAACAGACTTTTAAAAGTCCTGATTTTGCTCCGTTGCTCCGCCGCTCGCCGGGAGCCGGCCCCTCCCCCCGCGGTCTATCTTCCCGTCGCTTTGGATTCACTTCTCCGCCAGTCCTACCTTGCAGAAAGTGGTTGATTTTCTGTTTCTGGAATTGCTGTTCTTCTTCTCTTCGATCTCCCGTTGGATTTGTAGGTGTTTGCAATCTTTAGATAAGCTATTTAGCTGATCTCCCGCTACCCGAAGTAGTCTCAGCTGCTACTTCTCCGCCATCTTGACTCCTCCCTACACCGCACTTTTCATCTGTGTGACTTATTTATTTATTCCCCCCCTTTTATATAATTTTTTATTTTTTTGTTAACATATAATGTATTATTAGCCCGAGGGGTACAGGTCTGTGAATCGCCAGGTTTACACACTTCACAGCACTCAGCATAGCACATACCTTCCCCAATGTGTGACTTATTTTTTTATAATCTGAATTTTGTATCTCTTAATCCCCTTCAGCTGTTGTGCCCATCCCCCACCCACCCTCTGTCTGGCAACCACCGGTTTGTTCTCTGTATTTAAGACCCCATTTATTTATTTACTTTTGTTTCTTCGTTTGTTTTGTTTTTTATATTCCATATGTAAGTGAGATCATATGGTATTTCTCTCTCTCTCTTTTTTTACATTTGGTTTTTTTTTTAAAGGGCATTTTGAAATATGTATTTACTAGCCCTAATTAGATTTATTATATTAATGTGTCTATAAAAGAATACTGTTACTATTTTCAAAAAATAAAATCAAAAGGTAAGTTTTGCATCAGGAGACCAGAATGGCTGGAATGGAGGGTTCTGGAAGAAGGGCAGTTGGCAGTAGGACTGGAAAAATTGGTTTGAATCAGGCTATGGTAGACCCAGTAGCCAGGTCAAGTAACCAAACCTTTTTTCCAGGGTGAGATGTTTTCAGAAGAACACAGGACGGTGACCTGATTTGTCTGGGTTTTTTGTTTTGTTTTGTTTTGTTTTGTTTTTTTAAGATTTTTTATTTATTTTGTTTTGTTTTGTTTTTTAAGATTTTATTTATTTATTTGACAGACAGAGATCACAAGTAGGCAGAGAGGCAGGCAGAGAGAGAGGAGGAAGCAGCTCCCCACCGAGCAGAGAGCCCAATTCGGGGCTTGATCCCAGGACCCTGAGACCATGACCCGAGCTGAAGGCAGAGGCTTAACCCACTGAGCCACGCAGGGCTCCAAGAGTAACAAGTTCTATTGAATGAGGCAGCCAGGTACCCAGTGACCTGATTTGTTTATAGCAGCACATTCTCTGAAAAAAAAAAAATTAAATAGCTTCTTAATTTTTCCAATCTGTATACGTCATAAACCTCCAAAAGGCCCAAAAAGGCTGGAGCCTAAATGAAGTCTCCACCCAGCTCTTGTCCCCCCACTATCCAGGTCTTCCTAGACAACCATGCCTGGCAACTTCTGTCGGAAGTTTTCATTTTGTGCCATTTGCAAAGATCAGAAGGATCTCTTGGCCTTGAAAGAGCTGGTGTTACATGCATTGTTTCAAACTGTGTTCAACTTTTTCATTCTGACCCTCAACCAGAGCCCAAAGCCATGTCTTTGTCAGATGAACCCTGGTTGCTTGAGTTATCAACACCACTCATGGGGTGTTTAACACATGAAGACATGAGGTTCTTCCAGATCATAGAACGTAGACAAATCAACTCAAACAGAAAAGGTGGTCATTGTATATTAAAGAGGGATGCCAGTGTCCAAGAGGAAATCCAACTAGAACCAGCCTGTGGGGTCCCTAGCTGGGAGCCGGAAAGATAACTGGGGTTTTGTTCTCTTTCTGTCTCTGTCTTTGTGGCCACATGTTGATGGTTTGCTCAATGCTGCTCTTTCTGCAAACTGGCTTTTTCTGAAAAAACAAAAACCAAGCAAATAAAACAAAACAGAAGTCACCCCTAGTCCCTGAATCTCTATGACCTTTCTGTCCCCAGGGCTTATCACTCCTCTTGGCAAAACCTATCCATGTCTTTTAGTGAAAAATCTGGTGAGCATTGGATTGGACCAGTTTATCTACCTGAGCCAGGCTACATGCCCATGGGCCACACTGGCTGTCTTTGAGTCACGCGTCCCTCCGTGGTCCCGTGAGCTGTGACTCGAGGAGGGGTACGGTCCATGGTCGGCTAGAGTTTGTGGCTTGTATTGTCTCTACAGCTGAGCAGTAAGCTTATCGAGGACAGAGATCCTGATGGCCCCTGGCTTCGGGTTCAGCATATTGGTTGGTGCCCAGTAAATATTTGTTGGTTTTATTGATTTTTGCCTCCTTGTTGGAAGGGAGGCGCCATCCTTCAGAAAGGACTAGAAGTCTCATCTGAGATATTTATTCAACAGCCATTAAGGAGTGTGGTGAAGCAGAGAAGACTCAAAAATTAGTTACTGCCAGGAGGTAATGATTTGAAGCTGTGTGCTTCTCTTATGAACAGGATCAATAGATTATTTTCATTAGAAAAACAAGACAAAAAAAAAAAATCCCACAGAAGCAGGAGCAGCTGTAGCCTGGGATATGTCCTCTAGATAGAATTTAACTATATGTCGACACAGGCCCCTGAAAGTGTGACAGAGTAATAAACTCTTAATTGCAATATCTTGGAGGGTGGCCAGCCCTAGTGAGTGAAAATTGTAGAATTATGACAAGCGCTTAGCCAACTACAAGGCCTACTTTAATGACTAGATAAGAATCATTGATAAGCACAATGTTTACACGCAAACAATGCTGATAAAGTGATTGCCAAATACCCAGAGTTAATTTTCTTAAGTAGATTAAACATCCCCCTTCCAATTTTGTTGAATTGATAATTTGATTTGCAAACATATTTCTAAAATCACTACAAATCCCAAATGAGCTGATTCTGAATGTATGTTTGCGGGCTTAAAAAAATATTTACTATCAACTTGTGAATTTATAATTGCCAAAAATGGCATTAAACTCTAATTGTTTTCTGGGGGAAAGATATACAAGGGATGCACAGAGCTGTGTGTAAAGTACTTAGGTTCTGTGAAGGTGAGTAGATTGCATCATTTCTACTTGGTGCAAATTAAGAAGTGCAATCTGGGGCACCTGGGTGGCTCTGATGGTTGAGCGACTGCCTTTGGCTCTGGTCATGATCCTGGAGCCTCAGGATCGAGTCCTACTTCCGGCTCCCTGCTCATCAGGGAGTCTGCTTCTCCCTCTGACCCTTCTCCCTCTCATGCTCTCTCTCTCATTCTCTCTCTCAAATAAATAAATAAAAACCTTAAAAAAAAGAAGTATGATCTGTTGGGAAACACAAACACATGGGATTCTGGAAATCAAAGTTCTCTGGTCTGTAGAAAAGATAGGACACTCTCTCCTTCCATACACTGCTGTGAAATGTGACTTCGCCCTACTCCATTGAGAAGTGTGGTGTCCCCCTGCTTTGACTTGACAGCTCTGACAACTGCAATGCGTGGAAGGGACTTTGCCAGTTCTGGCCATAGCTCTTTGCTGGCCCAGCTGCTTTCACTTCCTTCCTGAGGGAACCAGCGACCCTCCCAGTGTGTCTCCCATGAGGACACCCCATACTGTGAGAAGTCCCAGCCATGTGGAGAGGTCCTGGAAGATGTGAGACCCTTGGAGTGAGAGGGCCATGGAACACTGAGGCGCCACAAAATGAGTGAAGGAGCCATCTTGGGAGTGGAGTCTGCAGTCCCTGCCTCCCAGGCTGACATCATGCAGAGTAGAGATGTGCTCTTGGCCGAGACTTCCTGACCCACAAAGCTGGGAGCAACAGTTGTTTTAGCCACTGATGTAGTAAGTCCTGTGTTCCGTAAGTGCCTCTGTCGGTCCATCAGAAAGATGACAGCATGACATTTTTCTCTGTCTCCTAGGGTTAGTTTCAGAGTTGTTGTGGGGTCATATTGGTATCATGTCTTGAAGGTCTTTCTATAGCTTAAGAATGCTTAGAAATTTAAGATGGCTTGTGGGCTCCAAAATGTGATGTGCCCTCAGCATGCGAGGTATACTGACTATTTTCCTCATCACAGCCTCAGAAGACCCTGGGATCAGATCCTTGAGGCTCCCTTGCTTGCCTCTTCTCTGACCTGGCTTCCTTTCCGATGTCAGAGGCCCTCAGGGAAGGGTAGATGCGATCCCAATTCTACTGTTCTGTCTTGTGCTATCAACTCATTGACAACTCCAAGATACAAGCCCTGAACTCACATTTTTCTATTTCCTCAAGGAGTCCGTGTGTATAAATGTCTATACACGTGAACTCGTTGGAGTGGGATGGGGTGGGTAAGAAGCTAGTGGGTTGATACTACTACTAACTGGAAAGCAAAACAGTTAATGATGCATGCGTCTCTTTGTAAAGGAATCTGAGTGGGATGTCTTCTCTTCTATGACCTCCCCGTTCATCTGCGAGTGTTGAAAGAGCCTTCTTGTGGACGCGAGGGAGTGAGAAGGAGTGCGTGACCTGTTGATCGACAACCAAGTGAGTTCACCTGCAACTGACAAGCACTAGAGCTTAGATTTACTCAAAATGCAAGAGGGAAAACCTATGGCCAAACGTCAGTGGGGCCACGTGGGACAACAAGATGCAGAGTTAGAAATTGGCTGGGAATCAAACTGATAGGGAGTGAATCTTATGATAAGAGAGGGCTCAGGATTGGGGAGCAGCCCAGGTCTGTCACTCGGTGTTGATTCACCTGGGACACCCCCAGTTTTAGCACTGAAAGACCCGTCTCCTGGGAAACCACCCTGGTCTATACCTGAATTTTGGCCCTGATTTAAAGGGTTAAGGAGTAGGCAGACCCCCTGTGTGGGGACCCAGCACAATGTATACCTGTTGTGGGGCCCAGAATGAGTTGAATCAGCTTCTGCTCTGCTCTGTGACATTGCCTTTGGGGGCGGGGGTCCCAGCAAACCCAATCAAGCAGGACTGATGCAACCACTTCTACGTATCTCCAGATGGTACCATTGCATCTGACGCTCCTCATGGTCTTCCAGTAATCTGCCACTGACCTTGGCAACAGTGGCCTTCTGGACTGCTGGACCCTTCTGATAGGTCCTCTCAGAGGAGTCTAATTTTTGAGAGTCCTAGACTCTCAGTAGTAGAGAGCCCTGGATCCGTGCTGATGGTGAAGTGACCATGTGAGCAATCCAGTATTTCACCTACTGATTAAATGTTTGCTGACCTTCTAGTAAGTCAGGCTCTCAAATGGGAACATGCATCAGAATCCCCAGGACAGTCTGTTGAAACACAGATTCCTGGGTCCCATCCCGAGTTGCTGCAGAAATAGCCTAAGTTGTAAGAGAGGCTGTCCGTGCTGTTAGGGATCGATGGCTTGTAGAATGTTCTCCTGCTCTAGTGATCACTGTAACATAGAGATGGTAGCCCTTAGCATCCTACTATCCTCTTATCTGGACTTCACAACGCTCTAGGGGAAAGTACAATCTTACTGGCTTGTTAGAGTCAACTGTCCTAGAACTGGATGGGGCATTAATGTTTAGAGTTCATTATCGCTTGCCATAAAGCAGAATTCTTGCCTTTTTCCTAAGGTAGATTTTTGTTAAATGAGATTATATAAGAAAGAGCCTTGTAAACTGCACAGCCCCATATCAAGTACAAGGTGTTATTATGATATTAATAATTGCATACAAATACGTTCTGGGATCACTAAACTCTGAAAACACTGCAACTTGGATTCTTACCCATGGCAAAGAGTTCTGCTCTCTGAAGAGAGCCGTGAGTCAGATGAGCTAGGGAAATGCTGTATAATAAGCACATGGTTTTAAGTAGTATCATGAGCTTTTAGAAAGAGAAGTGATGGTCAACAGGAAAAATACACAATTGCACTAAGAAAAAAGGGCTCTTGTACCATCTTCATTTAATTTTTTGGATGGGATCCCTCAACTGTTGGATTGTGAAAATATGGAAGATACATAGATTCTACCAAGGCATTGGATATCCCCATGAGTTTTAAGTTTGGGTTGGCTGGCATTCCAATCAGACGGATTAAAAATAGATTGAACATATGGACCCCAAAGTTGTTGATTAGCAAATTGATGGCAGGCCAGAGAAGGGGTTCAGGGGATGAGCTGCAGGGTTCCACTCAGGATCATGTCCCATTCCGTGGTTTGGAATCATTGACTTGGATGTTACAGAGAGGGTAGTGGGAGTCAGTAGGCTAGATGACAACCAGAGATCAGATCCGTTTCATGAGGCCAGTGTCCTGGGCTAACCATAAGATGATGGAATGTAATCGGAGTGATGGGGTTGTGCATTTGCCTTGTATTTGCCAGGGCTCTCCAGAGGAATAGACCAAAAGAAAAGATTATAAGAATAGAATAGAGTAGAACAGAAATTTATCATAGCAGTTGGCTCATGAGATTATGGGGGCCAGGAAGTCCTACCGTCTGGCATCTGCAAGCTGGAAAACCAGGAAAGCTGGTGGTGTCATCTAGTCTGAATCCAAAGACCCAAGAACCAAGAGCATTGACATTGGAGGGCAGGAGAAGGTAGATGTTCCAGCCCAAGCAAAGAGAACCAGCTCACTCTTCCCAGTGTCTTTGTTCTATTCAGGTCCTCAGTAGATTGGGTGATGCCCATATGTATCCATGAGGATGATGTCCTTTGCTCAGTTTGCTGATTCAAAGGCTAATCTCTTCCAGAATCACCCTCATAGACATACCCAGAAATAATGTTTTACCAGCAATCTGGGCATCCCTGAACCCAGTCAAATTGACACATAAAATTTACTCACCTGTATCTTAACTTTCTCAGCTGTAGCCCTGGGGGAGAAAATTAAAAAAAAATTAAATTAAAATAAAATAAAAGGTTTTAGTTGACTACAATCTTGATACGCATCACTGTCAAGAGATGTTTACCAAAGAGAGAAGGAAAGGAAAAGCACAAAAAAGCAACTTTGGTTTGGGTTCAAAGAGGCAAACTGTCTGGACTGAGCAAGGGGATGGGTCTACTCTGCCTGCTGTGCATGAGTTAGATCTATTCTGGAAAACTGCACTCAGTTCAGAGCAGGGCTCTGAGCCGGGCCTGACATGCTCCCGGACAAGTGAAGGAGAAAGCCCCTTGCAGTTCATTCCCAGTGGGCTGGATGTCCTGTAATTCTAGCTCCCAGCTGAGGCTTCCCTATTAAGAAAAAAAGAGCATTCATTCATTCATTCATTCAGGGCTTACTCTCTGCAAAGTGTGGAAAAGGGTCCACAGGTAAATTTACTTTGATGAAGTTGAAGCTTGAACCTCCTCTCTTGCCAGCATCCCTTCTAAGGTGGTGCATGAGCCCTGGCAGTGTGTCTGTATGGCTGTACATTTTTGCTAAATTCACGAGCCTAAGATATTGTAACCATAATCAGTTAAGACTGTTACCTCTTTCGGAGGAATTTGAGCTGACATGCACTTTTGGAACTGAGTTCAGTGGCACGAATGTGTGTCCTGTACCACCCTTCCTAAGCAATATTAGGTTCTTGCTAGACTTCCTGGTGTAGGTATGGCTTCCAGGAATGGTCTTAACCTCCATGGTGCTGATTTCCCAGGTATCATGACACAGGTGTGCAAGGTCAGGGTCATCTGCTTTTATGAGTGGAACCTACAGAACTCAGAACCCAAAGCAAAGTACACAACAGAGGAGGAACAGGAGTTGGTGTACAGAGCCATCATCTCTGTGGAAAGTTCTAAGTATCAGACAAGTACAGCTGTAAGTGGAGGATTGACTCCCCTCTCTGCTTAGATGAAATACAATGTCCTTCCTGGACCATAACATGAAACATACCACTGCAATGGGGACATCGACATCACCTTGGTAAGTGAGGGTCACTGAGTATTTGAGATTTACCCCTGAACAAGAGCACTTGAAATGTCCCCCAATCGTCTAGATTTTATAGGAAATAACTTGATGAATAGAACATTGCCATCAACAAGTAGGCATCTCAAAACTCTTAATAATATAAAACAAGTTTTGTCTAGCCATGCTTCCTTTCCAAAAAGGTGGTATGAAATTTTTATCACAGGAAAAGGCAATAAAAAATTTTATGATGACTAACATAACACGATAAAAATTTTTAAAAAAGGTAATAAAAGATTAAATTAAATTAAATTAAAAAATTGTTGGCCAAAAAAATTAAAACAGTTGAGGATCAAAAATATAGGCTATTTTCCTGGTTTGATTTGTCAGTTTTAAAAATTTGCATTTTTGCCGTGAGTTCCTTCTTCATTCTAAATACCTACTCACTTTGTACCTAATCTGATATTTATAATTTTTTAAAAGATTTTATTTATTTATTTACTTAACAGAGACAGAGAGATCACAAGTAGGCAGAGAAGCAGACAGAGAGAGAGGGGTAAGCAGGTTCCCGCTGAGCAGAGAGCCCAATGCGGGGCTCGATCCCAGGATGCTGGGATCATGACCCGAGCTGAAGGCAGAGGCTTAACCCACTGAGCCACCCAGGTGCCCCGATATTTATAATTTTATATTATTTTTCTTAAAGAGGGATTTCTGAATTGTAGGAACTATAGACTCCACCATGGCTGGGTTGCAGAGGAATTCAAACGTGTATGTGGCTAGTGCCCGGCCAAAAAGTTTATCACATAGGAAAGGAGATGAGAGACAAGTTTCTACAAGAAAAGTACTCCAGATTGATGCTAATCATTGCTTTGAGGGTTCCGGGGCCTCTGGGGACAACTTTACCAGTCCCTCAGCTCTCCAGCCTGTCCTTATCCTGGCGCTCACAATTGTCTCCCTGAAAGATTCCTTTTTAAGACCCAAACAAACCTACTCTTACCCTATACAAATCACATGGTCAGAATAGAAAACCTGGGTTTCTCCTATACTGTGTGCTCGGCCCCGGGTGTCCTAGCCCCTAAGTGACTTGTGGACTGATCCCTCAGTGGTGTCATACAGGGTCAGCGGATCCTCACTCACCAGCTTCCTGACCTCGATTAAGTCAGCTGACCTTTCCACACCTCTACAGTAGGGCTCAAAACACCAACTTCAAGCGCTATGAATAGCCAATAAATTAGTTGATGCATGCAAAACATTGATTAAGTTCAAAGCTCCAAACAGACCTTAAGTGTCATTATGACCCTTCCTTCAAAGCCTAATTCAAATGCTACCACCTTTATAAAGCACACCCCCGCTCAGCAACCCCACCCATTGAGCATTCCTTCCTGTGCACGTTGAACCTGCTTCTGTTTCCCAGGGTGTCATGTACGGTTTACTATTGTCAAGCTATTCTCTTATTTACTCACTCATTCTTTTATTTCCTAAATATTTATTGAGCTGTTCTCCCTCCCTGTGTTTATAAACCAGGCAGAGGCTGTCGTATTTTATCTGTGTTCCCTAAAGCATTTAGCTTGGTGCTGTGCACTAGCGACGATGGGCTCAAGAGTGGTTGTTTTTGCCTAGGGCGACATGTGAGCTGTGCCTTGAAGGTTAGGGAGGGTTAGATGGGGGGGGGGGATGGCTGTTCCTGGGACACAGAACACGAGCCCTGCTTCTTCCGTGGCAGTGGTTCCAAAGCAGGGAGCAGACATAATCATCGGGACAGCTTTCAAAGGAAGGGGATGCCTGAGTCCTTTATTCCCCACCCCAGGTGATTCCAGTGTGCAGTGGGGTTTGCCAACCCCTGATCCAAGATCATTTTATTATTTGGATACTGAGACATTCCTAGCGACTACCTTTTTTTTAACCAGCCCATCCTCGTGACTCTAGGGTCACACATCCTTCTTAATGTCCAGGGCCTGGATCCTGTGAAGTCACTTGTGTTTTTTGGTATCCCTGACAAACGCTGGCTCAGGCAGGCTGTTGACAACTCTCTGGTTCATTGTTCTATTACTTCATTGAAGTTTGTAGCAGGTGGAGCTGGGAGATGGGACCATGCCAGGACTACATTCTCCACGTTTCCTACCCTTCTAGAACCTTCTGCCCTTTGCCACCAAGGACTGAAAAACAAAGACTCTGACCCACCCCCAGGAGAACCCAAGAAAACTTTAGAGTTCTACCCCTCCCCTACATCCTCATCTCCCTGCCCCTACCCTAGGTTTCTTTCTTTTTTTTCTTTTTGCCTTCTTTTCTTTTAATTAATTATTTTTATTAACATATAATGTGTTATTTGCCCCAGGGGTACAGGTCTGTGAATCGTCAGGCTTACATACTTCACAGCACTCACCATATCACATACCCTCCCCAATGTCCATAACCCAACCACTCTCTCCATACCCCTCCTCCCCCCAGCAACCTTCAGTTTGTTTTGTAAGATTAAGAGACTCTTTGGTTTGTCTCCCTCCCAATCCCATCTTGCTTCATTTTTTCCTTCCCTATCCCCCAAATCCCCCACTCTGCCTCTCAGATTCCTCATATCAGGAAGGTCATATGATAACTGTCTTTCTCTGATTGACTTATTTCACTCAACATAATACCCTCTAGTTCCACCCACTTCATTGCAAATGGCAAGATTTCATTTCTTTTGATGGCTGCATAGTATTCCATTATATATATATACACCACATCTTTTTTATCCATTCATCTGTTGATGGACATCTAGGTTCTTTCCATCATTTGGTTATTGTGGACATTGCTGCTATAAACATCCGGGTGCATGTGCCCCTTTGGATCGTTACATTTGTATCTTTAGGATAAATACCTAGGAGTGTGATTGCTGGATCATAGGGTAGCTCTATTTTCAACTTTTTGAGGAACCTCCATGCTGTTTTCCAGAGTGGCTTCACCAGCTTGCATTCCCACCAATAGTGTAGGAGGGTTCCCCTTTCTCTGCATCCTCTCCAACATCTGTCATGTCCTGACTTATTAATTTTAGCCATTCTGACTGGTGTGAGGTGGTAACTCATTGTGGTTTTGATTTGTATTTTCCTGATGCCAAGTGATGTTGAGTATTTTTTCATTTGTCTGTTGGCCATCTGGATGTCTTCTTTGCAGAAATGTCTATTCATGTCCTCTGCCCATTTCTTGATTGGATTATCTGTTCTTTGGGTGTTGAGTTTGATAAGTTCTTTATAGATTTTGGACACTAGCCCTTTATCTGATATGTCGTTTGCAAATACCTTCTCCCATTCTGTCAGTTGTCGCTTGGTTTTGTTGACTGTTTCCTTTGCTATGCCAAAGCTTTTGATCTTAATGAAGTACCAATAGTTCATTTTTGCCCTTGCTTCCCTTGCCTTTGGTGATGTTTCTAGGAAGAAGTTGCTGCAGCTGAGGTCCAAGAGGTTGCTGCCTATGTTCTCCTCAAGGATTTTGACGGATTCCTTTCTCACATTGAGGTCTTTCATCTGTTTTGAGTCTATTTTTGTGTGTGGTATAAGAAAATGGTCCAGTTTCATTCTTCTTCATGCGACTGTCCAGTGTTCCCAACACCATTTGTTGAAGAGGCTGTCTTTTTTCTGTTGGACATTCCTTCCTGCTTTGTCGAAGATTAGTTGACCATAGAGTTGAGGGTCTCTTTCTGGGCTCTCTATTCTGTTCCATTGATCTATGTATCTGTTTTCGTGCCCATACCATACTGTCTTGATGATGACAGCTTATTAATAGAGCTTGAAGTCTGGAATTGTGATGCCTCCAATTTTGGTTTTCTTTTTCAACATCCCTCTGGCTATTCGGGGTCTTTTCTGGTTCCACATAAATTTTAGGATTATTTGTTCTATTTCTTTGAAAAAATCGATGGTATTTTGATAAGGATTACGTTAAATGTGTAGATTGCTTTAGGATGCACAGACATTTTCACAATATTTGTTCTTCCAATCCATGAGCATGGAATATTTTCCCACTTCTTTGTGTCTTCCTCAATTTCTTTCATGAGTACTTTATAGTTTTCTGAGTACAGATTCTTTGCCTCCTTGGTTAGGCTTTTCCTAGGTATCTATTGTTTTGGGTGCAATTATAAATGGGATCCTCTCCTTAATTTCTCTTTCTTCTGCCTTGTTGGTGGTGTATAGAAATGCAACTGATTTATGTGCATTGATTTTATATCGTGACACTGAATTCCTGTACAAGTTCTAGCAGTTTTGGACTGGAGTCTTTTGGGTTTTCAACATAAAGTATCATATCATCTGAAAAGAATGAGGGTTTGACTTCTTCTTTGCCAATTCAGATGCCTTTAATTTCTTTTTGTTGTCTGATTGCTGAGGGTAGGACTTCTAGTACTATGTTGAATAGCAGTGGTGATAGTGGACAGCCCTGCCGTGTTCCTGATCTTCGTGGAAAAGCTCTCTGTTTTTCCCCATTGAGAATGATATTTGCTGTGGGTTTTGCCTTTGATAATATTGAAGAATGTATCCTCTATCCCTACACTGTGAACAGTTTTGATTAAGAAAGGATGATTTACTTTGTCAAATGCTTTTTCAGCATCTATTGAGAGTATCATATGGTTCTTTTTCTTTCTTTTATTACTGTATTGTTTCACATTGATTGATTTGAGGATGTTGAACCAATCTTGCACCCCAGGAATAAATCCCACTCAGTCGTGGTGAATAATCCTTTTAATGTACTGTTGGATCCTATTGGCTAGTGTTTTGGTGAGAATTTTTGCATCTGTGTTCATCAAGGATATTGGTCTGTAATTCTCTTTTTTGATGGAGTCTTTGTCTGGTTTTGGGATCAAGGTAATGCTGGCCTCATAAAATGAGTTTGGAAGCTTTCCTTCCATTTCTATTTTTTGGAACAGTTTCAGGAGAATAGGTATTAATTGTTCTTTAAATGTTTGGTAGAATTCCCCTGGGAAGCCGTCTGGTCCTGGGCTCTTGTTTGATGATGACTTCAATCTCCTTTCTGATTTTGGGTCTGTTTGGGTTTTCCATTTCCTTCTGGTTCAGTTTTGGTAGTTTATACGTGTCTGGGAATGCATCCATTTCTTCCAGATTGTCAAATTTGCTGGCGTATAGTTACTCATAATAAGTTCCTATAATTGCTTGTATTTCTTTGGTGTTGGTTGTGATCTCTTCTCTTTCATTCATGATTTTATTTATTTGGGTCCTTTCTTTTTTCTTTTTGATAAGTCTGGCCAGGGATTTATCAATCTTTTTAATTCTTTCAAAGAACAAGTTCCTAGTTTCACTGATTTGTTCTACTGTTCTTTGGTTTCTATTTCATAGATTTCTGCTCTGATCTTTATTATTTCTCTTCTCCTGCTGGGTTTAGGCTTTCTTTGTTCTTTCTCCAGCTCCTTTAGGTGTAGGGTTAGGTTGTGTACTTGAGACCTTTCTTGTTTCTTGAGAAAGGTTTGTATTACTATATATTTTCCTCCCAGGACTGCCTTTGCTGTGTCCCACAGATTTTTGAACAGTTGTGTTTTCATTATTATTTGTTTCCATGAATTTTTTCAATTCTTCTTTAATTTCTTGGTTGACCCATTAATTCTTTAGTAGGATGCTCTTTAGCCTCGATTTATTTGTGTTCTTTCCAACTTTCCTCTTGTGATTGAATTCTAGCTTTAGAGCATTGTGGTCTGAAAATATGCAGGAAACGATCCCAATCTTTTGGTACCGGTTGAGAACTGATTTGTGACCCAGGTGTGATCTATTCTGGAGAATGTTCCATGTGCACTAGAGAAGAATGTGTATTCTGTTGCTTTGGGATGGAATGTTCTGACTATATCTGTGATGTCCATCTGGTCCAGTGTGTAATTTAAGGCCTTTATTTCTGTTTATCTATTGCTTGGATGATCTGTCCATTTCAGTGAGGGGGGTGTTAAAGTCCTCTACTATTATTGTATTATTGTTGATGTGTTTCTTTGATTTTGTTAATTGGTTTATATAGTTCACTGGTCCCATGTTCGGGGCATAGATATTTAAAGTTGTTAGATCTTCTTGTTGGACAGACCCTTTGAGTATTATATAGTGTCTTTCCTCACTCTTATTATAGTCTTTGGCTTAAAATCTAATTTATCTGATATCTGATTGATCTGATTGCCACTCCATCTTTCTTTTGATGTCCATTAGCATGGAAAACTGTCCCCCCCATTTTTAATCTGGAGGTGTCTTCGGGTCTAAAATGAGTTTCTTTCAGACAGCATATTGATGGATTTTGTTTTTTTATCCATTCTGATACCTTGTGTGTTTTGATTGGGGGCATTTAGCCCATTTACCTCCAGGGTAACTATTGAAAGATAGGAATTTAATGCCATTGTATTGCCTGTAAGGTGACTGTTACTGTATATTGTCTCTGTTCCTTTCTGGTCTACTACTTTTAGGCTCTCTCTTCGCTTAGAGGACCCTTTCAATATTTCCTGTAGGACTGCTTTGGTGTTTGCAAATTCTTTTAATATTTGTTTGTCCTGGTAGCTTTTCATCTCTCCTTCTATTTTCAATGATAGCCTAGCTGGACATAGTATTCTTGGCTACATATTTTTCTCATTTAGTGCTCTGAATATATCATGCCCGTTCTTTCTGGCCTGCCAGGTTTCTGTGGATAAGTCTGCTGCCAATCTAATATTTCTACCATTGTATATTACAGACTTCTTTTCCTGAGTTGCTTTCAGGATTTTCTCTGTCTTATACTAGTAAGTTTTACTATTAGATGATGGGGTGTGGACCTATTTTTATTTATTTTGAGAGGGGTTCTCTGTGCCTCCCAGATTTTGATGCTTGTTCCCTTTGCCATATTAGGGAAATTCTCTGCTAAAACTCACTCCACTACCTTCTGCCCCTCTCTCTCTTTCTTCCTCTTCTGAAATCCCAATTATTCTAATATTGTTTCATCTTATGGTATCACTTATCTATTGAATTCTCCCCTCATGGTCCAGTAGTTGTTTGTCTCTCTTTTGCTCAGCTTCTTTATTCCCCATCATTTGGTCTTCTATATCACTAATTCTCTCTTCTCCCTCATTTATCTTAGCAGTAAGAGTCTCCATTCTTGACTGCACCTCATTGATTCCTTTTTTGATTTCAGCTTGGTTAGATTTTAGTTCTTTTATTTCTCCAGATATGATTTCTCTAATATCCTCCATGCCTTTTTCGAGCCCAGCTAGCACCTTAAGAATCATCATTCTGAACTCTAGATCTGACATAGTACCAATGTCCATATTGATTAGGTCCCTAGCCTTTGGTACTGCCTCTTGTTATTTTATTTATTTATTTTTTTGGTGGTGAGTTTTTCCACCTTGTCGTTTTATCCAGATAAGAATATATGAATGAGAGAATAAAATACTAAAAGGGTGGAAAAGACCCTAGAAAAATGTATGCTAACCAAATCAGAAGAGACTCCAAACCAGGGGGAGAAGAAAAAGGGTAAAAATAAAAAAAATAATTCATATATATATATATATATATATATAAATATATATGTGTGTGTGTGTGTGTGTGTGTGTGTGTGTGTGTGTATGACTAGTGACTAGAACAGAACCACCCACTTGATTCTGGGTGTATTTTGGTCTCTTAGAAGAAACTACCTCTCTAAATTTTAAAGAAAGAAAAACTTATATATATACAAAAATAAGGGTAAACATGATGAAGTGATGGAATATGACTATTAAGATGAAAATTTTAAAAAAATTCTAAAAAGGGAATTGATAAGATAAGTTGGTTGGAAAAAAAAAAAAGAGAAAAAAAATAAAGCAGGGGGAGGGAATGTGTTCAGGCTGGAAACTAGAACAAAGCCCTGTGCTAGATTTAGGCTATATTTTGACCTATTAAAAGAAAGTGTATCCCAAATTTTTTTGGAAGAAAGAAAAACCCTATATGTATACAAAAAATAAGGTCAAATACAATGAAGGATAAAATATGACTATAATAATGAAGGATTGAAAAGATTTTTTTTTGGGAAGGTATTGTTAAGATAACCTAGTTAAAAAAACATTAAAGGAGGAAAGAGGAAAAGTTAAAAAAATTAGAATAAGAAAAAAAATTTAATTTAACTTTGCAAGACTAAAGGATTATGGGGGAAAAGCCATGAATTCCCTGCATTGCTTTCCCCTATCTTCTGGAGTTCTGCTGCTCTCCTTGACCAGTGAACTTGGTCTTGGCTGGATGTTCTTGCTGATCTACTCGGGGAGGGGCCTGTTTGCAGTGATTCTTTAGTGTCTTTGCCAGAGGCGGAACTGCACTGCCCTTGCCAGGGGCCGCACTAAGTCATCTGCTTGGGTTCGCGCTCGGAGCTTTTGTTCCCTGAGCGCTTTCCGTAGAGCTCCGGAGGACGGGAATGAAGATGGCGGCCGCCCAGTCTCTGGCTCAGAGAAGCGAGAGCTCGGGGTCCCCCTCCTCAGCGCACCCTCGGAGAAAAGCCGACTGTCCCTCCCGGCTCCCTGGTCTCTGGCCGCCCTCCGAGCTCACTGGCCTGTGACCGAGCATTTCTGTCTCTGGTGCATGGCCCTGTCTGGAGTCTCCAAACCCAGCAGATTCCTACCACTAGAGGAGGAAGGTAAGTCTCCCTGGATCTGTCACTTGTGGGGTCCCTGCTTGAGGAGCATTGGCCCGTCTGTGCCTTGGATCATGGTTTAAGGTAACCCTGAGCTGAGAGCCCCTCTTTGGCTCCCTCTCTGCCGCTGGCTTCCCCGCTCTGACACCTGTGAGCTCTGCCACCCTCAGACACTCCCATCCTTCTGTGAGCCCGCGGGACCTGAGACCACGCTGTCCCCGAGAGGGCCCCCGCCGCCGCTCCGCCTCTGCAGTGACGTCCCTCCATGGAGCGACTCCTACACTTCGGATTCACTTTTCTGCATGTCCCGCCTTCCAGAAAGTGGTCGATTTTCTGTTCCTAGAATTGCTGCTCTTCTTCTCTTTGAAGAAGAGACTCCTGTTGGGTTTATAGGTGTTCAGAATGGCTTGATAACTAGCTGATCTCCTGCTACCTGATGTCATCTCGGTCTGCTACTCCTCCGCCATCTTGCCTCTCCTCCCCTAACCTGGGTTTATAATCAAATTTTTACACCTCATTTCTGTGTTTTTCATCAGCTCATTCTTGCATTTTCTTTCTTCCCTCCCCTTGAACCGCTTCCCCTCCAGGCCCACCGCCTGTGATTAGGCCTCCATGCAGACGTCCCTAGCAGCATTTAATAATGGGGTGCTCCCCTGACAGCGGTTTTGATAAAGGTGGTGGGGAAGGTTCTTAGAGTGGTTGCGCTCGGCAGAGAGAAAGCGTCCCCAGGTGCCACAATCTGAGATGCTCCAGGCTCCACCTGTAATTATACCTTCTCAGCCTCACCTATCCACCTCCCTTTCAGAGCAAAACTATAGTGGGTGACACCTCCCCACTGGGGGAGGTACCAAGCAGGAGTTTGGGGTGGGAAATTAGTATTTCTTTCTTTATCTGCCCTGCGGGTGCTGTCACTCCCCAAGGAAGAGTTCCGGCTGCTGCTGGAAAGATCAGGCATTCAGGCTGTAAAAATAACAACCTTTTACCTTCAGAGAGGCCTTGTTCCTGAAAGAAATTAGGCCTCCATTATGGGCCGTTTTAGACCATTAGTGATATGTTTGTCTTTCCCCAAGAATGTTTACCTTTCCCTATGGGGAACCGAGGCCAGTAACTGTAATCAAAGCTCAGGACTTCAGCTTAAGGAACCAACAGTTAGGTTTTGGAGTTGAATTTCAACTCACTAATTGGCTCTGCAGGCGCCTTTGTTTTTCTTTCCCACTCCCTAAGTGCCCTTGTCTGTCTTGAGCTGCCCTCCCCAGGTGCTAGAGAATTCTAAGCCAAGGAAGAGGGAGTAGATCCTCCCAGGAGCAGCACTGTCTCTCCCCATAACCTCAAGGTTTGCTATCGAGATTCTTGCCAAGAATCTTTTGTCGGCTGGATGTTACTTTACTGCTCCATGCCTGGAATATAATTACGGCATCTACCTATGAGGCTTATGTGAAGATTAGGTCAGATAATGCATCTAAACTCAGCAAGTGCATGCCGGAGGGTTCCTGCTCATTAGGAGCTGTTTTTACTTTGGTGTTCTTCCTCTCAATACACAAGTGGGAACTTGGATGATCCTGCCCACCCCGCACCGTACCCCCACCACCATATGCCCCTGACAAGGAACCAATGAAGTGCAAAGAAGCCTTTTGAAATATCCAGAACCATAGGAAATTAATAGTTAGAGCGTCCCATTGAAGCTCTCTATCTATTTTCCACCTATAGCAGAAATCTCGCCAGGTCATTTCTAGTGGGAGAGGCTTCCTCTATCTTCTGCTTGTTACTTCTAGGACCATAGACTCATTACTTTTCAAGGATGCCTGGACCATCTTCAGACTTTAAAAGTTCTTGCTTGTATTAGACTCAGACCTATCTCCCTGTAACCTTGACTTGTATTATGGTGGATGGGATTATAACCAAGTCAAACGTTAGGATAGAGAATTGAATTCACCTACCTCTGAGCTTCTGTGAATCTAGTCTTCCTTGTTCATAAAACAGGGGTAGTTATTACTCTATCTGATTACTTTACACCACTCTGGAAAGGATTGAGTGTGACCATTTTGGTTTCAAAAGTGCTAAGAAATCTAATGGGGTATCTATTAGTCTTCTGGACAACACACAGTATATTTACTTTGTTTTCTGCACGACCATCTCTTGAGATGGAAGATTTCAAACACAGAAATTGGATAGTATGATACTGTGCTCCTCATGTACTCGTCACTCAACTTCAAAAATTACCAATATCTTTGCTGATCTTGTCATGTGGTTTTCTTGACCCATTCCCATCAGCTTTCCTCCTGGGCACTTTTTAGATTGCCAAGTGTCCATCTTGAAATGGAATAACCACCAGGTTGTTTGTTGTGAAGGCAGAGAACGTGTCTGCCTTATCCACTCTTGTCTCTCTAGTATCTGGCACTGCCCTGGTACCATAGGCTCTTAATCAACAATTATTAACTAACTAAACCAAAAGAAGAGGCATTCGGGTACCATAACACTCTCAAGTATTGATTCCCCTGGGGTAGGAAATGGATTCTTGCTATATCGCGGAGTCCAGGTCATGATAATCAAAATTAACTGACCACAGTTAACCAAGGAGGGGGTTACGGGACACCTTTGGGCCACTGAAGGATGGAGCACTGGGGCAAAGTTGGCTTTACTGTGTCATTGGTTTGGATGAGAAATCATTCCCAAATGTTCTTCATTGTGTGCACTCAGAGATTTCCTAAGAGCAGATACAGAAGTTATGTCCATGCTTCTCTTTTGGGGGGCTTGACTACATGATTCTCCAGTGTTCCCAGGCTCTCCCCAAAGTCAGGTGGAAGCCTCAGAGCTGCTTCCAAGAGGAGCAGGAGGGCCTCAGAGATCATGATGAGTCCCTTTAACTCTTGTGCTCATTCACTCATGTGTAAAATGACCTACCTCATGGGCCCATTGGGATTTATAAGGAACTAATGTGTGTAAAGTGTATCTTTCAGTGCCTGGCATAAAATGGGCATGTGACCCACGCACTGGCCTTCCATGCCTGACCGCCATTGTTGGCCATGCTTGGTCTCTTTTATATTTATTTATTTTAAGATTTTAATTTATTTATTTGTCAGAGAGAGAGAGAGAGGGAGAGAGAGAGAGAGAGAGCATACAGCCAGGGGAAGAGGCAGACAGAGGGAGAAGCAGACTCCCTGCCAAGCAAGGAGCCTGATTTGGGACTTGATTTCAGGACCCTGGGATCATGACCTGAGCTGAAGGCAGATGCTTAATTGACTGAGCCATGCAGGCATCCTGTTTGGTTTCTTTTAATGAGATCCACTGTGTGCCAGACATCATGTCAGGTGCAACAGCCTGGTGTCAGTAGGTTACTCCGTAGAACTTGGAATGTTGAAGGTAGTGTTTGTAATGACCTCATTCTTCCTCAAGTGTTCCTTGGTGCCACTTTCAGAGCCAGACTATGGGCCAGGAAGGATCATGGTCTGACATGGGCTGGAACTTCTGGGTCATTCTTAATATCATCTATGAGAATTTTGAAGATGTGAGTGCCATGCTGTTCATTTTGACCTAGTGACTTGCTCTCTACTCCTTTACTTGCCTGCTGTATAACGGACATTCAGTCCATTCTTGTATTTATGGGGGAATTTGTGGTGTGGTGAGCCCATGCTTTTTTGAGGCATTTCTGGAGGAACACCAGGAACATAGGCAGCCAAGAATAGCAATTATTTGTAATGGGAGTTAAAATCATGCTTGGGACCCCCAAAAGTGTTGCTTCACCTAAGTAAAGAGAAGAAAGAAAGGAAAAGAAAAGAAAAGGAAAGGAAAAAAAAAGAAAAAAATTATTATTTTCTTCATTTTCTTTCTTTCATTAATTATGCATTTCCTTCTGCTACAAATCTTTCGGGAACTCAGATTTAAAGAACTACTAGAAAGCTATCAAATAATGAATTGAGGTATGACCCATGGGGAGAAATTGCTCAGTGCTTATAGGAGAGGAGGTCAGATTTGCTTTGAAAACTTGGCAGTTGACCATTGGGATTTCTCAGCCCTGTCCTGTTGATACTTGCTGACCTTCTTTGTCTCCATGCCTGTCCTTTTCAGATGGAAGGGCTTCTAGAGCCTTACATCTCTAGCCACCCCTTAATATTTCTTTATTATAACAAAAACTTGTTGAAGGTTAAGAATTGGTAGATACAGCTTCTAATTCCTCAGTGTTCTAATGTGTTCTCCTTTCTTCCTGATCGTCCATTGTGAGTTACAAGGTACACAGAGACCTCAGTGGGTATTGGGATAATGAAAAAACATCCCAAAGCAGACAGGAAGGGTGTTCTCCCCACTTCCTTCCCCTCTTCTCCCTTTTCTCCCACCCATCTTCTCTCTCTCCCTTCCTTCTCACTGTACCTCCCTGTCTCTCTTCTTTTGTTCTATCTTTTCTTATCTATCTTACCTTTTCTTAGAACTGGTTTGTAGCAGAATGAATCATGTAAGAGCTGGACAGGAGGAGGAAGGTGGGGGAAGGGAGGTTAGAAAATGCACATCTGTCCCCCCTTACAGGATTATAGCATGGAGCTATTTCCCTTTATTGAGCTTTTCAGGACTTTACTGGAGGGGGGCTGTGCTTGGTTACAAACCAGGGTGGGAAGGTACCATAGGAAGAGGCAGGTCACTCCAGATGGATAGGTAGCAGGTTGACTAAGCAAGGGGATTTGCATATGAGGGTCTTGGGTGGCCACAGGATGAGTTGATCTCTACACCTGCTCACCACGTCTGGAAAGTTTATAGAGTAGCCTTAGTGGAGTTAGTGGGCTTCAGTACTGAACTATGTGCCTTCATGTACACAGTCCAGATGGTCTCAACAGCACCTTACCTCTCAAGGCTGCATCCTTGGCATGGCTCCCACCATGGGAATGATGGATAGAATGTATATTCCAAAGACAGGGGAAGGGGTGAGTAGCCCTCATTGCCCAGGTCCAGCTCGCAGGCCAACGGGTGACCCATCGTCTCAATGACCTCCTCCAGCAGACTTCCATTGTCCCCAAACTTTACAAAGGCAGTCTGTATACATTAGAATAATGCAGACGTGGTGAGGCTCCTGGTGATGCCCATGCTGTTGGGATCCAGGAGAAGAAGAGTAATGAGTCTCAATAAATAGCCTATCGACCACCGAGGAGTGAAGTGAGCCCATGGGTTCCCCTCTCGGCTTTCTCCCTCACTGCATTATTACTGGGCTGTATCTGTTCCCTTTGTCTCAGCTGCTTCCAGAATCAATAGCCAGCAATGATTTCCTCCAACCTGTGCAAATTATACACAGGCATGCTGGGGGTCTGGGGTGACTAGGCAGGCAGTTCTCGGGCAATCTGTCCCGGGGGCACTTTCATGACTCCAACCCTCTTTGAAGCCAGTAGGCTGGATAATCTGACCTCAGAGCTTGAGAAATAGCGGCATGTGTACTAGTGGATAAGAGAGCCAGGGAATCTTCTCTCTAGACCTGCAGAATTTTGGAGTGACCACGAGAAGACAAAACATACCCCAAATTATGAGTGTTGCCTTATGGAAGAAGGGTAAGCTAGTGTTGAGAGCTTGGACATTGGTGTCAGGTAGACCTTTGTTTAAACCCAGCTCTGTCTCTCATTGGCTGTACGAGCTTGGTAAGTGGCTTACTCAACAAGCTTGTATCCAGACCACACTTTCTTCGCTTGATATTAAAAATACCTTACTGGCTTCTCATGGGGATTAAACGAGATAAAATATGTTATGTACTATGCTTAACACAATCCCTGGAAGCTTCTCAATAAAGTACGTCATTTCCGTTGTTATCTGGTGTGCTTTCTTCCTTGTATTATTTTTAAGTTACTAGTGTTGGATAAGGCCCCCGTGGAAAAGGTTCTAGGAGAACAAGATGTGGAAAGTGGGGTGTTTTACATATCAAGAGAGTAAGATTTTTGAGGATGTTTATGTTTATTCCTTCTGCCTGTCTGCACCTCTCTTCCCCAAGAATAACTTTGTCTCTTGAGTCCTTGCACCAAAAAGGGACAGAATAAACCCCACAAGGTTTTCCTGCTGAGGCTCTGACACGGGTCACTCTTGACTTTGTGCTGGGACCCAGCACCCATTGGGAATACTGGTCTTGGCATCTACCCAGGCAGAGGACCAGAGTCTAACAGTTGCATAGGTCTGAATCTCAGGAGAAAGGGTTGTACTAGAGACCTGTACTTGGGAATCTATGTGGGAAGACCTAACCCGTGACTGTGCGTGAGTGAACAGGAAGTGAGTATAGTTGAAACAGGACCACAGTGAATTTCTAGGAACACCCACATTGAAGGGGAATAAAGATCCACTGATGGAAAATATGGCAGAATGGTCAGAGAGGGAGAAAGAACTAGAGAGAGAAATATCAAGGTCTCTGTCCACATCATCATCCCAGAACTTGTGCATATGGTATTTTACATGGCAACAGAGACTTTGTAGGTGTCATTAAGTTAAGGATCTGAAGATAGGGAGGTGGTTCTGGGTGGGCCCAGAGTAGTCACAGGGGTCCTTGGAAGGAAAGAGAGAGGCAGGACAGAGGAAGATGTGAGGATAAGAGAAGAGGTCAGTCTGTAGTTATTGGTGGCTTTGAAGCTGGAAGAGGGACACAAACCAAGAATGTGGACAACTCCTAGAAGCCGGAACAGACAAAGGATGATGGGTTCCCCCTAGAGCTCCAAGGGAACTGGCTGTAACCTTGATTTTAGCCCATGGGGACTGGCCTCCAGATAAGAAAGATTCACTTACAAATAAAGATAAACTTATATTGTTTAGACCACTAAGTCTGTGGTCACTTGTTACAGCAATAAAGGGACACTAATACAGTCTCCGAGGAAACAAAGCATTTGATGGAGGTGGGAGTGTTCAATAGTGTCCAAACCCCAGAGGCCCTGGTGGCAGGAGAATGGGTGTCACTCCAAGTCAAGGTGACACATTTCCTAAAGGAGATGGAGATGACAGTTCTGAGGACCAGGCTCAAGAGAAGGGGAGGGGCTTCATTCACTTGGGGTATGGGCAGTAAGCACCAAGCCTAACTGCTAGGGTCAGCCAGTCTCTTGGGCTATGAACCTAGTTGCAGAGACAGCAGGGGCAGGTGGGAAAAAGGCCAGACAATCCCTGGGCACTTCCCAGAGGACACAGGCAGGTGGCCAGAGTGGGGCAATGGGCCCCCTAGGAAGGGGGCGGGGCTCATCTAGTTGGACAACTTTGGAGACTCTCGGCATCAAAAATGCCTCTCGGGGGGGAACAGGCCAAGTGACTGACAGGCTGGGGTTCAGATTTAGGGCTTCAGGCCAAAATGAAGCCTGGAATATGCCATACGTGTTCAGCAGTGGGACGAAAGCAGAAAACAAAGGAAAAGGTGAGACTCTAGGTAGATCTGGCTTGGATGAACCGAGGTGCTGGTCTAGATTTCAGAACAGGCTCCAGAGAAGGGCGGGCAGGTTTCCTCAGGACACGGAAAACAAAGCTGAATGTCAGGACGCTGACTTGGCGTGGTTCCATCCTCTTTCCTGCTCCAGGTCAGGTCCCGGCTTGGCGGGAGGGGTCCAGTGGAGGGCAGCACAGGTTGTGGCCAGCGGAGGGTGGGGGGTGCTGGGAGGGAGACGTGAGGTTAAGACACTGGTTCAGAGAGCAAGCAGCGCCAAAGCTCTGCCTCACCCACAGGCTTTCCAGATGCTCCTCGTGGAGGCTTCCCATCTGAGGATGGAACAGATTAGAAGGTGACGTCAGGAAGAAGGGAAGGGGAGTAAGTAGGTTTTCCCTCACGGATGAGCCAACTTTTGTTTCAGCCTTGTTTCACTGGCAAAGACACTGAGGCTCCAGGGAGAGGTGACTTGCCCAGATTCCCGGAGCTACTGGGCAAAGGCAGAGGCCATGGTTTCTGAGCTTCCCCAGCTTGGGCTCTAGCCCCCCCCACATAGCCAACGCTTCACATGGGCCAGGGTATAATGAGCATTGGGCTTATTATACCCATGGGCACACACTTCACAAGGATCCTACAGTCTTGGCTGCCCTTTGGTAGGAAAAATTCTATTTGCTTGAACACCCAAGACCTGGAAGCTCTATTTGGTACAGCTATGGCCTTTTCCATAATGGCCTGAGTCAGCTGGCGCGGAGATGAGTTGGGAAAGACTGGTCCTAGGGTTAATGGATTCCTTCTGGATGCACGATCTTGCATTTTCTCTCTTTTTTTTTTTTTTTTTTTTTTTTTTTTTTTTTTTTTTAAAGATTTTATTTATTTATTTGACAGAGAGAGATCACAAGCAGGCAGAGAGGCAGGTAGAGAGAGAGGAGGAAGCAGGCTCCCTGCTGAGCAGAGAGCCCGATGCGGGGCTCGATCCCAGGACCCTGAGATCATGACCTGAGCCGAAGGCAGCGGCTTAACCCACTGAGCCACCCAGGCGCCCCTTGCATTTTCTCTCTTAATTTACAATCAGATGTCCTACCATGGAATACTTCTGTGATGGATGCCACTCCAAAGAAGAAATCACTCACTCTCGCAAATGGTCCAGTTGAGATATAACAGGAAATGAATCCTCAAACTAAGATTGGCGTGGGATTGTTGTTCTGCACATGGGGGTGGCAGGGACGCGAATGTTCGGTGCTATTAACAATTAGGTAAGCTGGCGTCCCATCCTCAGAGGCTCTAACTGAGTAGATTTGCAGTGGGGCCCAGGCATCCAGAAGGGGGTCTCATGCCATCAAAGACCGAGATCTGTAAAGGTGATATCCTGCCTGTGACAATTTCACCACTGGGGGGCTGATTACCCTCGAGGGGCCCCACAGCTCCCTGGCTTGCAGAAATCCATGCATAGGCAGGAATTGGCAACCCGGCCCATGTGAGATCAACAGGGGGCAGGCACTGGAATGAGGGAGCCTAGCAGCTCCCCAGAGTTAGAGCACTGCTCGGCTGGTCTTTGTTTACCTGCCTCATGTTTACACGCCCCATTTTCTGGAGAAATGACGTGAGGGTGCTCTATTCATGAATCTGAGGATTTGAATGTTTCCCTTGACAGCTGTCTCTCCAAGTCCTCTCCCCGTTCACAACTCACAGGCAGGTTTCACTTCCAGAACAAGTCGCCGGCTTCTAGAACATGTGATTCCCATTAGCCTGCTGGCTTCCTCTGATGGGGCTCTTCTGGATGTGCAAACGTATCCATCTCTCTTTCTTATTTTATTGGCTTGGCGCAGGAGGGAAGAGGCAGGGTGCAGATTTGGTCTATGATCATAGTGGAATATTTCCAGATGCTAAGTGTATAATCCCTTTGGTTCTGCTGTGCCTGCCAAGCGAGAGCATAACAACGGTGTGCTACAGAATAGAGCTAAGGGTAAAACAAAAGTGTAACACGATTCTGTTAGCACGCTGCGCTTGAGGAGAAATGAACACACTGTTATTAGCATGCCTGCCGACCCACTTTTTTCCCCTTTGTGTGTATTGTTAAAGGATTTTGAATGGAAACATAGTTGAGGGGAAAAGGTAAAAGTGGTTTGACAGGGAAAAAGAAAATCTATTAACAGTGTGGTTCTCTGGTTTTAATTCAAGGAGAGTTGCTGAAAATTGTTGATCAGTGAATAGACTCAGGTTGACCAGACAGAGAATGCTGAATGGCCACCTGGGAGGGGGTGAGGTGGTAGGGGAAAAAACCTTAATGATTCATTATCTTCTTTCCCTTCATGTTTTTGTCTTATTCCTTTCTCAATGGTGGGATGTGATGGATCTTATGCAGAAAGATACATGGGAGGGAGTAGAAAAGCAAGGACCTGAATGTGTGCATGAAATAGAATCTGATTTCCAAGCATGGATGATCTTGGGATTCCGCAAGGTCTCTTCCCTTCTGGAAGTTGGTCCCCATTGCCTACTGATGGACTTTCCAGATCCTGGGCTCTGCCTTTCTATAAGACCTCTGATGATACGGCTTTATTGCTAGACTTCCCAGTTAATGATGGCCACTTGCATGGGCTGCCCCATTACTCTGTTGCATCTCTCTCTAATTATCCCTGCCACTGGTGGTCTGTTTGGTTTCTGGGTCTTGGTCAAGTCTACTAGCAAGAGGTAGTCCATGGTTACACCAGCATCCTAAATACAAACTTTATCTGGTTTCCTGTTACACCACTCCTGTTGATGCTTGACCTGTATGATTTCTAGCTAACTTCATGGACAGTCACAAAACAGTCCTGGGAATGTGGGTGAATGTTTTGGAACCCTGGGGATGTTGCTCAGCTGTTCTGTGTCTGAGATTTCATCCAGAAAAAAAAAGGCAGGGGAATGCTGGAAACTGCACCTTATACTTTTGTAACTTGGAAGACCAACTAGTCCAAAGATGCTTGAACCAAATTAGCCACGCCGGCTGGGTGTCTTTACTGGGTCTGGGTTTGCCATTTTTTTTTTTTTTTTTGGAGTGTACTTCACCTCTCTGAGATGGCAAGCATCATTGGGGGCGGGAGTGGGGGCTCAAGTTCATGATTCAGTTTGGAGCGTGCTTAGGATACTTCAGAAGTATTATAGAATGTCATCAGGATTGTTTTTTTCCTCGTAAAACATTTTTGTTCAAACTTTTCGCCTCCACTTTCAACATCATGGTCTTTTACATCATCAGTCTACTTTTCAGGTTATTTAACAAATATTTTCAGAGCCCATTATCACTTCTGTCCAACTCTGGATAACTGTTATGTGATACTGAGTGTGAGTCAAGGGCAAGGATGTAACAAGCCTCTCCAGGCAGTGTAGACTGAGCTAATGCAGTGGGAAATGCGTGGGTGGGCTCTTCCCTAAGTAGAGAGCAAAGCAAGTTCAGGGTTAAAGTAAAGTACCCATTGTATCACATAAATGAGAATATCCTCTTGTTTATTTCTCTTTTTTTTTAATGGTCAAATGTTTTTTTTTTTTAATTTTACATTTTTTTTAAATTTTATAAACATATATTTTTATCCCCAGGGGTACAGGTCTGCGAATCGCCAGGTTTACACACTTCACAGCACTCACCATAGCACATTCCCTCCCCAATATCCATAACCCCACTCCCCTCTCCCAGCCCCCTCCCCCCATCAACCCTCAGTTTGTTTTGTGAGATTAAGAGTCACTTATGGTTTCCCTCCCAATCCAATCTTGTGTTTATTTCTCTTTGATGGGAGCGACATGAGGTGGTGATGAAGTCACCCAGGTTAAATTTCGAAGAGGTCTCATACATTTATAAAAATTCTCTTTGTATTTATTTATTTATTTATAATTTTTTTTAAAGATTTTATTTATTTATTTGACAGACAGAGATCACAAGTAGGCAGAGAGGCAGACAGAGAGAGAGGTGGAAGCAGGCTCCCCGAAGAGCAGAGAGCCCGATGTGGGGCTCGATCCCAGGACACCGGGACCATGACCTGAGCCGAAGGCAGAGGCTTTAACCCACTGAGCCACCCAGGTGCCCCTTCTCTTTGTATTTAAACGTAGAGAAATGCACCCTCTCATATTGCAGTCCACACCTTTAGTGAAAATAAAACTGGCAACTTGGTGTTTATCCCATTAGTATTCAATTATATTTCCCAGATAAACAGCTGGAGGCCATCTCTTCAGTGACAAATGTGTTTGATTTGACTTAATCACTACCACAAGGCACATCATTTACCAACATTTGCTGTAGTACAGTTTTAACAAGTAGGGTGACCCGCCCTGGGAGAGGACTGAAAAAGAATACAAAACACTGAGAGGCAGAGAGGAGAAGGCAAGCACAGAATTAGAAAGGTATCTGGACCTTCAAGTGACTCCCGTGTTTAGCAAACCCATAACCCTGACACAGAAAAGCATACAAATCTTAAGGGGATATGCAGTGCAAGGAATGATCGCCATGTGAACGTACCCATGTCCCAGCACTGAGGCCAAGAATGAGAACATACCCGTGGTGCAGAACCATCCCTCCTTACCCCTTGTATGCGTTACTCACCAAAAGTCATCCGTACCACTCATGCTTTCATTTACAGTTCTTAAGGGTTGTAGCCACTTGTCATTCTAGAAGTTTCTCAGCCAGCCCTTATGAGGAAGTCCTCAGCATGGTTGTGGGCTAAGGTTTCCATGAGTCACATGCTAGATTTGAGCACTGTGTCCTGTGGCTGAATTGTGGCTGGAAGGGGAGCTAAACATGTTGAGGAGGGGTATGAATCTACATTCTTTTCCCTTCCGTGTGCGGGAAGCCATAGCGCTCTCTTTCCTTCTGCTACTTCCCTCTTCAGAGTGGACACAGGCAGACACCTGATCCACCTTTCTGACTTGCTGTGAAGCTCTAATGACATAATGGATGTGAACACACTTTGAGCAGGATAAAGTACTGTACAATTATTACACCCTTCACCTAATGTGATGGAGAGACATTGATAGCGTAGGTTGTTATTTTGAACAAGAGGGAGACAAGTGCACGTGTATCCAAACCAAGATAGGTACTGATCCTAATGGGTTGAAATGGTCCTAAATGTTTCTCCAAATCTGGACAAGTGCCATTAACTTAACTCTTTAGGGCATCCCCTTAATAAGGCTGGAGTTGTGTAGTAACCTCCATGTCTTAGAACATTCAAGCCGCTATCACAAACACACTCTAAGTGTGGTGGTCTATTAAAAAACAGGAATTGATTTCTCATGGTTCCAGAGGCTGGGGAGTCCAAGATAAAGGTGCTGGCAGATTTGGTGTCTGGTCAGAGCCTGCTTCCTGGGTCTTTGGCTGCTGTCTTCTTACTATAATCTCACCTGGTGGGAGCTTTCCGGGGTCTCTTTTGTAAAGACACTCATACCATTCATGGTAGCTTTGGTATCATGATCTAATCCCCTCCCAAAAGCCCTGCTTCCATATTTCAACTCACTGGGAATTTTGTTTCAACATATGAATTCTAGGGGACACGGTCAGTCTCTAACATTGCATATGATCTACTTTATTCCATTGCGTGTATGTTCCTGTTTCCCCAATTTACCAGAAATGTGAACTGATTTTATTTATTTGATAGAGAGCAAGAGAGCCCAAGCAGGGCCAGTGGGAAAGGAAGAAGCAGTCTTCCCACTGAGCAGGGAGCCTGATGTGGGGCTCGCTCCCAGGACCCTGGGATCATGACCTGAGCTGAAGTCAGACGCTTTACCGACTGAGCCACCCAGGTGCCCTTGAACTGTTGATTATTAATGATGATTAATCTGATAGGTTACGATTAGATTATCAGAGTATTAACCCCCCAAAATCAAGATCTATAACCTACCGATAGAGAACTATTTTTACATGAAAAGCAACACAGTCTAATATTTGTGATATAAAGTAATGGTCCTCCCATGCTTTGGTTGGGCTTCTGGCAACTTTTGGAACATAGACTTGTGGCTTATAGGCACTGGATTAGGATTTAGTGATAGAAAGTGGAACAAAGCAGTTATGTCCCTTCCCCAGTGATGTTTCAAATTTCTCAGCAAGTTCTTCTCATCTCATTTAGTTCCCATCTTATTTTGTTGTGTTTTCATTTCTGTCTTTTTTTTTTTTTTTTTTTTTTGTGGCTTTCCATCCCTGGAACATAGAGATCAGCTATTCCCTGTCAAAAGTAAGTTTTCTGAAATTCCCTTCTTTATTTTAATTTTTTTAAAAGATTTTATTTATTTATTTGACAGAGAGAGAGAGAGATCACAAGCAGGCAGGGAGGCAGGCAGAGAGAGGAGGAAGCAGGCTCTCCGCAGAGCAGAGAGCCCGATGTGGGACTCTATCCCAGGATGCTGGGATCATGACCCAAGCTGAAGGCAGAGGCTTAACCCACTGAGTGACCCAGGTGCCCCTTATTGTAAGTCTTAATTTTTGAAAATAGACATATTGGAGGTGCCTGGATGGCGCAGTCAGTTAAGTGACTGCCTCTTGGTTTTGGCTCAGGTCGTGATCTCAGTCGTGAGATCAGGCCCCATGTTGGGCTTAAGCAGGGAGTCTGCTTAAGACTCTCTCTCTCGGGGCGCCTGGGTTGCTCAGTGGGTTAGAGCCTCTGCCTTCAGCTCAAGTCATGATCTCGGGGTCCTGGGATCGAGCTCTGCATTGGGATCTCTGCTCAGCGGGGAGCCTGCTTCCCCCTCTCTCTGCCTGCCTCTCTGCTTACTTGTGATTTCTGTCAAAAAACAAATAAAATCTTAAAAAAAAAGACTCTCTCTCTCTCTCCCCCTCTGCCCCTACCCCATCTCTATTGCTCTAAAGTAAATAAACCTGCATACACACACACACACACCCATGCACACACTGAATTGAGATCAAGTTATCATCCAATTCAAGCCCAGTTTACTGACCGCTACAGAATTAACCTCTCCAAGTAGGACACCGTCCTTAAAATCCCAGATACCCCATCTTTTACTGTGAGGTGAGGAGGTTCTCAGCAGAGGGACAGACGGCTTCTATTTCACTTGAAAACACAAAGGAAAAAGGGTTAAAAGCCCGGTTGAGTCCCCACATGTTGGTTAAGCACCTGTTTTTCCGGGCATGTCATGGGGAGTGTGGGACACAGATGTGCAGGAAACCTTACCTGCCTGGAGCTCACCAGCATGGCTGGACAGCATGCATGGACGTGTCCAGATGTACAGGTGCAAGAATGACAGGGACCCTAGGAGGCTCTTGAGGAACACAACGAGGGAGCAATTCCTCCTGTGAAGGGGTGTGAGGGCAAGTCCCAAGGCAGAGGAGGTGATGATGATTCCAGACCCGCTCAGTGACAGCAGGAGAAGCAAGGCACGGGAGGGCAGAGGAAAGCACAGGGCTGATCTGGGCAGCCCGGTCCGCCTGCCGCTGGCACCCAGGGTGCCCGGTGGGAATGGCCAGACACGGGCACTCAAAGGCGGGAGGCTGTCCTGATGCCCTGAGACCTAGTCTGCTCTTGGTCAAGCGAGATGTTTTAGTTCCTTCAGACAGAGGTGAAGGCTGCCCTCAGCCAAGCCCCAGCCTGGAGAGCATAAGGACCCTGTGTGTGCTTTTCACTGCTGGGTCCCCATCAGGCCACATGGTGTCTGCTGGATGGATGTGACCCAGTCACCGTAGGCAGAGATAGCCATGATGCCCTTAAAGGAGCCTTTGGTTGCACAAAGGAAAATCTAGATGGAAGGGACCTTGACAAAAAGCTTAATCTCTCTTCCTCAGTGAAAGGTGCTTTTGATTAAGGCGTTTGGCCTAAGATTCTTTAAAATAATGTATTTTCAATGGTCAGAGACTTGAAGTTTCTTCTTGGCAGGCTCAGAGAGTTGAACCGGAGGCTTGGGCAGCTGGGAAAGGTATTACTGGATCTTTGCTCCAAAAAGGATCGGGCCTCCCCAAAATAACATTCAGCTGAAACCAAGGAGAAATATAGCTTTTAAGGGACTGTCTGTGGCCAGGGCTGGCCAATAAATTTGAGGACCAACCAGCGGTACGTGGTCTCCAGTTTTAAGCTGTTTCCCGCCCTGTGCTGTCATTTCCCAGCCTGCCCCAACTCAGAACTCTCTAGTGAGGGCAGGTGTGGGGTTGAAGGCAGGGCACCTCTGCTCAGGGCTGGTGTGAAACAGTGAGGAAGGCACAATGTAAGTGCAGACGGCCGTCGGCCCGGGCGGACGTCAGTCGGAGCCACGTGTGGGGCAAGTCCAGACCTACTGCAAGCAAGCGGGAGACAGGCTCCGGGTGTCTGTAATTCGGTTGCTAACGGAAGGCTGGCGAGCCCAGGACACTCAGGTTACCCGCTGTGCTCCCCCTGACCTCTCCTAGCTTTTAGGTTGCTGCTGGTGGCCTCAGCCACTTTTTAGTTGTTTGAGCTCGGTGCACTGAGTCTTGAATCCATGTGCACATCCTACCAGACTCACACCAGCTTTGCTGCTTAAACATCCCACCTGCCACCTGCCAAGTCCGACTACTTCCCTCCTGTCTGCACAGCCTCAGCTGCGCAGCCCCCAGCGGCAGGCACCAAACCGGATGCCTCTTCTCAGTTCTTGGCTCCGGCCAAAACCCACTGACCAGTGTCCTCACCCCCGTCGAACCCACCCACCCCCGGCACCCCAGTAAGAAGGCTAGGATACCTCTGCAGTCCTACTGGGTTGCTCCTCTTTCTAACTCCGTTAAAAACTCTTGATCCTTTCCTTTTTCTTTTTAAGATTTTATTTATTTATTTGACACAGAGAGAAAGATCATGCCAGAGGCATGCGGGGTGGGGGTGGTGGTGGGGGGAAGCAGGCTCCCTGCTGAGCAGAGAGCCCGATACAGGACTCGATCCCAGGATGCTGGGATGATGACCTGAGCCGAAGGCAGAGGCTTTAACCCACTGAGCCACCCAGGCTCCCCTATTTTAAGTTTTAAAAAGATTTTATTTATTTGAGAGAGAGAGAGAGAGAGGGCACAAGCAGGGAGAGGAGCAGAGGGAGAAGCAGACTCCCCTACTGAGCAGTGAGCCTGATGTAAGGCTGGATCCCAAGACCTGGGATCATGACGAGAGCCAAAGGCAGATGCTCAATAGACTGAGGCACCCAGGAGCCCCTCCCTTCTTTGTTTTAATGATTAGCTGCTTCTTTCTAGTCTAGGTAGTGAAATTATTTCTCACTGGGTCTACAGTTTTGTTTCACTAGATCTTTGATGCTGATGGCAATTATATTTACTTAGTGGGTGGTGGTAATGGTGGCGGCGGCTCTCGTCCTTGGCAGAAGGGAGAGATGCTTTGTCATCGTTCTTCCTCATGGCTGGTATTGTGTATTGCCTACTGGGTTCACTTTGCACTGGGTCAAACATACCTCTCAGAGATCCAGCGAACACAGCTCCCAAGACCGACCTCCAATGTGTGGCAAATTCACTCTAGGGAGGCTCTGTTAGCCAAGGAGGGACCCTTCCCTCCGAAGACCTGTGGTTTACCAAATGTGGGAAGTGAAACCCTTCCCTCCCAGAATATATTGCTCTGATAGCTAGCTCTTCAATGGTCCTCCTGGGAACTTTCTTCCCCAAGGTTTTACCTTCTAGAATGCTTCAGACCCCAGTGCTCCCTTGAGCCATTCCATCTAGTTATTTTTTGGGACTGGTATGTTTCAACTGAATGTTGGAAAGAGCTCTTGATTTGGGCTAGGGGAGGTAGGGTTTAGAGGAAGAGGAATTGTACTCTGATGGTCTAAAAAAAATCAGCATTCTTGCAAGACAGGGGATATTGCTCAGGTTTTGGATAACACAGACCTTGAACCAGAGACCAAATATGGGAGAAGGAAGGAAGGCCATACATCTGGTTTCAGCCCCAGGGAGCCCTCACATGTGTTTTTTCTTCCATTCCCATATCCATTTTCATAAAGGAAGTTCTCCCCAATTCTATGGAGAAATAGGTTGACGACTGGTCCTAGTTTTTCATGGAGTTGTGAATTTTGATTTTTCTGTGTTTTTAAAGACATTTTAATTAAAAGTTGAGAAAGACTCAGGGCTGCTAGGTAGATGATATTTAAAACCAGAAGCTGAATGTAGCCTATTACTGCTTAATGGTATAATCATATTTATCCTTTTCTCCCTCAACCTGTCTTATTTTCTACTTAATGAAGTTCTTTGTTTTCTCTCATTACAAATATTATTTCCCTTAAATACCTAGAGCTTTTCTATTTCTATTTGAACACAATCAGAAGGACACATTCCCCACCAGTCTAATATTGTTTCACAATTAAACCTCTTTAACTAGATCAAATTGTTGTTTTGTCTTTCTTTCTATTCTTAATATCTTTGAACCTCCATCTCTGCTTTGAACGTGAATGTTGCAGTGGGTGGGAGATGTTCTTAGAGTCTCTCCCTTCTTCCTAAGCCCTACTTTTTGTTAGACCTTTTGTGTCTTGGAAAC
Source organism: Lutra lutra (assembly GCF_902655055.1). Classification (NCBI taxonomy): domain Eukaryota; kingdom Metazoa; phylum Chordata; class Mammalia; order Carnivora; family Mustelidae; genus Lutra; species Lutra lutra. Next base: position 28,437,886 of record NC_062295.1, read on the forward strand.
CTCACGTTCATGTTTGTCCTTCTTTCTCTCTTATCTTTCCAAGTTCCTATGGTAAGATGACACAGTGCAGTACTTAAATTACCTATTTAGGTAAGCTTCATCCTTTTTTTTTTTTAAGATTTTTAAATTTATTATTTGACAGAGGGAGACACAGCGAGAAAGGGAGCATAAGCAGGGGAAGTGGGAGAGGGAGAAGCAGGCCTGCCCCTGAGCAGGGACCCTGATGCGGGGCTTGATCCCAGGACTCTGGGATCATGACCTGAGATGAAGTCAGATGCTCAATGACTGAGCCACCCAGGTGTCCTAAGCTTCATCTTTTTAACGTGTGGTCAGGTGCCATAGGTTAAAGTAGTCTTTGCTAAGTGCTGTGAACCCCTTTTCCACCTGTTCTTATTCCCTAGAGAGGTCTTCAGCCACCCCGTCCCCACCACCAAGAATCAGTAGTGTCCATGCATGGCAAGGTGACCTCTCACCAGCCTCTCCCCCACACCCAGGCTTGTATGTACAGCTGGATGCCTGACATCTCTTCTTCTGAGTCAAAGAGACATCTCACAGCTGAAATCACCAAAGCAAAACTCCTGGTTCTTCTCCTTTTCCACCCAAATTCCCCTGTATGATGTCTCCCGTTCTCACCTCCCCAAGTCCAATCTGCCAGTCGTCCAGCCAAAATCTTCAGGGCCACCCTTGACCCTTCTTTCTCCCATCACATTTAATCTACCAATAAATCCTGAATACAGCACTGCTCACCACCATCTCTCATTTTCTTCCCTGTTCTTATTTTCCTTCTGACTCTGCAGTCTGTTCTCCCCACAGCAGCCAGAACAATCCATCTAAAATGCAAATAAGATCGTGCACCCACTCTGTTCCAACCCCCCTGGTAGCTTCTTATCTCACTCGGAATGAAATGCTTTGTTCTCTCCGTGGATGGCAAGGCCCTATGTCATCTTGCTCATGGATCCCCTCTTTATCTCTCTTATCCCTCATTGCTGTCTCTGCTTGGAACATTCTTCCACCAGATGTGTGCATGGCTCAGCCCCTCCTTTCAGGTCTGTTCAAACATCACTTGATCAGCAAAGGGTTTTCTAACCATCTTGTTAGAAGAACACCCTAACCACCCAATCCTTTGACCTTACTTTGTGTTTCTCTGGAGCTCTCCACCTGTTACGTACTTATCAGTTCACGTGTTTACTGTCTGTCTTCCCCACTATTTTGCTGCCTGCTATCTCTTCAGTGTTTAGTACAGCTCCAGGCAGTCTGTATCTGATGAACGTGTGAAGGAATAGATCCTGATACGTTCTATTGGTGCTTTCCATTCCATCAAATACGTTCACTCTGGTTACTGGTTTTCACGCTTTCCTCTGCCTATAGCGGGTTCTCTGCAAACAAAGTCTTATGAAGAAGACTCATATATGGGAAACTGGTATCATTGGAGTGATTTGAATGGGAGATCTGGGACTGGGAAGCACCCCTTTCTCTGAGTTCCCTTTACCCCTTCCCCCCATTATGGCAGCCCTTCAGTTGGCATGAAGACTGCCAATATGGGTTACCCCGCTCGAGTCCTATAACTGCTGCGGGAGGCAGATACAGTTACCCCATTTCATAGGGGGGCTGAATAACAAGATGGAATAAACTGGCTATGATAACATGGTGGGTTGAGTAAGTCACAGAGCTGCAAAGCAGCAACTATCTGCCAACTCTAAATCCCGTTCCTTCCCTCTGTACTATTTGCTCATTCCTTCCCAATTAATTACGCTTTATTCTTGACACCCTGTTTCTTTCTATGTCTTTCCTTCTGTTTACACTGTTTATAATGACATGCTTTGGGCTTCTCTTAGGGCCTTTTCTGGCCAGAGTCATGAGAATTCCTTCCATTTGTTTGCTGAGGTCCCTTAATAGATCTAAGAAATGTTTTCCTAGTTATTTCCTTAATTAAGATTTCAAGGTTACTTACCTTCCCTCTTCCTCCAGGGACTCTGTTACTCAGAGTTTAGATCATCTATTTTTAGGGCCACCACTCTTCTTTTTTTTTTTCCCTCTTGAAAATATAGAGGTATTTGTTGAAAAAATATTTTTTTGGACATGGAAAGTGTTATTTGCTTCTTAGCATTACTTTATTTTGTTTTTGTATTTTTAATTTTTTTATTATGTTATGTTAGTCAACATACAATATGTAATTAGTTTTTGATATAGTGTTCTGTGATTCATTGTTTGCCTATAACACCCAGCACTCCATGCAATACATGCCCTCCTTAATACCCATCACTGGGCTTACCCATCCCCCCATCCCCATCAAAACCTTCAGATTGTTCCCCAGAGTCCACAGTCTCTCATGGTTCATCTCTCCCTCTGATTCCCCCTAACTTCATTTTCCCCTTCCTTCTCCTAATGTCCTCCATGCTGTTCCTTATGTTCCACAAATAAGTGAAACTATATGATAATTTACATTCTCTGCTTGACTTATTTCACTTAGCATAATCTCCTCCAGTTCTATCCATGTTGATGCGAGTGTTGGGTATTCATCCTTTCTGATGGCTGAGTAATATTCCATTGTATGTTTTTCTTTTTTACTGTATTCATTATTCCTTAATCCATATGTAGCATGGTCTTAGATTGTGAAACTGCCCTTGGCCTCTCCTGACCAACTCCTGGTGTGTGTCTGTTTGTGTGTCTGCTGTGCATATGCGTAGAAAGATTACACTTCAGATAGAAATTATCAACACAAATCTATGAAAGATCATCAATAAGACTAATTTCCTAGACCCTACAGTTGATTCCTTTGTCCAAAATTTGCAGCTTTTCTAAATCACTCATGTGATTTCTTCTGTAAACTCACCCTCTTAAAAGTTTTTCCACATTTCTTTTGGTAGTTTTGGCATCCAAGAGAAATCCATAGCCAGCATTCTTTCTACTACCTTCTTGGCTGTCCCCACAAAGAAAAATCTTAAATCTACCCGCACATGATTGGACAATTTAGAGACATGAATATTTTAAAAGCTTAAAGTAGATAAGCTATAAACTTGAAACCATTTTACTTTCTAGAAACCTGATTGGTCTCTTGACCATGAAGCTGTAGGCTTCTCCTCCAGATTTTTCCCCAACATCCTAGGCTAGAAATTTTTGCCACGTTGGAAGAATTTTACAGCAGACACCCAGATACCTGCACTTAGATTCTACAATTAGCATTTTATTTTACTTGTTTTATTACTTATCTCTCCATTATCCAGATGAGTTTTTAAGTATCAGCAGCCACTGACTTTCAAAAGGCGACAAAGTTCTTATGAAATCTTTAAGCAAAGGACTTCTCTCTGAGCCTTATTTTCTCTGTCTGTAGAATAAATGCTTGGGGTAGGTAATGGCTTTCTGTCTATACTTCTTGGAGCCCTCCAGTTCAGGGGAGGGGTGGGAGGGCTGCTTCTCGGAGGTGTCAAGGACAGTAGGAAGTGATGTGGATCATTCCAGTAGTCCAGGCTCCAAGCTCCTCCAGAGCCTCAGCCAAAACAGTTTGGCCTTATTTGTTTTACATTTTGGGTCTCCACATGTTTGCAAAGGGGAATTATGTAGGTGAACCCATTCTAAAAACTCCTGAATAGCAGGATTTTAAAACTCCTTTTTGGCTCATGGAACAGATGTGTCTGGTCTTTCTAACTTGCTTATAAAACTTGAGAGAGGATAAATGGACAACGCTATTTGAGACCCTCCTATGCTGGGCACTTTGCCAGCCTCTCTCAGATGTTATTGCATTTACTTCTCATAATAACCCTGTAAGACAGGGATTGTTAACCTTCCTCTCCAGGTGCAAAGATCCAGGATAAAGAAAGCTGATTTGTTCAAAGTTGCTTGGCCTATAGCTGAAGGGATTGAGGGCAGAGCGATATGCTGAGCAACCAGCTTATGGCAAGAAGACATTTACCTGTTGGCAGAGTTTGAACCCAATGGGCATCGCACAAAGCTTCCTTGAAGATGGGTCACGAAACTCGTAGTCAAAAGATCCATGTTGCTACCTTGGTAGGTTGTGAATACAGAATTCTCCTTTCAACCACAAAGATTGTTACAGAAAAATCCTATGGTAGGAGAATCTGAGGCTGAGAATTCCAACTGTGAAAAAAATAGAGCAGGGACAGGAGGGGGCAGAGTCAGGGTCAAAGCAAACCTATGGAATCCCTTTGTAAAGGGATTTGTCATCTTTATTTTTGCTTTCTAGTATCCAGGTCATTTCCTGTGTTGGAGAACTCTCTCATTGAGTGTGATGTTGGAGGATCAAAGGAAGGGCTCTGTCTGCAGCAAATGGAGACCCTCTATCTCTTGGCCCCTTGAGGGCTGTATTATAACATGTGACATTTTCTCCCCATCTCTTTATTTATATTAAGCTTTTTGTTTGAATTCCAGTATTGTTATTATACAGTATCATGTTGGTTTCAGGTGTACAATGCAGTGATTCAACAATCCTACATATTACTCAGTGCTCATCGTGCTAAGTCTGGTCTTTAATCCCCACCACCTCTTTCAGCCATCCCCCCACCCACCTCTCCTCTGGTAACCACCATTGTGTTCTTTGTAGTTAAGTCTGTTTCTTGGTTTCTCTCTCTCTCTCTCTCTCTCTCTCTCTCTCATTTTCCATTGCTCATTTGTTTCTTAAATTCCACATATGAGTGAAATCTTATAGTATTTTTTTTCTCTGATTGACTTATTTTGTATAGCATTATACTCCCTAGCTCCATCCATGTAGTTGCCAATGCCAAGATTTCATTCTTTTTATGGTTGAATACTATTCCATGGTGTGTGTGTGTGTGTGTGTGTGTGTGTGTACACATCTTTATATCTATATATCACATCTTTATCTATTCATCTATCAGTGGATGCTTGGGTTGCTTCTATAGTTTGATATTATAAGTAATGCTGCTATAAACATAGAGGTGCATGTATCCCTTTGAATTAGTGCTTTTGTATTTTTAAGGTAAATACCCAGTAGTGGGATTACTGGGTCATAGCATAGTTCTATTCGTAACTTTTTGAGGAACCTCCATCCTGTTTTCCACAGCGGCTGCACCAGTGTGCATTCCTACCAACAGTGCCCTGGAGTTTCTATTTCTCTGAGTCCTCACCAACACCTATTGTTACTCCTGTATAACATGTGACTTCTACTGGGTCCTTGCCTCTAGACACAAGTGAAACAGAGATAAGGACCAGCTGTGCAAGTGTTAACTAAATTAACTCATCTAGTTGTGGTGGTGTCCTGGTCACATCATTCCATTCAAAGATGGTGGTTTTGCCTGTTTCTTGATCCTCAAGGATATGATTTTCTTTCCATTCTGCTGGGTATGGTGTATACCACTGTTCCATTCTTACTACAGTTACTGCTGTTGCTGTGCTTGGATGTGAAAGTGGGGAGAGTGTCCATCCATCTGCTCTGTGTTACAGTTTGTCTTCTACTGTGAAAACAACACATTTTTATTCTCCAGTCTCACTAGGACCTTCGTATCAGTCAAGTGATGTTAGTTTATGCTGTAATAACAAACACTCTGAAATCCCAGAGGCTCCAAAGAGCAAAGGTTAATTGTTCCCTTACCACATGACTAGGGCATATCAGTAGTGGTGCCCTGTTTGTATAATCAGACAAAGGGGTAGGCTGATGAAATGGTTACCATCATGAATATTTCAGGTTACTGTGACAGAAGGAAAGGAGGCCTGGGCAGATCTTCACCAGGAATTAAATGTTCCATCTGAAATTAACATACACCACTTCTTCTTCTTCTTTTTTTAATGTTATGCCAATTACCACACAGTACATAATTAGTTTTTGATGTAGAGTTCCATGATTCATTGTTTGTGTATAACACCCAGTGCTCCATGCAATACGTGTCCTCCTTAATACCCGTCACCAGGCTAACCCTCCCCCGCCACCGTCCTCCCCTCTAAAACCCTCAGATTGTGTCCCAGAGTCCATAGTCTCTCATGGTTCATCTCTCCCTCTAAATCCCACCCCCTTCATTTTTCCCTTCCTTCTCCTAATGTCCTCCATGCTTGTTTCTTTTGTTCTACAAATAAGTGAAACCATATGATAATTGTCTTTCTCTGCTTGACTTATTTCACTCAGCATAATCTCCTCCAGTCCCATCATGTTGATGCAGATGTTGGGTATTCATCCTTTCCGATGGCTGAATAATATTCCATTGTATATATGGACCATATCTTCTTTATCCATTCATCTGTTGAAGGGCATCTTGGCTGCTTCCAGTTTGATTATTGTGGATATTGTGGCTGTGAACATTGGCGTACATGTATCACTTCTATTCCTAGTTCATTGGTCAAAAGTAGTCACATGGATTGACTCAAATAAAAGGGATCCAGAAAGTGTAACCTGACCATGTATTATGAAACACAACCTTTATGGAAACAGCATCTTCAGCTTCTGGCCCTATGTCCTCTCTTTCTAGGGGCTAAAAATGTATCTACATGGCCTGGTTGGGCAGTTCCCTTGGCAGCCTCTTCCTTATTCTCCTTTCCACCTACTCCTCCACAAAAGAACTTGGATAAAGTTTCTCCCTGCTTCTCCTGTCAAAATTATAACCCAAATCTCCCACACAGCTACATAGCAACTTGTGTATAAGTTACATCCAGTGAACCAGTTCCAGAAATTGCTAGGCTCTGAATTCCAGTTTGGGCCAATTTGGAAGAGCTGCTACTAACCTGTACACACAATGTGCCCAGGAGGGGTGCACTGCACACATGTGTGAGTGACTGTCTTGTTCCTTGGTTTCTTGGACAGATTGATTTTTCCTACCTCACTCCAGTCACAGAATTTCAAGTTCTTCCCATACAATCTAGCCTCTCTGAAGTTTAGGAAGTGATACAGGCTTTGATGAAGATTTTCTAGGAGGAATGGGGGAAGGGGTGTTATAGTGGTACCTAGACACCTATCTCAATTCGGTCTCCTTTTCACATCTGGAAGAACCTATAGAGAGAGCTGCCCTTTTCAAGCTCCCTTGAATCCAGGGGACCCCACATGATTTGTTGATGCCAGTGGACTGTGGATAAAAGTGATGTGTATCATTTCTGAGTCTGAGTTTTAAAGAAGTGGGTGTGCCTTCTCCGATGCCTTATTCTCTTCCCACCAACTAGAAGGAAAAACTCAAAGGCCTTAGTGGATGGCAGACCCACAGGGTTAAAGGTCCCTGAATCACCATGTGGAGGATAGCTCTTCACTGATTAGGAGCATCTGCCTTAGAATTTTCCATAGAGTGAGAAATTACATTCAACACTGAACTTTTGGGGTTTCACCAGTTAACATTGCTCTAACCAAGAAAGAGGTTTCTAACACATGCAACTCAGCCAATAATCTAAGAATCCCTCTTAACTTCCAAAAGTTCATCTCTGGGAAAGCTGCTAATGTCCTCCCATCCCCATTCTTTCCCAATAATGCCCATTTTTGCTAGTTTCTCTTCTTTTCCCCAGGATTATGATCCCCTAATCCAAATTTTACTTTGCCAACCACTCTATTAAGCTTAGCTATTCTATCACAGTTCCTGACCCTGAGCAACATTCAGGATAGAAGTCAGTAAATCTCCATTTAATAGGACCCATTCTTTGAAAATAGTTGAGAAGCAATCTCTAATTCCTTGAACTTACCTTCTGGGTTTCCAACAGTATTCTCAGTGCATCTTCAATTATTTCTTCCTAACACATGGTCTGCTGATCTGAGGAAAATTCTTTTTTTTTTTTTTTAAGATTTTATTTATTTATTCGACAGACAGAGATACATAGCAAGAGAGGGAACACAAACAGGGGGAGTGGGAGAGGGAGAAGCTGGCTTCCTGCTGGGCAGGGAGCCCGATGAGGGGCTCTGTCCCAGGACCCCGGGAATTTGACCTGAACCGAAGGCAGACGCTTAAGAACTGAGCCACCCAGGCGCCCCCCACAAGAGAACATCTGGTGAACATTTCACTTCTCCTTCTTGTTCCGTATGCATTCGCTAAGATGGAAAAGTCCGGGGTGGGGGGTAGGGTGGGCAACAGACACAGACCTGACCAGGGAACTAAGAGATCTGGGCTGTAAGCCTGGCCCAGCCTCTTTGCAGCTGTATGGCTCTGGGTAGGTTGTTTCACTTCTCTGGATGTCAGCTTACAAGCTTAGGCCAAGAGGGTCTGTGGAAAAACCAACAGAACTTTTGCCATTCCTAGTTCTTCATTGGTTCTGTGCTTGAGGGTGTGGAGGGCACTAGATTTTCTAAAATTCTGCTTTCCAAAAAACACAAATGGACCCAACTCTGGATGGAAACCCAAAGGGCTGACTCAGAGAATGCTATTATTCTGATGCACATCAGCTTCTCTGCTTTAAGGGAAATTTATTTTCAAGTGTCAGTTGGCTTTTTCAGGTGTCTTGGAAAAGCAAAACTATAAACTCTGTCTTTATTCCTTCTCCCTCTCTTTCTCTCTCAGGCGCACACACACCCCACAATCCTATTAGCCCTCAGTATGGAAAAGGCAGTTTGGCTCCCTTGAAGCTTGTATTGATTTAGACCTGCTTTTGCTGAGTGTCTAATGCCGATTTCAGATACTGAATGGGGCTTTCTGAGATGATAGGATGAATAAAATCAAGGAAAAAATCGTGAGGAAAGAACTCTTTGGGAAGTTTTTAAGGAAGAAGTTGCTCTCTCATTTGGACCATGTGCTCTTGCCTTGGGGGACCCTGTGGGGGCATGATGTTAAAGACACTGGAGAGACAGAGCCTCCTGAGCACGGCTGGCATCAATGAGACACCCACAGCTAAAACCTTATTTCACAGCTTGATAAAAATTAAACATAAAAGACTCTTCCTGCTCTGCAGAAATAGAACTATCTGCTGCTTTGAGTTAAGAAGCGCTACCTTGAGTCATTGAATTGCTAGCTCCCAGCCCTGCCCGCTTCTGAAGAGCGGCCCACGGACTTGGGGGCGTTTTGCTCATCCTAGAAGGTAACTGCTCATTACAGCTCGGAGAATTCGCAAAAGCATCGGCCTGGAGTCTCAAAGCCTTGTCACCGCCATCTCAGGAAAACCCTCCACCGCTGGAATCACTGACTCTGTGTGGAGTCTTTGACTCCGGTATTTAGCCTGCTCTGTGGGCCTGGAGAAAGAACTCTGAAAACCACATTTCATGCTGTTGGGCTCTGCCAGAGGAGGACCGCACTGGCACAGCACAGGGGACGAGGAAATACAGAACGGCTCCTTCCGGTCAGCTCCCCGCCGACTTCCTGTCTGCTCCCCGCGGACTTCCTCTGCTCCCCGCAGCCTTCCTGTCTGCTCCCCGCCGCCTTCCTCTCTGCTCCCCGCGGACTTCCTCTGCTCCCCGTGGACTTCCTGTCTGCTCCCCGCGGACTTCCTCTGCTCCCCGCGGCCTTCCTGTCTGCTCCCCACGGACTTCCTGTCTGCTCCCCGCGGACTTCCTGTCACCTCCCCGCGGACTTCCTATCTGCTCCCCGCGGACTTCCTGTCTGCTCCCCGCGGACTTCCTGTCTGCTCCCCGCGGACTTCCTGTCTGCTCTCCGCGGACTTCCTGTCTCCTCCCCGCGGACTTCCTGTCTCCTCCCCGTGGACTTCCTCTGCTCCCCGCGGCCTTCCTATCTGCTCTCCGCGGCCTTCCTGTCTGCTCCCCACGGACTTCCTGTCTGCTCCCCACGGACTTCCTGTCGCCTCCCCGCGGCCTTCCTGTCTGCTCCCCGCGGACTTCCTGTCTGCTCCCCGCGGACTTCCTGTCGCCTCCCCGCGGCCTTCCTGTCTGCTCTCCGTGGACTTCCTGTCTCCTCCCCGCGGACTTCCTGTCTCCTCCCCGTGGACTTCCTCTGCTCCCCGCGGCCTTCCTGTCTGCTCTCCGCGGCCTTCCTCTCTGCTCCCCGCGGACTTCCTGTCTGCTCCCCGCGGACTTCCTGTCTGCTCCCCGCGGACTTCCTGTCTCCTCCCCGCGGCCTTCCTCTCTGCTCCCCGCGCACTTCCTCTCTGCTCCCCGCGGCCTTCCTGTCTCCTCCCCGCGGCCTTCCTCTCTGCTCCCCGCGCACTTCCTCTCTGCTCCCTGCGCACTTCCGTTTTTGTCAGTGCCACCCCAGCCGCGGTGGTTTCCTTCCTTGGAGGTGGCTGACTCTGGTTTGCAGCTCCTGCACCTCTAGCAGATGAGCTTCATGAGGCCCTTGTGAAGCACCAGCCTCAGCCCACCGGTCTCCCCTCTGCAGGGGTTTGAGGCCCCCTTGGCTTTTCCTCTAAGTTCTCTTAAATTTAAATAATCCCAGTCTTTTCTCCTTGCTCCTCCAGCCCTGCAGGTGGTAGATGCATACTGTAGTTGCTACCTCTGTCATAACTCCCAGTTACCTACTTAAGATCTCTATACCTAGTCAACACCCTCTTTGTTTGAAATTCTCTGGGTTGAAATAACTGGTGATTTTTGATTCCTGACTGAACTCTGACTCATTCACTATTAACAGGTTGATGTTTAAGTTTCTGATTTTTTTCTGTACGTTTATACACACACATGCGTACACATGTATCACATGTTTAATCATAAGTACGTGACTTTATTTTTACCAAAGTGGCATTACATTTTTTGCCCACTGTTTCGCAACTGGCTCTTTTCACCTGATTTTAAATAGGAAGAAATAAGAAATAATAGTAAGAAATAATATATTCTGAACACTTTCCATGTTGGTACATATGAGGGTTCTTTATAATTTTTCATGTCTGCATAGGGTTTCACAATTCCTTGATTTTTCAAAATTTATTTGTTTAGTTGATTCTGTTATAGTTAATGTACAGTGTTATAATAGTTTCAGGTGTGCAATAGAGTAATTCAACAATTCTATAGATCAGTCAGTGCTCATCATGATAAGTAATGCCCATAATATATTTCACCCATTCCCTTGCCCACCTTCCCTCTGGTAACCATCAATTTATTCTCTGTATTAAAGAGTCTGCTCATAATTTGTTTAATGATGACCATTCATACACCTTCTGGTTATTTCTAAGTTTTTGCAATTATAGAAAAACGTTTTGGTGGATATACTTACAAACACACACATGTAATTCTTTGATACATGTTTTAGCATAGATGGTTAAGATAGACTCCTACTATTGAAACAATTTAAATAACATGCCTTCAATGCCCTCAAAATGGTCTCTACCATCTGACATTACCACCGATAATGTATGGTTGTGCCCAAAATGAAAAATCCAGCCTTTCCTTCTCGCTTTCTGTTGTAGGGGAAAACTTCAGTTCAATTTTTACCTACTCATACATTTTACTTCTGACATTTCTGGTCACAAAATGTGTGTGACACCAACTGGATGTCCCACATTTTAGCTCAATTCTGACACTATCTACCTGGAGATAACATCAGCTCCCAAAGGTTAAGGATTCAGTTCATAAGACTGTCCCTCCCTTCTTCCCCACCCCCCCATACTTCAGAAGTCAGTTGCAAGCCTAGACTGTCACCTGTGTTTTGGACCAACCAGCTATAGACTGGAGGTTCCAATGACTCCATCCTTGGGTTCAATTAATTTGCTAATGTGGCTCACAGAACTCAGGGAAACCCTTAGGTATGTTTATCAGTTTACTAAAGGAGATGATAAAGGGCACAGCTGTACAGCCAGAGGAAGAGACACAGGCAAAGTCTGGGAGAGTCCTGAGTACAGAAGTTTCTATCCTCATGGAGTTGGGGTGCGACACCCTGCATGGATGTGTTTGATCACCTGGATGCTCTCTGAATTCTGCACTACTGGGATTCTATGAGGCTTTCTCGTACAGGCATGATCAATTACTAACTCAACTTCCAGCCTTTCCCCCTCTTTCTGGAGAATGAGGGGTGGGGCTGAAAATTCCAAGCTTCTAATCATAGCTTGGCCTTTCTAGTGATCAGCCCCCAATGAGGAACCATCCAGGATCCCATGCAGAGTCACCTCATTAGAGAAAAAGATGCTCCTAGTGCTCTTATCACTTAAGAATTTGCAAGGGTTTTAGGAATTCTGTGCCAAGAACTGGGGGCAGTGCCCAACATAAATATTTTTTGTTATATACAGTACCCACATGCTTTCTCTCTCTTTTTTTAAAAGATTTTATTTATTTATTTGACAGAGAGAAATCACAAGTAGGCAGAGAGGCAGGCAGAGAGAGAGGAGGAAGCAGGCTCCCTGCTGAGCAGAAAGCCCGATGTGGGGCTTGAACCCAGGACCTGGGATCATGACTTGAGCTGAAGGCAGCGGCTTAACCCACTGAGCCACCCAGGCGCCCTTGCTTTCTCTTTTTTATGAATTCCTGAAAGTCTTTGGTCTGCTCCTTGGCACACTTTCTTATATTCCAGCAATAATATTGATTTTCTATTTCTTCCTGCTTAGGAAGAGTGACCAAAGCATGTGCTCAGTTGCCATCTTGATCCAATTTTCCCAAATATCACTTTTCTCCAGTGGCCTTGATATTCTCTTTCCAGTAAATCTTAAAATAGTCTATTGCCAATTATCTTGCTTCCAGGGCAATCCTGAAAATATTTTGGATTTTTTTCATATACGTAAAAGGATTTGAACATTTTTCTCCAGATGAGTGAGTTTCTCTCTCCTTGAACAATGAGCCCTTACAAGAGTATTAAGGAGGAGACTTATGGCCAAGAATTAATAGTAAGTACAATAAAAAAATAGCCAACATTTGCTGAGCACTTATTATATGCTTCACATCATGTTAAGTGCTTTTATGTTGAATATGTAATTTAATACTTAAAGCAATTTTATTTTATAGATGTGGAAACTGAGGTTTAGAGAAATGAAATCATTTGCCAAAACCACATAGCAAGCTAGTGTCAGAGCTACAGTGTAAATCCAAGCACTCAAACTTTTTTTTCTTACTATTTAATCATGAGTATTCATTAACATACAGTTAGTTGACCCTTGAACAATGTAGGGATTAGTGGCATTGACCACCCCCCACCCACACACAGCAAAAAAAAAAAAAAAAATCTGCATATAACTTTTTAAAAAAATCTGCATATAACTCTTGACTCTCCCAAAACTTAACTACTAATAGCCTACTGTTGACCAGAAGCCTTACCAGTAAGCCTGTGTGTTACATGTATTATATCCTGCATTCTTACAATAAAGTAAACTGGAGAAAAAATGTTATTAAGAAAGTCATCAGGAAAAGAAAATTGATTTACAGTATTGTACTGTTTTTATCGAAAAAAATCCATCTACACATGGATCCATGTAGTTCAAACTTGTGTTGTTCAATGGTCACCTGTATATTAATTGAACACTTATTGTGGTAGCGGGCCTCAAAGATGGTCTCCTTGTATTCACCAGGGGGTAGTCCTCTCTTGCTGTGAATAGGACCAATCTACATTACCAAGAGGATAGCATAGAAATAAATGTGTGGCAGTTTCATGAGGGACTTTAAACTAGAACCACTCAGTGGCTCCCAAATTCCTGGCACACAGAACCTGTGGGAGATAATTCATGTCTCTAGTCATGGTATGCCACAGCCTCTGGAATAATTTGTTACACAGCAATAGATAGCCATTACATTTGTATGTGTCAGGCATTGTCCTGGATGTTGGGGATATAGAAGTAGATAGTACAGAGGAGGGTCTTGCTCTCATGGTACTTAAAGTTCTCTGAAGGAAAAAGGTAATAATCCAATTGTGATGGTCAATTTTATGTTAACCTGACTGTGCAGGGGTGCCTGGATTAGATGATTTCTGGATATGCCTGTGAAGGTGTTTCTGGATGTGATTAGAATTTGAACTGGTGGACTCAGGAAGGTTGATCTGCCTTCCTCAGTGTGGGTGGACATCATCCACCCACATAAATGGAAATCATAAAATATGAGGCCTTGTGTTAGGCTTCTTTCACTTAGTATAATGTTTCCAAGGTTCATCTAGGTTGTAGTATATATTAGTACTTCATTCCTTTTCGTGGCTGAGTAATACTCTATTGTATGGATATGCCATATTTGTTTATCCATCCAACGGTTAATAGACACTGGGTTGTTTCCACATTTTGGCTTCAGCAAACAGCACTGCTATGAACACACATGTGCAAGTTTTTGTTTGACTTTCTGTTTTCAGTTCTTTTGGGTATATACCTAGGAGTGGAATTGCTGGGTTATGTAGTAAGGCAGTTGAACTTGCTGAAGAGCCACTGAAACTGTTTCTACAGTGTTACATTGTTACATTTTGTGTGTTTCCTGGCAATGCCTAGCTCAGTCGAGGATACCGTATTTGAAATATGAATCTTTTAAGGCATGTATGTCCTTGATATTTCTCTCTTTCTCTCTCTGCCTGTATGATCCATACATAATGAAATATCTGAGTTATAAATCTTTGAAAACTGGGTTTTATGATGGAGAATGATCATAAATTTGGTGGTGCTTTCTGGCTCTAAAGTCATTCTGATAATTATGTTTAATTTGAAATTTAGACCAAATATTTTAAAAAGGAAGAAAAGTCACTGGTAATTCTACCAGCCTGGTTATGATAACAATTTTCAGTTTTAAATTCCATTCCAGTAGGTCTCTAGGCATATATTTTATATACTTATAATCAGAGTATATACATATGTGTAAAATCTTTGTTTCTTAATTAATGATTTACTAGAAAATTTCTATAGTGTGGTATGTTCTTCATAATTATTTTTAGTGGCTGTACAATATATCATCAAGATGATTTCTTTCTTTTTTTCCTTTTTGGAGAGAGAGAGAGAGAGAGAGAGAGCATGTGCATATATGTGTGCAAATGGGGAGGGGCAGAGAGAGAGGAAGAGAGAGAATCCTGAATCCCAAGCAGGCTCCATGTGCAACAAAGAGCATGGAGCCTGACCCTGGAGTCGAACTCATGACCCAGAGATCATGACCTGAGCTGAAATCAAGAGTGCAGCAGTTCACAGATGGATCCACCCAGGTTCCCCCAAGCTGATCTCTCATACCTGACTTAGCTATTCCCATATTTAGATTTTTTTGGAATTTCCCAATATTGGGGCATTGTTCTGAGATCCTTACTCTAACCCATGTTGCTTTTTTTTTTTTTTAAAGATTTTATTTATCTATTTGAGAGAGAGAGACAGTGAGAGAGAGAGCATGAGTGAGGAGAAGGTCAGAGGGAGAAGCAGACTCCCCGTGGAGCTGGGAGCCCAATGTGGGACTTGACCCTGGGACTCTGGGACCATGACCTGAGCTGAAGGCAGTGCCCAACCAACTGAGCCACCCAGGTGCCCCCGCATGTTGCTTTTTTGTTTCTAACTTATTTCTTGAGAACAAACCCCTTGAGTGGAGTTACTGGGTGAAAAGCTGTATTTTTTTTTTTTTTTTTTATTACCCCTGATGCCCAGCACTGTGTTGCCCAGCTAGTGGTTCTAACGCAAAATGCTGTCAGGAAACGCTGGACTATTCTTGTTTCAACATGATTTCACTAAATGATCTCTTTCTTTCCTTCCTTTCAATTCTATTAGCAGAAAAATGGAATTTTGTTGTTGCTTTGGTGACCGCTTCCCTTTTCTTGCCACTGCTTCAGAAATGTTCTTTATTCTGGGCTCGTTTGAAGAGGAGGAGAGTGTGAGAAACTGACCAAAAATGGCAGATGGAAGATTAGCGGGGTTCGCAGAAACCGAACAGGTTCTAAGAGGCTTCAAGGACAAGTTCTTATCCCAGAGGCTAGTGAATCCCAGCTCCCATTGGAGGATGACCTATTCTGGGGTTCCCTCCAGAGCCAGGTCTCATGAGCCCCGCCATGCTCTTGTGGCAAAAAGAGGAAATAGAAAGGAGAGACCGGGCTCCTTATTTCTTTCAATACCTGTTTGCATGAGGTTTGAAGTGATTCTTTGTCATTGTTTAAACTGGTTCTTTTGTTCAGCCTGACACCTTCCTCTTGGAAGAAAGAGAAGGACCACGAGGCCAGTGGTAAGTTAGATGTGTGGGATCCTTGCTCCTGGAACGGCAGGACCGGGTGGCACGTGACTGACCACAGCAGCTGCCTGGACTTGCCCTCACACCCCCCAACACACCCTGGGTGAGGAGCAGTTCCCAGGACTGAGTGTAGGGCTGGGTGGATGGTCCCAAGCTGGTCTTGTTTGATCCTAGCTGGGAGTGTGGAGGGGTCAGAGCTTAGCTTCTGCATTAGGAAAGCTCCCTTCTCCTTTGTCAGGTACAATATGATTCAATCTAGCCCCACACCAGCTCTTTCCTTCTTTTTTTATTATCTAAACTATACATAACAAAAACATGGCTGTCTTCACCATTTTTAGGTGTACAGTTTGGTGGTATGAAATATATTTGCATTGTTGTGTGGCCATCACTGCCATCCACCCTCACAACTCTTTCCCTTTGGTGGAACTCAATCTCTGTACCCATTAAACAGGAACTCCCCAGTCCCCCTCCCCTGGCCCCAGGGACACCCATCACACTGCTTCCTGTCTGTAAGCCCCTCATGTGAGTGGAATCATATGGTATTTGTCCTTTTGTGACTGGCTTATTCCGCTGAACATAATGTCCTAGTGTCCTCATTCATCCACGCTGCAGCAGGTGCCAGAGTGTCCTTCCTTTTGAAGGCCGAATAATATTCCATTGTATGTAGGTATTGCTTTTTCTTCATCCGTTCATCTGTCACGGACATGGGGGTTTTGCTTCTGCCTTTTCGCTACTGAGAACAATGCTTCTCTGACCTCAGGTGTACACACAACTCATCGAGCCCCCGCTCTTCATTCTTTTGGGCATATACCCAGAAGTGGAATTGCTGGGTCCTATGGTAGTTCTATTTTTATTTTTGGAGGAACTCCCTGCTATTTTCCATAGCAGCTGCAGCATTTACATTTCCACCAGCAATGCATGAGTAAGTGGCCTCTCAATTCCCAGGGACTGGGATTATGTAAACGTGGCAAGATTGAAAGAGGCTGACTTTGCTAAGTATCCTCTCCAGATTAGACAGGACACGGTAACCCCTGGCCAGCCGTGACTGGCCAGGTCAACTGGGCCAGACTGGCTCTCTGTCTCTATAAAATGCTGGAGCAGTGGGGCATCCAGGACAATGTTATCTCTAATTCTGACACCTGCAGCAGCTCCTGGGGGTCCAGAAGGTTCTATTCCTTAATAACATGATTATAGCTTTTTAACATTTTAATTTAATGTAGCAGCCAGCTTCATAAGCTTACTTTAGACTGTGAAGAATGATACCTCTTTTTATTTGTCTTAAAACTGTTACAGTCTTCGGGGGGTCCTCCAAATTCTGGCGGTCGCCAAAAACGTGTTCTCAATGGTTACACACCTAAAGAGATTATAAGAATACGGTTGTCTCGCTGCTTCTTCTTCCTAGATAGAATGTTCTCGAAGTATGTTCCTTAAAACACTGATTCTTCTTCTTCTTTTTTTTAAAGATTTTATTTATTTATTTGACAGAGAGATCACAAGTAGGCAGAGAGGCAGGCGGGGGTGGGGAGCAGGCTTGCCGCCGAGCAGAGAGCCCGATGTGGGGCTCGATCCCGGGACCCTGAGATCATGACCTGAGCCGAAGGCAGAGGCTTAACCCACTGAGTCACCCAGGTGCCCCTAAAACACTGATTCTTCAGGGTATTTGCGGACAGTACATGGAATAAGATTTGGATTTTAGACAGATTTCTGTCTAACTACATAGTGATCATTGACCTTCAAAAGGGGGCTCCACCTGGTACCAGCTCTCACACTTTTTAATCTCAGGATCCTTATTTTAGGGGGGGGTCACCTCAGGGTACTAGTATTTCACAGGACATTATTTTGAGACACACTTTTCTAGGCAGACAAAGCCTCATATTTTTATTTTTTCCTTAAGTGGCAATTTCTGTATTCCACAGAGAAGCAACTTAACTGTTCGAGTCAGGCAGAATCAGGTCCATATCCTGCCTGTTCTGTATGTTAATGACAAACATGAAGCCTCAGTGTCCTCCTTTGGAAAATGGGGAGCATTTTAAGCTCTTCACAGAATGAAGTGATATAAAGAACACAGGTCATCTTCTTCCAATCATTTTGCCGGCCAAGTGTTGGCCCTCTTCATTGCAACCTACATATCATTGGAAGGTAACGCTTTTTGGCTGTTGTTGAAGATGCTATGGTCTTTTCCCGGGTTGTAACAAGTTCTTTCAAGCCTATTATCTGAGTTTGGATCATTTCTTTTTTGCCAGAGGCTGTCGTGACCCAACTCGTAACCCTGAAGAATCACACCCATGAGGTCAGCCATCTGGTCTGATACTCCACCACTATGATAGAAGGCCATCCCATATGCACATCCACGTGTTGTGGAAACACAAAAGTCCATTCTTTTGCCTCCCCATTGGTTACTGCCAGCTCTTGTCTGACATGACCCATGAAGTCTGATTCTTGTACTTGTTCTGAGGACCTTTGGTGTCTCCTGATGCGTAGACTCGGTATCTGATCTCCCCTCCTCGTCCCCTTCACAGCCTCCCATTCCCCAAATGCCTTGACTATATTCCTGGTTTCTCTCACTTTCTGTGCTTACCTGAGACCTTGCATTTTCAGCTCCACTGGCTCTGTCTCCATGCTGACAGCTCATGGAGACCTGGCCTTCCTAGGTGGATAAGCTAGGATATATCCTTCAAGACCTTGCCTTTTTCTTGCTCACTTTTCTTTCTCCTTTCATGCCTTTGTGAGCTCTCTTGCATTCATTCAGCTGATATTTACTGCACGGTATATGGGGCAGATCCAAAGATGGCGGCCCACAGTTTGTGCTTACTCTCTACTTCCATGATGCTCCTTCCAACCAGGAGTGAAGAGTCACTCTCCTTCCATCTCGACTGACTTGTGACCAGTTTTGACCAACAGAAAGCAATGGAAGTGATGCTGGGCAGCTTCTGGACCTAGAACTTGAGAAGCTTCGTAGCTTCTGCTTTTGCTCTCTCTTAGAAGTCTCAATAACAGAACTTGGACAGACTAATGAATGTCAGGAAGCCAGAGAGAGGTTGCATGGAGGAAAACCAAGATGCCGAGATGTGTGAGTGGACCACCTGGGATGTTCTAGAACCAGTCCAGATCTCGGGGGAGGTGGGGGAAGCCGTCTCATCAGTGACCATTCAGAGGGAACACACCTGCTCAGCGGAGCCCAGCCAACCACAGAATGGGTGAGAAATAATAAATCATCAGTGCATTAAGCTGGCTGACTTTCTCTAGAGGATCAGATGGCTCCTAATCTATGTGATTAGGTTTAGAAGGAGGGCTTCATAGTCTGTTGCAACCGGTCAGTTTTGCCACTGCAGCTAAACCAGCTGTAGACAATATGTAAATAAATTAGCATGGCCAAGCTCCCATAAAACTTTATTTAGAAAAAGAGCTGGCAGGCTGGACTTGCCTGCAGACCATGATTTGCTGGCCCTCATGTTAAGCCACTAAGTGTTGGAGTGGCTTTACAAATGTGAAAGATAACCAGAGCAGACTGTTCGTATGCTCCAGGCACTGGTGTTGCTGTTATAATACGATTGTCAAAATGACATTCCTGCCTTCAGGGAGCTTGCAGCTTGTCCTAGTTTTTTGGAAAAAGAGATCAGAGTCAATAACTCCTGCCAAATAACCTCAAGCCTTAAATCCAGTTGGTAAGGATACAGTAAAAGGGACAGCTGTTGAAGGAATGAGTGGGCATCGGAGCTGGGGTCCGTGCTTGTTACTATCGCTGCATAGTGGACCACCCCGAGACTTGGTGGTGGGAGACAACCATTGCATTATGGTTTTGGAATCCGTGGGTCAGGAATTAGAGAGGAATGGCTTGTCTCTGATCTCAGTTTCAGCTGGGAAGGCTCAATGGCTGGGGTGGTTTGTCGTCCGGAGACTAGTGTCATATAAGTAAATCTTTAACAGGTGTCTGTTGGGTAATGCTGGCTGGTGGCTGTTCTCTTCAGGGACTTTGCCCTGGACTACTTTCTTGTGGCCTGGCCTCAGTCAGGGTGGCCCCAGGCGGTTCAGGACTCAAAAGTGAGCATAGCATCCCACTGAGCAAAGTAGAAGCCTTAAAAGTGATACAGTATCCCCCCCCCCCAATGTTTTCTATTAGTTCCATCACTAAGACCAGCCCAGATTCAAAGGAAGGGGGAACAGATAACACTTCTCTATGGGAAGACTGTCAAAGAATTCACAGCTATGTTTATACTTCAGGACCTGATACCGGTATATAAAGGGGATTGAGCAATTCAACTTCGAATAGGCTTGTGAGTTCTGAACCTCTCTTGTCAAGGCTGATTGAAGTTCATAATGACCTGCTCATTATGGCTTCGGAGAATAAATCACACGAGGAAATTATGCTCACTGAGGTCATCATAGTTCATACTGGATAAGGCCAGAGTTGTTTGCCTTTTTCATAGCAGCTCAGTACAGTGATGGAGAGCACAACAGGCCTAAGCCACTGTCCCAGCTCTGCCATTTGCTTGCTGTGTGGCCTTGGACCAATTTCTTAACAATTGGAGATTTTAGTTGTCTCATTTTAAAAAAGGAGATAAAAATATTATACTCCCAAGAATTGCAGCGAAGTTCCAATGAGACAAATCATGTAACCAGCAGCTGGTGGGTGTCCAATAAATAGTATTATATTAAAGCACACTATTTGATGAATTTTGAGCCTTTAGTAAGTCTTAAGGATAAGAATAGTGGTCAAATAATACAGGGAAGAGCTAAAATAAAAGTTTAAATAAATCACTGAAAAGTCTACTGATCCTGAAAGCAATTATAATTTTGGTAGATATAATTTTAAAGCACAGGAGGTCTCAATACTCCATTTACACTTAGAGACATAAAATTATACACATACACATATGCACAAACACACATACACACAGATATCCACACAATTGTACATGAATGGCAAAATATTCATGGTGTCTTATAACTTAAACAATATATAAATTCTTCAATTTATTTAAATAAAACAAAACAATTCACGAATTTCTTCCAACCTCCCCTCCCCTCACCTCTGGCAACTACCATTCTGTTACCTGTATCTATGAGCTTTTTTTCTTCTTATAAATTTTTTTTAACAACTTTTAAAAAAATCAACACTCTATCAGAAATATCTTTTCGGAAAAACGTATAGGTCTCCACCACCATTTGAAGAGCCAACAGTAGCCCACTGTATGGGCTTATAGTTAACTTGTCCCAACTGATGGACAGTTAGCTTGTTTCCTTTTTTTTTTTTTTTTTTTTTGCAGCCTACAAGGTCGCAATTCTGCACTGAAGATGGTAATAATGATACCCTTGGAAAATAAACTCTAAAAACTAGACTCAGTCATAGTCCAGGACATTCAATTGTGCCCTGTTTTCTTCGGCTGGAACCACCCTACCTTTTACCAGGAAGTAAGGACACACTACAAATAAGCCTTGAGGGACTGTGAGGCATCCAACAGACCTTGTCATGAACCCACTGGACTCATCTCACATTCTCTCCAGTTCCAGCCTCTGCCTGACTTGGCTTCTGACGTCTTATTCATTTCCTGTCTCTGGCTGCTCCCTTTCTAATGGTTGTACCCCTGTAGCAAGCACATGACCCTCCTTGGTGTTTGCATGAGCCCCTGGCTTCCAGCCATTCCCAAACCATCCAGTGTGAGCCCCCCTGGCCAGCATTTCTACTGGATTTGCCCAGCCTCGTGGAAAGGAAACCACTGACAGAAAAACCAGAAACATCGTTTTAATAGTAGAATCATTCCGTATCACTGAAGAAAATGCCCCAGAACCTTTATGACTAGCAGATCTCAGGGACTTCTGGTCTAGTCTTTCTGCTATGAATAGCTAGCAGAGGGGATAACATAAATCTGGTGAAAAAAAGGCAAAAGGTGGGGCATCTGGGTGGCTAAGTCAATTAAGTGCCTGCCTTTGGCTCAGATCATGATCCCACAGTCCTGGGATCAAGCCCCACATCCAGCTCCCTGCTCAGTGGAGAGCCTGCTTCTCCCTCTCCTTCTGTCCTTCTACCCCCATTCATGCTTATTCTCTCTCTATCTCAAATTTTAAAAAAATAAGTCTTAAAAAATAAATAAAATGCGAAAGTTGGTATATTTAAAAAATATATATAAAAATAACTATTGAAATTTAGAAGAGACGTGCTTGTCTCTGATGGAGAATGAGGAAATGTTGAGGTCTCAGCTATTGTAGGAAAGTGTTCCTAAAAGGATTTCTTCCCTATAAAAATTAGATGAAAATCTATCTTAACTAGAGACTGAATTATAAGTTCTCTGACCTTCCATTCACTTGATGGGTGATTCTGAATCCTCAGAGCTTATGTTCTATAAAACAGGACTCATGGGGTGCCTGGGTGGCTCAGTGGGTTAAAGCCTCTGCCTTCGGCTGAGGTCATGATCCTGGGGTCCTGGGATCGAACCCCACATCGGGCTCTCTGCTCATTAGGGAGCCTGCTTCCTCCTCTCTCTCTGCCTGCCTCTCTGCCTACTTGTGATCTCTGCCTGTCAAATAAATAAATTGAAAAAAATTCTTAAAACAGGACTAGCAATGCCAGGCCACAGCACCATTGTAAGTGTTACCTGGGTAAGTTCCCGCTACTACATTACAAATATTCTTCAGAACAGTAACCTCGGGATGCCTGGGTGGCTCAGTTGGTTGAGCAGCTGCCTTCAGCTCAGGTCATGATCCCAGCATTCTAGGATCGAGTCCCACTTCGGGCTCCTTGCTCTGCAGGGAGCCTGCTTCTCCCTCTGCCTCTGCCTGCCACTCTGTATGCCTGTGCTTGGGCGCTCTCTAACAAATAAATAAATAAAATCTTAAAAAAAAAAAAAAAAGAACAGTAACCTCCAAGTAGCCCCTCCCTTGGTTTTCCTCGTTTGGATGCTTAATATTTGTTGAATGAGGGGCTTAAACAATGTCAAAGTAGCTAGTTATTATGGGAATTCTTTCATTCACAATTTCTTTTCCCTCTGACTAGATGACAATTCTAATATTCCCAGTTCAATGATTCATAGTAACTGACGGGTAGAAACACCCTGATGTGTATCCAGTAGCGAACAAATAAATGGAAGTGGTGTATGCATACAACAGAATAATATTCAGCCATAAAAAGGATTGGAGCCCTGGTACGTGCTTCAGCATCATGGGAGAGCCTCAGAAACATGATGTTATGTGAAAGAAGCAAATTACAAATGACCACAGACTCTAGGATTCCCTTCCTATGGCATTTCCAGAGCAGGGAAATCTACAGAGACATAGATTAATGGTTGTCCAGGATGTCATAGCTAAAGAGTATAGGATTTCTTTTCAAGGGCATGAAAAATGTTCTAAAAATGACTAGGGTGATGGTTTTTACAGATCTGCAACTACACTGAAAATCATTAAATTATGCACCTTAAACAGGTGAGCTGTTTGGTATGTGAGTTACATAATTAATAAGCCTGTTAAAAAAGAAAAAAAGATTCTCAATTCAAAGACCCAACTAAGCCAGTGATAAAGTCAAGGCAGAAAGACGTCTATGTCAGTTAACAATCTAAACAATAAACTGGGAGGAAAATTCTTCCTGGGAAGAGGACACCCCAGGTGTCTGGGGCGGCCGTGTCCACTCCCGCCCTGTTTGAGCCAGCTGGGCACCAAGCAGCAGTCCACCAATGAAACCAAGCCAAGGGCGCCCAACTCCATTGGTCAGTGACCTAGGAGACAGACCCATCACCATCTCACTTGTTTTCAATCTCTGAAATGTTCTAGGTCTGGAACAGCATGTGGCTCTTGTTATATTGGGAAAGGGAAGATCTTGGACTCAGCCTTGTAGGATCATGGGAGTTGCAGTCTCTGAAGATGTGTTGGACGATGAGGTCTGGTTGGGGCAGGGGAAGTGGAGGAAGTGTCCTGTCTATTGTCATCTACAATAGTATTTGTGTTTTCCACTTTTCTTGTGGCTTTTGCTATAGTCTTTTGATATAGACAGTAAGGGAGGGGCAAAATGGCTTCCCACCTTCTTCTATGATGTGCGGATATCTCTCTTTGCAGAAATAAGGTATAGGATTCCGCAGACTGTCTTCCTCTATTCAGAAATACTGACCTTATATTTAGTGGCCATTTCTCTCAGGTTTTTATGGCACCACAGACATTTTAGAGGAACCCCTGAAAAGGAGTTATCAGAGGCTCCTGTCTGATGCTTTTTCATTACATTTCTTAATATCTGTATCAATGTCCCAAAGTGTTCCATAATTCTCAGGCAATACTGTTCATTCATTTTTTATTTGCATTTGGACAAGGCTTACAGAACAAATTTGCACACACGTTTAACTTTGGCTCTTTAAGATTTGGAATTCAAATTATCTGGACCCAATTCAGTATTAATATAACACAACTACTTTTTTACACTCTATGTGTTTCAGAGGGCTTTACAAACATGATCTCATGAAATGAGGTTAGCAGAAAGCGAGCTGGATCAGGAATTAGGGGTCTTGGGTTCTAGCTGTGGCTTTCCCTCCAAGCAGAGGCGTGGCCTTGGAAGACTGATTTATTCTTCCTGGACCTCAGTTTTCCAGTTTATAGAGTGCGTGGATGGACTTAATGATCTCTGAGATTCCTTCCCATCAGATATTTTTATGACTGTGCTCATCACTGACGGTGATTTTGATCTGGCACAAAGATTTAGATAATTAATGCCAAGGGGGGAAAAAGACAGTCAACAGCTTGTGAATGGAAGCTTCCTATTTAACGAAGTCTTAAATTTTAAGTTTTCCTTATCAGTCCAATTAGGGCAGTGAGTTTTACTATCATTGCTCTATGCTTTCAGTTTTGCAAGATTAGAATTCCAGATAGTCCCTGTTATGTGTTTTGCTTGAAACTCGGTCTACCAGTTGATGAAGGGGTACTTTGTGAAGGCCCAGGTCACAGCCAAGCATTAGTCAGAGCAATGGTATCAGAATCACCTGAAGGGCTGGTTAAAAACATAGATTGCCAGGTCTCAGTCCCAGAGTTTCTGATTCCTTAGGTCTGAAGTGGAGCCTGGAGATTTGCATTTCCAACGAGTACCCAGATGATGCTGATGCTGCTGGCCCAAGGACCACACTTTGAGAACTATTGAGCTGGAGATACATCCATTCAGTGGGATTGGTTCGTTTTGCCTCTGTTGTTAGAGAAAAACCTAATTGTGTTCCCAAGTAATTAAAGAAAAGGCATTAGCTTGTGTTGGACACTTCCTCCTCTCCTGTTCATTTTCTCTGATTAATTTCTAGCATGATTTCAGGCTGCCTGGCCTGGTTAGAGAGTTTGCATGCCAGCAGCTCAGACTGGAATGAGTGGAATATCTTACTCAAAATAGCCAGGAAGTAAGGAGACAGAGAAGTCACAGTAGTTGTATACTGACAGTTGTATCTTTTGCCACCAAGAAAAGCAATGTTGACAAGGAGGGAAGCAGGAACAGCCTATATGACAGTGTGTAGTGGTGGTTCTAGTTTCCAACATGGTGGCAGACTTGTTCACCAAAATGGGTGTTCCCTTTTGTTGAACACACAAGAATTTCCAGCTTTCCTTGAAATTAGATGTGGTCAAGAATTAGTTATTTCCCATGAAATGTGAGTGGACATGAATGATGCTAGCTCCAGTCCAAGACTTTTTAGAAGAGACTGTGCCTCCTCCTTGTTCTCCTTTTCTTTCTCCGTCCTCTGAACTCCTTCCTTCCTTCCTCTGAGTAGAAATGTGAGGGGCCTGAATCCCAGAGTCATATGTGGAAGAGCGTTGCCTGTTGTTCAGGAACACTTGAATTCTTATATAAGTTATAAATGTGTATCTATTGGTTTGAACCATTATAAACTTTGGGGCCTAATTTTTAATGCATCCCCCTTCTAATCGATAAATGTGTATTTCATTGTTTCTCAGTTGTCCAGGGCTGAGCCATGGTGGTGAGAGAAAACAAAAGTTAGGACCAGATAAATGCATATCAGATCCTAAAAAGGGTTGAGAGCTATTCTAATCAATGTTCTCTCCAGGGCAAGATTAAAGAAGGGGACCTCCTGGCACTTAGAGGGGTTGTGAGTAGGACCCAAAGAAATTCACACTAGAGCTATTGAGAAATGCTGATTGTACTCTTCTGTTTTCAAGATGAGACTTTTACAACAAATTAACACAGCCTTGGAGGTAAAGTGTCCCATGGGATGAGTTTTAGATTTAACCAACTGACACACACACACACACAGGTGGGGGGCAGAGAAGAGTTAAAGGAAAAAAATCAAGGAATCTGATATGCATTGCCAAGAAAAATATTCTCAGTAATGTGGAAGGCAAACTTGTGAACTCTCTAAGAATTCAGGGGAAAAGAAGTCATAGATCAAAGCAAGAAAAATTAAGTAGATATAGAGGACATAAAGGTAAAATGTAGGCTTTATAGAGGAAAGAAATAGAACAAATGGAACAATATGTAAAAATTGAAAGTATAGTTAAGGAATCTATATGAATTTGAAAAAAGAATTTGAATTTAAAGATTGAAATGTCTTCTTGTATACAGGCAATAGACACACATTCATAGCCTGGAGATTTTTTTTTAATTCTAAGAATAACATAAGTCATATGAAATAATACAGATATCCAGGCAGAAAAGAAATAAATTTCCCCTCAAAATAACAAAAAATGAGTCAGCTTCAGACTTTTAACATGAAATGTCAAAATGTGTTGGAATAATAATCAAAAGGTGTTGGAATAAACCAGATTTTTTTTTAAAGATTTTATTTATTTATTTGACAGAGGGATCACAAGTAGGCAGAGAGGCAGGCAGAGAGAGAGAGAGGAGGAAGCAGGCTCCCTGCTGAGCAGAGAGCCCGATGTGGGACTCGATCCCAGGACCCTGAGATCATGACCTGAGCTGAAGGCAGCGGCTTTAACCCACTGAGCCACCCAGGTGCCCCTAAACCAGATTTTAATAGGAGAAATGTTTAGACCCATGGATTTTAAACTTGGCTTAATTTTAATTCACAGTTGAAGGTAGAAGCAAAATATCCTAGGAAATTTACCAACTATTTGTCCTTTCAGGAAAAAAATTTTTTTAAAGATTTTATTTATTTATTTGAGAGAGAGAGAGCACTAGTAGCGGGAGGGGTCAAGGGAGGGAGAAGAAGACTCCTGCTGAGCAGGGAGCCTGAACTCTGGGCTGGATCCCAGGATCCTGGGATCATGATCTGAGCTGAAGCAGGTGCTTTAATGACTGAGCCATCCAGGTGCCCCTGGAATTTTTTTTTTTTTTCAGAGACGTTGTCTAATTGATCTGGAGCAAAGCAGTATTATGAGCTCAAAACAGTGAATGCTGTTATACCCTTTGTATTAAAAAAAATCTCTGGGCTTCTGCCCGCATCATCCATCCAGCCTGCTAGCCTGGGAGGCCCAGGCCAGCTCACCTTGTTCTGCCAAATCCCTGGGCAGCCCAGCGGACTCTCTACTCTATATCCTTGCTATTCAGGAACCCAGGACAGCCAGGAGAGCCAAGCCTCAGGGTGTCTCCCTACATGATTGATGGTCTCCAGCTAAACAGATGAGGCTTCATCCCAATGGGATACAGGGAAAGACTTGGAGGAAGCATTTTTTTCAGACGCCTTGATGAGGAATGCGGCACAGGGCCTCTGCTACAGACTGAATGTTTGTAATCCATAGGTTGAAACTAACCGCCAGTGTGATGGTATCTGGAGGCAGGACTTTGGAAGGTGATTAAGTCATGAGGGTAGAGCCTCCTGAATGGGATTAGTGTCCTGATAAAAGAGACGCCAGAGACTCTTTGTCTCTTCACTCGGGCTATGGTATTTTTCTTATAGAAGCTTGAATAGACTAAGACAGTCTCCTTTGCTTTCACATTACCTTCCCCTTTCCGTGTACCTGCTCTTCTCAGGCTGAAGGGAGGGAAATTAGCACATCTCCATTGGAGGGTAAGATTTTCCCTTCCTTCTTTCTCTCTGGATCTCTTTTATATTAAGATCTGTAATCTGCAGGGCACCTGGGTGGCTCAGCCAGTTGGGAGTCTACCTTCAGTTCAGGTCATGATCTCGGGGTCCGGAGATCAAGCCCTGTGTCAAGCTCACTGCTCAGCAGGGAGCCTGCTTCTCCCTCTCCCTCTGCCCCTCTCCTCTAATAAATAAGTAAAATCTTAAAAAAAAAAAGTCTCTAATCTGGATGATTAAAACCATTGGTGTGGGATATGTGGTGGTAGTGGGAGATTACAAGATTTAGACAAAACTTTGCTAAGAAAATGCCCGGGATTGCAACGTATTGCCTGTGACGAAGCCCTAGTTTTGAATTCCAGAAGCTTGGTTTTGCTTTCCCTTTCCTCTGTGCTTGCTTTGTTGAAGAAAACCCCTCTAGAGAGATGGGCATTACAAGTTGATTAGGGGTGGCTAAGATGAAGGCCATTCATGGATAAAAGCAAAATGTGACTCCTTTATCCTTATATTAGATGATCCTAACTTACATATTTTTATATAATATGTACATTATATATAAATACATAAAATTCAAAAAGTTATGAATGTTGATTATCTCTGGGTAGTAGCTTAATGGGTTTTTTTCTTTATATTAGCCAGAAATTTTCTTTTTCTAAGCTCACTATAAGACATGCCTTGCCTCTGCTATAAAACCACAATAAATATTGCTTAAAAATATTGTAAAAATAAGACGTGTGAGGTTATACAGTAGCCAAAACAGACAATATGTGACAGAATTCAAAATGGAAGTAAAATCTTTTAGGACAGATATGCAACATTCAGTGTATTAATAGGTCTATATACTTAAGGGTCAAAACATAATTTTCCTTAAAAAATGTGTTTCCCTTTAAATAATCATAAGATTCAGGTAGAAAAATCTACTTACTTGTTCGTATGTTGCCACGGCTGTTCACGGTACTTCTACCAAAATGCAGCAGAACAAAAGCAGCATGTCTGATGCAAAAGGGCATTATTTTGTCAATATCCATAGTCTTCCCTGAGATCAATCTATAGTCTGTTCATTTCTCCTTCTTATTGTGCGTTCGTTCTGGCAGCAAAAATCTAGAATTCTGTCCTCAAACCTGGCTTTCATCACCTACTTGTCTCTCTTCAAAGGAGAAGAATGGAAGGGTGTTACAAAACAGGAGCCATAGCTTGTTGGGAAAGATGAATCACCAAGTGAGGAATCAGACCGGGGCCACTGATGGTTCCCTAAATCACCAGAGTGGCCTGTCAAGGGAACCCCGTGGGAGAGTGAGAGCTAGACACCACCCATCCGTCGCATCCAGGGTGCATTTGTGGGTCTGTAGGATCATGCGACAAGCTATATTTGGGGATAAGGGACTCCTGGGGTTCTCATCAAAAGCTTCTCTGACTGGGGCACCTGGGTGGCTCAGTGGGTTAAAGCCTCTGCCTTCAGCTCAGGTCATGATCCCAAGGTCCTGGGATTGAGCCCCCCATCTGCTCGGCGGGGAGCCTGCTTCCCCTCTCCTCTCTGCCTACTTGTGATCTCTGTCTGTCAGATAAATAAATAAAATCTTAAAAAAAAAAAAAAAAGCTTCTCTGACTGCTTAGAAAGGAGTCCATGCCCCTGTCTTTCCCTGGAGCTGTGTCACTGTTGAGAGATGGCAGAAGTGGACATCTCTATTCCCGTCATTCCATCTGCGTCCCAGCTGTTCAGAACAAGTGGCCAGCTCTCTGTGGACTTCTCCGCCCTTCTGGACCTCACAAAAGGTCAGCCGAACAGTCCATCAAATGCACTCTTCCCGAAAACTTCCAGATTACAAAAATAGAAGTGGCATTCCTTGTGGAGCAGAGCGTTGACATGTCCTTGAGTAATAATCCCGCTTTGCCAGATCCCTCCTCGGAGAGATCAGACCATCTCGATGGTTGCTCCTTCCCATTTTCCAGGGTTGCATCCTGAGTACTGGGGCCTGAGATAAATGAGGCTCCTAGGACATGTTGTAAGATGGAATTTTCTAGAACCACTGGGTTTTCTCTCTGGCAGTTCCACTGTCTTGATTCAGTATCCCTCTTAAATTGGAGTTAGCTGTCGGCCAGCAGCCCTTGTTTGATCCTCTCCTGGCTGCTGGACCTTCTGTGAACTCTCCTTCAACCAACTTCTTTAGCTCGGCTTGAGCCTGTGGATGTCATCCACCCCTCCACTTGAGCTCAGGCAGACTGCGCCCAGCAAACTTGCACAACAGTGAGGATGCTGAGGCAGAGTGTGGGTTATTTTCGAAACCAACCAGCTGAATTCAGCCGAGCAACCAAGCCACTGTTAACTAGTTGGTTGTGATCCAGCCATCAGAAGGTTGATGTCTTTCAAAGCCACCTGCGTAGAGAGTCACAGCCTTAGACACCCTCGGCTGCCATCTCTCCGATCGCGTTTTGAGTCACTGCATGAATACTTTGCAGCCTTGAGTCTTTCATGCTTGATGGTAGGTTTCATTAAGGAATTAATTTATTCTAATTAATTTTAAGGCACAACATTCCTCTGTTCAACCTGGTTCCACCTAGATAAAGGTCTGTTCTTCCAGCACGACAGAATGATGTAAGGACAGGCAAATTCAGGATCCACGATCATTCTGGGTCTGGGAACTGGAAATAAAATTTGCAGGGATCTCCTTCTTTTCTTCCTTCTCCTCTCCTGCCTGCTCTCTCTCTTTCTTCTTCTCCTTTCTCTCCTTCTTCTTCCATATTCCCTCCAGACCCTCAAAATGTAACAGTATTAAGCTAGAGGGGAAAGCAGTGCTAGGAATGGGGAAAGAACACAGATCACCTCCTTCCTCGTTTTCCTGTGCTAATTATAAATATGTGAACCACAGCCCTAGGAAAACACACCCATCAAAGAAAAGAAATAGGAAAGGAAGAAAGACACCTGACCAAATTTCCAACCAGCCTCTACAAGGCATCCCCCACACAGGCTAATAACTTTAGACAATGTCTGACAGGTTGATATTTTGAGCTTGCTTTTCAAAAAAAATATTTTGTAACCCAAAATATTTCAGTGCCTACCTGCCATGCGAAATTCTAAAAGAAGATTCGGAAAGGCAAAGCAGAGTGTCTGAAACAAGGACCGGCTTTTTTCTGATTTTGTCCATAAATTCCGCGGGTCACAGAGGCTGTTGATTTAAAGAATATCATTATGAGATGTGCTCTGTGAGCTCCGTTCTGGGGGAACGGTTTGCTGTTTGGACTCAGAACCGTGTTCAACTTCAGTGACTTCCCACGGTGGACACCTGTTCCTTTGTTTTATTTCTCTTAAGACATGCTTGGCCCGTTACATTTGCAGTGCCCTTGGATAGAGTTGAGTTCTGCTAGCTCTAAGGGATGAGGACATGCCTCTTAGACCCCAGCCCAGTGGGAGGAGAGGTCACCCCTCTGACATCTCTCTCTTGCACAATGCTAGGACCCCACATTCTCTGTTTGTTTGTTTGTTCCCTTGGCAGGTCCCAGGTGAATCAAGCACAGAATCTTTTTTTTTTTTTTAAATCCAAGTCTAGTTGGCACACACTGTTGCATTAACTTCAGGTGTACAATATAGTGACTAGGCGAGTGGACACATCATCGGTGCTCACCCCGAGGATGGGTAGCAGCTGTCCCCATACAACGCCAACACCATAACCTTGACCTTATTCCCTATGCTGCTGCACCTTCCATCCCCGTGACCAGAAGCCGGTGCCTCCCACGTGCCTTCATCCGTTTGACCCCTTCCTCCAGCCTCCTCCTCTCCGGCAATCATCAGTTCCTTCTCAGGATTTAAGGGTCAGTTTCTGCTTTTTTGTTTGTTGGTTTGGTGTAAGCACAGAATCTTCCTGATCGCTGTTGAAGTTTCCCAGAGTTCCCCACCCCAGTGGCCATGGCTACGCCATACCACCGAACCTTATAACTCACCCTTTCCTCCATGAGAGCTACAGCTGTTTTATGAGGGTCCCTGCATAACGGCATGGGTCCTTGGCTTTCTTATAATTCTCCACGTTATTCCACTGGAGCCAGTAGGAAGGGGCTTATAGAGCCCCCACTTCCCTTTTGGGGTCCAGGTCTTGGGGCTCTGGCCCTCCATTGCGCAGAAGCAGCTCTGGGGTGGGCAAAAACACCACCTTCCTAGTTAGACAGAACGACATCTTTTCAGAGGCATGCTGGCTACCGCACAGCCAAGAAAAAAAGACGTGGAGACAGAGGACCAGGCAACCCAGAAGGGCCATTCCTCAGAACCACTTATGATGAGCACGCAGCTTTCAGTGACTTACTGGGTTATTTGCCTAGATCTGAGAAACCCTATTCTCCAGAGGCCGCTGCTGATGCTCCCAGGGCAATGGTTTATTTTCCCGCAAAACATCTGTTTTACATTCTTACTCTCCGTAAATGTGCACAGTTGGCTACTTGGCTGAACTTGCTTCCCCTGCTCCCCCTGCCTCTACCCCTACCTTCCCCACCTCCAGATAGCTTTTCTCTTTGGAAGAGTGAGATCATTCCTCTCCTGAACCGGTCTTTCTGTAAAGGAAAATGCTGCAAAATACCCAGCGTGGCCTCTGGTTTGTGTATATCTTGGGGCTGCACCCGGGAAAGTGAGCAGAGCAGTGCCTCTGGGATCTCTCCCCATTTTGTGGCCACAGCCTTTCCAGCAGGACATCAGATCACCTTTCGGACACTGGTTCCAGTGCTGTGGCCAACACGGGCAGCTTCCGATGTCACTCCTGGACCCATCATCTCCTGGTTCTTCCCTCTCCCCCTCTCCAGCCTCCCCACAATCTCCTTTACTTCCCTCCTAATTGGAAAAAGTGGGGGAGGAAGGGATAGTTGAAACAGAGATCCTAAAATAGGTCAGCCGTCATGCCGGTTCCAAAATAAACGTCATTAATGCTAAGTCACTGAACCATATAGCCCAAGCTGACAGTTCTCGGTTGTCTGCTGCTTCTGGTTTTTAAAGAAACAGTGAACGTCCATATCAAGGACTCCCAAAAGAGCTTCCAACCATGGGAAGGCAATTTTGGGGTGAGCCGGGGAGAAGATGGGATTCGAGAAACGAGGAAAGATCTGGCCAGACCAGGATTTAAGGGCAAAACCGAGTTTGCCCTGTATCATCTGGGCTGCTATTTTTGGTTTTCACGGGGTTGGGATGGGGGGCGAGTGGAGGGGGTCAGGATGGGGAGGAATAAATCCACCCTTTATCCCAGTGCTGGTTACAACTTCATGAGGATGGAATTTAAGCACACAACACAGGGTTTTAGGCATCAGCACAACTTTGTGTTAAATTGTTCTCAGTGGGTATCTTGTAGGGGAATGTGAATATGGATGGCCCTGTTCGGGGAGGCTGAATTGCAATTACTGAGACGGGATAAAAAACATGGTCTTAGCGCTGCCCGGTAAAGCAGCATTTCTCCACTTATGTATGGCACCTATGGTCCATTTAGTTTCGTATACACAAAGTAATCTCTTCGGTAGTTAAACTCCCATGAGCCACCCAGAAAACAGAGAAGAAAGAACTCTGTTGCCTAGCAACCAATGGGATGTTACAACACTAGATAAATCGAATCAATATTGCTCTAAATATTGAACCCTTAGATGATGTAAAACCCTCAAAGCCATGTCCAAAAGTCCTCTGCTCTTTCCTTTCCTGCACCCAACGGCCGAGTAGGACCAGCTTGCTCCTGACAGCCTCCAGAGACCTCGGAGAAGACAACACTCTGTGTTTCCCAGGAGAACACATCCGTGGTAGTGTCAGGAAGAATATACCTGAAGGCTGCCTTCAGAGTGTCATCTGCCCACCATGGAGCACTGGCTGGGCCTGGGGTGAGGTCACTGCCCGAGTTCCCCCCCTACTGGCATGCGGTCAGGGCTCATTAAATTTAGAAAGACCAAGGTCACTCTGTAAATGGTTTCTTTTAAAAAAACTCCAGAGGTTGGGGCACATGCTGTCCTTCCATTAGCCTCTGACCCTCAGGTCCCCCTCCCCATCAGCAAGTCCTAGTGGTAGCCTGCTCAGACCCTTCAGATAGCTTCACGGGGGCTTTTTCCCCCTTAATAGCTCACGGAGTCTGTTTTAATCCATCTTGAGCAATAGGCATTTGGCCAGGACCCCATACCTTGTTAGAAACCAACCCAGTTCGGGGGAACATTGAACGGTGTCCAACTACCTTGGTTTTCCACCAGTGACATTTTCTTTCTGGAAATAACACTGTGCCCTCTTCCTGGAAACTCCTTTCTGAAGAGCCCCCATGAGGTATGCTTGGACAGAGCTGTCCTTGGGGTCCCCAGCTTTGAGCTCCTGTCATCGTGCTGTTGGAAGCACTCTTATTCATGGGTAGGCTGAGAAAGTTGACCTTGGTGAGCATGACTAAGATGTGGAAGAGGGAAACCAACATTAACCTCGTCATGTGCCAAGCACTGCACAGATACGTAGTAAAACCAGGATTGACCACTGAAGCCCTGTGATACCCATATGCGGTAGGAGATATTATTTCTACTTTACATTTGGAGAAACTGAGGCTTTAGTCAGGTTACGGTAATTCCCCCTTAAGAGACAGTTGTGGTATCCTAACAGGTGGTAATTCCAGGCTTCTCTCTGGTCTTTGGATGTCACCGAGAGGTATGGATATGACTGAGCAAAGGGTTCTTTCTTATTTCTGGTAGATCTTATGGTGCCATTTGAAAAGAGGGGGCGAAGGATAGGACCTTATAGGATTCTGCATGCTAAAATGGCAACTGGGCTCACCAGTGCAAGAGAAGAACTTCTCAAACTATAAGACAGGACGAAGCAGGAAAATATATTTGTCTGCCTTCTGGGGTTAGCAGTGCTGCCTCTCATAATTCATGTTTGCCCTGGAGAGGCATGGGTGTGGGTAGGGTCCACCGTTTACCTCCGGGACAATTCAGGCAGGCAGGTCCCACCTTTTGTCATTCTCCTGACATTTCCTTCTCCATCATGTTACCCCCCAATCTTGGATTGCTTTGTCCACGTGGATTTGGGGGTCATCCGGGGGACGAACAACATTGGAGAAGGAAATGAAGTGTCCAGGATAATTTTCCCACTGCAAGGGTCCTGGTGGCCCTCTCTTCTTTCCTGACTGTGTCCTCCTCGCCTGGCTTTCTGTCAGGCATCTCATCCCTCCCATTTCCACAGGGGGACCATCTACCTTTTGGGAAATCTCTCTCCCCATCCCCAGGGAAATCTCTGAATCTCAAGTCCCAATGCCGCTCTCCCCATTCCACTCCAAATAGTACATTCAACCAAGTCTGAGTCATTAAATTAATGGCAACAGTCTGAGGGGGTGGGTGAGTGTGGGCAACAGGGAAGTGACTGCTTTCTCCGAGTCCCCAAACAGGGCGTCTGTCGGGGCTGGGAGCCATGCTATCCTCTCTCAGCAGACCAAATCCTGCTGTCCCAGGGCCAAAATACTCCAGAAGCCCACCTGGGTCTCAGGCAAGGCCCTGCCATGGCCCCCTACCCAGTGCTCTGTGTGGACACAGTCCCTGGACAGGACTCACGTGTCACTTAACTGTAATGACTATTTGTTGCTTCACCCTGATATGACAGGTTTTGTGCAATGAATTCTTTCATCTGATCTTCTGGAACATTGCATGTTAGGTAGCATTAGCCTCATTTTATTTTATTATTTTATTATAGATTTTATATATTTATTTGACAGAGATCACAAGCAGGCAGAGAGGCAGGCAGAGAGAGAGGAGGAAGCAGGCTCCCCTCTGAGCAGAGAGCCCGATGCGGGGCTCCATCCCAGGACCCTGGGACCATGACCTGAGCTGAAGGCAGAGGCTTTAGCCCACTGAGCCACCCAGGTGCCCCTGCATTAGCTTCATTTTACAGAGAAGGAAATGGGAGCACAGAGATTCATGCAGTCTTCTCCAGGACACCCAGCAAAGAAGTGCGAGTTGTGATTTGAAACCGGTTCTATCTGAAGTCGAGGTTCTGCTGCGGGTTCCTCGGAGCTCATTTCATGGAGGCTTACAGGAAATGCTCTGGGAGTGTAAGGAGGACCCAGGAGAAGGTGACTGGCGGAATCTTGCCCTCCTCCGGGAAATCAGGAATCCTGGGTTTTCGTCCCAGTGTTATTAAATTTTACCTGAATGAGCTCCCAGGCTCCTTGTTCAGCAACTGTCAAATGAAGGCTCAGGAACTTCCAGTTCTCAGAATCCGATTGAGACCGATGGGCAGAGTTCCTGCGTCCAGGAGGCAAAACTCAGAAACTGGATCCAGCCCAGGGTGGAGCTCACGTGTCTGCTCCTCCGTGCTTCGTGTGAAATGGACAAAACGCGGAAAGCAATCTTTTCCTGCCCGGCCACTGTGGGAAGACCACAGACCCAAGCCCCCAAGGTCTCCCGCTGCCTGGAATGAAAGCTTCCAGCCACTGTCTCCTTCCGTGGTCCTTCTTCAGACGTGAATGCAAGTCTCTGTAGGGATCGTATTTCTGCCTTTAAAGAAGGAAACCTGAATCTATAAAACTGATCAATTGTTTAG
This sequence comes from Lutra lutra, assembly GCF_902655055.1. Taxonomy (NCBI): domain Eukaryota; kingdom Metazoa; phylum Chordata; class Mammalia; order Carnivora; family Mustelidae; genus Lutra; species Lutra lutra. Next base: position 28,474,250 of record NC_062295.1, read on the forward strand.
CCGAATATTTGGCATTGCCCAAGCATTCCGAAGATTATCTTCATTTGCGCCGTCCTACGATTATTATTATTATTAACAAGTCAAATAATGGAAAGATAGGGTGAAATTAGGGAGAGACAAGGATGAAATACCACCAACCTACAGATTGGGTCAACGAGATCACTCATCCTTTACCTTCTGAAAGTTAAGATGAGGAGGCGACTGGCTGGCTGGGTCAGGAGAGCTTGTGACTCTTGACCTCCTGGTCATGAGTTCGAGCCTCACGCTGGGTAAAGAGATTACTAAAAATAAATAAATAAAACGAGGAAAAGTTAGGATGATGTGAGAGGTAATGCTTCTTCCCATCTAGAACCTTTTCCTCCTTCATACACGCTGGTCCTTTTGAAAAGTATCTGAAATGACTCAAAATCCTGCCTCCCCCATCCCATTCTCGCTCTTGATCATGTATTACTTTGCGTGGCCAGCCAACTGAACCAAGTGTGGTTTTGCTGTTTGTTCCCATTGCTGAAGTTTTCTCTAGAAAGGCACCCCCGTCTTAGCCCTCGGTGACAAGTGGGATATCTTACGGGCTTTCTTTGTGTCCTTACTGACAACAGAACAAAGTCAGTCGCCAGAGAAGTGTCTGTGCACAACTGTGAGTTGCGAACTGCTCGCAGAGAATGGGATGATGCAGAGCAGGGAAGGCTCTCTAAGGGCCATGGGATCACCGTTCCCAATTCAAGTCCTCCCTGAGTTAGAATGGCGGTGGACCCTCGAGCATGCGCATCTTTTCCAATAAATACAGTAGGTAGTGTAAATGCCTTCCTTCTTTATGATGTTCTTCTTAACATGGTCTTGACTCCAGCTTATTTTCTTGTAAGTCATATACAGTATATAACCCCGATAATATACAAAGTATGTGTTCATTGACTATTTAGGTTATTGGTAAGTCTTCTGGCCCATCGTCGGTTATCAAGCAGATTTTGGGGGAATCAAAACTTACATGGATTTCTTTGACTGCGAGGAAGGAGGGGTGTCAGTCAGCACCCCTAACCTCTGAGCTGTTCAAAGGTCATCGGTATTCATTTGTGCCCTTTACCATGTGACTTTATTTTTTTATTCTTATTTTTAAAAATATTTTTGTATTTTATTTTTTATATTTTTACTTATTTTTAAATAGAATATTTAAAATAAATAAATAAAAATATTTAAAATAAAATACATTTATTTATTTTAATGAGATATAATTAGCATGTCGTGTTATATTTGTTTCAGGTGTACAACATGATGATTCAATACCATTCTATACATTACGCAGCCCTCACTACAGTTAGTTACCATCTGTCACGGAACAGCATTATTCCAAACCTACTGACTGTACTCTTGGTGCTATGCATTTCATCTTTGGCGACTTAATTTATTTTGTAACTGGAAGTTTGTACCTCCTAATCCCCTTTGTCCGTTCCATCCAGCCCCCACCCACCCCCCACCTCCCATCTGGCAACCACCAGTTTGTTCTCTATGTTTAAGAGTCTGGTGTTTGTTTGTTTGCCTCTCCGACCCCACTCCTTTGCTTTGCTTCTTAAGTTGACTGCAAATCCTTTCCACTGCAGTGCGGGTACTGTGTTTCCCTCCCGTTGATGATGGGTTGGGCCAGTGGAAAACCGAACACATCTGGCACCTGTGGGTCCTCGGCTGACACCCCAGGAGGTTTTGTGTGTTTCTGCTCGCTGTTTGCACTCCTAAAGCCGGTCAGGGAAAGACCACGCCCCAGGTAGCTGCTTGTCCAAAGAGAGGTGGAGACACGTGGAGCGGACCCGAACCCCACCGGAAGTCTGCCGCCAAGCCACACCGATCTACCTCCTGGGCTAGTCCCGAAACTGCACAGATGTGCGCGCAAGAGAGAGAAATGCTTGCTGCTGTAAGGCAAGGTGTTTCAGGAGAATTAGTTTTGTGGCCTTATGGAAGCAAGAGCTGATTAACATATTATTTTATATGGGGGCAAAGTGAGTCATCTTGGAAAAAGCTCAGGGCAATGGGGGAATAAGAAAGGTCTCCAGGTTGCCCAGAGAGGGGAGGATGCCATTATTTGTCTATCACAGGTCCTGAAGGGCCTTGTCGCAGGAATTCCTCTGAACTTTCCTGACCTATCACTGTGCCAGACAGGCCATTATGCTAAAAAATTTTTAAGGCAGGAACTCAGTGGTGACCCATACAGAGCTGAAAGGGCAGAACTGAAAGGCAGTAAGAGAGTGACCTTTACATCAGGTAAAATTGATGGCCTGATTCCACAGCCTGAAGGCTTGTAGAGCTCAGTAACTGGGAGCAACCTTCATTCTTGTTCACTTAGAAGAAGTTCATTCATGGTAAGGGTGAGGGTCCCTCACTCTGTCCAGGTGCAGGAGGGAGCTCGGAACATTTAAAGAAATACATGTGTAATCCACTTCGGCAATGACAGAAATTTCCAGAGGAATGATGACAATATTCAAATCAGTGTTATTATCATTATTTGGACTATTTATCATCACTTGAGGCCACACATGCTGCTTTAAACCACTGCAGCAGTATTCTTTCTTGGGTAGACAGATTTTTTTTTTTTTAAATGGAACACTTGAAAAACCACTTGATACCAATAATGTGATTCCAGAGGGCTTTGAAGAGTTTGGACTGAGCTTAGGAAAATGATAATTATCTGTCACCCAGAAAAAGCAGGTAGGTCACTGCAGAGAGAGCCATTCAATTTTAGCCCATGTATTTCAACGTGAATTTAAGCCTCCTATGCAATTAGCTAAAATAACTGAAATAGCAGAGTGTACAAAGGCCATACCCATGTACACTAACTAATGATTCAAATTAAGCAGAATTTATAAACCTGTTGGCAGTTACTTGTTTGACCTGACTTCTCTCTCCGTGATGACAAGCCCTTCTGTTGAAATAGACCACCCAGTCCACTATGATGCCTGCCTGCACGAAGTCCAGAAGTACTGAGCTTCTGAACCAATACCCAGCACTTATGCTACTAAAGGAGAATTCACCTGGAATTGTTGGCTGTGTTTTCATGTGTGCATGTCTTGTCTTCCAAGATTCTTTGAGGGCAGGCACTGAGTCTTGAACCACTCTATTTTCACCTCTGTGTCATTGTGCTAGGCATGGCATCATATCTTGAACACTGGAGTTCTAGAAATATATTTTTATTGTTATGGGAGACCCATTGGGTTGCCCAACCCAGCCTTCTTCCATGATTCACTTCTGTCCAGCCATCTTTAATCTAGGCACATGTGACACAATTCTGGTCAATGATTTGTCCACAGAAGCCACTGGGTGGGGCTTTGGGAAGTATTTTTTTTTAAATTGGCATTCTATGTAAACTTTTTTTTTTTTTAACCGCTTTCTCTTTCTCTTGCCTAGTATGCACATGTGAGGCTTAGAAGGGCAAAAGCCATTTTGCGACCATGAGGCAAGAAGCACGCAGATGAAGGTCTGTCTACACTTTGAAGACAGCAGAGCAAAATGATGTGAAGAGAGTCTGCCTTCAGTGCTGTGTTGGACATGATTTGCCTTGGTTTGGAAGAGTTGACTGGTAAGTTTTCAGGAATTTTAAAAACCTGTTGTTCCAACACAGACATTATTTAAAATTGCTGTATAGACTTATAATAAAATAAAATAAATTATATTAGAACAAATTCATAATTTTCTAATTCTGCTGTTATGTTTTATTAATGTTCTTGAGGTTATTTACATCTGTTAAATGGGCAGTGGAAATGCTTTATAATGGCGTGCTACTATGTATTTCTTTGTAACTATTCATTCAGTTATGTCACGATTGGTAGCTGAAAACCAAAGGTGGTGGAAGTAGGTACCCAATAGAAACTGATGAACACGTAAATGTGGTTGAGCTGAAGAATGGTTATTACTTAAGAGCACACCATTGCTGGGTTCTTGAAGGCATCATTGAACTACTGTGTCAGTTTAGACTGACTGCCCTTCCCTGGATTTCTGGGTAGATGACACAAATAAGCTCCAGAGTTTTTGAGCCAATTAGTCAAGGTTTTTTGCTTTTGTTTTTGGTATTTATGGCAAAAAAAACCAATTCTAACTTACAAAACTATTAAGTCATTTAGCTCACTCTACCAAACACAGGTGGAAAATAGTCAATGTAATATCATGAATGTGTAGCAGAGGAAAGAAATCCTTCTTGGAACTTAAGTCAGGCAATTGGAATTTTCAGAAGAAAATCTTGACAGCCTGTAGTGTTTGAGACATTGTATAAATATCTGATCTTTGACTCAATAACCATCAGCACTTGGTGTCAGCATATAAATGTTGGGTTGGAAAAGTAGATAAATTGATTTTCCATTTCTCTTATCCTAGTGTCTTCCTTTTCATTGATGCTATAGCAATGGATCCCATTATTAGTGCAACAGTCCATAATGTAAACATGTTATCTCTCTGGTTAAAGAACAATTCCTTTCAAAGTTAATATAATGTGATAAACTGTGTCTGAATTATGGCCATAACAATAATAATTCACTCTTTTCTTCAAAGCTATCAAAAATTCACAAGCTCTATAAACTATAAAATCTCTAATCTTAAGCCATGGTGATATATTTTTTTTTTCCATTTTATGAGTTAAACTGGACCTGGTAGGTAAGAAGAGGCTGGTATTGGTATGCCTGCTTTACAGCTGGGATATTAAGGCTCAGAGAGTTCAAGTCATCCGCTCAAGGTGAAAAAATAGAAAGTGGGACTAGATTATACTTGTTACTTATTTTTTTCTTTCCAGAATCACATCTCTGTATTCCAGTAAAAATGTTGAGTTTGAATGCATGAAAATCATCTTCCTGGTAGTTCAACAGGATGGGTGGATTTTTAATTTTTTTGGCATGATTCTCGAGGCTGTTAAGAAGAACCACATATCAAGTATTCCTGTTGTTGAACAGACCTGAATAAAATATGGCGAATGGAACCAGATTTTTAAGTGGGGGATTCTTGGTGGAGAAAAATATAATTTGGCAAAAAGTTGAGCAGGCTGCTTGCCTCCTCCTCCTCCTGTAGAGTTTCCTTTTAGCTCCTTACATTCTGTTTATTCATCTTTCATTGAATGAATATTTTCTGAGCACTCACCAAGTGCCTGGCAGTCTTAGAGATTCTGGTGGGGAATGGGTGTGGTGGAAAGAGGACAGTGAACAAGTCATCAAGAGAGTGCCATGAAAAGCATGGAGTTAGGTGATGTGTTACACCATGGCCATAGTTGGGGTTGGGTGATTTTTTTTTTGAGAGAGAGAGAGAGGGAGGATGTGTGTGAGTGTGCAAGCACAAGCTGGGGGGTGGGCAGAGGGAGAGAGAGAATCTTAAGCAGGCTTCATGCCCAGTGCAGGGGGCTAGGTAATTTAATAGGGTCCTTAGAGGTGGTTAGGAGGGGACATCTGTGTGGGGCCTGAGTGACAGTTGGCAGTCTTGCAAAGATTGGAATAGACCGTAGGGGCAGAAGGGATAGCAAGTGGTTAGTCACAGAGCCAAGAGTCATAGCCACGGAACAAGTTAGTGGTAGGGAATTGAGTTGGAAGGTTTTTTGAGACGAGTTCACTTGTAACTTTTAGTCCACAATGAGGATTTTGTGTTTTATCTTAGTCTCAGTGGAAAAGAACATGAAATGTTTTCAGGCAGGGAAGAGATATGAACCAATGTGTATTTTTAAGAGGATAGAGCTGTCAATGATATAATTGAGAAGATCACTTCCATATAAGAAATATTGGTGGGTTGGGGTGCCTGAGTGGCTTAGTGGGTTAAAGCCTCTGCCTTTGGCTCGGGTCATGATCCCAGGGTCCTGGGATCGAGCCCCACGTCGGGCTCTCTGCTCAGCAGGGAGCCTGCTTCCTTCTCTCTCTCTGCCTGCCTCTCTGCCTACTTGTGATCTCTGTCTGTCAAATAAATAAATAAAATCTTTAAAAAAAAAAGAAATATTGGTGGCTTGACTAAGAGTAGTGGGGATGGAGGGAAGTCTATGATTTTGAGACCTATTTGTGAGAGAGAGGCATGGGGGTAGTGACAGATTTAATGTGGGAGAGAAGGCGTATGAAGAACATGGATGAATTATGGGTGATACCTTGGTATTCCACTTGAACAACTGGGGCACCATTGATGGCACTGAAGAGACCAAGGGAGGAAAAGATTTGTAGGGGGGAAAAGTGACGGTTCTGTTTCGGGTACATCATTTTAAGGAGTTCCACTAGATATCTCACTATAGATAGAGTCACTTGGATGTAGGAGTTTGGGTTATTAGTAGAGAGTATTTATAAACTGTCCTTAAAGCCAGTGATGTAGATGACCCATGGGAAGAGTACAGACAGAGGAGGATAGACTAGAACTTGGGGTATTTCATTACATGATCCTCACCCCTACTCAACCTTCTTCTCTGACTGACTTTCAAACGGGCCACTAACGGTTCTTCCTCTTCCATCTTCTCCTGATGGGCATCCCCTAAATTATGGCCATCACGTCCCTCCCCAACTCTTTACAGTCCTGTTATTCCTGGATGATCTCATTCACTCACAGAGCTCTAACTGACCTCTACTGGTGACCCTGCCCATCTAAGAGCCTGTCCTTATCTCTCTCTTTCCCAATCTTAATGAAATCAAATCCATTCAATCCAAATCTGTTTAAGTCAGCAAGCATTTGTTGGACAACTTCCACGTACCAGGCACTGTGCTAGCCAGGTTGGTTGGTCATTGAGTCACTGTACAGGACAGCATTACTTTGGTGAACCTAACCCGCAGCCCAGGGGCTCGGAAGCTTGATTCTCTCAGCATATTAAGTGGGCCAATTTCTCAGGGTGCAAATTAACCCAGCTCACAAGAATCTCATGTATATAAATCAAAATGTCAATTCACTAATTTACAATGGGAAACACAATGTACAAGAGGAGCAGACATTTGCATTAGGCTGATCTCCACATTTTCTCCATCTAGGAAAACTGCATATAAAGTCAAATTGTCAGAAGGTTGCATGGATTATAAGAGATCAGAGCAAGGGGCCTTGGTGGCAGATTTGAATGTTTAATATCATCAGGCTCTGGTAGTCTGGTGCATCTATGTCCACAGAGAAATCAAACAATTCATGTGTTCCTGCGGACTTCGAGGATCACAGAAGGGCACTTTGATGGGCACTGCCAAAATGAATCCCTCTCATGTTCTCTTTTTCTGTGTATCCTGTGATCATATCTCTCTTCTGACTGACACCTTCTTTCTCTGGATAAGTTAATAAAGTCAGTTAACTCACCATGGGGTTGGGTTCTTACCTACGAACCATTTCATCTCAGGAAAAGTAATGCAGCTGTTTCAGATTTCTTCATGTGTGGAAGGTTTTGCTTAGCTATTAGAGAGCAGATTTATAGTCTCCATTTCAAATTCCATTGCCTCAAATTCCTAGAGTAATTTCTTGCAAATAAACAGCCTGTGAAATGTTTGTTGAATGACTGAATGAGTGACTAGATCAACTTCTGCCTCTCTGTAGCTTAGATGATCAAATTGGAAAAGTAGATTTTATTGAACAATCAGTTGGCTTTTGTAAAAACTGAATGGTGGACAAAAGAGTTTTTGTAGCCCACTTCCCAGAGAGCCAGGGGTCTATCAATTTGCTCTGACTGGGTCTACTTTATGTCAAGATGGAACCCAGCAGGACACATCTGTGGCTTTATTCCACATACATACTCTTATTGGCTCCAGGAGTGGGCATGTGACAGAGGACTGGCCAATCAGAGCATCATGTCATCTCCGATTGGCTCAGAGATGAGCAGGGGACTGAATCAGATCTAATGATAGGGGATTTTTTTTCTAGAACTTGCTCTGAAACTAGGAAGACCATCCAAGAACTGTAGACTGCCATTTTGCCAGCATGTGGAGAAAGCCACTGGCATGGAGCTCATACAGGGAAGTGGAGAGAAGTCAGACCTAAGGCACACAGTTTGACGGTCTGGATTCTGCTGTGTCTGACACGTGCTTTTCTCTGCCCTTTTAGCTCTGTGAGCCAGTAAGCCCCCACGTCTGCTTAAGCACTTTGAGTTGTATTTTCTGTCACAACGAAGAGTCCTAGCTGGTAGTCTGCTTATGGAAACTAGCTGGTGAATAGGCAAAAGTCATAAATTTCAAATTATGTGTGTAAGAAATGTACCAAAATGTTAATGATTATCTCAGAACTGTGGGATTATAAGGTTTTTCTTTTCAAAAGATTTTATTTCCAGTACTTTCTGGAATAGTTCAAGTTTTCCAGAAAGCCCCCATGTTAATTTTAATAATAATACAAAGGAAACAAAAAGCCTCTAGAGTATTCCTTCTTCTTCAGGGGGCACAGGCAGAAGGCCATATGGCCTCTTTCAATACCAGCAATATCAACAGACATTTCACAGACTGTCATGACACAGTTGAGCTCAAGTTATGGGTTAACTTTGTGTTTGGTTAGATAATAGAAAATGAACCACAATGATTGAGTAGTTTAAAGACTAGCATTTAAATTCTTGACTTGGTCTCTGGTAAAACAAACAAACAAATGAAGAAAAGCCCAAAGACAGTCAAAAAGCTGGTCAAAGGGCCAATTATAGGATTTACTGCTAATCCCCAAAAAAGGAGCTAAAATGGCCACCCACCGTAGTGTTTCCTGGGAGGTGGGGGGAGGCTCAGGGTGAAGGTGTTGGGAAGTCTGACACGAGAAATACAGAAGAACCTCCATTAAACCACCCTACACATTCCAAAGGTCCCATGTGTCTTTTGTGGCTAGCTTTGAGGAGAAGAGAGAGAGGGGAGGGGAGGGGGACAGGAAGGAAGCACAGAAGACCCCTCCAGAGACATGACCGTTGCTGATAAAAGTACTATCTCTTCCTTCATCCTGCCATGCCCATTGAAGACTTCATGGTCCCTGGTAGGCAATGAAGTGAGTTAAGAGTCTGAGTTTTTAAAAGGGACTTCACAACTTTACAGCAGGGACTATGATAACATTTATAGGTCTCCACCAAAAAGAAGTTAAATAAATCTCCTGCTTGGGGACACAAAATAACCACCTGCCACCTTTATATGGTCGGGAGGGAACTGTCCGCCCACAGACCCATCCCCTGCTGGGTACTTTCACACAGGCTGAGGCCACAGGAATGGACTATTCTCATCCTTCAAGGGTCAGCCTTCCCTACACTTCTCTTGACTGCTAGAATGAATTGCTCCTCACCCCCTATTTTAAGCACATTTCTAGTTATAAGGATGCATGGAGACTCCGGCTTATTGTAATTTCATGTTTGTGAGTCTGTTGTCCTCCACTTCCTTGAGGACACATTTTATCTTATGATTCTTTTGAATCTCCTCCCTCTTCCCCTGACCCCTGTCACCTTAATAAATGTGCATTTTATGTGGAATTTTCACAGCTGGCTCTTTTCACACTATCCTCCCAACTTTAAAAGAGATGGTTTGGCCAAATTCCTCCCCACCTATAGAGGACCAGAAAGAGTGAACTTATGGCTAGTAGCTCAGTAGGGGTCCTTGGCCCACTTTTCTAGGAACACTAGGGTCTTATGCTGCCCTAGCCTTGGTAATGTGGATTCCATGGACATTAGCCCCTCCTTACCTTCGGGTTCACTGTTACCTGTGGCCAACCTCTTTGGGGGGCAGATGATCCTTCTTCTGACATATCATCAGAAGGTCAGTAGTAGCCTAACACTATGTCATGATGCCTATGTCATTGCCCTCACTTCATCTCATGTAGCCATTTTATCATTGCCCGTCATCACAAGAAGAGCAAGTACAGTGCAATCAGGCATATTGAGAAAGAGAGAGAAAACATGCTGACATAGCTTTTATTATAGTATATCATTATAATTATTCTATTTTATAATTAGTTATGGTTGTTAATCTCTTGCTATATCTAATTTATAAGTTAAACTGTATCCTAGGTAAGTGTATATAGGGTTTGGTGCTGCCATGATTTGGGACACCCACTTGGGGTCCTTTGGAGTCAGATAGCCACAGCCTTGACTTTCATTACAAAAGTGGACAATTAACCCAACTTTCTAAGCCTCAGTTTCGTCATCTGTGAATGAGGAGAATGATACCCGTGCTCTGGGGTGGTCATGGGCATTAAATGAACGATAGATGTTTAATCTCAGGCACATAGTAAAGGCTCCACAAATGTGAGTTTCCTTCCTCATTTTCTCATTTTCTGGGTCTTTCTAGATTTTTCTAGGTTGTTCTAGAATTATCTCAGTGGAAGCATCATGATCAATGGTGACTTAACTGGGATCCTGTTCCTAAAAGCCCTGCACAACGGTTGCTCCCAGGAAGGTGAAGTGTCCAGGTCAGGAAGACCATGGGTGGGATCTTGGGTGGGCACTTCAGTAACATGGCAAGCAGCCAAGGAGGGGGCTTCGTGCTGACAGCTCACTCTGCATACCTCAACCAATGGTGCACGGAGGTCACCCTGGCCTTGCGCAGAAGAGAGGGTTGATTTCGGTTGTAAACTCCATACCTGTTGCCAGAGGCACAATGAGAGATGACAAATTCCCCCTCCATTCTCTGGTCCTCACAGGACAAGATTTGTATCTGGAAGGGATTTTGATGAATTGATGGTGAAATCCTGAGTAGCTAGTCTTATAGTCTCAATATTGTGTATCAATGCTTGAGAACAAGACTGCAGTAAAACCAGGAGGGGAGGTCAACTTGGGAGCAACGGATAATCCACCCAAGACTCCAAGGCTCCAGAAAGGGGGCAGAAGCGGTGCATGGGGGCTTGACTTCAGCCACAGTAGGACGGGGTGATTTTACAACTATGATTTATAACCTGGTGGAGTCGGGGTCGCTAGTGGATCTTGAAGAGTCTCCCAGTGCCCAGACAAGGGAAAAGAGGGCTGGATTTCCAGAGGCATCCTTGAATGCCCTGTGGCAACTCCTGCGATTACATCAGCAGAGGACTGGGTCTGCACACGCATCCTGCCACATCTGCCCATCCTCCCACACCTGCCCATCTTTCTTCCCCTCCTGCCTCCAGAGCCCACAGAAAAGGGCAGATGCCAGGCAGCCGGGATGCACCATGCTTGGAGCCTAGAGTCAAAGTGCACTGAAGTTAGACCCAAATGCACATTTCATCCACTTGTTTTCTAATAGTTTACAGAACTGGGATACCTTTGAGATCAGTGTTGGCCTCTAATGGTCAGAGGAGACAAAGAATAGCCATTTCCCTGTTCCCTCCTCTGGAGAACAGCACTCTGTGATTCTGTCTGCCTGACAGACACACATTTTCCCATTCATTCAGGGAACAACCAGTGGACCACTTTCCAAGGCAGAGCATGTGCTGGGTGGTAGGTCTCTAACTCCAGACCCATGGACTTCACCAGGCTGGCAGCAAAAGAAGCAGCTTTGGAAGTTGTTAAAAATACCAGTTCTGGAACTTCTCCATAGGTCTAGGCGAATTTCAGATCATCTGTATTTTTTTCAAAGCTCTCATTCTGAGGATCCCCATATCATAGGGATACAAGAAATAATGACTGGGCTCTGATCCCACGAACTCACAAATAAGAGAGAGAAAATCCCAGGGAAAGGTTGTGATTAAAGCACATATGACATGCTGTGAAGACCCCAATAAAAGGCAGCTGGTGCCTTGTGAGAGCCACAAATAAGGCGTTTCAAAAGGCGTGACATTTGAGCTGGGTATTGGAGAGCAGGTACACATTTTGTCAGGTGGGTGAGGGAGTAAAAGGCACTTTGGGCCAAAGAGCCTGTTTGAGGAATTGTGAGTACCTTGGGCATATTTATGTGGCTGGGTGGGGCGGGTTAGGGAGCTAGCCAGATGGGTCAGGCCAGGTCACATAGGGTGTTGACTGCAAAGCAAGCTGGGAGCTCGTACTTTAGTCCGGGGGCCGCCAAGCACCACTGATGTGTAGGAACAAGTCAGATTTACCCTTGAGAAAGGTTGCTATGGCAGCCTGTATGGAGGTTGGGTTGGAAAGGGTCAAAGAGACGAGGAGGATAATTAGGGGCTCTTGGAATCACCTGGGCTGCAGAGACTGAGCGTTCCACGCCTGGGACTAAGGCCACTGCAGTGGGAGGGAGTCATGGGGATTACACGGAGAGACGTTATATCTCTGTGATTTTTTCTTTTTTAGATTTTTTATTTATTTATTTGACAGACAGAGATCATAAGCAGGCAGAGAAGCAGGCAGAGAGAGAGGAGGAAGCAGGCTCCCCGCCGAGCAGAGAGCCCGATGCAGGGCTCGATCCCAGGACCCTGGAATCATGACCCGAGCTGAAGGCAGAGGCTTTAACCCACTGAGCCACCCAGGCGCCCCTATCTCTGTGATTATTTTAAACACATGTCGGGTGCTCCTGTGTTCCTGCTCACACAGCCACCCCTCCGTGGTCCCCGGTCTGCCTGGAGTGGGCATGACCTCCAAATGGGCCAGGACTGCTAAATTAAGTCGCACGGACCATGGTCATCATTAATGCAAGCACACAGGGCCGTTTTAGAAATCCTGGCAATGCTTTCTGGCAAGTGTAATGAAAAAAATTAATTGAATAATCATGCCATGTAAATAGATTTCATGTGAGCTCTCATTTCGGTGGGAGGGGTGGGACGGAAGGGGGAGAACCCTGTGATTTATGGCTACGAGTGTTGTAATGAATTAGGCCGGGCCCCCCCACGGTGAGCCTGGGTCTGCCTCGGCCTGCGTTGTGAGGTGGCCGGATCGTTTTGAGCAGAGTGGCTCAGGTGACCCAATGCAGGCATGAGAGATGGGGGTCATTAAAACCTGCCACACTGCAGGAACTCTCTTTAAAGAGAGACTCAAAGGCTTGCTTTGCAGAGTAGCGGCATTCCTCTTTGGGGTACAGGGCATTCTATCACTTAGAGCAAACCAGTGCAGATCTGAGGCAAAACGATAATGATCGAAAATAAATTGACATCCTCGAAGGGAGGGGTGGGGAAGGAGCCGTGCGGACAGCGGTGGGGAGCTACCTACAGCCCGAAGCGAAGACTCTGTGTGGGAGATGACGGATGAGTTAATATCAGGTAAGAAATATTGACTCGTGTGTGTGAGATTCAAAATCAGAATTTCTGAATCCACACAGCCAGGGTGGTCTGAGGCAGAGAACACCTGAGAGTGAGACATGGGCTTATTCATCCTGGCTTCAGACACTGGAGCTTGCCTCTTCTCTTCTGTTAAGCCTTAGTTTCTTTGTCTGTGGAATGGGGATATTAATACCAATTCCAACAGGTAATTTTGAGTCCCAAATGTGATTATGTGTTTGGAAGCTGTGTGTGTGTGTGTGTGTGTATTCAGAAGACACAGGAACACATTCTCATCTTTCTGCTGGAAGATAGCACATAGAGCACTGAAAAGAATGGTTGAAAGCCAGCCCCGGCTCTTCATCGGAGGCCCCCGCAGCTGGTACACTCAGTCCTAAATGCACTCTGCCCTGAGAAATCGACGAATGTCAAGGTCATGGGTTCGCATGCAACTGGGGTACTGAAGGGCGAGACCATACATTTGAAGGGTGTGTATGTTTCCACTGTCATTCAGCTCGGGATGCAGAGGGCAGATTTGAGAGGGAGACCCCAGACTTCATCTGAGCCTTGAAGAACTGTGTTCTAGACCTCGCGTGATGGGGACATGTGCCTGGGCGTTGCCGCCGGAGGGAGGCTGACTGCTACAACCTGGTGGCCGTCCAGGAGGTTGGGATTGAGGGGTTTGCTCCATAGGGGCCAGATCTGTGCATCTGGAAACAACTACCTCTGGTCTATAAAATTCAGTTCTCTGTGTTGTCATTCTGTCTGGTTAATCCTGAGCCTTTCATAAAATCTGATAAGCATGACAGGCTGGTCTGGCCACACCTGTGGTAATTTATTGAGTGGCAGCTGCCTGAGAGAGACAGTGGCAGCTGCTGCCTTCTTGGGTTTGTCTCCTGAGCCCCCTGGGGCAGACTGTATTTTCCAACGATGGTCCCGACAATATCTCCCATCCCGCATCTTCTTACCATGCAACCTTGGCAACTGTCCTGTTGAGTGGTGGGTTCCATGTCCCCTGCCCTTGAGCCCGGCTGGACCTTTGCGATTGCCTCAACGGTACCATGGTAGGAATGATGCCATGTGACTTCTCAGATGGGTCATTACACTGGCAAGTGCTTCTGCCTTGTTCTGTTGGGACACTTACTTGCTCTTGAACCCAGCTACCATGCTATGAAGAAGCTGGTAGCCATGGGGAGGCAGATGTCCCAGCCAGTAGTTCATCTGAGGTCCTGGTCAGTATCATTCACCAGACAAGTGAGTGAAGAGATACTCAGATGGTTCCAGCCTCCAGCCGAAGCCCTAGACGTCACGGAGCAGAGACAAACTATCCCCACAGTGCTCTTCTCAAATATCAGACCTGCAGAATCTAGAAGCCTAAAAAACTGATTGTTTTATGTCACTAGGTTTTCAGTTGGCTTGTTACGTGGAGACAGGTCACAGGAACAGCCTTCATGCTTACTTTCCAGGTGCGGGTCCCTGCAAACAGAGGCAGAAACACCATTTTAACGATCGAACGCTCAATATAATTAAACCACACAAGGTGAAACAGAAATGAAATGTATCGGAAGACCTGGAGGGGTCACATGACAGGAAAGTAGAAGAAATATCCATCTTAGCCAAGATTTACTGCCTTAGTGAATGAGGAAACAGCTCTGTACCGACACATTAAAAAAATATATGTATATGTATATGTATATTTATATAAATATATATATATAAATATATATATATATATATATATATATATATATATATAAAACAAGCTGTTTTGCTTGAAGTGAGACTTTGTTTTTACTAGGAATCAGAATTCAACTTAACTATAAACCAGAACTAACCATATTAATTTACTGAACCCAGGCAGAGCTGGTTCCAAATACACTTTTATTTTTAGTGGACCACAAACCAATCCAACGTTGTTTTAAAAAAAAAAATTACGACTCTAAGCTTTCCATTGAAATTACGACCAAATCTATACATCTTTGGAAACAATTTCTGCCATGTTAAGAATTATACTATGAAAACATTATGCTGTTCTCTAAAATGAACCTGAAAAAACCATGAGAAATAAATAAATATATCATTGTTCAACATCCCCCAGGGTACACACGAATTCATTCAGAATCGATTGGTAAAATTGTGAGGGATACATTATTTATATGTACTGAGGAAGAACATGCTGTTTCACACACGGGTTCCCAATAAGCCCCACGTACGTTGCATATTGAAAGAGCTGTACAAATACTTGTTATGTGCCCCGTGATATATTAGAAAAACCCAGGGTTTTGGAGCCTTACAGACTGGGTTATTATCCCAACCCGGTGACTCTGAGACTTCCGGAAATTTGCAAAAGACTGTTTCATCACTAGTAAAAGGGGAAAAAAAAAAACTATGCCTAATTCATAAGTTTGTGTGCTCATAGCTCTGGGTCTGGGCGGGGGGTGGGGGGTGGGGAGGAGGATCGAGGAGGGAGAGGGGGAGGGAGGGAGGTGGTTAGCCATCCCCTAAAATGTGTGGTCCCTTTGCGTGGTGTAGACTGTTCTCTGTGGAGGGTCATCCAGCCCCTGCTGCATTCACGGAGTCTCGTAGGTGACGTCTGGACTAGTCTGCCAGGAGAAGAGAAGTGATTAGGAATGGGTGTGCCTCCCCCACCCCTTCTGCCCGGGGTCTGCCAACTGGATGAAGAAGGATCCAGAATCCTGGAACACACATGGTCGAGCCACCACGTGGAAAAAACTGGATCCTGGGTTCATTATATGGAGGAAAACTACCTGGTGACCAGGGACACCGACCGTGGGTAGTCAGGTTAGAGAGACAGTAACAATCAACTGAACTCACTGGTTTATTTGTTACAGCAGCTAATGTTACCCTGGTGAGTGCAGAATCAGGGGAGACCCTGTACACAACATGTGTGAGCCCAGTGACTGACCGCACTCAACAGATGTTTTTTGATTTGTCCCTTTGAACGGAGGAAGGATATAGATCTGTCTGCCGGCTCAGAATCTAATAGGAGACAGCACATTCATTGAGCTGTCGTCTTTGTGGGACCTGATCTACCCAGTGAAGTCTGAAAAGTCTAGGATGGCGCCCAGAACAGGTGTTCTGGTGGAATGAACAGCCTGCACGCCCGTGGGTATGCTTGATTATCTAAAGCAAGTGGTTCCTTTCGCATGTCACTTGAGAACTGGTCTTTGTGCCATATACTTAGCATCTCCAAAAGAAGATGATAACAGAGAGGTTTAGGAAAAAGCTGAAATGCTCTAATAGAAAAGCTCCCATCTCAAGATGTAGTTTTTTGAAAACCCAACCGGCATTTCTTTTTTTTTTTTAAGGTTTTATTTATTTATTTGACAGAGAGAGATCACAAGTAGGCAGAGAGGAAAGCAGAGAATGAGGGGGAAGTAGGCTCCCTGCTGAGCAGAGAGTCTGATGCAGGGCTCGACCCCAGGACCCTGAGATCATGATCTGACCTGAAGGCAGAGGCTTTAACCCACTAAGCCACCCAGGTGCCCCCCGCAACCGGCATTTCAAGATTTTCCTGCTCCCAGTCAGGAAGTAGGGGGAGAATCTGGTACAGCCAAGTACACACTGGGGAACATGAAATCCTCCTGCAATTCCCTCCACTAATTAAAACCCTTAGCATTTAAAAACATAAAAAAATGAATATTTCATGTAAAAATGTTTCATTTTAACACAGCAATAGAAAAAAATCTATCACATCAGTCTTATCATTTGTTTTTTTTTTTTGAAACCTAGTGATTCTGGAACATGAAGTGTACCATAATGCCTAGTGGACTAACAGCATTTTACATTTTCTGTTACATCATCGTTTTACATCACTCCTGTGCGTGGTTCAAGAAGCATTGAGTTTTACAATTAATTTTTTCACTTGTCAATAAAGGCTAAAGAAACCACCCAACTGTCTGAAAATCAGCTAGCTCTTACATTTGAATACCAAAATGCTTTAATTTGTGATGGCAATCCGCCTTGGAAAGCGATCCTTTTTCCTCTTTCCTGGCCCCATATTTTATTGAACCCCTCTTTGCTTGCAAAAGGATTTGTCAGTGTTTGATTTCTTGGTACAGAAAAACCAACCAACCAACCAACAACAACAACAACAAAAAACCCCCCACAAAAACCAGAGCTGTGAGATGTTCCAGCAGAAAGTTCCTTTGCAAAAGTTGAAGGGGAACCTTTGTTTGGTGCATGATCTATTGCTGGTTCCATGATCGATTTAGTGTAAAGTGGGGACCGGGCAAGGGGTGGGCTGGGAGTGACAGAGGGCTCAGCGCTGGTTTGAGCCCCTCAGCCCAAGAACAAGAGTCCAGTTCCTAAAAGAGGTGGTACAAAGAGAAAACAACAAAATGTATTTTTTTTTCAAGAATGGCATCTCATTCCTGGTTCCTTAAAACAAACAAATAAACAAACAAACGAAAAAAACCCAGAGCCTAAGGTTAAGAGCTTAAGGTCTAACACTTTATTGGGGAGTGAAATCCCAGGGATCAGGAGTGAGACTGGAAAGGAAGGAAGCAATATAAGAAGGTATTGCCCAGTGTCTACTGTTTCATAGTACGGTGGGCTCTCAAGTAGCCTTCAAAGAGCCCCATGTTGCAAGAGAAGAAAGGGGGAAGCATTTATCTGTTGACACCATCTCCCAGTGTTGAAAGTTTTTCCTGCATTTTCAGATTCAGTGTGGGCACTTAGTGGGTCTATCCTGTGCTTAGTGGGTCTATCCTACGCTTAGTGGGTCCATCCTGAGCTTAGTGACAATACGAGAGCCCCGGTGTGCTACAGATGTGTGAGCCCTGGTGTGAGGCAAGATGCCCCCTGGGCATGCTCTGTAGTGACCTCAGGGACTCGCAGCAGCTGTCACCATGGGCAACACCAGCAGCAGCAGCAGCAGCAGCAGAAACCTTGTTCCAGGAACAATGGAACTTCACGCCACACCCAGGGCCACCTTGGCCAGAAAGCAAGGCAATTACGTGGATGGGGGATAGGGCATCCCTGAACCGGGGACAAATCGCAAGTCCAAACGGACCGGAGTTTTTCATTAAAGCGCTGGTAACGGTACGTTAGAATTAAATTTTACTGAAGCACATCCTAAACTGTGAGGGGTGAGACCACCATGCCATGGGACACAAAGCTCAGGTTCATCTCCCCTCCAAGCCTGGCTTTTTCCGCCATTCCTCTCTGGTCGTTAGAGTGCAATGGGGCTTACACGGGCCCGCTAATGGCCAAGGAAGGTAGTAATTTGTAAGCAACGTTTCAGGTTCCCGACGGATCCGGCACGGAGGTGTGTTTAATTGCGTTCACTGGAGAAGCAAATGATGGTAATAAGCTCGTGCTGAATGTGGATGGGGTGGGGTCAGGTGGGAAAGGTCCACGGCGGGATTGCTTTCCCTCCTTCCTTCTGGGTCCACTCCCCAGATCAGCAGGTGTAACGGGTTTAAGTGGCATCCCGAGGCACCCTTGCGCGAATGGGGAGAGCTCCTTCCTTTCCGGATGACAGAGGAGCTGTCGTGTGTGTGCGCACACTCATGCCTTCTCGCAAGACTGAAGGTTGGTTTCTGTCCTGGGAGTCCGAAGCCACTCTCCAGGCTTCTTCCTAAGAAACAAGGTAAGAGCTGAGAGAAGGGGCAGGGAGGCAGGAGTGGAGGGTTCGCCATGAGAAACTTAACCTAAAGAAGGTTGAAACCTGTGGGTTCAGAGAACAGGCAGCTTGGGGCACTGTGCACATCCGCTGGGAAACTGTTAGGCACTTTTTAGATCCACTGGGATTGCCAGGGGATAGCTCAGGGGATGGAATTAATTCCTAATCTGGGTGACTTGACAGATCGCCTCCTTTTCCTCTGGATCCCTGTCTTTGACGTGAAACTCAGCTTTCACAAAGAATCTGTTTGAAAGTCCTTAAAGGCTCCTGCCTCGCTCTGTGGTTTTGGAGAACTTACCACGTTAAGTCGATTCGGTTCTATGACCCGTTTTCCTGGTGTTTGAAGAATCTGGTTATACAGCTTTCCCTGAATCTCCAAACAGTTACCACATTTGGGAACAGGATGCCGTGGCTTTATATGACATGCATGACCTTACTCGAAGTGATATATAGGGACGAAAGAAGAAAAACCCGTAAGATCGAAAGCCTACTTATTCAGAAGGCACTTGCATGAGTTTGTTTTTTGGAATAGGGTAAGGCAGTATCTCTTTGAGTTGTTTTAGGGGTCTATTCAGGTCTTCTGTGTCTTCTCGAGTAACTTCGATAAACTTTTTCCCAGAAGACAATGTTCGTTTCTTCTGTTTTCATATTTATTGGTAGAAGCAGGTTGACAGTGTTCTCTTACTGTGTATCAGACCTCTCTTATGGATCTCGATTGTATCTGTTCACTTTGAGTTACACCTTTTCAGTCATGATATGGTGACTTCTTTCTCTTCTCCCTAAGTATTATCCCTGGAAGACGGTTTACTTTCTAAGGCTTTTCAAGTAACCTACTTTTGGCTTTGATGATGGCTTTCTCTTAGAGCTTTGTTTTAGACGTCATTAATTTTGACTCGTATGTTTATCATTTTCTTCCTACTCCTTTCCTTGAGTTTCTTCTGTGTTTTGCTACCTACTCCTTAAATTAGATGCTTTGATCATTATGTTTCATTTTTATTTTTTTCTTATATAAGCAGTTAAGATTTTAAATTAACCTTAAGAGTATTGTTTTAGTGCACGCTGACAGTTTGATGTATGCGATTTTATTAGGGTTTAGTCTCAAATATTTAAATATTCCCATGGTGATTTCTTCTTTGACCCATGAATTATTTTAAAGTGTATGTGTATATGTATGCGTGTGCTTGAGTGATGCAAACATATTATTGATTATACGTATGTTTGGAAATTTCCACAATAAAAGGATTAAAAAAAAACATGTTTCTGAAATGCCTAGATGCATTGGTTTTAAATCTGTCTTTTTATGGTTGATTTCTAGTTTAATTGAATTCGCTTGAGCATGGTCTACTAGATGCCAGTTCTATGAAAAGTTTTAAGAACTCTCTGACCTATGACATTGTTGCTTCTTGTAAATGTTTTGTGAGTGGTTGAGAACACGACTTTCCTGTTTGCTATAGGGATGTGCACACACATATTCATCAGTTGAAACTTGTTAATTGTGTAGTTCAAACCTTCTATAGCTCACTGATTGTCTGCTTTATTTATTCCTAGGAAAGATGCATTTTACTCCCACTCCGTTGATGGATTTGACAATTTCTCTTATAGTTCTGTGATTTTAATCTTATAAATGAGACTCTGCCATTAATCAGGAAAAAATACAGAATAGGTGCTCCATCCTGGTGAAGCAAACCTTTGAATGTGATAGCAACCCTCTTTATTCATGACGGTGTGGTTTGGCTTCAAAGTCTCTTTTACCTGATATCGTAAGCTACATGAGATTTTTTTCCTGCAATTTTAATTCTCAATATTCTATACCAGCATATCATCATTTTAAAAACCTCAGTCTGACGTTCTATTAATTGGTGATTATCAGTCAGTTTATGTATATTTATCACAGATTTTTTTGTTTATTTATATAGAAAGAGTGAATGAGCGGGGGGTGGGGGGTAGAAGGAGAGGGAGAAAGAATCATAAGCAGTCTCTGTGCTCAGTGCGAGCCCCACGTGGGGTTCCATCTCAGGACCCTGGGATCATGACCTGAGCAGAAGGTAGTCACTAAACTAACTGAGCCCCCCAGGCGCCCCTCAACAGTATTTTTATTTAAGATTTTATTTATTTGACAGAGAGAGACACAGTGAGAGCAGGAATATGAGCGGGAGAGGGAGAAGCAGGCTTCACGCCAAGGAGGAAGCCCTACGTGGGGCTCGATCCCAGAACCCTGAGATCATGACCAATGAAATGACCTGAGCCCAAGGCAGATGCTTAACCACTGACCCACCCAGTTGCCCCGTGGATGGTATTTTTATTTTTTATTTTTATTTTTTAAAAAGATTATTTATTTATTTATTTATTTGACAGAGAGAGATCACAAGTAGATGGAGAGGCAGGCAGAGAGAGAGAGAGAGGGAAGCAGGCTCCCTGCTGAGCAGAAAGCCCGAAGGGGGACTTGATCCCAGGACCCTGAGATCATGACCCGAGCTGAAGGCAGCGGCTTAACCCACTGAGCCACCCAGGCGCCCTGGATGGTATTTTTAAATTTCATGTTTCCCCTCTCCTGTTTTCTGAGTTCTCACTCTTTTTATTCTTTTGGTCACTATTCTTAAAATTTCAGTATGCTTAAAAAGCTTAACATCCGGGACGCCTGGGTGGCTCAGTGGGTTGAGCCGCTGCCTTCGGCTCGGGTCGTGGTCTCAGAGTCCTGGGATCGAGCCCCGCATCGGGCTCTCTGCTCGGCAGGGAGCCTGCTTCCTCCTCTCTCTCTGTCTGCCTCTCTGCCTGCTTGTGATCTCTCTGTCAAATAAATAAATAAAATCTTTAAAAAAAAAAAAAAAAAAAAAAAAGCTTAACATCCAAAATGAGCCAATGGCTTTTCTCTTCAAACAATAGCGGCCTGCAGAACACATTTAATTCAATAACTTCTCCTGTCTTAACATATCATTGAAGATCAATATTTATTTTATGTTGATTTTTTTTTCTTTTAACCCACCTGTTCTTATTTTTGTTATTCCGTTTTGTTATTCTATTTTGCAAATGCTTTAGATCTGGGGTCAACAAACTTTTTCTGTAAAGGGCCAGATTTGCTAGCGGGAGGTTCCTTGAAAACAATTATTCCCAACTCTGCTGTTTAACGGAGAGCCACAGAACAAGCAGGGATGTGGGTTAAGTGATACCCAGTGGTCCATTTCCGGCTTTACCTTCTGCAACTTTGTTTCAAAGCGTTATCCTATGAAGGTCACTAAAGTTACTCTTGGGCTGTGGGTCATTCTCCTAACTCAGATAGAATCTTGACACTTCACTGTAAACAGAGGATTTGTTCCAGAGTTTCTCCTAAACGTCACCCACCCCTCCTCCCCAGTGGTTGGTTTTCTGGCTCCCAGCCTGGGGAAGCAACAGAAGGAGAAACCCAGTGATTTTGGCTGCCATGTTTCAAATTGTGGGAAGAGGGGGACAAAACCAGTTCTTTCTGCGTTGTTGTTGTTGTTGTTGTTTTCCCTTGCAACTTTCTCCCTCCCTCTGGATATCTTGTCTTATTTATTTTCTTTACTGCAATTCGAAATCCCTGTTATTGCCGGAGGTAATTAGCTTTGAGCAATTATCATCATTCTCTATTCCCTCTCTAGCTTTCTTTTCCACCAGAGGAAAGCAAAGGTGAGACACAGATTGTGGAGGAGGGCTTCTGATTTTGAAGGTTTTTTTCTACATCTTTTCCCCTGACTGCCACACAGCCCCCAGCCTGCCTCTCAAGAAATAATGAGGGATTTGTGAGACAGTTTAGGATTTTGTCCATTGCCCATCTTTATTCTGTTCTGCTTTTGGGGGGACATGACTATAAGACACGTTAATTCCTAGACCTTCAACAAGGATTATGGCCTGAGCTTGTGGCCCTTTGTTTTTTTTTTTTTTTTTTATTATTGCCTCTTTTTATGGCAGCCTCACATTTATCTTTTAAACTTATTTTGTTAGTTTTGAGAGCTTAAGAAACTAGGGCTCTGCTTTATTTCTTCCTATTACCTTTGTGGTTCATTCAAGAACCACGTAGATCCCTTTCTGTGGGGAGCAAGGGCTTTAGAGCTGGGAAGACTCAGATTAAAATTCTAGCTCTGCCATTTATGCTGACAGCGAGCAAGTTGCTTGCTCTGTGTGTGTCAGCTTTCTCCTTTCATATAGTGATAAGCATTATTGTTGTGAGGTTCTGAGATCTCTATGTAAATAAAACAAGATGTGTTCTCTCTAGGAGGTCATTTTCAAGGACAGGCTGAAATACAAAAAATGCTTACTTAAAGCTCAGAGTGTGAAGTCCCATGAGAAGCTGCGCTGGATGACCCCCAGAGTTGGTACCCAAACCCCAGTGGTGGTAGGGGGATGACAGTGGGATGGTCACTCATCCTTCCCAGGTGAGGACACAGCCAATCAGAGAGGTGAGATGTCCTTTTGGACCTAGCAAGAGAACAATGAGGGACAGGGGTGACTAGGGTGACCTTGGGGAATCCCATGAGTGGTGAAAGGAAGGATGCAAGGGCCAGGTCATGGAAGCCTCGCACGCCTTCCTTGATCTCTGAGCCTTACTCTAAGAGTGTGCAATTTATTGTTTTAGTAAAGGCAAACATGGGACGTTTTTAGGCAGAGTGGCACCTAAAACGATCAGATTTGTGTTTTAGAAACTCTAGAAACATTGAGAAACGTGGTTGGAGAATGTGGCAGATTGTATAAAGGGCTGCTATCCCATGTGCTCTTCTTACAAGACGACCCTGACACTCCTCTCGTGGACGAACATCTGGGCAGGGTTAGGAAGCTGAGCAACTTCCAAGCCAGATCATTAAAGGAAATAAAGCTTCCACCAACTCCCTTAGTGTGTTTGCTCTTAAAGTTAGTCGCCATGGCATGAGGATCCCCGAGCAATTGTGGAGAGGTCCACATGAAGAAGAATTAAGTAGATAAGGCAGAGCACCCAGCTGGCAACCTGCACCAACTTACCGGCCATCTGAGTGCGCCATCTTGGAAGTGGGTCCCACAGCTCCTGGTTGAGCCATCGCATCAAATACCATGTGGAACAGAGAGGGGATGCCCCTGCTGAGCCCTACCAGAATTTCACATCTGAGGGCAAAATAACTTCCAAGATGCTGCATTTTATGATGGTTCATAGCATAGAGTTGTTCATAGCAATGGTTCATAGCAACAGAGTTGTTACATGGCAGGACAATAAAGTCAGGTGTATCTATGCTTGTTCAGGCAAGAAATGATAAGAGCTTTAAGCTAAGGCTCCAGCTAAGGCTTAGCTAAGGCTATGGCATGTCAGGAGAGTGTTATGTCATCGGAATACAAAGTGTACCAGATGGACAAGGTCCCCTTGCTCAAGAAGTTGATTGACTGGCTATCGAGCCATGAGGATAGAATTTATTTGCCTAACGATGTATGCTCTCTACATCCAAGATTAAGAGGAAATTCTTACAAAAAAACCCACAAAAAACAAAAAAACCAAACTGGGGGCACCTGGGTGGCTCAGTGGGTTAAAGCCTCTGCCTTCTGCTCGGGTCATGATCTCAGGATTCTGGGATCGAGCCCCACATCCAGCTCTCTGTTCAGCGGGGAGTCTGCTTTCCCCCCCTCTCTCTGCCTGTCTCTCTGCCTACTTGTGATCTCTATCAAATAAACAAATAAAATCTTAAAAAAAAAAACAACCTGAAAAAAAAAATGCATCCTTACAGGGATAGAAGTTTTGGAATCCAGATAGCATGATATGACTTTGGCTTTACGTTGTAAGCCCCACTGACCATATTATGAAGTGATTTTGTTTTTTGCCTTTGTCTCCATTAGAGAAAATCTTCTTGTGGGTACATTTCTTGCTCCCCCGGCATTGTGTGATTTTTTTTTTTTTTTTAGTTCAAAGCACAAAGAAGCACTTGCTATTTGCATTAGTGCGTGTTACTTTTTTTTTTTTTTTTTTCCTCGGGGCGGAGAGTGGGAGGATTACCACAGTATTCTTTTCAAGTGCTCTCAGTCCCTGATCAAAGGGAGGGTTTTAAAGTCTTAGTTCATCTGAGATTCAATATAAGACTACTCTTGGTTTGGGGTTTTGAGTGGATCAGTTTTGCTTAAACACAGAGAGAAAGAGCACTAGCTCGTGCACTGTAAACCACAAAGTCCTGCCCAAATACTAATTATTTTTAGTATTTTTAAGTGGAATTTGGGGTTTAGTGGTATCCAGAGAAATTCAGCATTAAGGAGGACATTTCATTTATAAAATAATTATTCGTTCAGTGATCTGTTCCTTTGCAAAGGAACAGCCACAGCCTCTCTCCACCTTGCTTTTTTGCTGCAGAACACTGCCCATTCTTTCTCTTTCACTGTGACCACCGCGAACAACGGGACTTGGCTCCTCAGCCAGGGCGATCTGGCTTTGGTTGTCATTGCTCTGCTGGGAATGATCTTCTGAGTCACCAGTGACTTTTTTCCTGCCCAATTCTTTGAACAGTCCTTAGTGGGCAATTGGCCGGGACTTTCTGCAGCATTTTATGCTGTTGACTGTTACTTAATTCTCCAAATTCTGGTCTCCTTCGGCTTCTGTGTGAACATGCTTGGTTCTTAGGTCTTTCTGTTGGCTTTCTCCACCTCTATTGCTGGCTTTCCTTTCCGTCTTCTTCTCCTTCTCAAGTGTTGATGTTACCTAGGGTTTAGTTCTTTTTTTTTTTTTTTTTTAGATTTTATTTATTTATTTATTTTTTGAAAGATTTTATTTATTTGTCAGAAAGAGAGAGAGAGCATGCAAGCAGGCAGAGAGGCAGGCAGAGGTGGAGAGAGAAGCATTTTCCCTGCTGAGCAAGGAGCCCGATGCGGGACTCCATCCCAGGACCCTGGGATCATGACCTGAGCCGAAGGCAGCAGCTTAACCCATTCAGCCACCCAGACATCCCTAGATTTTATTTATTTATCAGAGAGCACATGCACACAAACGGGGAGTGACAGACAGAGGGACAAGCAGCCTCCCCGCTGAGCAGGGAGCCTGAGGCAGGACTTGAACCCAGGACCCTGGGATCATGATCTGAGCCGAAGGCAGACCCTTAACCCACTGAGCCACCCAGGTGCCCCCTTAGGGTTTAGTTCTTAAAAGCCACTGCAAACTTCGAAGACACTCTCATCTATTTCCAAGACTCCCACCTGCTAATGTGCATTTTAATGAGTCTCAAAACCCATCTTTACTGCCCTTGAAGTGTGACTGCCTAGGAATCTCTTGCTTGCTTGCTTTATAAATTTTATTTATCTTATTTTATTATTAGTTTTACAGAGAGCAAGCAAGCTGGGTGTGTGGCAGAGGAAGAGGGAGAGAGAGAATCTTAAGCAGGCTCTGTACCCAGCATGGAGCCTGACACGGGGCTCGATCTCACAACCCTGAGATTATGACCTGAGCCCAGACCAAGAGTCAGATGCTTAACTGACTGAGCCACTCAGGCACCCCAAAGCACTATTTTTAAAAATATTTTATCTTTAAGTCATGTCTACATCCAACATGGGGCTCGAACTCAAAACCCCAAGACCAGGAGTGGCACACTCCACCAACTGAGCCAGCTAGTTCTCCTAGGAATCCTTATTTTTGAAGATTTTGAAGATATGAACAATTTATATTTTGAAGATATGAACAAGCCATAGTCTCTCATAGCAAGGAGTTTGTAGCCCAGTAAGGTGGATTAGAAGGCACACGCAGCTTCAAGAGCTGTGTCTTTTTGAACCTGGGCTTTTCCATCAGGCCCGGCAGATAACAGCTCCTCAAGACTTAAGGCAGTAGGAAAGAAAGAAAGGATGAACACCCAAGTTTTGTAGCAACATGGACGGGACTGGAAGAGATTATGCTGAGTGAAATCAGTCAAGCAGAGAGAGTCAATTATCATATGGTTTCACTTATTTGTGGAGCATAACAAATAGCATGGAGGACAAGGGGAGATGGAGAGGAGAAGGGAGTTGAGGGAAATTGGAAGGGGAGGTGAACCATGAGAGACTGTGGACTCTGAAAAACGATCTGAGAATTTTGAAGGGGTGGGGGGTGGGAGGTTGGGGGCACCAGGTGGTGGGTATTGTAGAGGGCACGGATTGCATGGAGCACTGGGTGTGGTGCAAAAAAAATGAATACTGTTATGCTGAAAAAATAAAAAAATTAAAAAAAAAAAAAAGACTTAAGGCAGTAGGACCTGAAGTGACTGCTTCGTGTGTTGCATTAAAGTGACATTAAAATTAGAAAGTTTTTTTTTCTTTTTAACTAGAAAATTTTAAGACTGACACAAAAGAGGCTTTTCTATTTTCTCTGAAGCTGGATTGAGATCCTGAAGAAAATAAAGCTCGTTGACAGCTGATCTGTGAGTAGGGGTGATGTCTCAATCAGGTGGTTTTCCTTGGCTGGAAGCAGCAAAGAAGGACTTAAGCTAATTTAAACAAAGAAAAGGAGATTATGGAAAGGATGGGCAAGACTTCTTAGAATGGAGGAAAGAAGAAAGGACGGAAAGGCAGGCATCCAGAAGGAAAGGCACCAGTGCCAGTCTGGACACCTGAGTGAGAGAAACACCCAGGCCATCCTGAGCCCAAACCTGGGCTCAGATGGAGCTCCTTGAGCACCGAAAGCAGATGAAACTCTGCAGGCTAAGACCACAGTCACCTGCCACGATGGAGAAAGGCTGCTCAGTGGAGCACGGTGCCTGGGTCCTAGGAGGCATTTGAGGAAAGATTTTTTTTTAAAGATTTTATATTTATTTGACAGAGAGAAAGAGATCACAAGGAGGCAGAGAGGCAGGCAGAGAGGGGGGTGGGAAGCAGACTCCCCGCTGAGCAGAGAGCCCGATGCGGGGCTCGATCCCAGGACCCTGAGATCATGACCTGAGCTGAAGGCAGATGCTTAACCGACTGAGCCACCCAGGTGCCCCGAGGAAAGATTTTTGAATGAAGCAATAAATGAATTGGGTCCTTAGACAGCAGATTAGTTTGTAGTCTCTACCAAGAGTGCTTGAAATCTTTCACAGACCAGAGTGTAAACTTCCTGGGCATTTGAAGTCTGGCTGGTGTGGTGAATAAAATTTTGGTCCCACAGGGGAAGGCAGGAATCTTGGCTGTAACTACCTTCTTGGGATGCAAAAATCATCCTGGTCGTCAGCAAACCAAACAAAAATAAACTCAGAAGAGGGATCTGCACGTCACGCTGTTGTCTTTTCACTGATAGGAGCACGATGGGACCCTGCGGGATGCCAGAGAGGACGCGGGAATATTCCTCTGGATATAGAACACTTGAGATTGGACAGCCCCCCCATTTTTCTTTATTTCTGTGAAGGCAGGATCCTGACGAGGCTGTATTTCACCCACCCACTCTTGCTGTTTTCTTATAAATGACAGCGAAGGAAAGAAGGAAATGCAGACCTCTTACTCATCAGCGTGATTACAATTTTATAGCCCAATTCCCAGAAGGAACCACTGAGCTATCAGGGCCCCCCAGGAAAGCACATGACTCAAACAAATGGAAGGCTGAGAAATCTGACAGGTGGAGAGCAGCCGGACTCTGTCTGCAGGCGTTGTGCCCTTCAGCCTTTTGGGGGGAGCATTCATGACTCAAGACATGCAATGGACAAGTCTATTGATCTACAGGGACATCTTCATACCTTGAGGCTTAGTTTAGATTTTGGGGGGTGGGGGTAGAGACAGCATCTTATTTGGATGCCCCAATTTCTGTTCCTGTATTTCTGCAGAGCAAGTTGGCAAATCAGCCCAACACTTGGTGGTTTGAAAGCATACTCTGTTCGGCTCTTATGGTGGTGGTTTTTTTTAAGGTTTTATCTATCTATCTATCTATCTATCATCTATCTATCTGTCTATCTGTCTATCTATCTGTCTATCTATCTATCTATCATCTATCTATCATCTATCTATCTGTCTATCTGTCTATCTATCTATCTATCATCTATCTATCTGTCTATCTATCATCTATCTATCTATCATCTATCTATCTGTCTATCTGTCTATCTATCTATCTATCTATCATCTATCTATCTGTCTATCATCTATCTGTCTCTCTGTCTATCTATCTATCTATCTGTCTATCTATCACATGCACAAGCAGGGACAGCAGCAGAGGGAGAGGGAGAATGAGAAAATCTCAGACTCTGTGCTGAGCATAGGAGCCCGATGTGGGGCTCGATCTCATGACCCTGAGATCATGACCTGAGCTGAAATCAAGAGTCGGACGCTTCACGGCCGAGCCACCCTGGCGTCCGCTGGCTCTTGCAGTCCTTAGAGCGGACTGGACTCAGCTCCGTGAGTCTGGCTCGGGGTCTCTCTCACAGCTGTGGTCAGACACTGGCTGGGGCTGGGGCACCTGAAGGTTCAGCCGGGATGGGTGTGTGAGGTAATCGTTTCCCTCCGGTGTCGGGCAGCTCTGCCGGGCTAGCCGGGCGTCGTTCTGCTCAGAGTCCTCTCCATGCGGTTAGCCTGGGTTTCCTCCCGATCTTGCCAGGAGCGGGCAAGCTTTCCAAGATCCCTCCACGGAAGCCGTAAGGCTTCCTATGTCCCAGCCGAGGCACACGAAGTCACTTTCACCACGTTCTGTTGATCTAAAAACAGATTCAAGAGGAGGGGAGTCCACAAGGGAGTGAGTGCTGGGAGGTTTGCCTCTGCAGGGAGCCGGGTTTGGAGCCAACCTAGGACCTAGGATGAGCCCCCCGGGGACCCCCAACACGTGCTGCCTCTGGAGAGGCCGTGCATCATCTCCCCTCATGTGCTCTATGCTTTTAGAGTCCTTCCAGTGCCCCCTTTTTTTTTTTTTAAGATTTTATTTATTTATTTGACAGAGATCACAAGCAGGCAGAGAGGCAGGCAGAGAGAGAGGAGGAAGCAGGCTCCCTGCTTAGCAGAGAACCCGATGTGGGGCTTGATCCCAGGACCCTGAGATCATGACCTGAGCCGAAGGCAGAGGCTCAACCCACTGAGCCACCCAGCCCCCCCGCCCCCATTCTTATTGTGCATCCCCCCCCCATCCACATGCCCTTGCCTGCCTCTCCCAGCCATGCTGCTCTCCCATCCTTGCCCCTGGGCCTGAATAACGGCGACTTATTCCTATCGCACATGCATGACTTTCCTTTAGGGAAGCATTTCTTGGCCGCCCAGGCTCCATCAGGCTCTTCTTTAAAATGCTCAGAGAGGTGAGTTTCCTCCCTCCGTGACGCCACCTAGAGTTCGCACTCACAGCGTCCACAAGACAATTCTGCCAATGGGTGTCTCCTCTGGGGATTTAACTCCAGAAGGCAGCCACCATATTCTCTGTATCGGTTCTCTTCTTTGTTTTTAATCCCTATTGCATTCCCTGCATTTAGCACACAGCTCAGAAATGTTTCTTAAATGAATGAACCCTTCTCAGACTGCCATGTTCCATTTTGGGGGCTTTTCAAGACACTTTGCTTGTGGTTTTGGGAACAAACCTCCTGATGAAGGAGAAGAGATAAGAGTTGAATAAGAAGGATCAGGAATGGGGCACCTGGGTGGCTCAGTGGGTTAAAGCCTCTGCCTTCGGCTCAGGTCATGATCCCAGGGGATCCCTGGGATGGGGCCCCACATCAGGCTCTCTGCTCAGTAGGGAGCCTGCTTCCCCCCACCCCCCCGCCTGCCTCTGGCATGATCTTTCTCTCTGTGTCAAATAAATAAATAAAATCTTAAAAAGAAAAAGGAAAGGATCAAGAGTTTTTAACGGAGTTAGAAAGAGGAGCAACCCAGTAGGACTGCAGAGGTATCCTAGCCTTCTTACTGGGGTGCCGGGGGTGGGTGGGTTCGACGGGGGTGAGGACACTGGTCAGTGGGTTTTGGCCGGAGCCAAGAACTGAGAAGAGGCATCCGGTTTGGTGCCTGCCGCTGGGGGCTGCGCAGCTGAGGCTGTGCAGACAGGAGGGAAGTAGTCGGACTTGGCAGGTGGCAGGTGGGATGTTTAAGCAGCAAAGCTGGTGTGAGTCTGGTAGGATGTGCACATGGATTCAAGACTCAGTGCACCGAGCTCAAACAACTAAAAAGTGGCTGAGGCCACCAGCAGCAACCTAAAAGCTAGGAGAGGTCAGGGGGAGCACAGCGGGTAACCTGAGTGTCCTGGGCTCGCCAGCCTTCCGTTAGCAACCGAATTACAGACACCCGGAGCCTGTCTCCCGCTTGCTTGCAGTAGGTCTGGACTTGCCCCACACGTGGCTCCGACTGACGTCCGCCCGGGCCGACGGCCGTCTGCACTTACATTGTGCCTTCCTCACTGTTTCACACCAGCCCTGAGCAGAGGTGCCCTGCCTTCAACCCCACACCTGCCCTCACTAGAGAGTTCTGAGTTGGGGCAGGCTGGGAAATGACAGCGCAGGGCGGGAAACAGCTTAAAACCGGAGACCACGTACCGCTGGTTGGTCCTCAAATTTATTGGCCAGCCCTGGCCACAGACAGTCCCTTAAAAGCTATATTTCTCCTTGGTTTCAGCTGAATGTTATTTTGGGGAGGCCCGATCCTTTTTGGAGCAAAGACCCAGTAATACCTTTCCCAGCTGCCCAAGCCTCCGGTTCAACTCTCTGAGCCTGCCAAGAAGAAACTTCAAGTCTCTGACCATTGAAAATACATTATTTTAAAGAATCTTAGGCCAAACGCCTTAATCAAAAGCACCTTTCACTGAGGAAGAGAGATTAAGCTTTTTGTCAGGGTCCCTTCCATCTAGATTTTCCTTTGTGCAACCAAAGGCTCCTTTAAGGGCATCATGGCTATCTCTGCCTACGGTGACTGGGTCACATCCATCCAGCAGACACCATGTGGCCTGATGGGGACCCAGCAGTGAAAAGCACACACAGGGTCCTTATGCTCTCCAGGCTGGGGCTTGGCTGAGGGCAGCCTTCACCTCTGTCTGAAGGAACTAAAACATCTCGCTTGACCAAGAGCAGACTAGGTCTCAGGGCATCAGGACAGCCTCCCGCCTTTGAGTGCCCGTGTCTGGCCATTCCCACCGGGCACCCTGGGTGCCAGCGGCAGGCGGACCGGGCTGCCCAGATCAGCCCTGTGCTTTCCTCTGCCCTCCCGTGCCTTGCTTCTCCTGCTGTCACTGAGCGGGTCTGGAATCATCATCACCTCCTCTGCCTTGGGACTTGCCCTCACACCCCTTCACAGGAGGAATTGCTCCCTCGTTGTGTTCCTCAAGAGCCTCCTAGGGTCCCTGTCATTCGTGCACCTGTCCATCTGGACACGTCCATGCATGCTGTCCAGCCATGCTGGTGAGCTCCAGGCAGGTAAGGTTTCCTGCACATCTGTGTCCCACACTCCCCATGACATGCCCGGAAAAACAGGTGCTTAACCAACATGTGGGGACTCAACCGGGCTTTTAACCCTTTTTCCTTTGTGTTTTCAAGTGAAAACACAGGGGCAGATGGCTGTCCCTCTGCTGAGAACCTCCTCACCTCACAGTAAAGGACGGGGTGTCCGAGATTTTAAGGACAGTGTCCTACTTGGAGAGGTTAATTCTGTAGTGATCAGTAAACTGGGCTTGAATCAGATGATAACTTGATCTCAATTCAGTGTGTGTGTGTGTGTGTGTATCTGTGTGTGTGTGTGTATCTGTGTGTGTGTGTATGCAGGTTTATTTATTTTAGAGCGATAGAGATAGACGGGGGAGGGGCAGGGGGGTTGGAGAGAGTCTTAAGCAGACTCCATGCTTAAGCCTAACATGGGGCCTGATCTCATGACCCTGAGATCACGACCTGAGCCAAAACCAAGAGACGGTCGCTTAACCGATTGTGCCATCCAGGCACCTCCAATGTGTCTCTTTAAAAAAATTAAGACTTACAGTAAGGGGCATCTGGGTTGCTCAGTTAAGCCTCTGCCTTTGGCTTAGGTCATGATCCCAGGGTCCTGGGATCGAGCTCCGCATCGGGCTCTCTGCTCAGCAGGCAGCCTGCTTCCCCCTCCCCCTCTGCCTGCCTCTCTTCCTACTTGTGATCCCTGTCTGTCAATAAATAAATAAAATCTTTAGAAAAACTAAGACTTATAATAAATCAACAAGTACTGATTGAATTATTAGCTGTCTAGGACAGCTAAGTGCCATGGAGGCTACAAAAGAAGACTGTGGAAACATACCCTCTGACCTCCAGGAAGGGTGGGCTGGCTGGGAGTCGGAGGCTCTGACTGCCCAGGTATGGGGACACATTGGTGTATCACAGCATTTTAACTGTCAGATGCAATTCTGAGTCCCTGATCGCTGTGTTCACAGGCTGACAGATTTCGCAAGAGTGGGTCTAAATATTCATTATTATATTTTTCTAAATGTGAACAGTTAAATATTTTTTCTTACTGATAACATCAGAAATATTTACTTTTGTTTAAGAAAGGTCCAACTCTCTAGAACTTCATCAGTATGTTGCTTGTTTTATAGGAATGCATACATTTTTTTATGGAAAAATACAATAGGTTTGAAAAATGAAAAATTTTTTTGCCTCATTGTTATTTTGTTTTGTTTTGTTTAATTACCAGCCTTGCATCAGAATAGCATTTTGTTTTATCATTGCAAATTCAGGGAGTCCTCGCTTTGCCTGATAATGGGGGTCATGAAATGACCCTGCCTACCCCAAGCATGCCAAGTGATCTTAATGATCAATGGGAAAAACACTAATTGTTTGATGACGTTTTTTGGATCACAATACAAAAAACTTTCTTGGTTGTCAGTTACAAATATCTAGGGAAAAAAATAATTTGGTACAAAGTAACCTAAAGTGTTTGAAAGGCTGAGAATTAAAACGTCCTTATTTCTTTGTAAAAACAAACAAACAAACAAACAAACAAACAAGACTTACCAAGAGTCATTTGAAGAGTGCTTAACTTCTTTTTCTTTATTTAATTTAAATATTTTATTTATTTATTTATTTGCTTATTTATTTTAGGGAGAGAGAGGTGTCGGGGGAGCGGCAGATAGAGAAAGAGAGAGAGAGATTCCTTTAACCACCTGTCCCACCCGGTTGCCCCTCTTTGTTTAGTTTATTTTACAGAGTAAGCATGTTGGTGAACTGTTCTACCCCCTCGAAGTTCGAATCAGCTTGTAACATTTCATTCTTTGTGGTTTTTTGTGTCGTGAAAATACCTCCGTACGTACCTTTAATGTGGAATCTCTTGCCAGAACCATTTTCTCTGGGACATCACCACCTTTTTGTAAATCTTTCTTCCTGTGTCTTGACTGAATTCTTCTGGCTGTGTCTGTAGTCTTGGAGACAGCATCCACATTCCCATGGCCTTCTACAACTCCACCGGCATGAGACCTGCATTTCATTTCCACTAGAATCACTTCTTGTTTCTTTGCCGCACTTTGATCTTTGTTGGCCAGTTTCAACTTTTCTTTATGCATGTTTATAAAATGTCACATGGGTTTATTCCTGAATGATAAGGAGGCAACACAACTACACACTGCTGTCTGCGCGTGAACTGAAGAACAGATGTACAGTGACCACCAATGGACGTTGGAAGAAAGGGTGTGATTGATCACTGATGGTGGCCATTTGTGGACCCAAGGGCTGGTGCACTCAAGTTTGTAGTTTATGCATTTTACTCACAGTTGACATACCAGAGTAACAATCTATTCTGTGAACTGAGATCTAAGGACCATTCAGAACCTGAGAAAACCTGTCTTGATTTTGTAAACAGTGAGTTTCCAATTTGATAGATTTATTACCTATTTTGTAGTTTAGGAACTGCTTGGCAACTGTTCAATGTGAATTCTTGCCTACCCTTCCACCGTAGGTCTGCAGGCAATGCCATGAGCCTTAACATTTTTCAAAGGGCTTGCTCATCTTTGATTTGAATGGTTGAAGCCAAAAATTAGAGGTAACCTCTGTCTAGTCTTGTTTATCTTTGTTCTGTTGTCTTCCCTATGAAATACCATCTATTGAATTTAGAGTATTAACTGTACAGTCGTTTGTTCCATTATCTATCAAAGATACATTGAGAGCCTTCCATGAAGAAGCACTGTTGGGCCTATGAAACTGAATTTAACGTGAGTACCACCATTACAACGCAGTAGAAAGTTTCGCAGTTGTAAATTACACCAGCTCTTCAGTGTTTATGGATTCTGTGTTTGGGAATTCACCAAGTTGTTAATACGTGTTTGTAGCCCCCAAATTAATGCTCAGTTTCACTTTTGTGATCATTCCCAAATAGCACAGAACCATGAAAATTTCAGTTGTCCAACATGCCCCTTTCCAGCTGAAGTCAAACAAGGTCATACTCTGCCTTCTGTTTTTAACTTTCATACAGAGATGAGGAGACAGTGAAGATGCAGAGGGCAGCAAGATGTAGTACAAGAAGGTCTGGCTCTAGGGCCAGTTGGATAGGGGTTTGTACCCCAGCTTTGATACTTGTTAGTGGGGTGGTCTCACATAAGTCATTTCATACCCTGAAACTCCTTTTCTCTTTAGTAAGGTAAGGAAAATAGAATCTACCAGGATGCATTCTTTTTAGGTTTAAGATTATGAGGGTTTTGGAGGGGAGGGGGGTGGGCGGTTGGGTGAGCCTAGTGATGGGTATTATGGAGGGCATGCATTGCATGGAGCACTGGGTGTGGTACATAAACAACAAAATTTAGAACACTGAAAAGAAATAAAATAAAATGTAAAAAGCTTATATTTACTATAATCTTATATAGATTGTATAATGTATATTCTGACTATAATAAATATGAGAAGTTATATATTATACATACATATTACATCTATATCTTGTAATATGAGATTATATTAAGATTATAATCCTGGTGAACTATGTATCTATATACACACACATTTCTTCTAGAAACAATGGTTCAGCATTTGCTAATTCAGTGCTCATGGCAACTTTACACAACATAACCTCTGGGAATAATGAGAATCAATTGTATATCTTAACTTGGAAATTACATGTTAGGGTTGTTTTGAGCTTTGTGGTCTTTTTCTTACTGCTTTTGTCAGTCTGTTGGGAAGTAGGTTCCTATAATAAAAAGTATCTGAATTGCTACT
The DNA here is from genome assembly GCF_902655055.1 of Lutra lutra. Lineage (NCBI taxonomy): Eukaryota > Metazoa > Chordata > Mammalia > Carnivora > Mustelidae > Lutra > Lutra lutra. Next base: position 28,509,914 of record NC_062295.1, read on the forward strand.
GATATAACAAGGCTTAAAACCTCCAAATATATTTGTATTTATATTTTATTATACATCATTTATCATGATCATATGTAATTCATTATATCATTTAACACTATATCATTTTAACAATATTTTAAATAGGTTTCTGGTGTAAGGTAAACATATTTTAGGTTTCACTTAAAGTCTGAAATTATAGTCACAGTCAATGAGGAAAGGAAAATTTGCCGTCCTGGGAGTCCCATGGTCAGCCTGCATGGTTCTAGAACCATTCCTTGTCAATCCACATACATAATCTTTTTCTTCCCTTTTCGAGTCTAATATTGCCTTTTGATCCCCCTATCTTTTTTATTACCAACACATGCAAACATACAGAAACACTGGCAGTAAATACCCATACACCTGCCACTTTAGATTTGGCAAGTATTTTCGTTTTATTATATTTGTTTTACTTATGTGCTAGTGAATACACACATAGAGTTTTCCTGAACCATTTTTAGTTGTAGAGATGATGATATTTTACCCCCAAATAATTTCATCACACATGTCCTAGGAATAAGCAGGTTCCCCTACAAATGACAATACCATGGTCACACCTGTGAAATGTATCATAATTCTCTGATATGATCTAATTTCCAACACATATTGAAATTTCCCCAGTTTTCTCCCCATACAGCCCTTATAGCTTTTGCTTTGAACCAAGATCTGATCAAGAGTTAACACTTTGCATTTTATTTTATTTCTTTGATCTTCTTAATTTAGAACAGACCCCAACTTTTCCCCCATGACATCAATTTTTTTTAAAGTTAGAGCCTGTAATTATTTATCCATTATCCGTTATCCATTATAGTTAAATAATGATCTTAGTTTGAGTCCTAGCTCTAGCTGAGCAAATTTGAGGTTAAATAAACATTAAGAGCCATGGTGTATGCATCTGTTCTAAGGAAGTGAGGAGAGATTTTAAAAGATAATGTGGATGAAATTGCTTTGTAAATGATAAGGGTTAAGTAGTCTCAGCTATTTTTAATACCATTATTTTAAGTTATTTTGAAAGCCATGATGCTATTATTCTACTATACTATACAATGCTTATAATGAGTTAAGTTTAAATTATAATAAAAATTGGGTCAATGAACTCTTTTAATTTTTTTAAATGATAAAGTCCATATTAAATAAAACTCATTTTGAGGTTTTTTTTTTTTCTTTGTCTCTTCTTTTGTCCATATGAGCACAAGTACTGATGTGCATTTAAATACCACTGCTGGGATTAAAAATGATTGATAAGTTTACTGACTATTGGTACCCAGAGTGCTTTCCAAAGACAACATTCCTTCTGAATGCTATATGATAAATTCCCAGCTCTGACATCTTTGCCAAGATCCCTGTGCCTGGACTCCTGTCCCAGATTAAACTCCTATAGGACTTTCCCCTTCATCCAAGATGGTGTGATGGGGATGGGATTTCTGTAAGAAGCAACCAAAAAACTCGGACAAAATGTATAAAACAATCTCTTTTTAAAGACTAGTGATCCCTGAGGGACAAGAAACAAATAAAGTGAGCCCTATGACTGCTTCAGCTTACAGCCTTGAGTTTCCATGTGGTAGTGGACAGAACAAGTCCTCAGGAGGAAATCAGTAGACTCCTTGAGTTGAGAAGATGGAACTGAGGGTTTCCAACTGAGGGAGACCAAAGTGGCTAGAGTTTATAGGGCAGACCACCAAAGAGGAGACAGCTACATGAAAAAGAAGAGCCTGGAGATTTGCCGAGATACCTCTCAAGTGTTCAACAGAGTACTGGTGAGTCCCTGCATGGGAGGAAACCAAAAAGATTAGTCAACAGTGCCCCAGGACTCACCTGGGGACAGCAATCGCCCCTGTTTCCATGAGCCAGACTGGGCAAACTTAGGATGCTCAGGGTATAGAGCAAAATACCCTGAGAGTCCAAATACTCAGAGAGATCCTGCCTCAATAGTGGGAATAATAACCCTACTCTAGACCTGCCCAACCCCCAACAAATTATAAAAGCAAGACTACAAAAAGACCAAACTCTTCCCAAGTGTCGTGACTATATCCAAAAACCAAAGCTCACAAGTAGTTGTGGGAATACAAAAGCATCCAATTTCAAACAGGGCAAAATTTACATAGTCTGCCATATCATGAAAGATTAGCAGGCATCCAAAAAAGCAGGAAAATGTGTTCTGTAATGTGGAGACTAGTCAGTCCATCAAAACAACCCAGAATGGAACAGATGTCAGAATTAGCAGACAAGGACAGGGAGATAGATTTTATAGCTATATTCCACATGTTCCAGAAGTTAAGTAGAATCATGGAATATATGTATAACATTCTGCAGAAATGAAAACTATAATGTCTGAAATGAAAAAGAATACACAGAATGGGATTAACAGAAGTTAGATGTGGCAGAAGAAATGATGAGTAAACTTGAAGACAAAAGGAGGAACTTCCCCAAATGAATCACAAAATAAAGATAAAATTGAAGAAAAAAAGTGAAACAACTTTCCTCAGTCTAATACACATGTAATTGGAGCTCCTGGAGGAAGGAGGAGAAGGTTTAAAATATTCAAAGAAAAAGGATGGCCGAATTTCGAATGCGATGAAAATTATAAACTGACAGTTCTAAGAAACTCAATGAACTCCAAACACAAGGAATATCAAAAAACTACACCATGTTGCATGCAGTATAATCCAAGTGTTCAAACCACTGAGGAAGAGAAAGTCTTAACAGCAGCCAGAGGAAAAATACACTATAAGAAAAAAATCAAATAAAGATACAGGTGACATCAGATTCCTCTCCCGAAACAATGCAAGTGAGAGGACAATGGGGGACATTTTTAAAGTACTGAAAGAAAACATGGCCTAACTGTAATTCTATACCCAATGAAAATCTTTCAAAACAAAAGAGAGATAAGGCACTTTCCAAAAAAACAAAACTGAAAGCATTAATCTCTAGGATCGTCACACTATAAGAAATATTAAGGGAAGTCTCCAGGCAGGAAAATCATACTGTATTGAAATATGCATCTAGGTAAAGAATGGAGAACACCACAGTATACATGTGAGAATGTTTTCTTATTATTTAAGTATTTTAAAAATATAATTAACTGTTTCAAACCAAAATAGTAATGTAGTTTGGGTTTAATAACATACAGATAAGTAAAAGACATGACATCAATAGCCCGGGGGGAAAGAAAGTACATTATTGTTAGGTTCCTTTTTTAAAAAAATATTTTATTTATTTGACAGAGAGAAATCACAACTAGGCAGAGAGGCAGTAGGAAGCAGGTTCCCTGCGGAGCAGAGAGCCCGATGTGGGGCTCGATCCCAGGACCCTGAGATCATGACCTGAGCCAAAGGCAGAGGCCCTAACCCACTGAGCCACCCAGGCGCCTCCATTATTGTTAGGTTCTTATACTGTGTGTAAAAATGCTGTAGTGTCACTTGAAGGTGGACTGTAATAAATTGAAAAACAAACCATTAAAATAACAAAACAAAGAGGCATAGCTTCTAAGCAAAGCAAGGAGATAGAATGGAACCATAAAAATACTAAGTTAATCCAAAAGAAGGTCAGAAAAAAAGAGTGACACAAAGAACCAAAGGGACAGATAGAAAATAAATGGCCAAGTGATGGGTGTAAGAGTATGATAGCAGCAATCATATTAAACATAAATCTTGGTGTATGTTACATGGGCCTCTGATAAAACATGTGTATTCTGCTGATGCCAGGTGGAGTGTTCTGTATTTGTCCCTGAGATCCTGCTGGTTGATTGTGTCACTCAATTCTTCTTTATCCTTGCTGATTTTCTACCTAGTAGTTTTATCAATGGCTGAAAATGGGGTGTTGAGGTCTCCAACTATAATTGAGGATTAGTCTATTTCTCTGTTCAGCTCTATTAGGTTTTTGTCTTGTTTTGTTTTGTTTTGTTTTAGAGAAAGAGAGAGAGAGTGCCTGAGCAGGGTGGGGAGGGGCAGAGGAAGAGGGAGAGAGATATTTTCAAGCAGGCTTCGTGCTTGGCATGGGCTCTGACCATGGGCTCGATCTCACAACCTGAAATCATGACTTGAGCTGAATTCAAGAGTCTGTTGCTTAACCAGCTGAGCCACCCAGGCTCTTCCCAGTTCTTCTGGTTTTGATCTCTGTTGCTTGGTGCATCCACATTTAGAATTACCGTGACTTCTTGGTGGGTTGATCGTTTTATCATTATGGAAATATGTATGTGGGCCACATGGTCTTGCATAGCTCCTGGGTATGGCACTTGAAGACAAGAAGAGAAAGAAGGCACGTTAGTGCAATTGTCTCCATTCTGGCCCTCAACAACTCTAAGGTTTGCTATCATTTTATTTGTGAAATGACCATCATTACTCTCCTGAAGCCTTCATTTCTCATGTGTTTGGTGGGAGAGCTGGTGGATGACTTAAGTTCTTTTCCCTCTAAACATCTTTGCATCCCAATGACTATGGGTGGAGAAAAAGGAGGGTAATAGGAAAAACCTGTCCTCTGAAATGCCTCACCTCACTCCCAACCACATCGGATTCTGCCAAACCCAAAACAGATTTCACCCGCTTCCTTCAGAACTGTGTATATTTTTAGAGAAACATAACCCATGTGTTTTCTATTAATTTACACTTAACTTGACAAAATATTGTTCTATCAGAGTTTCCTGGTGTCTTGGAAACCTTCTCTGCCTTCTTCATAGGCTCTTTCATTTTGAGCACAGAAAGTCAGTTGTATCGGCCTTAATGAACTCCTGAGATCCCTCACCTGGGGAAAAATAAGACCTTGGAATTATTTAAACTCTCAGACCTGCAAGGTTGGCTTGGATCCACCAGCTCTTGTCTTCCCAGCATTTCCTCCCAGGATTGTCTGATGCTTTTTCCTTCCAAGTGAGGCTCAGTGGCTCCTGAGCCAGCCCTGACATTGGCAGGAGGCACAAGCTGGACCTCAGTCAGTGGGCTGTGTTGGTGCTGCCATTGAACTGTATCTGGGTAGAGTTCCAGCTCCTTGCATGTCCTGTCCCAATGGATGCTGGACCTCTGGGAGCCTGCCTCGCATTTCTGCTACTCTCTGGGGTTGGAGTCCTGCCCCAGGCACCTGGTAAGGGGTCTTCACAGTCTGACTTGGTTTGCTCCTGGAGGTGCCTGAGCAGGGTAGGGAGGGGCAGAGGGCCATGCTCCATCTCCAGCCAATGGCCAGGTTCATGATTGCTCAGCCGAGAATTCTCCACACCGACTCGGACCCCGGGTCTCAGCTGCATGTTCCTAGGTTCCCCCACATGGCTGCTTCCCCAGGTTGCTCATCTGCCTCCAGGGATGCCAGACAAGAGGGAATCATAGTTTCCTCCATGGTACGACCTCCAGCTCCTATTCCTTGGCAAGCTTCGTTTCTGGAAATGCATGAAATCCTTCTCTTCTGAGTTTCCAGTTCCATATTTCTGGAACTTTCCATTGTAGACTCTGTTTTCCGAGGTCTCCAAGCTCTTCCCTGCTAGACATGCCCCTCCGTGGGTGCTAGTGATAAACTGAGTCTTCTCTTCCCTCCTTCCAGTGAGTTAAACATCCCCAGACTGGATACAGATGAGGCTAGAGAGAGGCCAAGCCGCTATTAGAGCAGAGGTCCTGTTACTTTGCTGTGTACCAGAATCAACTGGAAAGCTTGTCAAAACACAGCCTGCTGGGGTCCACCCTACACCACCTGCTTCGGTAAAGCAAAAGCTGGGGATCGCATTTTGGGACCCACTGTATATAAGCAAGGTCAGTGAGCAGGAGTAAGAGAAAGGCTTTGGAAGGCTGATCCCCTTAGGGAGCCCTGGAGCACAACCGCAGGCAGGCACTGGGCCTTACCTGGGTCCAACCAATCTGGCTTTTCTAGTCCTCCTGGTCTTGCTCTTAGTGGAAGTAAAGGCAAGAAAGGATTTTGTAATCCAGGGTCACCACCTCTGACCACCAGTAGTTCCTCTGTCCTTCCTTGGGGCTCTGCCACCTCCTAAGCAGTGGGGGAGGGAGCCCCCATCCATCTTAAGGTAGCAGAGGGAGGCATGGAGGTGAACATTGAGCAGGATGAGCTGCCTGGGGGAATTTATGGAAGGAAAACCAAAGGACCAACTGAATGGCAAAGTTGAGCCCTCCCTCCCTCTCTTCCTTTGTTTGGTTGTTTTTGTTTTAAACCTGAATCTAATTTTATTTTGTTTTTCTAGCACTCTTCAGAATCTCTTTGATTCAGGTGCACTTACAAAGTGTATCCCATGTACCACATTGTGGGGAATACGTTCTTTCCCTTAAACTTTAACACCCTCCTTATTCTCGGATACAACTAACATTCTTCCATTCATCGGACGTGTGTCTTTTTTTTTTTTTCCCCTTTAATGGCTTATTGAGATTTAATGGATATACCAAAAAATACCCCAAAAACAAAAAACAAAACCTGGCATATGATTTGGTAAAGTTTGGACATCCCCATACAACCACGAACCCATCACCACGGTCCAGGTAATAAGCATCTTTATCATCATCGTTGTAAGGACCTATTTAACCAGAGTGACTCCAGCTTGGTTAAAAGCCATTTTGTTGTTTGTGCAGTAAAACTTAAACTGACCCTGCCCCCCTCCCCCCAGAGAAACTTACTTAGAAGCAAGTCTGGGAAACCAGTAAAATATGGTTAGCTAGTTCCTGATAACAGAGCCCAGAGTACAAGGACGAGTCAGGCCAGGTGGAGACATCCAATCAGTAAGAAACACGCATACTTTTTCCCTAGCCACCAAAAAATGTAAACCCCACCATTTGGGCGCCAACCTTGAGCACCAATTCTGACCAGAGTAATAGATTAGTTCAAACAGCTACTATAGGGTAAATTGTAATTCAATTGGCCACCTGCGTGTGACCTAACATGACTACAATCTCATTGGCCACGTATGTGTGGCCGGACGAGCCCCCAATGTTAAGTCTGTTATTAAACGAAATGAGACTGAGACAAAGTGAAAGTTATGCAAAGCTCTATTCTATGCTAAGCATTAGAAGTCAGACTGACTGGCCAGGGCCGTCTCTGAAGAGAGCGACCCCTCCCCATCTTACAGACTACCTTTTACAGAGCAAAAGTCTGGCCACACAGAGACAGAAGTTTCTCCTTTCTCTTTGAACTTCACGCCACCCCCCAACTCCTCTGGTGCTCTCCTCCAGGGCCCTGGGGGCCATCCCCTCTCCGGACCTTGGACGGTCACCTATGAGGGCATCCTTGCTTGCGGGGCAAGGGGTGGGGGGCTCCCAGCGCCGCAGCCACCTCTCCCTGCCATTTCGCCTGGCATCTCTTGCACCTGGCAGAAGACTGGCCATGCTAATAAAGAATTACAATTTCCATGAGAATGACAAGGCAAAACATGAAGAGACTGATAGGGTTTGCCCACAGCCAAATCCTTTCTGCCTGAGTACATTCTATTTGAATTCCTCTAGAAGCCCTGGCTCCACCGTGCTCGGGCAATATTGAAAAGGTCAGCGGAGGCAATGTCAGACATGGTCTCGGTTGCTTTACAAGTGCTCTGGTGGCGATGCATGACAATATATTATGGTAGCCACCTCCGCCCCGGCGCTCCGAGGGGCTCCTTCGATTTATCTGGTAGCAGCAGATTCCTTCGCTCCTTTTTCTCTGCCTTCTTTCTGCTGCTCCTCTTGGATATCGGTATACAGCCAGCTAATAAGTTTTTTCCAAGACACAGTGAGGATAAATGTTTTGATCTGGCTTCCATGCGCAGCTCTCCTTGGAGCGTTTGCACATTAAATATAAATTGTACCCACTCCAGGGGCTTGGATGCCTGCACACAGCGCTTACCTTGGAGAGATTTTGGCAGAACAGAAACCTTGTGATCTGCTGCCCTGTTTTGCCTCAGGCATTGATGTGTTGAGGGTCTGTTCTTCAGGCTTTAAAAAAAAAGAAAAAAAAAAAAAAGAAAAAGCCTATCTGTGATGTTTAGGGAAGTAAACAGTAGATCTGTAGTCAGGAGGAAACTGGGGTGTTTTGGGGTGGTTCTAGAAGCAGGAGCTAGGACAAAGAGGAGGATGCAAGGTATGGGTTGGGGGTGGTCTGTGGGAAAAGAAGGGAAGGGAGGTGGGACTGGGCTGGGGAAGAGATGGAACCCTTGGAGAAGGTCCCGTAAAGCTTTGGCCAAGGTGGGGGCAGCTCAGCAGTCATTGGTGTCCCCCTGTGTCCCATGTCAGGTGGGAACACCTGGGTCTTTCTGCCCTTTCAGGTCGGGCTTCCTCTGCAGTGTGACCGGGAGCCAGGGGCTCTCTGCAGTGGCCCTGAGGGGCTGATCTCTTTCCCGGATGCTGGGCAGCTCGCAGGATCTGGACTGCGTATAACCGACAGCTCGTGTCCACCACGGGGGTCCAGACTCCATGTTTCTGGATCAGCCACGGCGTGTGAACTTGAACAAGACAGCTGTTCTGGTCTCGCTTTCCTTTTCTGTCCAAGAATGGAATTGGGCTCAAAGATAGCTACATAAGAACTACATCTTCGTTGTCTGTCCCTGGATCCTGGCACGGAGCTCCTAAAACTCTTAGCACTTGCTATACCAGCCAGGGTTTTCCAGGGAAACAGAACCAGTAGAACATAGAGATAGGAGATTAATTATAGGAGTTGGCTCACGTGGTTAGGGAGGCTGAGAAGCCTCACGATCTGCCATCTGTGAACTGGTTTGGCGTCGGTGCTGAGCTGAGTCTGAGGTCTATGGGCAGGAGAAGGTGAACGTTTCAGCTCCAGCAGAGAACGGGTATTTGCCCCTCTTCCACCTTTTCATTCCTGTCCAGCCCTCAGTGGATTGGAGGAAGCCCACCTGCTCTGGGGAAGGCCACCTGCTTTACCCATGTCACTGATTCAAATGCAAACCGGACCCACAAACACCCACAGAGATGCTCCTCGAAACAACATTCTGCTAGGTACCTGGGCATCCCTTAGTCCCATCAAGGTCATGTGAAAAATTCACCACCGCACTTCCTTAGTGATAACAGTAATAGGAGCATCTTTTTTTATAATATTAGGTCTTCGTTTCCAGTTCCTAAATCCTTAGCATTTCTTGAGTGATGAGGCAGGAAGGGTGAGGGGAGCATCTCCTTTAATTCATCAAGATGCCTCCTTTAACTCTACCTGAATTTATGCTAATGAGGTGACCCTCGGAGTTCAGGGCTGGTTGCCAGAGGAACCAGCCACGTGATGGAAGGGTTCCACTGGAGAGGGGAGGGGCTGGAGATGAAAGTAACTAACAGTGGCTCGGGGTTTGATCAATCATGCATCTGTAATGGAACCCCCACAAAAAACCCTAAGCAATGGGGTTCAGAGAGCTGGGTTGGTGAGCAAGAACACATCCACATGCTGGGAACATGGTACCTTCCAGACTTCACAACATGGAGTCTGGAAGGGTGGAAAAGTGGGGGGTAAGAAGGCATGGGTAGGGGGTGGGGGGAGGGTGGGCTAGTGGGGAGGACAGGGAAAGGCAGAGGCTCCTACATTTGGGAACTTCTGGACCTTACCCTGTGTACCTCTTCATCTGGCAGTTCATTTGTGTCCTTTATAATATTTTTTATAACAAACCAGTAACAGTAAATGAAGGGTTTCCCTATGTCCTGTGAGCCCTTAGAGCAGATTAGGGAACCTAAGGTGGGGGGTCATGGGAACCCCTGATATATGGCTGAGTCAGCCTGAAGTACAGGAGGTCCGAGACTTGCAACTGGTGTCTGAAGTGGGGGGAAGGAGTAGGCTTGGGGACTCAACTCTTCCCCTCTTGGGGTCCACACTAATGCCAGGTGGTCAGTGTCAGAACTGAGTTGAATTGTGGGACATCGCACTTTCAGTGTCAGAAGGGTGAGCAGAGGAACAGATTTTCCTTTAAGATCCAAGTCTTTTCTTTTCGACTTGGTGAACCGATGTAGAAATGGAGGGGTGGTTGGAGCGAGTGAGAGTGAGTCCTACAATACTTGGGTCTTGTATTGTTTGATTCTTGTTTCCATGGGAAGGGGTGCTGAGCCTGGTTGTGGTCGGGGGTGGGGATTAGTCTGATCTGTCTCATTGTCAGCTGGCCCCAAGTCCTCCCGTGTTTTATCCTGGCTTCTCCTCCTGTCCCCAGGTCTGGTGACACCACCGATGGGGGGGGGGGTAGGGGCCTCCACCGTAGCTAAGACCCTGTCTTTCCATGGAACGTGGTGGGAGATATTAGGGCTTCTCCTGATGAGCTAAATTTCAGAAGTCTCCAAAAGTGGTCTGAGAGGGTAACCAGAGACAAAAGCACTGACGCCTTCTTCAGATTTTAGCCAAATTTTGAGCAAAAACTAGGAAGACCTGTTGGAATCCCTGGGATAGAAGAAAAACATGTTTTGATGAAGAAAGACATTTTCCGGGGTTTGACAAAGTGGCAACAATCCACCAGCATATGTGGAATGCCTGACGTGTGGCGGGTCCGTGTTAAGTGCTGGGAACATGTCACCCACAAGCCCTACATGCCCTCTGACCTTGGGCCATGTCTCTACTACATGAAGAAACCTAAGAAACCTGAGGCAAAACAGTGTGAGGTGGTTTCAGTGATTTTGGGGGTGATGAGGGCCAGGAAGAAAATAGTGGGCACAGTCATGGGGGTGGACAGAACCTGCTTGGCTCAGGGAAGAAGCCAGGCCCAGGGCCACATGAGACACAGGTGAGGCTTGATGGGAGGGAACATTGGGCCTGTGTTTCCAGGTAGCTGCAGCAGCCCTCAGAGGCTGGGAGCAAGAGTGAACTTACCTGTTTGGATGCTGCCCATAGTTTCCACAATTATTTCTTTTCCTATGACTGAATATACATCAGTTTGGAAATACCAACTCATCTTGGGCCCTAAAATAGAAATTAAAAAAGAATTTCCTTTTGGTCTATACTTGAGCTAGAGGAAAGAGGAGATTCTCAGTGGGGGCACTGAGGCTCAGGGGCAAAAACAGAGCCAGACAGGGACTCATGGGACCATGCCGCTTTGGCTTAAGTCTTCCTTTCTGACTCAGCAGGGCAAACATGGGTCTCTCTCTCCATCAGCTGTGACTGCTTCTGCCTGGTCTCCCAAGCCCCTTGAATCCCATTTCTGCTGCCTGTCCAGGAATTAGCTCCTCCTCCCTGGGTCCTGGGGAGACATAGCACTGCTACAGGGAAAGGGAGAGAGAAAGAGAGAGAAAGAGGATTTAGAGCTATGGAGAGACCTGGTGTGAATTCCACATCTGCCACTGGTTGGCTGTGTGACCACAAGTAACTTATTTACCTTCTCTGGTCTCTCAGGTTCCACCTGCTCATCTCAGGGTCTGGAACACAATGGGCTCTTTTTCCTTCTGGTCTCTGTGTAGCGCCTAGCTCCAGTAATTGTCCTGCAATGTCAACCAGGTCATGTCTCTTTCCTCTTCAAGACCCTGAATGGTTCCCAAAAGTACTCGGAGTAAAAGACAACGGTGTGCAAACACCTCAAAGCTCCCTTGCTCTCCGTGGACGGCACCCTTAGCACTCAGATTAGGCCCCCAACTTTTTATCGCCCTTCCTGTCCTTTTTTTTTTTTTTTAAAGATTTTATTTATTTGACAGAAAGAGATCACAAGTAGGCAGAGGGGCAGGCAGAGAGAGGGGGAAGCAGGCTCCCCGCTGAGCAGAGAGCCCGATGCGGGGCTCGATCCCAGGACCCCGGGATCATGACCTGAGCTGAAGGCAGAGGCTTTAAGCCATTGAGCCACCCAGGTGCCCCTTCCTGTCCCTTTTTATGCTTTTAATCTCTCCTTCTATTTTCAATGACAGCCTAGCTGGATATAGTATTCTTGGCTGCATATTTTTCTCATTTAGTGCTCTGAATATATCATGCCTTTCTGGTCTGCCAGGTCTCTGTGGATATGTCTGCTGCCAATCTGTAACCTTTGTAGGTTACAGACCTCTTGTCCAAAGCTGCTTTCAGGGTTTTCTCTTTGTCACTGAGACTTGTAAGTTTTACTGTTAGATGACGGGGTGTGGACATATTTTTATTGATTCTGAGGGGGTTCTCTGTGCCTCCTAGATTTTGATGCTTGCTCTCTTTGCCAAATTAGGGAAATTCTCTCCTATAATTTGCTTTTGCCCCCCCCTTTCTTCTTCTTCTGGGATCCCAATTATTCTAATATTGTTTCATCTTATGGTGTCACTTATCTCTTGAATTCTCCCCTTGTGGTCCAGTAGTTGTTTGTCTCTCTTTTTCTCAGCTTCTTTATTCTCCATCATTTGGTCTTCTATATCACTAATTCTCTCTTCTGTCTCATTTATCCTAGTAGTAAGAGCCTCCATTTTTTATTGCACTTCATTAATAGCTTTTTAAAAAATTTCAACTTGGTTAGATTTTAGTTCTTTTATTTCTCCAGAAAGGAATTTTATTTCTCCAGAAAGGGATTCTCTAGTATCTTCCATGCTTTTTTTTCGAGTGCAGCTAGCACCTTGATAATCATCATTCTGAACTCTAGATCTGACATATTACTAATGTCCGTATTGATTAGGTCCCTAGCCATCAGTACTGCTTCTTGTTTTTTTTTTTTTGAGGTGAGTTTTTCTGCTTTGTCATTTTATCCAGATAAGAATATATGAATGAGAGAATAAAATACTAAAAGGGTAGCAACAACCCCAGAAAGGTATACACTAAATAAATCAGAAGAGACTTGAAACTGGGGGGGGGGAGAAGGAGGAAAAAAAGAAAAAAAATTCCATAAACACACACACACACACACACACACACACACTAGCTAGACTGATCAATATAACAGAGCCACACACTTGATTTTGGGTGTATTTTGGTTTGTTAGAAGAAACCATGTCCCAAATTTTAAAGAAAGAAAAACTTGTATCTATACAAAAATAAGGGTAAACACAATGAAGGGATGGAATATGACTGTAAAGATGAAAATCAAAAAAGATTCTAAAAAAGGAATTGATAAGAAGTTGGTTGAAAAAAGAAAGAAAGAATGTGATTAGGCTGGAGACTAGAACAAAGCCATGTGCTAGATTTAGGGTATATTTTGATCTATTAGGAGAAACTGTATCCCAAAATTTTAAAGAAAGAAAACCCTATATGTATACGAACAATAAGTTTAAATGCAATGAAGGGATAGAATATGACTATAACAATGACAATTAAAAAAGATTTTTAAAAAGGTATTGATAAGATAAAATAGTTAGAAAAGGGTTAAAATAGGAAAGAGGAAAAATTTAAAAAGATAGAATAAGAAAAAATAAAATTAACAAAATTTAACTTTGAAAGACTAAAGGATCATGGGGAAAAAGCCATGAATTCTACGTGTTGCATTCCCCTATCTCTGGACTTCCACAGTTCTCCTTGATCAGTGAGCTTGGCTGGATGCTCTCGCTGATCTTCTCAGGGAGGGGCGGGTAGATGCTTGAATGTCTTTGCCGGAGGCGGAATCGCAGGGCCCTTGCCGGCCGGGCTAAGTCTTCTGCTTTGGTTTGCTCTTGAAGCTTTTGTTCCCTGAGCGCTTTCCGTAGAGCTCCGAGGACGGGAGTGAAGATGGCGGCCTCCTAGTCCCCAGCCTGGAGGAGCCGAGAGCTCCTGGCCCCTCTTCAGTGCGCCCTGGGGAGAAAAGCCGTGGGTCCCTCCGGTGTCCCTGGTCTCCAGCCACGCTCCGAGCTCCCTGGGCTGTGACCACGCGTCTCCGTCTCTGGCGCGCCCGGTCTGGAGTCTGTAAACGTGTAGCTTTCCGCCGCGCACTCCCGCAGGCTCTCCTCGTGGAGGACGGTGAGTGTCCCCGGATGCGCCACATGTGGGGTCCCTGTGCGGACAGCAGCGGCGGGACTGCGCCTCGGGTCCCGGGTGAAGGGGACCCGGAGGGGAGAGCCCCTTCTCGGCCCCATCTCTGCCGCTGCGTCCCCGCTCTGGTCCCCGCGCGTCCTGCCACCCTCAGACCCCCGTCCTTCTGGGACCCCTGGGACCGAGACCGCGCTGTCCCTGCGAGGGCCCCGCCCCGCCTCTGCAGCGACGTCCCCTAGTGGAGTGACGTCTACACGGTCCGACTCTGGGCTCCGGCCCCACCCCCAGCCGGGAGCCGCCCCTCCCCCGCCGTCCGTCCTCCCGCACGTGCCGGGTCCCGCCTTGCGGAATGTGGTCGCTTTTCTGCTCCTGGAATCGCTGCTCTTCTTCTCTTCCCTCTCCTGTTGGGCTTGTCGGGGTTCGGGATGGTTGGATGACTGTGGAGCTGGTCTCCTGCGACCTGATGTTGTCTCCGTCTGCTGCTCCTCCGCCTTCTTGGTCCTTGTCTCTTCCCTTTCTCCATGATTCTCTGAGGCACAGCTGGTGGCCCCCTCCTCAGTGTTCCCACATCATGGTGTCCCAGGTATACATTTTCCCATCATATCACACAGATACATCTTCCTGATGAGATGTGGGCTTCTCTGTCATGACAGGGTGAGTATTTTCCACTTTGGTGCCCCCAGCATCACACACCAGTGGCTGGTGCAGAGGAGAAGGTCATAATGTGATCTGTCTTGTAAAGAGTTGTGATCAAGCTGTGTGTGTGGGTGAGGGTGGTGATGCTTGGCTGATGCCTATCTTCCGTGTTCAAGCCCTGGAGGGTTTGACTTAAGTCAGTGACTATCTGCTGAGTCATTTCTATGGCCCAGACACTGGCCAGGGACCTGAGAATTCCTAAAACAGAGACCTTGAATCTACTGTTGGAGGTAGAGAAAGCAGGCCACTCAAGGCCAGTGGCAATGAATGCCATACTTGAAGTGGGCCAGGGGATACAAATCACCCAGAAGGTACGTCTAACACATTTTGTGTTGGTGAGGAAGGTCTCTGACCTCTAAGAGGCCTGAGGTGGGTCTGGAAGTTCTACCATTTCAAGGGGATGGTGGAGGAAGGGAGACTACAGAGACACATGTGGGAAAAAGCATGTGGAAACATGGATGGCAAGGTGTGCCAATAGCCGTTGTTCGGTTCTGTAGAAATCTCCCATGTGGGGCAGGGATTAAAGAGAGATGGGGCCACAGAGAGGCAGATATGGGCCAGGCCATGGGTGTTCATAAATGGTGATAGGTGTCGACCTCATTCTGACTGAGGTAAGGAGCCATTTAAAGTAACTGGGAAGGAGGATGGGAATCTCAGCATGAGGGACCCATGAACTGTCCATACTCTCTGGAGCATCATTCCAGAAGGGAGGATTGCTGCATGTGGTCCCTGAATGTAGGGCTGGCACCAACGGGCTGAAGGACAGGCAGGACCTTTTTGATAATCAGCTCGGTCTAAGGGTTGGCTACCTGCTGAGAAATGAAAATCTCAGGTCTAGAGTTTTCCAAGCATTGGCACGGCATGGAAACCTCAGTGATCATTTTCCAAGGTGTGTTCAACAGCTCACCAGCATTGGAATCATTTGTGAATAATGAAGATTCTTGGGCCCATCCTTAGATCTCTTGAATCTGAATCCTTGGGGGCAAGCTTTAGGAATCCACATTCTAAAAAGTTCCTCTTGACTTTTGAGAACCATGGTGATGTCAGTACCATCCCAAGTTGAGAGCTGGTCTAGATAATCCAGAAGGCTCCTTCCAAACTTTTGGCTCTTGCTGTCCATAGAAGAGTGTTTGAGGAACAAGGAAGCCAGAATGGATGGGGGATGAGATGGGACCTGCAGGTGTCCTTGATCACCTTCATCCATAAGGCTCCTCTCTGTGCCGTTAGACTTTCACTTCCTCTGTCCCTGCCTCAGGCTGTCCAGGCTGCTGTGATGGAAACCACAGACTCTGGGGCTTAAAAACAACAGAAATTTTTCACAGTTCTGGAGACTAAGAAGTTCAAGTTCAGCATAGTTGAGGGAGGGATTTGGTGTCTAATGAGGGCTCACTTCCTGGTTTATGGATTATTGCCTTCTCATTGTGTCCTCACATGGCACAAAGGTCAGGGGCTCTCTATGGGTCTCTCATTAGGGCACTAATCCCTTATCACCTCCCAAAGGCCCTACCTTCAAATACCATCACGTCCCTGAGGATTAGGTTTCAACATCTGAATTTTGGCGGGGAGGGACACAAACATTCTGTCTATAGCACTCCCTTACTTAGGGTCTGGATTTCTAGGTGGTCAGTCTTATAAAAAAAACAAAACACGGGATGCCAGGGTGGCTCAGTTTAAGTGTCCAACTCTTGATTTCAGCTCATGATGTCAGGGTTGTGAGGTTGAACCCTGTGTAGGGCTCCACACTAGGCATGGAACCTGCCTAAGACTCTCTCTCTCCCTCTCCCTCTGCTTCCCCCCACTCCCCCTCTCTTTAAAGAAAAAAAAAAAAAAACCCAAAAACAAAACAAAACAAAAAAACAACTAATTTTTGTCCCATCTCATTTCTCCTAAACCATTCCAATCCATTTGTGCAATGAGATCTGCTGAAATGCACCAAAAATGGAATTAGGCTAATTTGGCAGAGTATCATTCAGGGCTCAGAACAAAAGGAAAAGAGGTTTTCCAAACACGATGGCCATTCTGCCAAAACTGGTTGGTGGAACTAATCTAGCAGCTTACAATAGGAGTGGACGCAGGAGGCCAAAAATAATTGCTCAAGGTGGTCTTTACCGCTTCCAGCTTCTGGATGCTGGGGACCAGCAGATTAAATCCTCCACCCTTCACGAAAGGGTGGCCTAAGGTTGCCTAAGGTTTGGCCTCGAGGGCTCTGTGCATCCCCCTTACATTCTGTTGGCTTCTCCTTGTGGATTTGAGTGATGAGTTTCTCTTACACTCTTACACTCTTACACTCTTACAAAGTCAAGGCACACACCTTATCACAAGAACTTCAGACCTGGTGTTCAATTTGCCAACTCAAATGATACAGCCCCTGAACTTGTTTAGAAAACATTTTACAAAGACTAAATTACACTCTTGCCATCTTCTTCCCCGTCTCTATGGAAAATAAAACCAACCTAGTTTAGCAGTCTTTGTGTGTTCATTTTTGGTTGCTCTGCGAGATGCTACGATGGGCTCCAGCTGGGAAGCTGCACTCATTCAATGAGAATTTATTGTTTATTTCGTCTTATTTTTTGCTGTCTCCATTGTTGTATGGTAAATATTCTTCTCCCGGCGTGGCTCCAAGATTGGAGGAGGCAAGACTGAAGTTTCCGAGTCACACCTGTTTTCTATTAGTTGCTGTCCATTATTTTAATTCTCTGCCTATTGTGTGTGTTCTGAAAATGTAAGTAAATCAGTGTCTTCATTCAAAAATGAGACCCTGAGTAGCATTTCATGAGTGAGATTTGTATTATCCACATCAAATGTAATGAAGACTTCCAATGAATAACTCTTGATTACCTGGTGCACACGTCCCTAGGAACCCAAGAAGGGAAATAATTAGGAGCAACAAGAAGGTTTCCAAACCATGGATCTCACAGAGCAACCATGCTCAGTGATTGGGTACAACAAGAATGAGGATTCTTCAAAAGTGCTCTCTAGAGAGTGAATGGGAAGGGTGCATGTGAAATCATCAGAAAACATGCTTCTGGCAGGAAAAAAAAAAAAGCAGAGGAAGGGAGAGTGTTTCCTTATGGGTCAAGAGACGGGTTCCAGTCCCAATTGTGCAAGTAAGGGGTACGATAAGGTGAGCCACTGCCCTTTCGGGAAACTTCCCCTCCCCATTTCTTTTTCTGCGGAAATGAAAGGCTCCCATTTGCCCATTTCAGATAAAAGAAAACATTTGCCAAAAACATCAAACCATCGAAGGGAGTAATTCATATGGCTTTGCATACATCTATGGCTGTGCGATGTGTATTTTGCTACATTAGATATTTGAACTGAGTTGTGTCTACCTGGCAAACAGCTTGTTCTGTTTTGTTGTTTAGAAAAAAAATGGGAACAGAAATAAAACCAGTTAGGAGCCATAGGAGTAAACAGTAAGCGGTCATGGAGTTATTCTCACCAGGCTCCTCCTCCGAACCACAGAACAAAGACACCGATTTGAGTGATTATTTTCTCAAGTCCTCAAAGAGCAGGACATAGCTCATGCCTCTCTAACTGATCAGAAGAGAGTCTAATTTTTTTGGGTACGTTGGATGCCTTCGGGTATCGGGGATTAATTCTCTTTTGGAACCCAGGCTGAGAATCCTGCTGCTTCTTCAGCAAATAGAATATACCTTTGAGGTTTTCAGCCTTCTGAGCATGTAGACCAGTGCTTCTCTACCTTTTTCATGTCAGGACATGCATAGAAAGTGATGAGATTGCATGGCACACTGTGGGGGAGAATGCACTGCATGTGGCCAGGGGCCAAGGTCTGGGAGCAACATAGATCCTGGGCTCTGCCTGGCTGTTCAGAGGACCCAGGACACAGCACATTAGCACCCCAACAATATGCAGACTGCTAGCTGCTCAGGGACATGGGCTAGGAAGCTCTAGGACAGACTGAAAGTGGGTTCAGTCAAAAGAAAAAGTCTTGATTTTCCTGGAAAACGCAGATGGAATAATCCAGAAACTTACATTTGAGTCATGTGATATGCTGTGATCTTTTCTGTATGGCTTGGCTTCAGGACACTTTGGTTTGCTCCTGCCTGTAGGTAAAGTGTCCTCCAAAGACCCAGGTGAATATTTTCTGCTTGGACTTGATTCTGTTATATCCAATGGAACGGACTGGAAGACACATCCGCTCCTTTGGCAATGTCAGGATGAGCGCTCCTTTTCCCGGGGAGCGTGGTCCTGAATGCAAAATCTCCCATTGATCTCTCCCCCATTCACATGCAACGTCACAGGGCCAAGACTTTCTTCTACTCTTGGGAGGATTATTCTTATATTAAGTCCAAGGTCTAGGATTCCCAGGTGCATGGTGTGGTGGACTGTTGACTGGTTGAAAGCCCCTGACTGGTGCAGGAAAGACTTTCTTATTTAGTGGACCTTCTCTCCTCATAGCCCTGACCACGTCAGCACAGTCTCTTGACTCATCAAAGCCTTTTTATTGTAAGCCCAAGATGACACATCAGTTGGGAGTAGAATCAGGACTAGAACCCAGCATTTCTGACTCTGAGTACAAGGCTCTTTCCACTCTATTAAGCACCCTTTTAGTAGAAGATGGCTTCCATGATGGTACATGCATTCTAGGGGGTAGGGTTGTGAACAGAAACATTAAGGGTGTGTGTGCATGCGTGTACTCGCGATCACAGTGGTGGATTCTGTTGAGTTCTGAATGTTGGAAAAGGCAAGAGATCATCTTCAACAGACACAAAACTCCTGACTACTCTTTTCTCCCCAAACCTGGTTTACACCATGATAGATCAAGTCCATTGTTCGCCCGCATTGTATTAGATTTATGTGTTTATGGCCTTTTCCCTGTGCCTCGCAGCAGCTCCCACTAGAGAGAGGGTCTTGCATGTTTCTGCTCGTCTCCTGGGCTCTGGTGACATGCACTGGCAGGATTTTCCCCAGGTAGGTGCTTCCGTTTCGTCCTGGATCCCAGAAAGAACACACATCAAGGAGATATCAACCCATCCTGTAGCATAGGACAAAGCCATCTGGTTTAGACTGGCTTAACCAGCAAATTCATAGTTAGCCCACAGAACCCTGAATGTGAAAATAAACATTTATCGTTTTAAGTCACTGACTTTAGGGTGGATTTTTACATAGCTTTCTTGCAGCAATAGCTGACTAATACAAACAAAAAAATTTGGTGTTCACCAAATGCCTTATTTGGGGGTATCAAGAAGAAAAACTGGGGATTTCTTTTCAATGTAGACTAATATTTTGCCTCTGTATCTTAAGGAAAAAGAAACTTGTGCCTCTCTCAGAGTCAGAGCATAATGCTTTGTCTTTGATATTTTATAACATGTTTTTTGGTATAAGAGAAGGGAATGATAGGAAATTGCAAACAGTCTTCTCAGTGACCTTTACATAGCAAGAGATTTGGGGCTGGGGAGTGGGGAGACAAAGGAACGAGGCAAATTTGTGGGAAGGATCCTCCATTGTCCTCCCTTGGACCAAGCATGAAGATGATGTTGATGAATGTGGTGACTGTATGCTTTTCACCAGGTGCTGGCACCAGAAACTTACACATTTTAGTCTAGAAAGATTTGGTCAGAATTTTGGGGGCCTACAAAAAAGCCTGTGATTTATTCTTTCCGTACTTCCTTAAGCCATGAACATGATAGGATCTCCAGCATTCTAAAAATGACCCTCTAGACTCCAGTGTTCATTGCTAGTTACCATCCCAATCTCTCACCTTGTTCTTGTGGTCGGACCTTTGGAAACAGTATTTTGGGCGTGTTGTCTTCCTCCTTCCTCATCTCCCGTTCACTTTCCAGCTTGTCACGTAAAACCTCAAGCTCCCCTTTCCTCCACCATGGGCAGAGTTTTTCTTAGGGCTGCCTCTGATTCTGTATTTCCTAGTGTTCTGCTTTCCCTATGACTGGTCTTCTAGGGAATTTAAAGCTGTTTGTCATGCCTTCCTTTTTATTTTTATTTTTCGATGAGTGATTCTTAGTTCCTTTTGAGTCATGAGGCATTTCTGATGAACTCTGTGGATCCTTTCTCCACAAAAATGTACTTCCTGAGAAATGAAAATTTGAATGTCATTTCAGGGAAAGGCTCATGGTTAACGATGTTTTTCATTCTTGTTGTTGTTGTTGTTGTTTTTTTTTCGTTTGTTTTTGTTTTTCTTTTGTGACAGCTAACTCCTGCCTATATTTGTTCTTAATCTTTTTCATGGGCCCCCTTGAGTTCCTATCTCTGAAATATGGCTTCATTCAGTGATGAGACCATTTCTGGCTCCTTGTCTCATTCCAGAAACTCTACTCGTGTAACTCCCTCCACTCAGGTCCTAGATGCTGAAAACCCCAACTCCACAGTTGTTTTAATTCCTTAATGCATGGCTCTGGTCTGCTTGGTGTCTCTCCATCCTGTATGAAATGCCTTCTATTATCTGGGGCTACCTACTTCTTGCCTCCTTATTTCTGAATTGTTCTCTGATTAGCACTGAATACTCAGTACTCCCCTATCACAACCCGCAAGTACAACCTCTTCGCCCTTGTGCTTACTAGTTCGTCTTCTGCTTTACTTCTCAGACACATTTTAACTAGTTTGTAAGGACTCAGACATACCTCCTAAGCTCTCTGAGGAGGAAAGCTGAGTGCCATGCCCAGTCTGGGAATGTACCCATTTCTATGCTGTCTGGGATTCTGTGACTATTTCTCATTCTGCACACATAATGGGCTGAGGGGTGAGTAGGTGGTGAGGAAGTAGACTCAGCATGCACACATTACAGTTTCTAGAAGATGCCATAATATATCTACCCCCTTAAATAGGCAATGAGCTCCTTGGGGATGGCTACTTATGCATTTTTCCACCTTTGTAAATTCAGTTGCAAGGCAAGGGAAACTAAGTCATGGATGTACCTACTATTTGTGCTGCTAGAGCAAACCTCACCTGATGCTGACCCTCTCTGTGGACTTTTCAGTTGCATTCTCTTCATTGTTTGAGTGCTGTTTTTTGTGACTTTCATTTGAGAGCCTCCTAGCTGACAGTGATTTCAGTACCATTTTCCTGACACCGGACACCACCCTTTCTATCTTGGCTCTGATTTGATCTCCCTCATCTTCACAGTGAGAATTTTAGGGTCCTCATGGTGTGTGGGGCTGATGGCTAGGAAAGTCGCATTCTGTAGCTAAAGTGAAAGTTCTATAAACTCACAGCTTTTATTTGCTGGCTGATACTATAGATTACCTTATCCCCCCCCAGACCTCCAAACTTAAGCAAAATGTTTAAGCAGATGATCCTTTAAAGAAAAAACAGCATCACCATTCATTAAAGGATAAGTCAAAGTTCTAAGTAGACACACGTGGCAATATAAAAGTTCAGATATCTATCTAAAAATTATTTGGAAAGAGAGAATAATGTAGGTAGGTGTTTTGGCAACTGAAGGCCGTGTTCTGGCAAGCAATGGGCAAATTCATGGAAGAGGGATTGTGTGCCTAGTATAAACGCCCCATGAATCTGAGTGGCTTGGGGCTGCCAGGTTCCCCGGCTGGGCCTTATTTTCCTCTTCTGTGAAATGAAGGAAGAGAGGCAGACGATCTCCCAGGCCCTTTCTAGCTCTAAATGTCCATGATGTATGGTGGTTTGAATTCAATTGATTATTTTCCAGACTCTTCCGTGCATGCCGGCTCAGCCCCGGCTCTCTCTGTGCAGCCTTTCTGACAGTGATAAGTTGCAAAGTCATATAGAAGGGAGTTTTCTGTCTTCAATTCAGGAGACATATCTGGCTCTATTACTTGGGGTAACTCAATTCAATTCACATTTGATTCAATGTTGACTGAATAGTTACTTCAGCCAAATTACAAAGGAGTCTCCTGGTTTCCCTTGTGAACCTTGGGAGGCCTGATGATTTTCCACTCTCTCTCCTTCAATCAACAAACATTTATTGATTATCTGCTGTAGCCTAGATATTGAGCATTAAAGATGAATCAGATGGGACGTCTGCCTTTTGAAGGTGTACCAAGAAGGGCTTTAAATAAAAGTGACTTTCTGGAGTCAGACTTACCTGTGTTAAGTTCCCACCTTTCCTGTTTGGTAACTGGGTGACCTAGGAAAAGCAATTCATTCATTTAAGTTTGGTTTCTCACTTTGCAAAAGTAAAGACAGTAGTTTCTATTTTACACCATATGTGTAAAGACTCAATATAGAAATTCTGTGCCTATTGTAAGTGCTCAGTGTAGACATGGTTGCTCATGTGCTGTAAGACATAGACGAAGTCCAATCATGGTTTTAGAGCTTCTGTAAACACACTTAGCTTTTGCTTAACATATGGGAAGGTGACATTTCCTTAATTTATGGAACGATGACCCGGCTGGGGTATGAGTTGGGGCCTTGGCAGTGGGAAAGGGGTTGAAACTGTATTCTAGACTGAAGACTTGGTAACACGAAGGTGGGAAGCATGCATAAAACTGGGGGTGACCAGGTGTCAGTGATAATGGGGACTGGGAGAGTCTCGTCCCCCCCCCTGCCCCGCCCCTGCAAGATCAGACAGGAAATAGAGGATGTAGCCAGAATTTCCAGAGTCCCGAATGCCATGACAAAGAATTCTTCCGTCTGTGGTGGGGTGGCAGGGAGCGGGCTTTGAAAATTCGTAAGAGAAGTGACATCACACCTCTATTTCAGAATGTGCATGCTGGCAGGAGAGCAGGTCTGAAGGAGGCACCAGCCAGGAAGCTCGTGCAGCATGCCAGAGGAGACATCACAAAGACCGTATCCAAGTTCCTAAACAGTGGGGATGGAGGATGGGGCAGGCAGGATCTGAGATACATTGTAGACGTAGAGATAATAACTTCCGGTAGTCTGCCAGGTAGAGAAAGTGAAAGAAAAAATGGAAATGATCCCGAGACATTGAAATTGGACACCATGGTGAACGGTGACCATGAGACAGGGGATTTGGGATGCTTGGTGGGTTGTAGGAGGACGGGGGAAAGAAATTTCTGATATGGTCTGCAAGTACTTATGAAACTCCTCCCTCTCTCCCTTCTCCCTCTCAGTCTTCTTCCCTCCCTTCCACTCTTCCTTCCCTCCCTCCTTTCCTTCCTTTTTGTCTTCCAAACTTTCTTCTTTCTTGTGGTCCAGTAAATATTTAACAAATCCTGTAAGTTATGCCAGGAGCTGGGTGTACCTTGTAGACAAAACAGTATTGGGAACGGTGATTGGGGACCTTATCGTCCAGCGGAGAAGAGAGCCACGTGGGGCCATGAGGAAGGAAACAGAATAAGGGCAGTTGGGGATGAACCAACTTAGTGAACCAAGAAGGTGACATTTATGCCAGACCCTCAAGGACAGAGAGAGCCAGCCCTTGGGATGAGAGAGCAATGCCTTCCAGGCAGAGGGACTGGCATTTGTAAAAGGCTCTGAGGGTCCCAGAAAGTAGAAGGAAACCAGTGTGGTGGGTGTATAGTTGGCAGAAAGCATGGGGTGAGACTAGGAAAGAAGACCAGGGACACGGCTTGCTGGAGTATGTAGGATGTTACGAGAGAGACAAATACAGATATTTAAGCATGGACATGGCATCACAGGTTTAAAATCTAAGAGAAAAGTCTGTGTTATGTGGAGGGAGAGTGCATTCAGGGACAGTGGCTGGAAAGGAATTCCCTTTTGGGGCTGACGGTGGGATAATCGGGACAGAAGCCTGCAGTGGAGCTGGAGAGAAGGTCTGGAGTGTATCCTGGAGATGGTACTCCCAGGACATCATGGTGAAGTTGATGTGGGCGGGTGTGGGAAAGAAGGAGGAATTCAACAACTCCTGGACTTCTGGCCGAGCAGCTAGTAACTGGCACCATTTATTTCCTGTGATGAAGGTGGAAGGAACCGGAAAAAAAAAAAAAGGACTATGGGTTTAGACGCGCTATGTTTGGTATCCGTGAGATCTCACGAGACAATGTAAAGTAGGCCCCTGGGCCTGTGGATTTGGAGCTCAAAGAAGAGGTTGGTGCTGAATATAACATTTAGAAAGTCATCAGGGATCACTTATCCAACAATATTTACTGAGTATTTAATGGTTCTCTGTAGGTGCCAGGAATAAATCATAAATAAATCTAATAAGTCTATTAGACGAGACACCTGCCTTCCATGTTCTAGCAACAGAACGATGGAGATGGACAAGAAGTAAGTAGATAAAATAATCACTGAATTTGGAAAGCGATGAGATAGGACAAGCCTGGGAAGCTGTGGAGCCCCTCTGAGCAGGGAAGGCCTTTCTTAGAAGGTGATACTTGAGGACAGGCTATGACAATGTTCGTTTGGGGAAGAAACATTTTAGGAGGAGGGAACTCAACGTTGAAAAGCCAGGAGCTGGGGAAGGACTTGGCACACTCCAGGAATGCACAGAAGTCCTCTGCACTAGACCAGGAGAGATGAAAAGACCTTGAACAAGCCCCAGGGGAACACTGGTGGCCTCCACCATTCACATGAGTTAGAAGCAGAGAAAGACCAGCGAGCTAGCTGAGGCCCAGCGGCCATCTGGAACCCCAAGCCTAGAAATTGGGAACGAGGTGTGTGCTGGAGGTAAGGATGTAGGAATCACTGGTGCAGATGTGGCCCTGGTGTCCTCAGGGAAACACACACACTTATCTTTGCAGAGACCATGGAGCAGAAGGAGAAAAGGGACCAAGCATAGAGCCTTGGGAGAGAAGGAACATCCACCCCTCCCCACCCCCCAGAAGCCTAGAACAAGCAGTAGGAGAGGCAGGAAGGAGGGAACAGAGAGGCAGGCCCTGGGAGGGGTCCACATTAAGAAGGACAAGGTGGGTCACCTCTCAGGGGCTGCAGCTCAGAGGTCAAGTGCAGGAGAGGGAGAGAAAGACGCTGACATGGCGGGCTGGAAGGTGGGATCACAGGGGGTTGGCCTGAGCCCAGGAGGAGAGAAAACAGATTCAGCACGCAGGAACTGTGGTTTCAAAACATTTGCAGGGAGAAAGATGGCCCGGGTAATTGTTTAAGGAGAAGGGATGGTGGGAAGTTTCTTTGTTTTGAAGAATTTTTTCCTTTCCTTGGAACGGACTCTGTGCCAAATCTGGGCCTCTGTGCTGAGGCAGCAAGTTTCCTTGGCTTTTTGGAACCTAACTGCCGAGGCTAAGATGGCCACTCCCCACTTGGCCCCCAAACCCTTGCTTTTGGTTCAGGCGAAGAACAAAAAAATCAACCGGGCAAAGCAAGGCTGCTCTTTGATCCCGGGTATCCTCCAAGCTTTAAACCACGCTTGCTCCCAACTGTCAAAACCTGTGTAGGTCCCGTCGCAACCTGTGTGATTTCCCGTCCACATGCCCGAGAGTTCCTTGTAAAGTCTTAGGCAGAGCTGGTGCCCAGTCAACGCCTGTGGTTTGGTTGGACGGCTGGGATGTTCAGAGAGCCTCGTGGCCCCCGACTGGGGCGCCAGGACCGTCTCATCACGTGGCACGAGTGCACGCTGACGACTCCGTGTCGTGTGGGTGTGGGTGGGTGACGACACGCTGCCGTGTGTGTGGGTGTGCCGGTGCAGCGTTGCCCCCCTCCCTGGACAGCCTCGACAGACGTTGGCTGGGCCACCGACTGTTCTTTTCCAGCACGAGGAACTTCCCGTGCCAAGCCCTCGCGCCTGGGATCGCATTTAAAAACAGATGATGCTTTACACAGTCCGGTAAGAGCGAGGAGCCGGTCCCGGGGAAGTGGGAATACAGTGTAGCCGGTGTGTGTGTCTCTCCTCTGAGATTCAAGATGTCAAACTGTGTTACCCTGGTTGTTGCTTTACAGTATTTCAAATTGCATTACATTACATCACGCCGCTCCAGAATACGAAGTGTGCCCCAGACTGTCAGATAACGGGCAAACGCAAGGGCTGCCTGACATGATGAGTTATCCTTGAGTGGTTTGGCATAGAGTAATCACAGCACTCTTTAGGGAGGGGGGAAAACACACACACACAAAAAAAAAAAACCCAGAGCTAGACACTCTGTACCAAGCAGCAGTGTAATCAGATTCGCTGACCCACGCCAGCCGCCGCAAGTGCACTGGCTGGCCTGGCTGCCCTGTCACGCTCCGTGAGCCACTGCGGGCGCACCTGCACCTGCAGATAGAGAAACCCCACCAGTGAAGGTCCTTCCGGATTAATAGAGCTATTGCTCACCCGGCAGGGGAAATTAGTAACAGGTGGAAATGACCATTTAATTCACCCTGCAAGGCTACGTGCTCTCAACAGGCCGGTAGACGCCTGATTCACAGACCCTGTCATGCCATCACAGCAAAGGGGCACCACTTCCTGGGGAAAGTAGGATTCACAGCTTGGGGTAGGTGGCTTCATTTTACAAACAGGCATTTAGCAGACTCTGTGTGTGTGTGTGTGTGTGTGTGTGTGTGTGTGTGTGTGTGTGTATGCATGTGCTTTTTTAAAGATTTTATTTATTAGAGAGCACAAGCGGGGGAGCAGCAGAGGGAGAGGGAGAAGCAGGCTCCCCGCTGAGCAGGGAGCCCCACGCCGGGCACCACTACAGGACTCCAGGCTTGTGACCTGAGCGGAAGGCAGAAGCTTATCAGACAGACATGCAGGCATCCCCCTGCCTTTTTTTTTTTTAAAGTCCTTTTTATAATTGGGATTTGCATCTCTATTAAAACTGCAAAGAATGAACATTTTGAACGTGAGCTGTAATGACGGCGGCAAGTCAGAAGGAAAATGTCCAGAGGAGACGTCAGCCAATATGGGGGGGCGGTCATGTGCCAGAGGCCCTCTCTCCACTCGTGGTTGGATCAGGAAAGCCTGGTCCTCCTGAGTCAAACCAGAAGGGGTCCTTGGAAGGCACGCTGAGGCCAGCTAACCGTGTGAAGAACTGGGACTTTTCATTAAGAGCTGCTGGGGTTGGAGCGGGGACAACATGACCAGGCCCCATGGTGAGGCCGCACCTGGGGGGTGGTCAGCAAGGTCACTCTGAGCCTGATCGGAATCGGGTCTGAGGAGAGGCTCAAAGTAAGAGGTCAGAATGATGGGAGACTTGTGCATGGCTTAAAAGCTGAGACACAGCCCTGGCTTGTCTCCATATTTGTTTCCAACCACTTCCTGCCTTGTGTTCTGTTGTCTACCCATTGGGTCTTCTCCCCGACCTGTCCTTCCCCCACAGGCTGCTGTTGGTATCCTTCAGATGTGTCCTTTACCACATTTCTCAACCAAACCCACTGGAGCCTTTCTTCAAAGCAGGACTTAGATTTCTTCACTCCTGAGCCCGTCCAGATTTCTCTATCTTGTGAGCCCCTGTCATGAATGGTTCTTGACTTCTCAGTGTTTCTTGGAAGTTTGAGCAAGTCCCAAGTGTCCTGGGGGACCCTACTGAGGTTCTGGAGCCATTTGTCATGGGCTCTTTTTGAGACTCGAGCTCCTGAAACGAGGAATATCCAATGGCCCAGGCAGGTCCTAATCAAACAAACATCCAGTTTTGGAGGAGGAGGGGGGCGGAAATGAGGGTATGGTCTGGGCATCAGGGAGACCAACCCACAGGCTTCCGGAGCTGAGTGTTTCAGAATCCATCTCCGGCAGAGGGGAGAGAAGGAATGCAAGAGAGTTCATGGGGACACACCTGTCAGTAGTGGGATGTTTTTTCTTGTCCCGTGTGAGCCCCAGTGGCTTCTCTTTCCTCTTACAACCATGATTTTCCTGGTTCCTGGGTGTTCTTGCTCACCGGACTTCCAAGTCCCTGTGGCTCAGTCAGTCTGCTGAATAAGGGAATAAAGATCCCCTGGGATTTTCCTCTGAGCACCATCCCCAGGGGTAGTGGTACCCAGGAGTCTGTCTCCGGGTCCCCCATGGATCTGCTTCAGGACATTTCTTTCAGGAGAGACCTATTTAAGCTCCTTAAGAAGTAAGTCCCTGGATGGTTGAATAGCCACCCACAGAAGGCCTGACACTGTGGGTTCCTCAACATGCTTCATGGCGCGTTGCTATTCTCCATCTTGAATTAGCTGTGTCAGAACTCAGTAACCCTAGAGGAGAGTCTGACCCAGAGGAGACTGAGTGAGCAATCTATCATCCATCCATCTATCTACCTGTCACCTATCTATCAATTATCTATCTATCTATCTATCTATGCAAATTAGCTCATGCAATCATGGGGACTGGCAAATCCAAAATCTGTAGGGCAGGCCAATAGGCTGGACACTTGATCTAGAGTTGATGTTGCAGGCTTGAGTCCAAATTCTTCAGGGTAGCAGGCTGGGAACTGAGGCAGAATTTCCATGTCACCATCTTGAGGCAGAATCCCTTCTACTTTGGGGGAAACTCATTCTTTGCTGTGAAAGCCTTCAACCAACTGGATGAGGCCAACCTACATTGTAGAGGGTAATCTGCTTTTCTCCAAGTCTGATGATTTAAATGTTAATCACATCAAGACATACCTTTAGGCAACATCTAAACAGGTGTTTGAGCCCATTGCGGGGCACCAGAAACCTAGCCATATCAACACACAGAATTGTGCATCACAGAAGGGAAAGGCTATGGTGGGTAGAAGCTTTTATTTATTTATTGTTATTTATTATTTATTTATTTTTTTTTTTTAGAGGGAGAGAGTGTATGTGAGTAGGGGTAGGGGGTAGGGGCAGAGGGAGAGAGAGAATCTCAAGCAGACTCCCCACTGAGTGGGAGCCTGATGCAGGACTCGATCTTACGACCCTGAGATCATGACCTGAGCTGAAGTCAAGACTCAGACAACTGAGGCACCCAGGCTCGCCCAGCATCTGTTTTTCTTAACGGAAATTGTGGTAGTAGTTAGGGGACTGTGCTCACTCACCAGCTTTACTGACTTATCAGAAGGCTCTGTGCTTCTCTTCCTTTTGCCACCACACGTCACCTGGGCCAATGGTGCGGGAACATTATGGGCTCATGATAGAATTATGGATTCGCAGTCATTTCTCCGATATTTTACTGCTTGATAATGTCATGTCTCAAGACGTGGTCGAGTGTGGCTTAAAGATGTGTACTTGCCTGAGTAGGTCAGCTTCCGGAAGTACATTCCCACTTGTTGGATGGTAATGAACCAAGTAACAGCTCAAAGCCTGTTGGTTGAATGCCTACACCATCTCAGCGTGATGATTGCAAGTGCTAAGAAGAGTTCTAGGCCGATAGGTGAGGTAAGGGGAAGATGATAGTCAGTTGGTGGTAAGCCAAGAAAGCTGTCTGTGTCTATCTTACCCAACACCAAGTGCCAGGAAGATGGGGAGAACATGCCTGGATGCTGGCAGTGGACAGAAATTGAGGCAGATAGTTAGCTGCAGAGAAATCTGTAAGAAGGCAGTAGGCCTTTGGACACTGCTCTGGGTTCAGTGATGTTCTTCACAAGCTCATGTGGAAGTCCCGGCCCTCCGTATCTTGGAATAGGACCTTATTTAGGGAGAAGGTTGTTGCAAATGGAGTTAAGGTGAGGTTGTACTTGAGTAGAGGGGATCCACAATCTGATATGAACCGTGTCTTTACAAAAGAGGGAAAACTTGGCCACACACACACCAGATGAAGGCAAAACCCCACAACACAAGGCATTCAAAGGTGACCAACCCACCCCCAGAAGAGGCTGGTGGAGAAGCATGGAATAGATCCATCCTTCTTCCCAGCCCTCAGAAGGAGCCAACCCTATTGACAACTTGCCCTTGGACTTCTTGCTCCAGAACTATGAGACCACAAATTTATGTTGTTTAAGCTGCTCAGTTGATGGCACCTTGGCACAGCAGCTCTAGAAAACCAACACAGGCACTAGTCCAACCAATTTCTGGCCCCGAAGTCGGGTAGTTTAAATGTGGTAAGAGTTTGGCTCTAGAGAGAGTGCGGTGTCACAAAGAACCCAGACCACAGAAATGAGGGTTCTGGTGCCTCGGGACATGCATGCTGGGTCTCAAAGAGCTAAGCTTCCCGGAGTCAAACATTGAGGCAGAGCTAAGTCTCTGAGGAGGAACCAATGGTGTGTGTAGCCCACGAAGCCAGTGCTCTGGCCAGATTCCCTTTTCCGGCTCTGGGTGGCTTTGTCCAGGTTGTGCTTCCCTCCTGACTGTTCATACCTGGAGCCTTCATCTCCTGATTATCCTTAGGCTATTGGAGCTTCACCCAGATGTGCCAGACCAGATAGTGCCCAGAGTTTACGTTCTTCATGGCTGCCCCTAGTCAGTGCCTCAAGGAGGGACAGACTCCAGTGTGAGTTCTTCTCCAGGTGCATTGGCTCCCTCTTGCTGTTATAACAAAGGTCAGTGAGTGTGGTGGTTTCCAACAACATAGCCCAAGTGTAACCCTCCTCCTCTTCTGTAGCCAGCGCAGGAACAGACTGGACTAGGAAGTATTTGGTGGACCACATGCTCCCGGGGAAAACTGAGTAAGGAAGGGCAGAAGCAGGGAGGGAAAAGGAAGAAGCTGAGTGTGGGTTAATTTCCTGTGAAGTACCAATGTCATCCAAACCCCACAGGAGGCCTGGGGAGGGAGGCAGGATGATGGCTCCCACCGGGATCAGGCCTAATCCCCGGAAACTGTGTGACCTTATTTGGAAAGAGTCTTTGCCGAGGTGATTCAATTAAGGAATTTGAGATTATCCTGGATTCTCTGGGTGGGTTCCCCCCAAAATGCTGTCATAACCATCCCTACAGGAGAGGGGCTGCGGGAGAGTCAGTAAACACTGAGGGAGAGATAGGAGCAGAGAGGAGAACAATGGGCCCCAAGCCAGGGGACGCTGGCAGCCCACCAGAAGTTGGAGGAGGCAAGGAATAGATTCCCTTCCAGAGCCTCCCCAGGCATCACATCACCTTGATTTTGGCTCAGGGGGTGCCGATTTTGGACTTCTGGTCTCCATAACTGTGAGAAAATACACTTCTGTTCTTTTGAGAGACTCAGCTGTGATAATTTGTTACAGCAGCCCCTGGAAATGGGTCCAGGGTCCACAGTAGGCTCTGCCTTCCTTGTCTGGTGCACAGCCAGACTTGCTGGGGGCAGGCCCTATGCATCTATGACACATGACTCCTCAGAGCCAGAGGGGAAGCCGACTGTAATTCCACCTTTGGAGGCACAGAAATTCAATCAGAGGGTGCTTGTCGTTTCTCCACAGACCTCCCTCTGGTGTTAAATGTACTTATTCACTAATAAGTAAAATGATAGCAGATGTTATGGGATGACTTCCCCTCCAATGGCCTTAGACACATCGTGGATTCTTGCTACTGCCTCTTTTCTCATCCACAGGAGACCCAGGCTATGTAAGTGGGAAGCATATTGGTGCCAGTTACTGGACACCCACTCGGCTTAATAGAAAACAAAACTAGTGTTGGATTTAAGTGTGCTTTTAGAGAATGGCGCCAAAGAAAACATTGTCAATCAACAAAAGTCTTTTTTTTTTTTTTTAAAGATTTTATTTGTTTATTTGACAGAGATCATGAGTAGGCAGAGAGGCAGGCAGAGAGAGAGGGGGAAGCAGGCTCCCTGCCAAGCAGAGAGCCTGATGCGGGGCTTGATACCAGGATCCTGGGATCATGACCTGAGCCGAAGGCAGAGGCTTTAACCCACTAAGCCACCCAGGACTTACCCCCCCCCCCCTTTTTAAAAAATTACTGAACAAAGTCTTCTAATTTCTGGGCCCATGCTGACAATCTGTGGGTATGAGTGATAGAAAAGATTGGAGAAAAATAATACAAAGTAGCTAGCCCAGGGCTCCAGATAAAGTGTGGCTGTTCAAGTGTCCACTTAGCATCTCACTAACTAAATCCAGTCCATAATGTACCCAACTTAATGACTGGTTTTATTTTTAAGCCAATAGCGGTATTGAAGGCCACAACATAATGATAAATCTATCTTTTGTGGTGACCCTGTTTTCAGATGTCTGTCTAACTGTGAGTGAAATCACTACAGAATCAGAGGCTCATTTTAGGAAGGGAGGAAGACTCCAGACTTGACATAAATGTTCACCAACTTAATGACGTAAGGCTGGCGTGATCTACTGACACATGGTCTCTCCTACTCAGTGCTTACCTCCTCCAGACAAGGGAACTGGGTCTAATTCACCTTTGTTCTCCTTCTGGCGCAAGGTCTGGCATTCAGAAAGTTGTCAGCAAACATTTGGCTTCAAATGTGGGTTCAGTTCAGTTCAACAAACACAAAGCCGCTGAGAGAGGCTGGTGTTGTCTGAGTGGACAGTGGTTTCAGGCTGGGTAATAAAATCTACCTCTGGTCACTGGTGGTTTTGCATACATTTGCTTTGCAAATGAGCGAGAGCTGTTTGCGACTTAAACCATTTTATTCAGGATGCGGTGAAGGAAGCCCTAGCCTCTCCAGGCTTGTCAAACCTCGGTCATATCCGATTTTCTGGGTCCAATACCTGTCTGGATTGCTTGAGAGCAGAAGCCTGCCTACAGATGGTGGGCAGGGCAGAAGGCAGAGGGCTTCTTATAAGAACTCCAGTCTCTTCGTTTTTCTGAACTCAGGATTTTTATCCCTAAGACAGTTCTTTGCCACTGACTGTCTCAGGAGGATACTGTCCATCCCGTCCGGCTCCACTGAGTGAACTCAGCTCTCTCACATTGTGCTTGGTGGCCTTGGTGGCCAGAGTTTATCTGAGAATATCTCTAAGCTTGTCTTTCTGACCCCTCTTCTCTACCCGATAAGTATTCAGCACCTGCTAAGTTGCACTCTGGGCTCTGGCCTGTAGAGCCCTGGCATGATGGGACTTGCCATACCCGTTCTCTGGTTCCAGTAGGCTCCCCCTGGGGTTCACCTGAGTTTCAGAGGTCAGCTAGGCTCCTTTTCTACTCATGTTATCCCCTCAAAGGAGGGTATTGGACCATTCTATTAACAAATCTTTTGGGAAAAGTGAGGCATACGCCAGTAGATGAAACATGTGACTTATTCATTCTTCTCCCTTCTTTCTGTTGACTCCCTCCTTATTTTCCCCAAAGTCTGCCTTCCCCATCCCCTTAGATCTGGGCTCCCTGATGTTCCCACACAGGCTTACCCCACACTGTACCGTCCGTGTTCTTGAGTCAAACCTGATTGACACTGGGTATATTTACATGGTCCATCTCTCCATCCCAGGACTTGCCTTTGAGTTATTCTTTGGGCAGCCCTTGTCCTTAGACGGATGTCCCGGGGCTGCCCGACCTGGTGCCCACCTGAAACCATGGTCGCATCACCTCCCTTTTGCTGATGGAGTCCCTGTGCTTGGTTTCCGCTCTGCCTTATCTTAAGGCTTGAGCTCCCACGTGAGCTTCTGGTCCTCAGTCCTTTGGGAAACCCCAGTCCCTCGGTAAGAATGGGACAATTCCTGACTCTGAAGCTTCCCTTTCTGCCCTCTGACCACACCCCGCTGCAGATAAAAGCCATTGGGAATTTTTTGGATTTCTCTATCTATGTTCTCTTTATATGACCCGAAGTCATGTTTATTCACCTGGAGATATCTGATTACACCCCAGACCCAAGCCGCCACCGCTTTTCTGAATCACAATGAGAAAATGCCAAGCCCATTGGGCGCTGGGCCCCCGGCTGGCTTGCTGACCTCCTGCCGCTACCCTGGCCGTTTCCCCCAGCGTCTGGCAGAGGGGTGATTCTCAGCCGGGTCTCACTCCTCCGTCTCACTCCAGAAAGCTGCCAAGCCTCACCAAGCAAATCCAGAGATGGGAATTTTTGTTTGTTTGTTTGCTTCGAGAGCATGGAATTTTAAGTAGCCCAGCCAGCCAAAACACAAGCAGGAGCACACATTGAAATACAGGGGAAACAATTCCACACCATATGGGTGATGATACCGAAACTCATTCAGAAATATATTTAATGCCTCAGACGCTCTTGAGTGTTTTTTTTTAAAACCACTTACACTTGACTGAAATGACTTTCTGCTTTTGTATTTCTGTGTTCTCTGGCTGTGGTCTATAGATATGTGAGTCGCGACTTATAAAGTAACACAACAATGTTCTGAAACCATTTACCACATTGACTATTACTAATTTGGATTACGCCTCATGATTCTCAAAGCTCCTCGTTAGACCTTAGCATATTTCATTAACATGCATATACTACTCTGAAGCAGTCCGTGGGGGTTTCTGCTTCAAAGTTGGGGCTGTTGCAGAAACATTTTGGATATTTTCATTTGGGTTACGAGACGCGGAAAACAAGGAGCATCATTGCGCTAAGTTAGAACAGTAGTACTTACAAACGTTAGCAGGCATCAGAATCATGTTGAAACTGGAAAGCTTGTCAAGATAAAGAATTCTATCCCCTGCCCCTTGCATCTCTGGCAGGTGCCCGGGTGGTATGAACGTATGCTGGCCCAGGGACCACATTTTGAGAACTCTTGTCCAGGAGCATTGGTTCCTGATCTGGGTTGACAAGCAAAATCGCTGGGAAAATCTTAAAGCACATCAATGAGCTACGAAGCATATATAAAAATGACCATCGCCAGTGTGTGTGTGCAATTAGGACGAGTTAGAAACAGAGTAAATGCCCAACAGTAGGGGTTTAGATAACTAAATGTGAGCATATTCATATAGCGAACCACCAAATGGAAGTGGAAGATGCAGTAGAGCTGTATCAAGCAACATGGATAATTCTTAAAATCTAAGATACAGTGAAAAAAGGAACTTGTACAGGAATGACTTTAATACATCATTTGTTTAAGGCTCAACCATCTACAAAATAACACTATGTATCATTTCACTACATACAGTGTAGAAGTATAAAGATACGTGTGGGGAACAGAACCCCAAGGTCATGAGCATTGGTGACTCTGAACAAGGGTAGAGGGGTGGGCTAACCCTGCCACCTGTAGCAGCATATGCTACAGCATTTTTCAAACCTTCTTTTTTTTTTTTTCTACAAAATGAGAGATGATGAATGTATATATCCCCACGTTCCCACCCGGGGATGCTTGTTTTGATAGAACTGTGATTCTTATACACAGATTCTCTGCCCCTCCTGAAATATACCCCATACTTTTGACCCCCCCCATGGGACCACCCTGACCATCCATCTTACTGACCAGGTTTGGTAACGGATACCTTTGGAAGTGGGTTTAGGTTTTCGGAAATAGTCTAACAGCGAAGAAAGTTAGAAGAAGGTATTAGCGTCTCTGAAGATGCTTTGTAAAGAGAAGCAGAGCTCAGATGCAAATATGGATTATTACTGAGACCACTGGGAAGAGGCTACATAGACACGAGGAGCCTAGGGACGTGTTACCAAGCTGATCGCATTTGTTTCCGGTCAGTCCTTGAACGCCGATAAAATGACCAAACCATTCATTGAAAGAAAGAGTCCAGCTTCACAGCTGCTTGGTTTCTAAGAAGTTAGTAAAACCATTGTGCAAAACTCTTTAAATGTAGTGAGCCAAATGCACATCGCATTTCTGGAATGACTTCCTTCTGATACCATTTTGGGTCATTTTCAGAATTCTGCGAAGTGTGGAAGCACGGAGGTTATTTTCTTGCAGAAACATTCCCACTTCCAGGGTCCCCCTGAAGAGGGGCGCCGCCATCAGAAGAAGCCGTAAATACATGCTGTTGGCTTTGTGTGGGGGTCGGTGAGCTTGAAGGGTGCTGGTATTAGAGACCGAACAGGTGCAGGTCCAGGATATGCAAAGGACGCTGGAAACATGCTGCCTTGAGTAAACTTGGAAGGTGAGCTGAGGGCTTCTAAGGCTGTAGCTCTGGTGGAAAAAAAAAATTAGAAAACATGTTGAGTGCTGGGTTTCCTTCACTAGACAGGGATGGGAGGATTTTGTTCCATTATTATTGTTGTTGTTGTTCTTCTTATTCGTATTATCAATGCTTCTCTGGTTCCTGCTTTATCGCTGCTGCGGATACTGAGTGTGTGGAGGGTAGAGAATTTTATTTTTTCTGCATGACTTACCATGCCGTGAGAAACTTTGTCAAAACTGTATGGAAGGGGCTGTTCTTCATTCCTGTGGTTTGCCCCAGATGCTGTCGAGGGCGAGAGCCGAGGAGGGGATGGCTATTTGCATGTGTGGAAGGAAGGGGGTGCGAAGTGGGTACGCCAATATTGGTGGCCCAAAGGAATAACAGTGGCAAGACGACTCACTGCCACCACCTTCTGCTGTCCCAGGGATGAGGGTTAGACTGGGAAGTGGCTGCCCAGTCCCCACGGACATCACAACATCTGGCCACGGACTATGTGTAAAGCACCGTCTGTGGCCTGAAGAGGTAAAAAAGGGGTTATGTCTTTCCCCACCCACTGATCGGATTGTAGGGGACTCTGAGCCTGATAGGATGAGACAGGCCCGAGCTAGAAGGAGCCTGGATCCCCGTGTCACCTTGTAGAAGGCTGCGGACCAATCAGGAATGCCTGCACTGGACAGGTGCTTGAATAAGAACTACATTTCCTTCGTGGGAAGCCACTGACAATGTAAGAGTTTATTTGCTACAGCAGGTAACGTTCCTGTGATGAATGGCTACCACAGGGAGGGCAGATAGAACCAGTTATCCCTGGTACCAGATTTAAAGACAGGAAGAGAATCAGCCTTACTCTGTAGCCCTTACTTTTGGCCCCCGGCTGACGGTCTTTTCAATGAAAAATCAGCTTTCCTGGGAGACAATGTGATGTCACCCTCTCATTTAAGTGCCCTGCCATGCAGAGTTTTACTGAGCACTTGAGTGAACCAGAAGAGCTTTGTGTCTTGCATCAGAGAGCTCCCTATTTTTTTTTTTTCCCTGCTGGAAGAAACAAGAAAATGCATTCCATTTGCCACTGGTCATGCTGTGATGACAGATAATTAGAAACTTTAATCAATTTTGTTTTGTCAGCACGACTTTCATATCAAAAAGAGACCGCATTTTAAAATAAACCCACAAATAAATATAAAATTTAAGGCTGTGAAGCGTCAATAATGAAGCATAATGATGTTAAGTAATGATATTTCACAACCCTTCCCCAAACCTCTTGTGTGTATCGAATTCTCGCCCTCCACACCTCTCTGCATTTGCATCTGCATGTAATTTTTATTTATTTATTTGCCCTTCGTATCTCATGGATCACTGCCCCAAGTTCCGTGGATGTGGGTGGACGAAGGTCTCTACAGCTTAGCCTCCTCTTTCTCGGGCCCCGTTTGGCATGTCGGAGCAGGATTTTGAGCCCGACAAGCCTACCTCCAAATTCGGCTTTGGCCCTCTCCTGGCGTTGTGATCTCATCCCACTAAGCGGCGTCTGTTTCGCTACATGTAAATGACCGATACATTTACCTGAAGCCCTTGCCAGGGTCAAGGGAGGTAGCTCGCACGCAGCCCCCAGAGTAGCTAGCGTGCTATCTGATACGGGACGCTGAGGATGAGCTCTTGAAGATGCGGAACCTGCTCTGTTTCCCTTTCTAGAAGAAAACAGATCGCGCAGCTCGAGGACTAGAATTCATCAAGGATATGTTCAGCATCTCTCCCCTTGTCCTGCCAACAGCTTGCCTGAGAGGCACCGGGCAGGCAGGCAGGCAAGCCAGGACAGCAGCGTGTGACTGTGGGAGGACTTTCTGGACACTGCGGCCTGCCCTTTCCAAATAGGAAGAAGCAGTCCTTCCTTCGTGAGCAACTGAGGTGTGAGAAGGCTCATGGTCCAGAAGGATGCTGTGCGTGGGGACGCCCGCTGACTGTCTGCAGAACCTCCTTCCTCTGCTAGGCATACTGGAGAGGTTCTGGACAGAGGCCGATGCTGGCAGTCCTGAGTGCATGTCATTTCGGGTGTGACGAGGCAGGGAGCTTAGTCAAGGGTAGAGCTGGAGGCCAAGTCGTGCTTAAGGCTTCACACACTGTTGTAATTTGGTTTGGTTCCACTGGCGAAGGCACCGGGAGGCTCGCAGATGGGTGTTGGTGGCGGCTCGCCCCCTTCCTGTTTTGTCGGGATCGTCGTCGTCCTCGGTGGGGCCGCCCCTTGCTGCGCGTTCGCTGCGGACCCAAACCGTGCCCTTTCTCCAGACCCAGCTGATGTCTTCCTTCTTCCCAGAGTGTTTCTTGGTCCAATGTGCTCTCCAAGGGATGCTTTTTAAAATATTTTAAAATCGAAGTGCCCTTGACCGACGCTATAGGACCCGTTCCGGGGACACGGCACTGTGATTTGACATTTACAGACATTACCCAGGGATCCCCCCTAGAAACCTCCACGTGATGCTTTTTGACGTTATCGCCCCAATGGCAATCGCAGCCGGTGCAGAATTTAAGGTTATTTTCTCAAGGCTTTCTTTCTATTTTTCGTTTTCCAGCAAGATGGTAGGTTTACCCGTTTTGCCACCTGATCAGCGATTTTGACCAAGGACCCGCCGCGGGCCGGCTCTGTGCTAATTGCTCTCACCTGCTATTGTATCTTCTTCCACACAAAACACCGGGAGGGAGTTTCCATCCTAGCTTCCTTGATCTTTGAGCCTTAGATTTTCCCAATACTTTGTTCACAAATCTCCAGCCTAAGTCACACAGCAAGTAAGTGAGAGATCTGGATTTTTAAGCCTTGGTCTGACTGTCTGCCCCACAGCGACCGCTGTCAGGTTTGCCCATGTTTCATACCCGTTTTGTATGCACCGGAACGTGCGTTTATGTGCTTCACATGTAATTAAAACTTAATAAATCTCGATCAAGCCTTTGAAAAGGACACTGTAGGGACGCTTTCTAAGAGCGCTTCTTCCCTTTTTAACTTAATTTCCCCCCCACACTTCAGAAAAGCCGAGTAGGATTTAAGATAAGGGACTTGAGATTACGCAGTGGAACTTGGTTGGGCGTTTCACGACTCTTTCGACGGATGTGATTGGAGGTCCACTGCGCTGTTGGTGGTTTGATTGTATAAACCGGTTTAGGGCTGGGTGGACGCCGGGGAGGAGAACGATGGCAACAGAGTTGGGAGACCCAGGACCTTGACAAAAAGCTAGTGCTCCTAGGAGAATTAGACATTATCCAGAAATCAATATTTATAGGCTCAGTGAGCAGAAAGCCTGCTCAGTCGATGGAGTAAACTTCTGGAAGCCCCCAAATGCTCCCCAAACGCTCATAGCCAAATTGTCCTCTAGCTGCAGAGACCTGACCGGTAGTTAAGCCAAGGGGCCTGTTACCACGGACGCTTCCGTCTGTGGAGTGACCCGGATCATGCCCCTCTGGGGAGGCCACGGGGTCTTCTTGGTGGCCTCTTGGTCATCAATGCACCAAAGGCCTGTGTAAGTCTTGAATGATGGTTAGGGCTCAGCACCTGAATCCCCCAAACATTTCCTGCCACGGCCTCCCCCAGTCCTACTCTACGACCCATCAGGCAAAAGTCATACTCAGGATTTTGATTCAAATCAAAGAGTGATCTCCGGGTGAACTAGACTAGGTTACATGGAGTCTTTCTTTTTGGCCTGGGGCAGACTCAAGACAGAGAATCAATATGGGCTGGACAGCCTCTTATACCCCCTTTCTTCTAAGTGCACACCACTCACATCTTGGCCCTCTGTATTCTGTCTCTCTAATGAGTAAAGATGGGCCAATTTAAGGAATCACTAGCAAATCACTGGAGGGAAGAATGGAGTGTTTGTCCTCATGCTGAGAGCAGAGTGGACCACTCATCCTTCCTAGAGTGAAACCCTCTCGATCCTCCTTTCATACAGAGAGAGAGGGAGAAGGGGAGGGAGAGCAAGAGAGAGACTGATTGGGAGAAAGAGCCCAGAAGACGTAGAACCTCAGAAATCTTCTCTAGGTGGGTGATTCCTAACTAGGAACTGAATATAATCCTCTTTCCTCTCAGGCATATGGAAATAAGGTACAAAAACTGAAAACCAAGGAAAAAAGAGAGGGAAAACCTGTATCTCTATCCTAATGACCCAACAAATATCTCTATGCTTGACCAATGCACTTGAGAACTCTTTGTGCTTAGAGGACAAGGTGTGTATGAACAGACAGGGAGAGGTGATGGGCTCTCCCTAGGAGCCAGTCCCAGGTGCTACTTCTTCTCACTAGGTAAATGTGACAGCAGCAAAAGTGTCATCAAAATCTGGCTTGGAGTCAGAGCTGCATTCATGAGACCTGTACACAGGACTGTGGGTGCTTCTCTTATCTGAAAGAAAAAATCTCATCCATTCAACAGTGTGTGGGGCTCTGTCCTAGATGCTGGGAAGAATCTTGGGGTGGTGGGAACACATAAAATGTACTCAGGGATAACCCAGCTGCAGTGCAAAGAAGGGAGAAAGAAACATCAAAAAGTGACAGGAGAACCATCCAATGTTGTGGGTCTAGCAAGACTGACAAAGAAGAAAATCGAGAAGACACAAATGACCAACATCAGGAAAGGAAGGGGAGCTATTAACTAAAAGGATAATGAAGACAGAGCATGAACAATTCTATACCCATAAATACTACAACTTGGAAGAAAAGGACCAATTTCTCAACAAATCACAAACTACCAAAACTCACCCAAGACCTAAGTGGTAAATTGAATTTTAATTATTCAAGAAATTGAATTCATAGTTAAAAAAAATCCTGAAAAAGAAATCTTGAGGACTAGATGGTCTCACCAGCTAATACCAACAAAACTCTAAAGAAATACTATCCATTCTATATAAGCTCTTCAAGAAATAGGAGGAGAGGGAACACTTGCCAAATCATTTTATGAAGCCAGGATTACCTTGATACAAAACCAACCAAAGTTGGTATTAAAAAAGAAAACTGCAAACCAATATCCTTCATGAGTACAGAAGTAAAAAAAACCTCCTAAAATGTGAGCAAATTATGCTCTTGATGGTTAGTTTTATGTGCCAACTTGACTGGGCCACAGGGAACCCATATATTTGGTTCAACATTATTCTGGGCATATCTAGGAGGATATTTTTTGGATGAGATTAACATTTAAATTGGTAGACTAGGTAAGGCAAAGTGTCCCTCTCCATATGGGTGGGCCTCGTCCAATCAGTTGAAGGACAGAATAGAACAAAAAGGCTGATCCTCCTGCCTGTAGGCTTTCCAACTAGGACATAAGCTTGTTTTTTTTTTTTTTTTTTTTTTTTTTTTGCCTTTGGATGCAAACTAAAACATCAGTTCTTCCTGAGCTTGCTGGCTTTTGGACTGGAACTATGCCCTCGGCTGTCCTGGGTCTCCAGCTAGCTGACTCACTCTACAGATCTGGGGACTTGCCAGCCCCCATAATTCCATGAGTCAATTCCTTATAATAGAGCTCTTTCTTTATATATGTACCTATGTATATGCACAAACTCCTATTCATACATATATGACTCTCATGGGCTAGCGTGAGGGGTTTTTGTGACAGACAAAACTGTTTGTATCCCATTTGTGGTGGTGATTATATGAATCCATACATGTATTAAAATTCAGGGGCGCCTGTGTGGCTCAGTCGGTTAAGCGTCTGCCTTCAGCTCAGGTCATGATCCCAGGGTCCTGGGATTGAGCCCCGCATCGGGCTCCCTGCTCAGCCTGGGAGTCTGTTCCTCCCTCTCCCTCTGCCCCTGCTTGTGCTCTCTTTCTTGCTCACTCTCTCTCAAAGAAATAAAAATCTTTTAAAAATTCATAGAGCTGTACACCACCCCCCCCCGCCCTGCAAGAAAGCCAATTTTACTCAATATTACTTTAAAAATAAAAACGCGTTGGAAACTCGAAGTAGGGGCAGAACAGGAGATGGGCTGAAAGCCAGGAAGAAGAGAGCATCAGGCAAAAACAGGAGAAGAGGCAGGTGGGTGGTGCTTGGAGGGGATGGGATAGGGCAGCGGAAGGAACCAGAAGAAACCGAAGGGAGAGGCAGTATTCTGGGGGCTGTGGTTGTGGAGATGCAGATGGGGAGGGGGAGTGAAGCCAGTGAGGCAGGTCAGTGCCCAGCGATAATGGGCTCCGGCTGTCTGAGTGAGACATCCCTACCCGAGATCTTTGGGGTATTTGCAGTTGCTAACTATTTTTGAGCAGCGAGTCCATCCCAGAAATCCAGGCAGATGGAATTTCAGGGGATTTTAAGCTTCCCGAAAGCCTCCTAGGGGGGGAAAGAGATACTAAAAAAGGGTTTCTTAGATATTCATTTGTAAAATTCTTAAGTTTACAAACGAGACCCTCTATAAAATATCGTACCCACTAGGGAAATAACTCTGGGATTGATCTAAATCCATGAGTCTCAAAGTATTTATGTAAACATCTGTCTCAGTCAGGGTCCCGGCAGGAAACAGATGGCACACTCTGAAGGAGAAGCTGAAGAAATTCCAGTGACAGGGCTATTTACACAGATGTGGGCTGGGTTACAGAAACCGGGGGGAGGTAGGCAAGTGCCCTGGGGAGGGTTTGCAGGAGGCTGTCATCACCCTGGCCTGAAGGCTCGGGAGAAGGCTTCTAGAACCTGGTGAGAGCTGGTGCTGGAGGAGGAACCACCCCCTGGGAGTGTGGCCCTGGGTGGAGGGACCAGCACCGCCCAACCCCCGACCAGCCCAGAAGGCGCTGGGAGGGCCACACACTTTGACATCTTGCTCCTCTAGCCTGGCAGCCTCCTTTGGGTGCTTCCTGTCGGTTTAACTCAAGGGAGCCGGAGGGCCAAGGTTGGAGCCCAGAGTGGCCAGTCTCAGCAATCTGGGGGTTGGGGTGGGGAGAAAGGCAGAGCATTATCTTGGGGTGGGGATGGAGAATAGCCATTACGCTGTCATTACCCAGGTCCTGGGACCTCAGTTTGCAAAGGTTGCAGGGAGCCAGAAGGAAGTTGGGGTGTGCAGTGGGCCAACCGAGTGAGACGCAGACTGGGGCTGGTCTCAGTCAGGGACTCAGAGGGGCTGTTCTGCCCTGATCAGAAATTTCCGGTGGCTCAGTTGGTTAAGTGTCTGACTTGATTTTGGCTCAGGTCATGATCTCAGGGTCCGGAGATCCCCCCCTCCTCCTCCCACCCTCACCCCAGGCTCTGCACTGGGCTTGGAGCCTGCTTAAGACTCCCTTTCTCCCTCTCTGTCTGCACCACCCCTTGCAAAAAAAGAAAAAAAAAAAAAGGGGAAAAAAAGAAAGAAATTTGCTCCTCTGTGGCCTTCTTCAGCAGAGCCAGGTGCTTTCAGCACAATTTCCTATGTCCGTGAAAGCGCTCATTGTTCCCCTAATTGCTTGTTTATAATCT
The DNA here is from genome assembly GCF_902655055.1 of Lutra lutra. Classification (NCBI taxonomy): domain Eukaryota; kingdom Metazoa; phylum Chordata; class Mammalia; order Carnivora; family Mustelidae; genus Lutra; species Lutra lutra. Next base: position 28,553,418 of record NC_062295.1, read on the forward strand.
GGCGTCTAGTTACACATGCCAGGACAGAGGCCCTTCACACACACAGAGGGAAGGAAGGTGGGTCAAGCTCAGGACCCCAAGTGTCCAGCTTCAGCTGGCAGATTTCCAGCGATAAGGGCTCACGTTTTTTGGAGATGGCCCTCGAGGTGTTGCCTGGGGACCCGGGCTTGCTGGCTCCTCTCTCTGCCTTTGTCCCCCTTCATTCCCATCCATCAGGGGTAAGGAGAGCAGCCTGCACTAACAGGCTAGAGTAGCAACCACAAAGGAGGTAGGAGTCATGAGAAATTATGAAGAGGGAGCCCTGGGGACCAGGACGCCTCTTGCCATGTCTTTCCTAATTAGCAGCGGAGGTCCTCGGGGGACCCTGGGACACCAGCTAATGACCATTATCCACAAAAGAACGTTGCCATCGCTGTCACTGTCCCCAGTGATGCTCCTTTCGTCCTCCTGGGATGCTTGTTTCCTTGGCAGGTTTTGATTTGGGCACAGGCTTGATTGGGCGACCCCGGGAATGCCCCAAAGCTATGGCCCCAAACTGGGCTGTGACTGAGAAAACTCAGAGACATTCGGAATGGGAAAAACGTCAGAAAGCCCCTGATCCAACTGAGTTCGGGCTCCCGACAGGGAACCGAGGCTGACGGGAGCTGCTCAGTTGTCCTTACTGAGCACCTACTGAGAGCCTGGGTCTGCCGAGGACTGGGCAGGTAGGACCGGACGTAATGTGCACAAGGGAGCCGGGCAGACACCGTCCCCATGGGGCCCACTTGCAAGAGCTGGTGCAGTGGGAGGGACCACCCCTTAGGAGTGTGGCCCTGGGCGGAAGAACCAGCACCGCCCACTGCCAGGGGCTGGGATGAGTACTCCGACTTCAGGGACAGATCCACTCTGGCCCACGAAGGCACTTGTCCCCAAAAGGACCATGTCACTGAATTTGAAGGCACAGGCCCTGGGACAAGTGTGAAACCTCACTAGACATGCAAGACCGGCTTCTTTGCAAAGCTCTGCATGGACCTCCAGGCTTGCTGAGTTGGGACAGTAAACACCTGCTTGCTGGCAGCGTGGCTGAGTCCAAGACATCCCAGCGGGGTTAGAAGTTATGAACTGCCTCTCAGGTCCTCCTGCACCAGTGTGTGACGCTAACATTGTGACATTTATCCCAAATCTTTCTCTGGGTCTCTTACCCAGGGTGATGCCTGGTCACAGCTGTCTTCATACTTCTCTTGGATTGTCCTGTTCTGTTTTCCAAAGATTTCATTGACAGAGAGAGAGAGAGACAGTGAAAGAGGGAACACAAGTAGGGGGAGTAGGAGAGGGAGAAGCAGGCTTCCCACTGAGCAGGGAGCCTGATTCAGGGCTTGATCCCAGAACCCTGGGATCATGATCTGAGCTGAAGGCAGACACTTAACAGACTGAGCCAGCCAGGCTCCCCATCAGATTGTCCTGTTCTCTCAAGGACAGGCAGTGTTGCCCTCCACCACGAACTTTCCACCCACCCACCCACTCACTGATTCATCCATGTGTGTGTTTGTTCCTTTCCAAGCATTTATTGAGTGCCTACTCCATGCCAAGCACTTTGGACGTACAGGTGAGAAAGATGACTAGCTTAATAGCAGAGAGAAGTTTCTTAGAAGGCAGTCAGGTTGTGTCACCATAGCAAGGGGAAAGGTGGCAGGAGGAAGGGCTTAGAACCACCTTCCCTCTCTGCTTCTTTCCATGTGCTGGCTCCGTCCTTCCCCGTTTCTCACAAGTGGTGGAGTCGATCCTGCAGATCTAGGCACCTAAAGAGAATCTGACTTTCTCTTGGTTCAAAAGCCAAGCTCCTGGGAAGGAAGCTGACTGGCTCAAAGATGATATACCCACATCTGGTTCCCTCAGCTATGGTGAGAGGAGCCAGGTTACATGGAACAAGGTGTCTGGGGCCCCGGGGAAGTCATCTGTGGGTCAGGATGATAGAGCAGCCCCTGGAAAAGGGGGACTGAGCCCACATCCCACTGAGATCCCCTCCTAGTTTCTGCCTTTGAGGGTCTCCCCTGAAAAGTGAGAAGGAAGCCCATAAATGCTACATTGGCTGGGGCTCTAGGAAGGAAGCTTCTCCAGATTTTAGAGCTCAGGACCCGAGTCAGCTTGACAGGTATGCGGAGGGCTCCATAAGGCTCACACCAGTGTGTGTGTGTGTGTGTGTGTGTGTGTGTGTGTGTGTGTGTGTTTGCAGGGATGGGACATGGAAGTTTGGGATCGGGTGGCTCTTCAGGCAGAGGGAAAACTTGCTGAAAATAAAGCAGCCTAGGGAAGCATGGCCCTTTTGGGAACTGTAGTATTTTGGAGCTGTGGAAGCATAAAATGCAAGGCAGCCAAGGTTGGGAGGGCCTGGAAGAGTCCGCAAAGGCTCGTGCACGAGGGGTCTCATATGCTCATATGTCACACTTGGTCGGTTAGCTTTTCTCCTGTGAGTGAAGAATAGCCAGCCAAGAATTTGGAGTAAGGGAGAAACATGATCTAATTTTCTTTCTGGGAGGCTCACTCTGGGGGACAGTTAGGGAATTGAAACGGGAGATGGGAAGTCAAGAGAGGTGTGTTGGTCCAGGTCCTCCAGAAAGCAGAAGTGGAGACAGGATCACGTGTTTGAGGATTTTAGAGTAGAAACAACTGTGAGTTTCTGGGGAGGCAGCTGCAGAAGCCTGGGGGAGCCATTAGGCCATGAGAAGCAGAAGAGGGAGGGAAGGAAGGTGGGATGACTGCATCCTGGATTGCTGTGTAGTCTTTGGAAAGTTTGGGAAAGCCACCAAGAAGTCTTCAAGGCACAGTTGGCCATCGGAGGAGTATGTATCTCCCAGGAATAGGCCTGAATATTACCCATCACCTCGCCTTGGACAAAGAGTTTCCTGGTGGGACTGCTACCTTTAGTCTTTGGTGGGGAGCACAGATTAGGCAATGGATTTCAGATCATTCAAGCAGTCAGGGTCCTTGGTCAGTTACATTCCTTGCAAGGCACATATTCATGGCTGTCACACAAGTATAAAAAATAATCCGGGGAGATTATTTAATTAGAATAAAATAGGTCACCGACAATGCTGCAAAAGGAAATGAGAGGCATTGGAAAGTATGATCAATTGGAATTAGTCCTTAACTGATCACAATTACAGGACTGTTATGTACCATTGTGCATGTTGTGCACTGCACAACTTTATGGGTGTGGACCAGCCTGCCCAAAGATGTGAAGCCACCTTCAATCACCATTATGTCTTATTTCTGTATCATGAATGTCTGACCTAGTACCTGATGCATAGTAACACTTTACCCAATGCATGTTGTATATGAAAAAATAGATCTCCTGCCACCAGGGAACTCACTGTCTAAGGAGGATTGTTGGGTAAATACACAAAATAGAAAGTGGCCAGTCTTAGAGCAACAGCAAGAGAGGGCTCTGAAATTTATGCCGTGAGCTACTGGTTGACGGTTGACGAGAATCCTGTGCCCTGTCTCATGAGCCGTCAGACAACTCTGAGGCCTCAGATCAATCCGAGTTGGAACAAGTAAGCCAGAACTTGAATTTTTCAAGCAACTTTTATGTGGCAGGCATATGCATGAATGATTCAACAAAAATTCTGTAGCTCCAACCATGTTCTGCATATTTGGTTTAGTTGCTAAGAGGGACTTAGCAGTGATGGAAGGAGACAAAGAAATAGACAAATAGACAAAGACTTGCCCTCTGGTGGGGGGGAAACCCAGGGGATAAGCAGACAACAGAAGAATGCAGTGTTAGGTAAGTGACATGCAAGAAAGCAAGGTGAAAGAGATCAAGAATGCGTGTGCATGTGGGTATCTGGGGAGGGGAGGGGACAAGGGTGCTGGTTTAAGTTGGGTTGATACAGAAGCTAGAGAGAGTCCCTGCTGAGGGGATATTTGTGTCGGGATCTAAATGAGGGGAAGGCAGAGATGATGCTGAAACGGGGTGGAGAAGAGTCATTCTCTAGGGAGGGGTAGTAAACGCAGAGTGTGGGGTGAGCTTGTTTTAAGGATGTGCACAGAGCAGGTGTAGGAGAGGGACAGACGGAGAGAAGAAGAAAGAGGGGTGAGGAGGAAGGGGAGGAGAGGAAGAGAGAGGGAGAGACAGGATCAGAGGTAAGGAGGCGGGCATGGACTGGGGATCTTGGAAGTCTTAGTCGGGACTTTGGATTTTGCATTGACAGATAAAGGGACACTTTGGAGGATTCTGAGTGCAGGGTGACTCGAGCCATCCCACTTTCAAAGGATCATTCTGGCTGCTGGGTTGAAGTGACAGGGAGGCAGGGCCAGAGGCAGACAGGTCTCTGGTGGAATTACAAGTTTCCATTTGGAGTGAAGATCCTGGGCCCGGCCAGATTCTGAAGAGCCTTTTGACACACCCACGCGTGACGAGGGGAAGGGCGGTTGGAGTGGCAAGTGCATTTGAGAAGTGGGGGGATGATTTAAAACTTGGTCACGAACTTACCACTGGTGTCCACCGTCGAAACCCGAAGCCGTTTCCACGACCAGAGATTTCTCATTCCCCCAGCACGCTCGCTCGTGGCGGTGGCAAGCCTCCTGCTCCTTCTTTTAAACCCAGCTCCCTCGTCTATTATCACAAACTATGTTTAACCATACGGTCAAAATCTTTGTTTAATTTTGGTTTTCAAACATTCTGTTCTCTCAAGGAAACAAATGCTCGCTGGAGAGCCGGCTTCAGAGGCGCCCGGTGAAGAAATTGTGGGCTGCGAAGTGTAGCTGTTGACACAGAGCTTTTCCATTTACTTATCACCTTTCCGGCTGCCGCCGCTGGAAACCCTCTCTGCTCCCTTACTGGAGAGCAGTGTTACATCCTCATCTGCAGAAAAATTAACCAAAGTGTTTTTCTTATTTGCAGTGGCACGAAAATGTCGCTGGAGCTCTACCTCTCTTGTTTACCAGAGGGAGAAAGTGGAAACAGGGAAATCCGAAGGAGCCTGAGGAAGGGTCTTCCTAAATTGGCAAAGAAGGTTGAAAGTGAGCCATTAATGAGCCCTGACGGCTTAACAAGGGGCATTGGTCCTGCGTTTCCGATGAGGGTCTGGGGACACGTGGCTGGGAGGAAGGTTCTAATGATAACGTGGTACTCGAGATCTTGGGACCTGTTTCAGAGTGTCTGACCCCCAGGAGGGGATCTGGGGGTGAATTAAAAAGGAGCATTGATCTCAGGAGGGCCCCTGGGTTGACATCACCACAGAGTAAGTGGTCATGATAGCGAGTGTCGGAGATATGCAGTTGGATCTTGGTGGTCCCAAGGGGAAGGAGTTCAAGAGAGGCTCCAGGTGGTTATCTATAGTCCCAGCATCTGGAGCACCTAGGGAGAGTGTTTCCAGCATGACACAGAGCTGCTCCCTTCCTGGTGCCATTGCTTGCTGGCACATGGTCCACAGCCCAGGTCCAGGGGCAGCTCAGCTAAGGCCCTCTGGGGATGCCACAGGCCACCTGAAGACCAGGGCTTTTGCTTCCTTTCAGTCCACTGAACTACAGCCTATCTGCTTCCGTGACGTGGGCACCATCGGGCATGCCTCCTGCCCACTCCTCTGCATTCCGTGGTTTGGCCCCCGTCCTGTCCTTCAGTGCTGTGTATCCTTGCCCCTGCTGGCTCAGGTCACTTACCGGGATAGTCTTTCCCAGCATGGACATGGTCTTCCCTCGTTATCCAGTGGGGTGTGCTCCAGCTCTGGGACCCTGGTTCATACCCTGAATGGTCTACACCAGAGGTTTATCAAGAACCCACGAGCCACGCAGCGGTTGGTTATCCGGCCCTGGGAGGCAGCTGAGTTACGTGAGCAGACAGCCTGAACTTGAATGTGCCCTGTGTGGATGAGTCTCGGGATTCCCAGCAACGTGAGCGGAAACGCAGGCCCTTTCTGAGCCTCTGCCCTGGTGCTCGTGCATTACTGTTGCCCTAAGAATCCCACGCGGTGGTAACTGTGGACGGGTCGTTGCTCAATCCATGTTTTTTCTGCACCTGTGATTAGAGCTCACTAACCGGATCCCCCGGCTGGTTCTCTCCTCCACCAATAGCTCAGCTCCTGGCCCCTGCCTTCCTGCTGGGGTCTGTGTTACTTGCCTACCCTCCTCTGTCTTCACTGACCTTGGGGCTTGTCCCCTCCCCCGCATACTTTGGCCAGACACCCCCACTCAGCGACCTTTCCTTACTCTCGCTGCCCAATCCCGTTCCCTCCTGGCTGATGCTCTCCCTTTATACCTTCTTCTCTATGTGATTCAACTTCACTTTCCTTATCTGTAAGATGGGAGTAACAGGGGAACCTACCAGCCAGGGAAGCCGGGGTGGGGGGAGCAGAAATCCCCATGGGGTGCTTGAAGGGCGTGCGGAATGATGACGGGCACAGAGCCCTTTGCTCAGTGCCTGGAAGGGAGGACTCAGTAAGTGTTAGCGACTGTCTGTTATTGTGAGATTATTCTGCTTACTGTCACACACACACACACACACATGCGCACACGCACACATGCACGCACACACACATGCACGCACACGCACACACACACATGCACGCACACACACATGCACGCACACGCACACACACACATGCACGCACACGCACACACACGCTCCCCACAGGAGGAACTATCAGCAACGTGCTGGGTCTTTCCTCTCTGGATTTATAATCCAAGCCCAGCCTTTATAAAACCAGCCCGGCGGGTCAGGGCTTTATTTCATGCCAACGAAGGAAAGTCGGGGTTGTCTTGACACAGGAATGGTGACTTGGTTTTCGGGGGGTTTTGCGTGTTCTCAGCAGTAATCTCGAGGGGCTCCAGCCCAAGCTGTCATGTGCTCTGGGACTGCTCGGTGCTGTCCAGTAACCCGATGTCACTTGCTCGCCCTCCTAAGGCCCTGAAGGTGTGTTCTGTGTTTATTGCTTTCAGTGGGTTGTTTCTCCCTCTTACCAGGAACCTGCAACCCAGACCCCATGGTGGCAGATCCTGTCCTTCTAGACCCTGTGCCTTCCTTCCACGTGATTGTCAGCATATTGGGGATCTAGACTTGCTAACTCGAAACAGATACTCTCCTTTGGTGTCTCCTGGCTGTGAGCGGAATCTCAGTGTGCAAAAAAGAAATGTAACAATAACACTTCTTTGCAAAAGACATGCTGTTCCCCTGTTTTCCTAAAAACCGGACCAAATGGAAGAATAAGCCGTCACGACCTGTATGGGATTGGTCAACACGACCTACCAGAATCTATGTTTGCCTGGAAATGATGGCTTTCTATAACCGTGTTTAATTCCTATGCTTTTCCCCACCTCCCTTTATGGTAAAATCACAGAGCCTGTCCCGGGGAGGAGTCTTGCCTCGCAGGTATTCACGGGCAATTTTCCGTTGACATCGCTGGGAATTGCCCGCCATCTGGCTGAAAGCTCACTTCCAGCCCTTCGCTGGGTAGCTGCTCTTTGCAGTAATGATTCCATTTTCCTGAGTGAACATAATTGCAAAACAGTAAGTAATTTGCCTGAGCTGGTGATGTATAAAGGTTTGGTGGCTCTCTGGGGAGGTTCCCCCCACCCAGACTGAGGGCATTGTGGATGGGATTATAGGGTTATGGCCCCTCTGTTCTGTGAATGGTCAAAACCCCTTATTACAAGTCTTCTTGCTGGTCTCTAATCTAGACCTGTGGGGGGGGGGCAGGGGAAGGGGACCAGGTGATGAAGGTGTGGAGCCTGGGACCGGGGCGCTCACCTTTGCGATCCATTTGCAGGAGGAAGAGTGGAGTGAAGATATTTAGGGTCCATGAGAAGAGCATGGGGACCTGGGTTATGTGGATTCAAGTCCTCCACTGAACCCAGCTCCCCAGTAATAACAGTGACCAGGGGCCAGAACTATTTCTCGTTAGCTGGACTGGTTTTTTTATAATCGGGTTTTTTATGTTTACGATCTACATTTATTAGGTCATTGGATTTATTACATAATTTGATCATAGATCTTTTACAACATATTTATATTAGGATGACCGTATTTATGACCTCATTCTGGCTCAACATCTTCCTACCCATGGTGTATTTTGTGAAAAGAGCAGGGTCCAACTCTTAAGGTTGTCTTTTGCGTCCTTAGTAGGGGTGGGGGGTTGGGGATGTACCACACGTGTACGGAACGTTTGCTTTTTGCATTTACTGGTCCCTGGCTCTTCCTGTCAGCCATGAGTCATGCAGACTCTGCTGCTCCCCACCACTGGAAGAGTATAGCGGGCTATGGAATAAGTGCTGGTTGCGCAAAATTGTCCTGAGAAACCCCAGCTCTGGACAAGGGAGTGGATGAGACATCAGGCTGTGGACAGGAGTCTTTAGTCTTGGACAAAGGGAGGAGGGAAGGGTCCACAGCCAAGAGGAAAGAAATGGGTGGGTAGGATGAGGTGGGAGAGCTGAGACAGTTGATGTCGAGGGGCAAATCCCCAGTTTCTGTTTGAGTTCGTGAGTGTGTCTTTGCCCCCACCTGTGTCTGAGGGAGGGGCGTCGGGGTGGAGGCTGAGGGCTGAGCACTGGGGTTGGGTGAGAAATGGCAGCGAAAACATGTGAGAATCTGGGGTGATGTTACACCCTCTGGGGAGCCCATGGCCCGTTTTCTGCTTCTCTTCCTGCGACACTGAGCGAGCTCGGCTTTGCACCCGTCTGCATGCACGTGGGAGGCATGGGAAGGTCATTCACACTCAGATGTCTGACCCCGAAAGAGTTGGAATCCCAGAGCCTGCTGGGGCGGGCAGATTTCAAGGGTTTCTTGTTCTCCGGAACCCAGCTGCTCCCTCTCCTCCTGGAAAACAGAACACGATGGCGGCTTAGAGAAGAGAAGGAAGGATTTACTGGGATTTGAAGAGGGATTTCCTGGCTGTGAAAACACAAAGGGAAATATGATCTTCGGGATGGGAAGCCTGTGAGAGATCCGAAGTCGTCCTTCCTTCCTGTAATTCTGAGCGAGGCAGCGGGAGGCTCCCCTGCCCTCACTCTGCTCTTTCTGGAGACAGGGACGCAGTCTAGATTTTGGCCCCGCGGCCACCCCAGCCTCCAGGTAGATGATGAGCGTTGATACCGAGGAGAATCAGGGATCGTTTCCCTACCTTCACTGTAGATGTGGTGGTGCGCAAAACCAGTCACTGGGCTATGCTGATTCGGTGTTGGGAGTAATGATGGTTAGCTTAGGACCACTCCTGTTGGAACATGCTTTTGCTAGAAAGATTTTGGAAAGGAGGATGAAATCTTTAAAAAAAAAAAAAAAAAAGGGCGCCTGGGTGGCTCAGTGGGTTAAGCCTCTGCCTTCGGCTCAGGTCATGATCTCAGGGTCCTGGGATCGAGCCCTGCATCGGGCTCTCTGCTCAGCGGGGAGCCTGCTTCCCTCTCTCTTTGCCTGCCTCTCTGCCTGCTTGTGATCTCTCTCTCTCTGTCAAATAAATAAATAAAATCTTTAAAAAAATGAAAAAAAAAAGAAAGTTTTTGAAAAGGAAGAAGGAAGGAAGACAAAGAAAGAACAGGAAAGAAAGGGAGGGAGGGAGGAAGGAAGGAAGGAAAGAAAGAAGGAAGAGAGGTCCTAGTTTGAAGCAGGGGATGGCATGCTGACTTTTCTACCAGGGATAACAAAACAGCACTTGCCAAATTGGCCAAACTATGGTGACGATATCATCCCCAAACAATTCAGTCGGTAGACAGCAGGTAGAAGGTGAAAAGCCAGGAGACTTTAGTTCAAATTCCATCTCAACTTTCTGGAACCTCCGTGTTATCATGTGAAATATGGGAAAATAATTTCTCTTTTCTCTACTTTGAGGAATTTTGCAAAGATCAAATATTATCAGTGGAGATGTTTTGAAAACTATAAAGCATGGGGTAATATAAAGTGTACTCTTGCTTTTATTCAAACAATGAATACACTCCTTTTCTCAGGCAGTATTTGTGAAAACCATGAAAATCCATGAAGTGGTAGATCAATACTTATTGAATCTGAATTTAGCCCAGGATCCAATTTCAACACTAAATTTGAAGGCACGCCGTGATCCTTTGTGGTGTTGGAGGACAGTTGAGGGTGGTAGACGGAAGACCGAGGTTTTGGAATCAGACTTCCTTGACCCACTGCCTCTCTGATATGGCCTGGCTCTGGGATTTGAGACCTGTAACTCTCCTGGACTCTAGTTTTCTAATCTATAAAATAAAGATGATAATACTAGAACTAACTCACGAGGTCGTTTTGAGAATTCAGTATGCTTAAATATGTGAGGTTCTTGGAACAGCCCTGGAAAGACAGCTCTCAAAGCATGCTAATGATCGTTACCGGAAGTGGTAAGATGTAAAGAAGAAATTATAAGCTCCGGGAGCAGCTGGGTGGCTCAGTTGGTTGAGGGTCCAACTCTTGATTTCAGCTTGGTCCATGATCTCAGGGTTGTGAGATCGATCCCTGTATGGGCATGGAGCCTGCTTAAGAGCTCTCTCTCTCTGCCCCCCACCCCTCTGCTCCTGTGCTCTGTCTCTCTCTTCCAAGAACAAAAAGAAATGATAAGCTCTTGAGGCTCCCTGCTTTGACACACCCACCACTTTATTGATCCGCTAGATTACTGTATGCCGTGTTCTTACCTTGACACCATTTCAAACACGTTCTGATTTGAAAATGGGCTCAGTATATTAATTCAGAGATGAGAAACTTGTTGTTGGTTTCTTAACTGGGAGATGGGCATTAAGGAGGCCACGTGATGGGATGAGCACTGGGTGTTATACGTAACTGGTAAATTATCAAACCTGACATCTGAAGCGAAGTATGTACTACATGTTGACTAATTGAAGTTAAATTAAAAATAAAATAAATTGAAATATAAGTCACATACCATAAAATTCACCATTTCACAGTATATAATCTGTTTTTTGGGGGTGGACATATAGTCACAAAGTTGTGCAACCATCACCACTATCTAATTCTAGAACATTTCCATCACCTCGAAAGAGAACTTGAACCCATGAGCAGTCTCTCTCTAGCCACACTCTCTCAGCCCCTGCAACCACTACTCTGTTGTCTGCCTGAACCTCACATGCTAGAACCAAGTAGGAGATGGACTTCAAACACCAAATGGCAAAGGTCTGGAGCTGGAGTCATGATCTTTCTCTTGAATCTTGGTTGGGAGTGGACATGGAGGCAAGAGGGCGACCCCTTCACTGTTCTCATATGTGTAGGAACATGAGCTGTAAGCCAGTTCCGACTGCACACAGCCTTTGCTGGAATAAAGCAAGAAGAGATCAAAATTTGGCCATTTTGGAGTGAGATGCTGGATCATATGGTGAGAGGATGTTTAATTTTATTAGATCTTTAGTGAAATGATGAAAGAAATTGTAATATCAATGGTCCCCCGTGAATCATGACTTCTGGTACGTACGTCCTGTGTATCGCCCTCCCACACTGACTGTGGGCTTGGCCATGTGACTTCCTTAGCTGGTGGGACTTCTGCAAATATCAGGCTCACTCTTGTAGAAAGTGTCTGCTATCGTGTAAGAAACTTGAGCTTTCCTGTTGGGGAAGGCACATGGAAATGAACTGAATGTCCCCAGCCTACAGTCAGCCCCCAGAAGCCCTACGCATGTATGTGAGGCCATCTGGCTTCAGATGAGCTCTTGCATGACCGTGACCATAACCACGGATGCTTGCATGAGCCCCAGTGAGGTCAGCACAGAAGCTTTTCCCTGAGCTCAGCCCAAATTGCAGAACCGTGAGCAGAAAATGATTGCTGTTCCCAGCCACTCAATTTTGGTGGTTCGTTAAACAGCAGTGGGTCACGAATAAAGGTGGAAAAGTAGAATGTGGAATGAAAAAGATGAGCTAAGAGTAAGTAAGTTGGGGAGGGAAGAGAGTTGGGGAAGAAAGGGGTTCGGGGTCTCCAGATTATTTTCTGAGAGGTGGGGCTGCCATGTGGGGCATCGGGTGGGGGTTGGTATGATGGAACCTTGCCCCTCTTCTTTTTTTACTTCAACCTTAACCTTGGCTGATAACCAAAGTCTTAACCTGGCCCCAGTGTGGATTTGATCCTGGCCGGGAGAACATGCGGGACCATGAACCAAGAGCTCAGCAGAATTTGGCCAGCACAGGGCGGAGATGAGGCCGGCATAGGGCAGAGCCGGAAACTCCCAGCTAATTAAAGGGTTATCAGGATGCTTTCAGTTAGGAGTTAACAGACATTAAATTCACTGCATTGGTAACTGTGTCATGCATATGCTTTCTAGAACATGCTACAGTGTATCCAGTTCTCCTTTCAGGGTAACAGTCTGTATACTCAACAAGCATGTTAATTACCTTCTTGATGACCCCATGAAGCCTTCGTAATCTGTATCTCCAGGAACTTTTGAAGATGCTCAGGATGAGTATGCCTTCTCTATGACAATCAAAGGAGTGGTTTTTCGGGGCCCAGGAAGAAATTAATTTTTAACAGGTGTTTTTATTGCTATACCTGATTCTGAGATAAGGAACCACTGACCACATTTTCATAATAATGATCATAACCATTACTCATTATAACCATAACAAAATGAACCATTAATATAATTTGAATGTAAATGAATGGAATGGGGGCCCAATTCAACCCATATTAATGGTTAGTTTTATATGGCTCTTTATTCTGGATATTTCATATATATGGAATCAGACAACATGTGACCTTTTGTGTCTGGTTTCTTCCATTTGGCATGATAGTTGCTACGTTTTATCATCTATCTTCTGTGTAGCCACAATGTTGTGGGTCATCTATCATCTTCCCAACAAACCCACCAAGTGGAAATCATCTTCCCACTTTTCAGATAAAGACACTGAGGTGCAAAGAGCTGAAGTAACTTTACTGAGAGAGATTTCTGGTCGTCCTTCCACCACCCAAGTGAATCTCTGTGCAGCCCCCACCCCTGCCCCTGTTCCCCCGGCCCCTAAACCACTGACCCCAGCCCTGGTCCTGAATCCTGAATTGCCTATTGGTTGGATAGCTCTGCAGGAGTAAAGAGGGCAGGTGGAACAGACTCATGTTTCCCTGTTCTAAGCCTTTGCCTTTCCAGCCACAGGACCCATCCTTTGTGTCACCTGTGCCTTGGAGGCCAGCCTCTATCCCTGAGACCACCTGAGTGCTTTGGCCTCCAGCTTTCCGGTTGGGTTTGGCCAATGGGAAGTAGAGGTGGGAGACTAGAGTGGGAGGAAAGCGTGAGCTTTCTTCTCGCTGCTGCTTCTCTCCAGGGGTCTGTCTTGGCTCTTGTCAAGCCATTTCTTTTGCAGCCACACCAATGTCCTTCCCTTGTCCCTTGCCTCACCGTGGCTTTGGTCCCCTTAACCCTGACCACAATTTCCCAAGACACTATTTCGTCAAAGGCTCTGCACTGACCCATCTGGGGTGGGGTAAATTCTCTTTCCTACTAGGACCCCATTAGGCATGATCAGCAAATCGCCAAACCCTGGGCATCACTTTCACAATTTTTGCCATACCTGAACAACACTGGGGCTATTGCTTATGTCCTGACCTTTTTTTTTTTTTTTTTAATCTTCCTACTTTAGTATCTCACCTAATAATAATGTTCGCTTCATCGCAAGCAGTGATAGCCGTGAAATGATGGGTTAGATAGGAAGGCTGTGTATTTTTTCCCGAGGTCTATTAAAATCCAAATAGAGCTCTTTAAAAAACTCTGAGAGGCACCACAAATCACCTTGCACCAACCAGATGATCTCTCGGGCCTTTTTCATCGCCGACAAGCTTTGATTCTAGATAAATGACTGAAACTTTGATGCTTGTCTCAAGTCAAAAGCGTCTTTGTAATTTATAGATTTACACTGTTTTCTTTCCGCCGTATTGCTGCTGTAAAGAGAAATGAGGAAAATAGTTCTCCTCTTTATTCTCACGCTGATGAAAAGCCTTCTAAGTGCTACCAAATGTGGAAAAATCATTTGGGCTTTCAGTGTATTGTTGTGGAAAGAACGCAGATAAATCTGGTTTTGTGCAAGATGAAATCTTCTCTCCTCACGTGGCTCTCATGGTGAGGGATTTGGGAGGAAGAGGGAGAAATGGAAATTTGACTAATTGTATTCATGGCAGGGGAGGGCCCTGGATCCTATGCCTGTTGTGGGCAGAGCTGTGAGGTGTGGCACTGCAGCCGTGGGCAGATCTGCCCGACTGGGGTCTGAGGGCACGGGGCTCCTTTAAGAAACAGGACAAGGGGGGAGATTCCATCAAAGGTCTGTCCATAGCTGGGACACTACTTTCCAAATTCTTTGAAACTTTGGACCTGAGTCTCTCACTTTGGCTCTTCCCTTTGACTTTGGTCTCAGTGCTCTGAGGAGGCTGGATCAGCCCTTCCCAGCTGCATGCAGCTCTGTTCACCATTGAGACAAGGCTTCTCACACCATTCTGTGTGCATCAGAATCTTCTGGAAGGAAAGTGAAAGCATAGGTTGCTGGGCCCTGTGCTCTGTGTGTCAGAATCCGGAGGTCTGGGGGCCAGGGCCTGGCAACTTGCATTTCTCACCAGTCCCCAGGTGAAGCTGCTGCTGGTCTGGGGGCCACGCTTTGGGAACCCTCAAAATAATAGGCCAGGTGTCCGCCATGTGCTAACCCCTTGAGATGAAGAGAAGGAGGAGGTAAGACCCTTCCTTTGAATTGCTTACTTGGCAGATAATTCAGATTCTCCGAGGGTCAGTTACCTCATCTGTAAAAAGAGAATAATTACCCTTACCTCACATGACTATTGTGGGAATTAAGTGATATTGAGTCACGGACCTTTGCTGTTTTAGAAGGACACATCGCGAGACCTTTGCAAGTCCCCAATTCTAGGAATACTATTAAAACATGTAATTTTCTCCATAAAATTTAGTTAAGCATAAGTGAAAATTTTAAGTGACCCGTTTAGGCCCCTAATGATTCCCTAAATATAGGATTAAAGCAATTTATAAAGCAATTAAAATAAATTCTTGCTGGAACGCTCACTGAGCAGTTTCAGAAATTTTCTCTCGATTCCTGATAGAGTACTTGGTGGGTTCAAGCAACTTCATTTTACCCTTGAATGAATCCCACACAACGTTTCACTTTCTCCTTATTCCCATTTTTCATGTTTGCCTTTGGCTTATACGGAGAGTCTTGTTTTTCCCACAAAGACACAGAGTATTTTACACGTCACAGGTGCCAAGGCATTATCAGATGTTGAATAGAAAGCATCAAGGCCACGTCAGGATACGGGTGCTTGCTGGTGAGTTGGGTTTGTTCACAAGCTTAGATTTCTGTGGACACTCCAACAGCACCACTGGGCTACCTTGTTGCACAACTCAGAAGACGTCTTCCATGGTGTCAATCACATCTTCTTGGGGTTGTGCCGAGTGGTGGTGCCATCTTGCCATGTGGAGATCTAATTTGTGACCATGCTGTGGGCCTTCCAGGTGACCCATGAGATTCTGAAATAAGATTTGGAAGCTCAAGTCAACTTTGCCAAGGCCAAGCCTCTGCTTGGCATGAGAGGGCCCTTTGGAATATCCGGAACATCATGGAACACATTAATTTTGGCATTTCTGGCATTGGGTCCACTCTTTCTAATCTTGGCTCTTAACAGGGCATCCCCCTCCCTGTCCCCACTCCAGTTTATTCCGTGGCCTTGAGTTAGCCCCCCTTGTGGCCTTAGGCTATTTCAGTCTACAATGTACCAGGAGGAGAAGGTGGTTTGAGTTTCGGTGCCAATTCCGCCATTTTCATTGCATGACCGAGAGCAAAGGGGGTAAGTCCTCCGTGCCCAGCTGTCTCCCTCTTTAAATGGTTCTCCCATTGATTTAGTCTGTCTGGGCTGCTCTGACAAAGATCCCCAACTGAGTAGCTGGTAAGCAAGAGAGATCTACTTCTCACAGCTCTGGAGGTCGGAAGTCCAAGATCAAGGCATGGTCCCGTGAGGGCTCTCCTCCTGGTCTTGCTCAGATGTCCTGTCACATGCTCACATGGTGGAAAGAGGAAGAAGATCTCTGGGGCCTCTTTTATGAGGACATCAAACTGTTCATGAGGGCTGCACCCTTGTGACCCAAGTACCACCCAAAGGTCCCATGTGCAAATACCACCCACCTGGCTGGTTAGGTTTCAACGTATGAATTCTGCGGGGACAATATTCAGGCTGTAGCACTCATAAATATGCTTGGGGAATAAAATACAAGTCCCAGAGGCATGCTGGTTGTTTGCAGTAAGAGTTTGTATGTATGATGTAGACTGGCTAATGCCTTTATTTTTGTAGTATGCGCAAGAAAATCTGTGAGACTCGGGGGACGCCTGGGTGGCTCAGTTGGTTAAGCAGCTGCCTTCGGCTCAGGTCATGATCCCAGCGTCCTGGGATCGAGTCCCATATCGGGCTCCTTGTTTGGCGGGGAGCCTGCTTCTCCCTCTCCCTCTGCCTCTGCCTGCCATTCTGTCTGCCTGTGCTCGCTCGCTCTCCTCTCTCTCTGACAAATAAATAAAATCTTAAAAAAAAAAAAATCTGTGAGACTCGGACTTCCCCAGAAAACATGTGTTTTAATGCGGTGCCATGATCATCATCACACAAAACTGAAATTGCAATATTTTTATGGACTAACCTGAAGAGATTTCAGAGTTCTCAATTGATTGCATCATACTTTATAATCACAAAAATTAACCTTAATAAAAAGTAGCTTCCCTGTTCCCTTCCGAATTTAGGGGATTTTGGTCCTGTTGAACAACGGTCTGCTTTCCACATTAAGGAAAGTCCCTGCTTTGCCCTGGACTGGTTTTCAGGCCCGTGGGCCAAGGGTTTGTGAAGTGGCAAGGCTCTTTGTATGCAAACTTTCTCCCTGCTTTACCGATAATCTTGAGAGTCAAGGTTAAGAGCTCTGGGTCGCCTTTGATCCTTCTACAAGGTGGCTGGCCTTTGCTACTTGTCTATCATTGCCTTTGGGGTTGCTTTTCTCATGTGAATTACAAGGGTTCCTTTGTCATTTGCAGGTGATCTGTTCCCAGCAAGGGCCCCAGGTCCATTTGAGCATTCAGAAAGGGCGTTACTATGACTGTTTCAACAGAACACTCATTTCTTGTTAGGCGGAACAGAAGCCGAGGTCTCTGTTCAAGGAGAATCCTGGATCCCAGTTGCCTTAGATTGTCAGGGTTGGGGAGACCTCCTGGCTCAATTCTGTGCTGTCAGCTAATTCCACTACTTGAGGACCCCTCCATGGATCTCATTCTACTTCTATGGAGCCGTTGCGTTGACAGTTGTAGACAACTGTCCTACTTTCCTGGTGGCTTTTCTTTTCCTAGCTGAGAATGTGGGTTTCTAGAAGCGATTTCCTGTATGATGTGGTCCTGGTTTCTGACACCTCCCCAGGCACAATTCCAAGCCATTTTGGTTCGTCAGTGTCCTTAAAGTGGACGTCCAGAAATAACTGTGATATTCCATGTGTTGTCTGAATAAGGAGAAGCATTTTGGGAGTACGACCTTGCCAATCTTAAATAAAATAATCAGTTTATTTGACACTTCCAGGGGTGAAGGAGAGCTGGGATTATCGTCACGCTTTCGGCAAGAAATTGGTAGATTCGGCTGTTTGTAAGACCTCTAGTGCCCAGAGGTCTGGGAAACATCATAGTGTCATAACAACAGTCATGGAGACCATTTATTAGGTACGTGCTTTTTACATGAATTAGCTCCTCTAATCCTCATAATCCCAACAGATGACGTGTAATAGAGGATAATCCTGCGATTAAACCCCATTTTGCAGACAAAGAAACTGAGGTCAGTAGGATTCAGTGGTCTGCCACGTGGCAAGCGCAAGATTAAAAGATAATTTTCTTCTGTATTTTCTGCTATACTCCATCCCCTTTCAGTGTTTGGGACGATCAAGTAAAAAGAGGCGTTTAGTGGAGCGACTTCTTGGCCTTCATGGAGTGGAAGGGTCCTTTTTCACAACAGAGAGAAGAGTTTGAGCCTCATTGGGAAGAACTACGATGAAGAAGGCAGGTGGGACTTCTGAAACAGAAACCCTCTAAGACTCTGTGACCAAAGCAGTCATTTCAGGGTCTAAGCAGTGCAGACTTTTCGAGACGAAAGCAAAGACTGTGGGCTTGGAGCTCTCTGACATGATAGCAGGTGGGACATCCAACAGGTTCTGTAAAAATAAATACACAAATGAGTAAGTAAACACATCTAACAAAATGGAAATAGCTCATGTAGCTTCAGCAGAGGATGGAGTTATTTTTGTCCCTTCTGGCCTCCGTGGGTCACGGATGTGGACGTGGTCTCCAACTGGCAGTGAGCCAAGGAATCTCCCACTGGGTGCATTTAAAGAACGACTGCTGGGTGGGGGGTTATGGACACTGGGGAAGGTATGAGCCATGGTGAGTGCTGTGAAGTGTGTAATCCTGGCGATTCACAGACCTGTACCCCTGGGGCTAATAATACATTATATGTTAATAAAAATTTTTTAAAAAGTAAAGACAGATTTCCTGGGCTCTGATGTTCATCCAATGGCTCTGGGGTGGGACCTGGGTTTTCCATCCATGAAGCTCTCCAAGGGTTTCTGATGGGCACGTGGGCTTGGAACTAAACTCTGGGTTTGCAATCTGCGTCTTCAGGATGACTGACATCTGCGAAACAACCAGTGCTCTGGAGAAAACCGCCTGAACTGATTTTTAGTTGCTGAACTGAACAGTTGGCTTGGCATTTGTACCATTTCATGCACACTTCGCACACGCGCTGGACCATGGGTCTTAAGGACAGCAGCCGGGCACACAGACCCGGGCTTTTGTGCCAGTGGATCGAAAGCGATTCATGAAATTATCCTCAAGCTAAGCGGCAAATTCCATAATTATCAGTATTCTTTTTGTGTACGGTGTGAGTTTGCATAATTTCCCCGTGGTAGGATGCCGAGAAATGAAAACAATAAACTAAGAGATCTCCCAATTCATTGGAGCACAAAATTTAAATCCGTGTTTGCTAACAATATTTCAATTTCTGGGCAAATCTAACATGGACAGACTGAATAATTATATTTCCATCTTTACTTTGGGAGGAGTTTGTTTATGTATTGCTTTGGTTAGGAATGCTAAAAACCCGGAACTCTCTACGGTGATATTCACCTTTGTCAGATAAATGTATTTCCTAAGATTCTATTGATTTTGTCTCACAAGCACACTCATCAAGTGATTGCTCTCGGTCTTAGAGTCAGATAAAATTTAGCATTCAATTTAAGCTTTGGGAATGGTTAAGTCCTTCCGTGAAGAAAATCCACCAAGAAATCATATTAATAATCAGTTGTTTATGTGCTTTATAGTTTACAAAACATTTTAAAAATCCCTGACCTGGTTTGATTCCCTCCCAAACCCTCGAAGTAAGAGACCAAATTTGCCATGAAATTTTTTTTAGGTTCTGTAGCCACGATTCTGTCCGTGTGTGCTTTCCCACCCATTCGTATCCAAATTTGCTGTGGGTGTATGACTCCTGAGAATCGTGTCCCTTCACAGAAGAGACTTTATTAACCCAAACTGAACCAGGAGAGGCTATGTTTCACACTCTATTTACAGACGGAGGTCAATTAAATTAAATGAGTGGATATCAAAATGGCTAGCATTTCACTTTTCAACTTCTTGATTCATTCATTCCTCAAGTGTGTATTTTTTTAAAAGATTTTACTTATTTGCCAGAAAGAGAGAGAGAGCACAAGCAGAGGGAGCAGCAGGCAGAGGGAGAAGCAGACTCCCCGCAGAGCAGGGAGCCCAATGTGGGACTCGATCCCAGGACCCTGGGATCATGACCTGAGCTGAAGGCAGACACTTAACCGACTGAGCTATCCAGGCGCCCCTCCTGAAATAAGTATCGAGGATCTATTATGTAAGTGGGTGTTTCTTCGCACCTATAGCTAAAATCTTGAGGCCATATTGGTGTGGTCATGAAGAACCCAGGCTTTGGGTACTCAACGGATCTGGCCGGGAACCCCTCCTCTGCCATTTGTCCTGTGGCCCTGTACATGCTGCTTTTCCTCTTCCAGGTTTGGCTTCCTTTCCTGTAAAATAATGGATAACAAAGGACCCAACACCATTTTGAGGGGGGGACAAGAATTTAAAAAATACCATATAGGGTATTTAGGACAGCACCTGGCATATAAAAGGGGTCCAATACATTATACACTAAAATATTCCTCTACCGTGAAAGCTGCTGTTCAGAAAGTTGACCTCAGCCAGGAAGGGCAGCTTTGGCTGTTTACAAGTCTCTTATCAAGTAATATAAAATGACTGTGGCAGCCCTGAGCCCCACATCTCCCCAGGGCCAGGACTAGGCCGAAGGCATTGAGGCTCTCCCCTCGGATGCAAAACTTAAATGGGCACCAAAACACTCAGTAGTTTTGTCAGAATATTGTCATGCTATAGGTAAGCAAGTAACAGTTAATGCAAAAGTCTATGATGAACAAAATGTCAAAGATTTTTAAAGATTTATTTTATTTTAAGTGATCTCTACCCCCAAGATGGGGTTCCCAGTAGGTCCAGCTAACATCTCTCTTTTTTTTCTGGGCCCTCACCACGTTCTGCTTCATCTGAGAACCAAGTGGTGTGGCCAGAGGAATGGAATATTCCCACTGGCTTCAGTTACTGAGAACCCAGCTATGAATCTGGGGGTAGGGTCAGTCCTATTGTCCCCAGTCAGCTGTAAGTGGGAGAATTGGCTGCAGAAAGAAGGACCACAAAAATCAGGGTATTGTCGCTCTAGGAAGGGACCATGAATCTCCGGTGTCACTCAAGTTATTAAATTAACTGATTGCATCTTTTCTCTAGTCTCCCCAATAATCTGTTATTTACCTCAGCTACTACTTACCTCAACATAAGTGGATACTTCTCACGACTGTCAGAAAAGCCCGTGTTCTGATTATTTTGTTTCCGAACCCCCAGTGTGTATGTTTGGTTTTAACGAGGTCAGGAAGGAAGAGGTGACCAGTGGGGAGGAGAGCTCTGGATGTTTCTACACTGTTAGAGCGTGTGTAGGGGAACACGGATATGGCCTCCCACAACACCATCTTTGGGTCTGTGTGTCGTCCTGATAGCAATAGGGGTGTGCATGTGTGTGTGTGTGTGTGTGTATGTGTGTGCTTGGGCACAAACACAAACACGGGTCTACACATAAAAGGAAGGCTTGTGTTACGGGCAGGAAGTGAGTTTTCCTCAACGGAGCAATCGAGACTGCCTAGCTCCGGGAGAACGCTACCCTGGGGCACAGCGGCGACTGTCACGAGCACATTCTCAATGAGGTCCTTGCTGAGCGGCTCTGATGACACAGGTGCTGTTCACACGTGTGCCCTTGGGGTGTGTGTGTGTGTGTGTGTGTGTGTGTGTGATCATATATACAAGGTGTTTTCAGGTGCAATAGCTTAGCTCCTTATGCAAGGCTGGTGTTTTTACTTCCTAACTGAAAAATAAAAATAATAAAAAAAAAGATACAGGCTTAATGTGTTGCAGGAAGATGTGACACCAGAGACCAGCAAGTAGAGAGTGGCTGAGATCAGACTTGGATCCAGATCATTCTGGCCCCGAGTCTCAGCTCCTTTTGCTGCCCCTGGCCCCACAGATACTAGACCCAGAGTCAGGAGGCCGGGTCTACTCCCAGATGTGCACCTTGCCGTCCTGCCTCGGGCAGGTGGCTTTCCCTGTCCGGGCCTTGTGTTCCAGTATATACCATGAGCGTCCCTTTCAAGTTCTGTTTTGCCTTACCAGCTCAGCAACCCTTTCTCACCTGGGAGCCCTTGGACACCCGAGGGACTCCTGGGGGTGACAGCGGACATGGTTTATAAGCCACCTCGCTGGACAAAATCCTTTCCTGTTCTGCCATTTCCCGGTCACAGTCCTGAGTGTTCTTGGAAGGAACCAGAGAAGTAGGGAAATGAAGCAACAGGAGGCGGAAAGTGAATGAAGAGAGAAGAGAGAGCATGTGGGAGCCCCTGCCAGCAGGGCAAACGTGATGGGAAACCCAAGCCGTTTGGAAGGAGGTGGAGGGTCCATCATGAACTTTATGGCCAGAAACTTATCATGGTGGCAATTTCCTGCCTTGCTCTCTGAAAACCTTTTTCTTTTTACCTTTTCCTTTCCTTTTTTTTTTTTTTTTTTTGTTTTGTTTTTTATTTTTGTCTTTAGTTATAGTTTGCATTTTTTTTTTTTTATTTTTAAATTTTTTTATTTTTTTCAGCATAACAGTATTCATTATTTTTGCACCACACCCAGTGCTCCATGCAATCCGTGCCCTCTACAATACCCACCACCTGGTGCCCCCAACCTCCCACCCCCCACCCCTTCAAAATTCTCAGATCGTTTTTCAGAGTCCATAGTCTCTCATGGTTCACCTCCCCTTCCAATTTCCCTCAACTCCCTTCTCCTCTCCATCTCCCCTTGTCCTCCATGCTATTTGTTATGATCCACAAATAAGTGAAAGCATATGATAATTGACTCTCTCTGCTTGACTTATTTCACTCAGCATAATCTCTTCCAGTCCCGTCCATGTTGCTACAAAACTTGGGGATTCATCCTTTCTTTCTTTCTTTTTTTTTTTTTACAGCGTTATAAACATATATTTTTATCCCCAGGGGTACAGGTCTGCGAATCGCCAGGTTAACACACTTCACAACACTCACCATAGCACATACCCTCCCCGATATCCATAACCCCACCCCCTCTCCCAACCCCCTCCCCCCATCAACCCTCAGTTTGTTTTGTGAAATTAAGAGTCACTTATGGTTTGTCTCCCTCCCAATCCCATCTTGTTTCATTTACTCTTCTCCTACCCCCTCAACCCCCCATGTTGCATCTCCTCTCCCTCATATCAGGGAGATCATATGATAGTTGTCTTTCTCCGATTGACTTATTTCGCTAAGCATGATACCCTCTAGTTCCATCCACGTCGTCGCAAATGGCAAGATTTCATTTCTTTTGATGGCTGCATAGTATTCCATTGTGTATATATACCACATCTTCTTTATCCATTCGTCTGTTGATGGACATCTAGGTTCTTTCCATAGTTTGGCTATTGTAGACATTGCTGCTATAAACATTCGGGTGCACGTGCCCCTTCGGATCACTACGTTTGTATCTTTAGGGTAAATACCCAGCAGTGCAATTGCAGGGTCATAGGGTAGTTCTATTTTCAACATTTTGAGGAACCTCCATGCTGTTTTCCAGAGTGGTTGCACCAGCTTGCATTCCCACCAACAGTGTAGGAGGGTTCCCCTTTCTCCGCATCCTCGCCAGCATCTGTCATTTCCTGACTTGTTAATTTTAGCCATTCTGACTGGTGTGAGGTGATATCTCATGGTGGTTTTGATTTGTATTTCCCTGATGCCGAGTGATATGGAGCACTTTTTCATGTGTCTGTTGGCCATCTGGATGTCTTCTTTGCAGAAATGTCTGTTCATGTCCTCTGCCCATTTCTTGATTGGATTCTTTGTTCTTTGGGTGTTGAGTTTGCTAAGTTCTTTATAGATTTTGGACACTAGCCCTTTATCTGATATGTCATTTGCAAATATCTTCTCCCATTCTGTCAGTTGTCTTTTGGTTTTTTTAACTGTTTCCTTTGCTGTGCAAAAGCTTTTGATCTTGATGAAGTCCCAAAAGTTCATTTTTGCCCTTGCTTCCCTTGCCTTTGGTGATGTTCCTAGGAAGATGTTGCTGCGGCTGAGGTCGAAGAGGTTGCTGCCTGTGTTCTCCTCGAGGATTTTGATGGATTCCTTTCTCACATTGAGATCCTTCATCCATTTTGAGTCTATTTTCGTGTGTGGTGTAAGGAAATGATCCAATTTCATTTTTCTGCATGTGGCTGTCCAATTTTCCCAACACCATTTATTGAAGAGGCTGTCTTTGTTCCATTGGACATTCTTTCCTGCTTTGTCGAAGATGAGTTGACCATAGAGTTGAGGGTCCATTTCTGGGCTCTCTATTCTGTTCCATTGATCTATGTGTCTGTTTTTGTGCCAGTACCATGCTGTCTTGATGATGACAGCTTTGTAATAGAGCTTGAAGTCCGGAATTGTGATGCCACCAACTTTGGCTTTCTTTTTCAATATTCCTTTGGCTATTCGAGGTCTTTTCTGGTTCCATATAAATTTGAGGATTATTTGTTCCATTTCTTTGAAAAAAATGGATGGTACTTTGATAGGAATTGCATTAAATGTGTAGATTGCTTTAGGTAGCATAGACATTTTCACAATATTTATTCTTCCAATCCAGGAGCATGGAACATTTTTCCATTTCTTTGTGTCTTCCTCAATTTCTTTCATGAGTACTTTATAGTTTTCTGAGTATAGATTCTTAGTCTCTTTGGTTAGGTTTATTCCTAGGTATCTTATAGTTTTGGGTGCAATTGTAAATGGGATGGACTCCTTAATTTCTCTTTCTTCTGTCTTGTTGTTGGTGTAGAGAAATGCAACTGATTTCTGTGCATTGATTTTATATCCTGACACTTTACTGAATTCCTGGACAAGTTCTAGCAGTTTTGGAGTGGAGTCTTTTGGGTTTTCCACATAGAGTATCATATCATCTGCGAAGAGTGATAGTTTGACTTCTTCTTTGCCGATTTGGATGCCTTTAATTTCCTTTTGTTGTCTGATTGCTGAGGCTAGGACTTCTAGTACTATGTTGAATAGCAGTGGTGATAACGGACATCCCTGCCGTGTTCCTGACCTTAGCGGAAAAGCTTTCAGTTTTTCTCCATTGAGAATGATATTTGCGGTGGGTTTTTCATAGATGGCTTTGATAATATTGAGGTATGTGCCGTCTATCCCTACACTTTGAAGAGTTTTGATCAGGAAGGGATGCTGTACTTTGTCAAATGCTTTTTCAGCATCTATGGAGAGTATCATATGGTTCTTGTTCTTTCTTTTATTAATGTGTTGTATCACATTGATTGATTTGCGGATGTTGAACCAGCCTTGCAGCCCTGGAATAAATCCCACTTGGTCGTGGTGAATAATCCTTTTAACGTACTGTTGAATCCTATTGGCTAGTATTTTGGCGAGAATTTTTGCATCTGTGTTCATCAAGGATATTGGTCTGTAGTTCTCTTTTTTGTTGGGATCCTTGTCTGGTTTTGGGATCAAGGTGATGCTGGCCTCATAAAATGAGTTTGGAAGTTTTCCTTCTATTGCTATTTTTTGGAACAGTTTCAGGAGAATAGGAATTAGTTCTTCTTTAAATGTTTGGTAGAATTCCCCCGGGAAGCCGTCTGGCCCTGGGCTTTTGTTTGTTTGGAGATTTTTGATGACTGTTTCAATCTCCTTACTGGTTATGGGTCTGTTCAGGCTTTCTATTTCTTCCTGGTTCAGTTGTGGTAGTTTATATGTCTCTAGGAATGCATCCATTTCTTCCAGATTGTCAAATTTGTTGGCGTAGAGTTGCTCATAGTATGTTCTTATAATTGTCTGTATTTCTTTGGTGTTCGTTGTGATCTCTCCTCTTTCATTCATGATTTTATTTATTTGGGTCCTCTCTCTTTTCTTTTTGATAAGTCTGGCCAGGGGTTTATCAATCTTATTAATTCTTTCAAAGAACCAGCTCCTAGTTTCGTTGATTTGTTCTATTGTTTTTTTGGTTTCTATTTCATTGATTTCTGCTCTGATCTTTATGATTTCTCTTCTCCTGCTGGGTTTAGGGTTTCTTTCTTGTTCTTTCTCCAGCTCCTTTAGGTGTAGGGTTAGGTTGTGTACCTGAGACCTTTCTTGTTTCTTGAGAAAGGCTTGTACCGCTATATATTTTCCTCTCAGGACTGCCTTTGTTGTGTCCCACAGATTCTGAACCGTTGTGTTTTCATTATCATTTGTTTCCATAAATTTTTTCAATTCTTCTTTGATTTCCTGGTTGACCCATTCATTCTTTAGAAGGATGCTGTTTGTCTCCATGTATTTGGGTTCTTTTCAAATTTCCTCTTGTGATTGAGTTCTAGCTTTAGAGCATTGTGGTCTGAAAATATGCAGGGAATGATCCCAATCTTTTGATACCGGTTGAGACTTGATTTAGGACCAAGAATGTGATCTATTCTGGAGAATGTTCCATGTGCACTAGAGAAGAATGTGTATTCTGTTGCTTTGGGATGAAATGTTCTGAATATATCTGTGATGTCCATCTGGTCCAGTGTGTCATTTAAGGCCTTGATTTCCTTGTTGATCTTTTGCTTGGATGATCTGTCCATTTCAGTGAGGGGAGTGTTAAAATCCCCTACTATTATTGTATTCTTGTCGATGTGTTTCTTTGATTTTGTTATTAATTGGTTTATATAGTTGGCTGCTCCCACGTTAGGGGCATAGATATTTAAAATTGTTAGATCTTCTTGTTGGACAGTTCCTTTGAGTATGATATAGTGTCCTTCCTCATCTCTTATTATAGTCTTTGGCTTAAAATCTAATTGATCTGATAGAAGGATTGCCACTCCTGCTTTCTTCTGATGTCCATTAGCATGGTAAATTCTTTTCCACCCCCTCACTTTAAACCTGGAGGTGTCTTCGGGTGTAAGATGAGTTTCTTGTAGGCAACATATAGATGGTTTTTGTTTTTTTATCCATTCTGATACCCTGTGTCTTTTGATTGGGGCATTTAGCCCATTAACATTCAGGGTAAGTATTGAGAGATATGAATTTAGTGCCATTGTATTGCCTGTAAGGTTACTGTTATTGTATATTGTCTCTGTTTCTTTCTGATCTACTACTTTGAGGGTCTCTCTTTGCTTAGAGGACACCTTTCAATATTTCCTGTAGAGCTGGTTTGGTATTTGCAAATTCTTTCAGTTTTTGTTTGTCCTGGAAGCTTTTAATCTCTCCTTCTATTTTCAATGATAGCCTAGCTGGATATAGTATTCTTGGCTGCATGTTTTTCTCATTTAGTACTCTGAATATATCATGCCAGCTCTTTCTGGCCTGCCAGGTCTCTGTGGATAAGTCTGCTGCCAATCTAATATTTTTACCATTGTACGTTACAGACTTCTTTTCCCGGGCTGCTTTCAGGATCTTTTCTTTGTCACTAAGACTTGTCAATTTTACTATTAGGTGACGGGGTGTAGACCTATTCTTATTGATTTTGAGGGGGGTTCTCTGAACCTCCTGGATTTTGATGCTTGTTCCCTTTGCCATATTGGGGAAATTCTCTCCAATAATTCTCTCCAATATACCTTCTGCTCCCCTCTCTGTTTCCTCTTCTTCTGGAATCCCAATTATTCTAATGTTGTTTCGTCTTATGGTGTCACTTATCTCTCGAATTCTCCCCTCGTGGTCCAGTAGCTGTTTGTCCCTCTTTTGCTCAGCTTCTTTATTCTCTGTCATTTGGTCTTCTATATCGCTAATTCTTTCTTCTGCCTCATTTATCCTAGCAGTGAGAGCCTCCATTTTTGATTGCACCTCATTAATAGCTTTTTTTATTTCAACTTGGTTAGATTTTAGTTCTTTTATTTCTCTAGAGAGGGCTTTTATATCTCCCGAGAGGGTTGCTTTAATATCTTCCATGCCTTTTTCAAGCCCGGCTAGAACCTTGAGAATCATCATTCTGAACTCTATATCTGACATATTACCAATGTCTGTATTGATTAGGTCCCTAGCCTTTGGTATTGCCTCTTGTTCTTTTTTTTGTTGTGAATTTTTCCGCCTTGTCATTTTGTCCAGATAAGAGTTTATGAGGGAGCAAGTAAAATACTAAAAGGGTGGCAACAACCCCAGGAAAATATGCTTTAGCCAAATCAGAAGAGATCCTGAATTGTGAGGGGGGAGAAAGGGGATAAAAAGGGGTTCAGAAAGAAAGAAAAAAAAAACTATTAAAAAAAAGAAAGCCGATAAAGAAAAAATATAAAAAGAGGAAAAAATATATATATATTAGATAAACTATTTAAAAAACGTTAAAAAAAGAAAACGGTAAAAGTTAAAAAAAATTTAGCAGAAGAAGAGAAAAAGAAAAAAAAATTGAAAAAGAAAAAAAAATTAAATTAACTGCAAGGCTAAAAAATCATGGGGAGAAAGCCATGAGTTCCGTGCTTTGCTTTCTTCTCCTCTGGAATTCCGCCGTTCTCCTTGGTAGGTGAACTTGGTCCTGGCTGGGTTTCCCGTAGATCTTCTGGGGGAGGGGCCCGTTGTAGTGATTCTCAAGCGTCTTTGCCCCAGGCGGAGTTGCACCGCCCTTACCCGGGGTCGCGCTGAGTCATCCGCTCGGGTTCGCTTTGGGGAGCTTTTGTTCCCTGAGCGCTTTCCGTAGAGTCCGGAGGACGGGAATAAAGATGGCGGCCTCCTGGTCTCCGGCCCGGAGGAGCCGAGAGCCCGGGGCCCCACTCCTCAGTGCGCCCTCAGAGAACAGTTCCAAATGACTACCGTCACCCTGGCCTACGGCTGCGCTCCGAGCTGACCGAGCCTGCGACCGGTTCACGGCAACCCGGAACTGAGAGTCACTCCTCGGCTCTGTCTCTGCAGCCGGCTTCCCCGTTCTAATACCGGTAAGCTCTGCGACACTGAGACACCCCCGATCCTTCTGCGACCCTGCGGGACCTGAGGCCGCGCTTACCCCGCCTGGGCTTCACCCCAGTTAAGCCTCTGGAGCGATGTCCCTCCGCGGAACAGACTTTTAAAAGTCCTGATTTTGCTCCGTTGCTCCGCCGCTCGCCGGGAGCCGGCCCCTCCCCCCGCGGTCTATCTTCCCGTCGCTTTGGATTCACTTCTCCGCCAGTCCTACCTGCAGAAAGTGGTTGATTTTCTGTTTCTGGAATTGCTGTTCTTCTTCTCTTCAATCTCCCGTTGGATTTGTAGGTGTTTGCAATCTTTAGATAAGCTATTTAGCTGATCTCCCGCTACCCGAAGTAGTCTCAGCCTGCTACTTCTCCGCCATCTTGACTCCTCCATCCTTTTTTTTTTTTTTTTTTTTTAAAGTGTGGAGAGGGGCAGAGGGAGAGGGAGAGGGAGCGAACCCCTAGCAGGCGGCATGCTCAGCTTGGAGTCCAAGGCAGAGCTCTATCTCACGACCCTGAGATCATGACCTGAGCTGAAATCAAGCATCAGTTGCTTAACGCACTGAATGATCCAGGCGCCCCTCTTTTTTCCTTTTTTGCATACAGCTTTCATACTCTTCTAGAACACTGCCACTGTCCTGTCTGCTGAGTTTGGAATCTATTTCAGGGAACCTCGGGAAGGGATGGTATGATAAATGTTAAAGTCGGTTTGACTGGGGAGGGGATAATGAGGAGATTAAACTGGTTTAAAAATGGGTTGGTTCCAAGAGCTGCAAGGAGTTGGTAAATAAAAAAAAGGGGAGGTGGGAAACCCTTTCTTTTTAGTTTTAAAACGAAATCCATAAAGGCTTTTCCTCATAAACTGAAATTATTTTTAAATAGCGTTGATGAATAATTTAAAGACCCACTGGGTGAGGCAATTAGTTTTAAGTGTGGATTAATTGCTTTCTTTATCATCTTCCGTATTCCTTTTTTTTTTTTTTTTTTGGCTTAATATGGACAGATGTTTTATCTTCTTTAAAAAATATTTGGTGTTTTCTAAAATACTCTGATAGGTGAAAAAGTAAGTTTTCTGTAGCTTTTATAAAATGTGAAGCACATGATTTTGAGTATGTGCCCACCCCTGCTTGGGGCACACTAACAAAATCCTGGAGTTTTCTCTTCCCCTCCGGTAACCCAGTAGGCATTACCGATGACAATGGCCATCAGCCTTCTGGGAGTGTGACCCTCAGTGAGAAATTGTGGTCCAGTACAAATACCTACACAGACACATTCACACAAAAGTTATAGAGAACAGAAGTTCTTTCTTTTAAAATATATATATTTTTAAAGATTTTATTTATGTATTTGAGAGAGAGAGAGAAAGTAAGAGAGAGCGTGAAAGGGGAGAAGGTCAGAGGGAGAAGCAAACTCCCCATGGAGCTGGGAACCGGATGCGGGACTCGATCCCAGGATCATGACCTGAACCAAAGGCAGTTGCTTAACCAACTGAGCCACCCAGGCGCCCCTAGAACAGAAGTCCTTGATTACTGTACTTCAACTCGATTGCATGTCCACTAGTGTTTTCCACTCTACACAACTTAAAATGTGGTCTGGCATGGTCACTTCTGGAGGAAGGAGGGAGGTCCCTGGGCTGGGGTGACTGGCTGAGTTCTATTTCTTGACCTGGATGGTAGTTAGAGGGACGTTCACTTTGTAATAATAAGTCACTAGGGGGTATGGTCATTGCATATAGTTACCTGTCCTTGTGTCTGATTTTGCTATGTAAGGGTTAATAATGTATATTCCAGCAGCTTGAAAGACACTGTACTAGGAGTGCGGAAACCTGAGTGAATAGTATCCCAGCTCCCTGCCGATCGGTGTTTTGTTCTTTATTCTTTTCTTTCTTTCTTTCTTTTTTTTTTTAAGATTTATTGATTTGAGAGAGTGAAAGTGAGAGAGATCACAGAGGGAGAGAGAGAAGCAGGCTCCCCACTGAGCAGAGAGCCGGATGCAGAACTTGATCGCAGGACCCTGAGATCATGACCTGAGCCGAAGGCAGAGGCTCAACCCACTGAGCTACCCAGGTGCCCCCATGAGTCTCACTTTCTGACCCAAGTGTGTCCCCAACGAGTAGCTTTCCTGAGTCATTGGTCAGGTCAGGCACTTAGGTTGGGGCCTATGGTTTCTTTGGAAGGAGGCATTCATACACAGAAGAAAGAGAGAGAGAGAGAGAGACTGAGGGACAAAGAGAGGGCATTTTACTGCTATAGACTTCAAACTTTGTCTTTTCTCCCGTTCAGAAAGAAATACACTCTCTTTAATCTTTCTGTGCCAATCCGCTTCCTCCAGTGGGTGCCTATGAGGTGGCACTGTGTACTTATTTCCCTCATTTTATTGACCTGTTTTGAGATGGTCTTAAAGAACCAGTTGACCTTAGGATACCGTGTCTGTAGCATGATGGGAGCTGAAGGCTTGGGTTCTAGCCTGGGTCCTGACCTGCAGTCGCTTTGTGGTCTTGGGTGAAGGGAAGTGGATGCCTCTTCATCAGTCAGAAGCAACCAATTTTCCTATTTTTGTTCTCCAAGGACACAATGGCATGGGCTTTTATCTCCCAAGTAGCACCGTTTTTATTTAGTGTTGAGAAAAATTATTCAGAACCTGGAAACAAGGCGAATAGGCGAGTGGCATGTCCTTCAAATGTCATGCATGGCTCCAGACCCACCAAAGACGGACAAGGTATTTTGTTCAGCACTCTGCTTACGACTGGTTAAAGGTCCAGACATGTTAACATGGAGCCTTTTGTCCCGCAGAGATACAAATAATTTCTATCTGATTGAACCAATGACCCCAAATGTTAACAGTTTATTACCTTGTTGAACTTTAAATGGTTTTGTGTCTAACCCAGAAATCATACCCTAACATTTCTTTGGTTAAATATCCAGCCCTCACAGTGTTCTCTGAGCGAGTCTTCATGTATTACTGGTTTCTTCATTAATTAATGAATTGAGTCAAACCTTTGACATATGTTCATTTTATATTTACACAAGAGTCAAAGTTTTCTCTTCTTGAAAATTATGCTTTTTGTAAGTTGCTGTACAGAGATGCCTGAGAGGACCAACCTGTCAGAGTGGATTACGTTGGGTTGCCTGAGACGTGCATCTCAAGGGCCGTGTGAGCCCAGGCTCGTCTAGTCTCGCTTCCAGAATGAATCCCAACTGACAAGAGAACTCTAACTTGGCTTGATTTCAGTTTCTCTAGATTTCTTCTTTTTTTCCTACCTACAGATGCTGTCTGTCTGTTTAGATTCTCATTTGTTAATCCTGTGGGTGGGCACCATGACTGGGAATTTGGTCGTGTGGTCCATTTGGCGATCTCTTGCAAGTAGACGAGGGGTATCTAGTCTCTGGAGGTGAGACAGACATTCTCATTTGATAGCCTTTAAAAAAAAACATTTGGTCACTTGTGAGCACAAGTAAATTAAGAATTCCAAGCTTGTTAGAAAGAAGAGTTGAGATCTGAGCCAGTACATTTAAAAAAACTAATTTATTTATTTGAGAGAGAGAGAGCATGAGTGGGGGTGGGCAGAGGGAGAGGGAGAGAGAGAGGGAGAAAAACTCAAGCAGACTCCCTGCTGAGTGTGAAGCCTGATGTGGGGCTGGATCTCACCAGCCTGAGATCGTGACCTGAGCTGAGATTAAGAGTTTGTCGCTTAACTGACCGAGAGAACCAGGCACTTCCGAACTAGTTGACTTTTGTATTTCTGGGATTATTTTTCGCCAGAGGTTGGATGAGGTTGGATGAGGTTGGATGAGGCCACGTGCTCTCTCTGCGTCTGGAGGTCTACGTGTCTGTGGTTCAGAAAAGGCTTCAGTATCTCATTGTTCAAGTATGAAAGGTTTTCTTACTTCCAGATTAATTGTTACATCTTAAAATCAAGGAGTTGCGATCCAACTCGCTTTCAGAAATTGATAAATCTTATGTAAATTTCATATTTTCCAAATTTACAGAAAATAAAGAAACCTCACTTTCAAGTACTAGATTTTTAAAAATGCTCCAAATGGAGAGGGCCTCTCCCTGTCGCTCTCCCTCTGAGCTCGCTCCCCCCCCCCGTCTCAAATATATAAATAAATGGCAATGTTAGCTCATAAATGCTTTATTTTATTTTCTTAAAGATTTTTTTATTTATTTGACAGAGAGAGAGATCACAAGTAGGCAGAGAGGCAGGCAGAGAGAGAGAGGGAAGCAGGCTCCCCGCTGAGCAGAGATCCCGATGCGGGGCTCAATCCCAGGACCCTGAGATCATGGCCTGAGCTGAAGGCAGAGGCTCAACCCACTGAGCCACCCAGGCGCCCCTCATAAATGCTTTAATATAAGAATCTAACTTTACATAGTTAAGATGAATCTTCAGAAAAATTAGACTGGCTTAGTAATTTTGGTTTAAAAATAAGAAATATGTAAACGCCCTTTCCTCAATTTTGTTAGTATGGAGATTTTGCTAAACATTCTCATGAACTTCCTAGCCCTTTAATACTGGTTTACTGATCAAATCATCTAACCCTACTCCTACATGACATTTAAGATTCTGAAAAATGTAAATTTTGTTTCACGAACTCGAAACGATAATTTTCACAAATGTTTCCATCACAGTATTTCCGCTCTGTAGTATGTCAGCTTGGACATAACTTTATAACGTCATCAGATAACTGGAAACCCTGAATTATATTACACTGAGTTCATTGATAATTGTCGTTTACCTACATAATTTATAAGGAAGGATGAATAATTGAAACATTAATTTCTAAGCATAATTTTAAATTTATATACTTGGCTTATTATTTTTACATACTAAAGAATGGCACGAAAAACTTGCTCATTTTTATCACATGAAGAAGGAGCAAAGATGCAAGTAGGTATAGATAGTTCTGTTATATCTTTTTGTGAACTTTGATAGTTTACCATAATGATTATGCACAACAGTGACTTTTTGATGACCTTCCTTCCAGTTTTGTCTGTGAAATTATTTTGGTGAAAATGAGATATTTTGATTAAGAGCTATGATTCGTATTGATGGTGGCGGTTCTAACCCTTCCTCTTCAACATCTTCCTGGAGGTGTTAGTACAAGAAAAAATCAACAAGAAGAAATAAAAGGCATCTCGATTAGAAATAAATGTCTTCACTCTCAAATGGCAAGGTTGCCTACACAGAGAATCCAAAGACGTGCCTATGACTAATAAATGAGTTTAGCAAGGATGGAGGTCACAAGGTCAATATGTAACAATCTGTTGCACTTTAATAGGTATTAGTAATGAACATTTGAAATTAAATTGAAAAAGCACTACCATTTACATTGGCTCCCAAAACTAAGAGACACATAGGTATAAATCTAACAAGTGAAGTTAAACATCTATTTGCTAGAATTGTAGTACAATGATTGAATAGAATAAAAGAAGAAATAGATAGATGCTAATGGATGGGAAGACTCAGTATTGTCAAGTTGTCACTTCTTCCCAAACCGAATCAAACCCAGAAGGATTATTGTAGAAGTTGTCAAGCTGATTCTAAAATTAACAGAGAAAGGCAAAGAATATAGAAAAGCCAAATTATATTTTAAAAATAACAAAGTTGGAGGACTCACAGTACATTAATCAGGGGCGCCTGGGTAGCTCAGTGGGTTAAGTGTCTGCTTTCAGCTCAGGTCATGATCCCAGGGTCCTGGGATCGAGTTGAGCATTGGGCTCCCTGCTTAGCAGGGAGTCTGCTTCTCCCTCAGTGCTCAGTCTTTCTTTCTCTCAAATAAATAATAAAATCTTTTAAAAAATTTAAAGAGTCTATGTTAATCAAAACAGGGCAGTTTGGCAAAAGTATAGACACATAGATCAATGGAAAAGACCTTTACTTTTGTGGTTAATTGAGGCTGATGAAAATGCAAAGGCAATACTAAAAAAAATTATCATCTTTTCAACAAATGTTGTAATAACTGGACATCCGCATGTGGAAGAATGACTCCCAGTCTATACCTTGTCTGAAGCGCAAACTATAAAACTTCTAGAAGAAAACATAGGAGGAAATCTTTGTGATCTTGGGCGAGGTAATAATTCTTAGATGTGATGCCTATCAACTATGAATCCTACAAGAACAAAAAGGGTAAGGCATACTCGGTCGGAAGTAAACACGTTTGCTTTCGGAAGGCACTATAAAAAGAACGAAAATGCCAGGCACGTATTAGCAGAAAACGTCTGCCAAACACATATCTGATAAAAGACTTGCATCTAGAATATATAAGAACTCTCTAAACTCAACAAAATGGGAATGAAACAGCCCAAATAGAAAATGGTCAAAAGCATCGAACGGACATTTTACTAATGAAGATATATGGAAGGCAAATATGCATATGAAAAGATGCTCATCATCATTAGTCTCTAGGGATATGCAAATTGAATCCGTCCAAGATACCACTGTGTAATTATTAGCACAGCTGAAATACCACCAACTGGGGACCAACTGAGGAAAAACAAGGAAAACCTGATAATATCACGTGCTGGTGCAGGTGTGAAGCAACTGGAACCCTTCTGTGTCGTGGTAAGAATGCAAAATAGTACAGTCACACCAGAAGTATTTTGCAATTAAACATCGACTGATCATAAGACCCAGCAGCCTCATTCCTAGATATACCTGTGTAACTGCAAAACTTAGGTTTACATAAACACTTGTACGTGAATGTTTCTTGAGCCTTTACTCATAATTGCTCAACAAGGGAAAAATCCAAGCGTCCTTCAGCCCATGAAGGGATATACTGTTGCACATCTCTACAGTAGAATACGGCTTGGCGGTGGAGAGGAACGAACTATGGAGACACCAAACCCCATGCACGTAGGGCAAGTGCATTGCACTGAATGAGGGAGGCGAAACTCAAAAGACTGCAGGCCCACTTGTAAGATTCCATTTATAGAACATTCTAGAATAAGCAAAACCGTAGGGGCAGAAAACACATCAGTGGTTGCCAGGGGCTGCGAGTGCGATGATGAAGGGTTCATTGGAACAGGGTGTGAGGGGACTTGGGGGTCTGTGTAAAGAACTGTTGTATGTCTTGACCGTGTGGTGGTTACCCCACCAAGTGCATATCCTGTGTTGGAACTACAGGGCTGTCCACAAAGAAACGGTGACTCTGACCACGCAAGTTACACCTCAGAAAACAGAACCGGTGCTCGAAACCGTACAGGGAGCATTAGTGATGGAGAAGTTGAACTCTGTATGCGACATGATGGGATTAGGCTTTGTTTTCTCGAGAAAAACAGACCATTGTTGATTTGTCCTAAAATGTCAGTTTGTTCCAGAATACAAGAGCTTAGTGAGTATGTGCAGCAAGATGTAGAGGATAGAAAGGCAATGCATTTTATTTGTCTGGGTTTTATCATACCAGAGTCTGAAAAGAGGATACAAAAATGTGTTGAAATTTTGGCAAAGTATGCTCAATTTTGATGGGCTTATTCACAAGATTATGTAAAAGAAAAAAAAAACTCACAAAGGCTCTTCTGCTACTGCTATACTAACTCAGACTTCTATTTGGCATTCTCTCTGTGAAAATAATAAATTGGTTTTACAGCCCTTATCCGTCTAGATAGTCAAGATGCTGGGTCCTACTGGAATAATTTGCTGGCCTTTGTGTTGACTTTACCTTATCTTTTATTATTTATAAAAAGTAATAACAAAAAAGAACAGAATGTCTTCACCATAAATAAGCTTGGGTTACCTATAATCACCATGCCTTTAAAATATATACAAATATTATGTTGTCACCTTGATTAAATAGGTAGCCAAATTGTTTCCCTCTGGCTCTCATGAACCTACCTTAATCAAGTCACTGCATCTTTGATTTGGCCTGAGTCTGGCCCACGTTTGAACCCTTAATTGAGATAAATAAAATGACATTCCCAGGATATTTCTTTACATCAGAAACAATATTATAGATTTTCAAGAGGCCCCCTGGAAATCATAAAAGTGTGTGATTTCACCTTCTAAAAACAGATGCTAGAAATAATTAGGGTTTTTTTTTTGTTTTGTTTTGCTTTACCCTATAGCTTTCGATCAGTTCAAGATGTTCCATAGAGCTGCCTGGCAAAAACTGTCAGATCAAAAGATGTCCAGCCTTCCCTAGGTTAAGTTTCCATAGCTGAAAGTGTTATCAATTCAAATATTTCAGAGGCTGTACACTTTACAGGGATACCCTGGAGCCTGGTCGATACCCTTGCTATCCGTACCATGTTCTTACCCTCCAGGGAATACAGCAGTCAAAGTCTGATGAGATAGTTATGCACTCTACCCTAGCAGAGAATTTTCTTCTCCATTCTGATATTATTGATCACTGTAATGAATTAACCATGGTCATTCAGTATCATAATCAGAGAACCTTCTGCCTTCTTCTGATGCTTGCCCGAAGGTCGTACAGCCTAGCTTTTGTGTCTTCAACAGCAAAGGTCAGCCACAGAGCCTCCAGGAAAGGGATTGTACCAAATGCACAACTATCGATAGGTCTAAGAATAGCTCTTGGGTACCGGTCTCTGAGTGGATGTCACCGAAACAGCTTTCAGATTGTATCAGTAGAGCAAGTCGGAATTTCAAGGACTCTTTAAAGAAGTCTACTGTGTGAAACCAGGTTGCTCACCCACACTCAGCAGAATGAGAATGAATCCTATGGGGCCACACAGACTGATGAGGGAAATTTAATTGGGGTAGTTCGTTTGTAATACTGTTGATGTTGCTTTAATGTTCTATATTTTGCATATTTTGTGGGCATAGATGAAAACGTGAGAAAGCCTTTTCTCCTATTTTCTTCACTAACCCTCGATTTGGTAGACTATTTTTAAACCCAAGGGAAACTTTTAATGGTCTCTTATTCGTGCCTGATTCCTCAGAGTTCAGAAATAAATACTTTTACTGAGTCTCCTTATTTTTTTTTACGACCACATAGTTTTTGCATTAATTCATAAGAATCTGTCCTCTTGTTTACCAGACTGTAATTGGACAGATCAAGTGTACAACTGAGGCCATAACTAGATGTCAGATTTGAGGAGGATTCTCTTTCATTTTTAAATTTTTTTTAAGATTTGATTTATTTGACAGAGTGAGAGCACAAGTGAGACAGAGCACAAGCAGGGGGAGCAGCAGAGGGAGAGGGAGAAGCAGGCTCCCCACCGAGCAGGGAGCCCGACGCAGGACTCGATCCCAGGACCCTGAGATCATGACCTGAGCCGAAGGCAGACTCTTAACCTTCTGAGCCACCCAGATGCCCTGAGAAGGATTCTCTTTAATTAAGTGTGACAAACCCATGATTAGGGAAAATTACCACCATGCTTATTTTAGGGTTGTCCCATGGGGTACTGAGGTTAAGCACTATTTCTGGGTGTGTCTGTGAGGGTGTTTCTGGGTGAGATTAGCATTTGAAGCAGTGGACTCAGTCAACTGGATCTCCTTCCCTAGTGTGAGCAGTATGCCCCGTTCTGCTGAGAGCCTGAGTCAAAGAAAAGGCAGAGGAAGGAAGAATTCATCCCCATTCTGCCCACAGGAGCTGGGACATCTGCTTTCAGCCCGGCTCTGGGATTTAACCATAGACTCCCCCTCACATTCAGACTCGAATGACACCACCAGCTTTTTTGAACTTCTGGATTGCAGACCGCGTGATCACGGAACTTCCTTATCTCCATGATTACGTGAACCAATTCCTAGAATCAGTCAATCAATCAATCAATCTATCTAATCTATTGGTTCTGTATCTACAGAACCCTGCTAATACAATTACGGACCTGCTAAGTGAAGCGAATGTGAATGTGTACAAATCCCTCCCAAGGAAACCAGTGGGATATCAGGCTTAGAGTCTCCATGTCACAGTAGGGAAGGAAGGCCACCTCCTGGGGGCAGGGGATTGTCACAGATTCTGGAGGTCTCAAGAAGAGAGCGATTCACCCCAAAATACAGGTGCATACCCCACCGGGTAAAGTCTGGTTGAGACAGTGCTTTGTACTTTCTTTCCTTAGGCTTAGGATAAAGGAGCAAATTAACAGAGGTTTTCAAAAACTCAGTCAAGTGTTTTTTTACTGGAAATCTCCACACAGAAATTGCTTCCTACTGAAGGACTCTAGATTTGCCGAGCAAATTTAAGGAGTCAGGCGTCAGTAATAAACGCCTTTTCTGCACATCTGTGAGCAGTCGGACCAAACATACCGACAGCAGCCTTTCGGGGAATTATTTTTGATACTGAACAATGGTAGAGAGACTGCTGAGTTATCCAAAACTTGGGAATAACATCAAAAAGAGGGTGATGTGTCCTTTCAACATTCTACAGGAGCACAGACCCACACACATTTAGAAGGGTTTATCTTGTTCGATCTGTTGCTTAATATTGATTAAAGCGTAGATTTACTGAAGTTACATGTTAACTTTTATAGATTTTTGTCCAGTAGAAATACAAATGATTCCTGTCCAATGGAACAGATAACTCCAAAGTTTATAGCTTGTCGCCCTCATGGATGGATGTTCAAGGGTTTGTGTCTAATCCAGAAATTTTATCCTAAAACCATTTAATTAATTGCCCATAAAGACGTGGTGCCTTCGATGCTATTTGAACCAGTCTCCACATCTCACTTGTTCCCTCAGTAATTAATGAGTAGAATAAAATCTTTGACAAGTGTTCATTTTATATTTGCATTAGTTATGATTTTAAAATTCTGAAAATTATACTTTAACATAAATACAGATCCGTCTTTTCCTTCGTTGTAATCTCAGAAACAGGGGAAAGGATCCCAGTGTGAGTATAATTAAATTGACGTAATTTCAGGCAAAAGTGCAGAAATTTAAAGCTGGTAGGTTTTGCCACAGTCATTGTATGGGTTTGTTTAAGCTTTGTGGTAATATGTATTTAAAAAAATCATTTAAGGGTGTCTTGGTGGCTCTGTCGGTTAAGTGTCTGACTTTGGGTTGGGTCATGATTTCAGGGTCCTGGGATCGAGTCCCAAGTTGGCTTCCCTGCTCAGCGGGGAGCCTGCTTGAGGTTTTCTCTCTCTCTCTCTCCCTCTGTCCCTCCTTCCACTCCTGGCCTCTCTCTCTCTCTCAAATAAATAAAATCTTAAAAAAAAAATCATTCAGGGGCACTTGGGTGGCTCAGTTGGTTAAGCACCCAACTCTTGATCTCAGCTCAGGTCTTGATCTCAGGGTTCATGAGATCAAGCCCTGTGTTAGCCCCTACACTGGGTGTGGCACCTACCTAAATAATGATAATAATGACGATGATGATGATGATAATAATTTAAAAAATAAAATAAACCATTCATAGACTACCTTCACCAACCATCTAGAGGTCTCAAAATGAGATACCACTAATCCTAGATGGGGCGTGAAGCTTAGGGTTCTTTTGGCTGGACGAGATATCCAAACCATTGTCTGACACTGAGATTTGAAAGGATTCATAGCAAATCCTAAAAATACCTGTTGAGTAAGTGTCAGCACAGGATGAGTGCCCTCTTGAAGTCGGGAGTTCCTGTTCTCCCAGACTTTGTAATTGGACCCCATGGCCTTTCTGTGCATCTATTCCAGAACCGAGTTGGCCATACCCTCCCGGACATGTTCTGTTGTTAGCCTGGCTTGACACACGGGCCCATTTCTCTGTCCTTTCATCATCTTTGACTGATTCCGATTCACTTCTTTTCCCCAGGCCAGACCTTCCAGCGCAGCCCGTTGCTCTGAATGCATCGTGTGGGAAGGCACAGGCACCCGCAAATGTAGGAAGAACTGAGCATGTTATCCCTTGATTAGGGTCACGTAGTGGAGGCAGAGTGAGGACAGCTGGGCTCAGGTTCTCCTCCAGTTTGCAAAAATGACCGAATCAACTTCAGTCCTACCTGTTCTGTTCTCACCATAGGAAAATAAAGTGATATACCACTTAACTATGGGGTTGAGAGCTCTTGAGGGCACGGTCTTTAGAGAAACTTCAGGTTAAAGTCTGGTCACTTTGGGGGAGCAAATTAAATTGCATTCAGATGCTCAACAAGAAGCCTGCCTTGGTTTAGGAGGAGGCTGTTATGGGTACCCAGGAGGCAGAGCGTAGTGGTTTGGACCAGGCTTACAGCTGTGGAGCGTGGTGAAAAATGTCAGGTTCGATAATACATGTTTTGGAGGTACAGCTGAAGGACATTGTTGATGAACTTGATGCAGGGTGTAAGAGAAGTAGAGGAATCCAGATGATGTCTAGGTGTGTGGCCTGACACACAATTGTGGGTGACACACAACGGCAGTGCCCTTTCGTGACATGGGTTGGTGGGAGCACAGGGATGTGAGCAGATGGGAAACATATTTCTGTTTAGGATGTGTCCATTCGAGATGCTGTTGAGACATCCATGTGGAAGCAGGACAATTGGAGCTTGGAGGCTCGGTCCAGATGGGGAGAGAAATGTGGGCTGTCCTTCGTTTCAAAGCTGCAGGAAGAAACGTTACACCCTAAGGGAAAGGTGTTGGTAGGAAGAGAAGGGTGTGAGAATAGGGCCTTGGGGATGTCCTACCTGTAGGAGTCTGAGAAAGGAGGAGGGCCTGCCAAAGGAAGGTGAGAAGGAGTGACTCTCTGGTAGTAGGGGAACCAGGAAAAGGTGACATCCCAAAGCCTAGAAAGGAAGATATAACAAGGAGGGGCGATCAGCACCATCAGATGCTACTGAGAGCTGAGGGATGGGATGAGGAGAGAGAACTGACCATTCCCTTGGGCTTTGGCCTGATGTAGGTCATTGGTGACATTGCGAAGGATCCTATCATTGCTCTGAGATAGGGAGACAAGCTCAATTCATACAGATTGCTTAATAATACAGATTTTTGGAATTAGCCAGAAGACAGTAATAGCTACCATCCATTATGACTTGGTATATCTCAGGTGTTTTATGAAAATTACCTCATCTCATCCTCTAAACAACTCTGTGAGGCTGACAGGGCTGTCAGAGTCACTTTATTGATGAAGAAATCAAAGTGAAAGTATTTCAATGAACTAGAGTCATACCCCGTCAGGGGCAAAGCCAGGATCCACACAGAAGCTGTTTGACTGCAGAGCCATACCTTGCCCATCTTGATGAAATATTTCTCACAGTGAGTCTGAAGTCCAGGCGTCCAGCTGGCCAGCTGTGTGATTTTGGTGGCACTCAATTTCTCTAAGACTCAATTCCCTACATTTTTCATAAAATGGATTATCTTACAGAGAGAGAGGGTTTGTGAGCATTAATTGAGTTATTGTATGCAAAGCCTGACACACTGTTATTGTTTGGTGCAACCTCCTCATTTCACAGAGAAGGAAGCCCAAGCCCCAGAGAACTTGTCTCAGGTACATGGAGTGTCTGAGGGAAGACCGTGCAGATATCCTGACCATCTCCAGAGCACTGGGCTGTAAGGACCTTTGACCAGCTCTCTTTCTTGGGAGCTCCCTACCTAGGGACCAAAATACCCTTGGATGTAGTTCCAATGCACTTGACAGCCACTCAAAATCATCCCCGCTCAGGCAACAGATAACTCACCATGTCATTCCCCGCCAGATGCCTTTTGAAGCAGCACCATTCCCAAGAGTGCTCCGTCACTAGAGTGACAGTCCCTCATGTTGTACATCTCCCCAAAGCTGACACTCCGCTTTTGTGTTTTCGAATGCCTGAGACAGATCACAGAAAGTGCCAGTGCACTCCAGAAGGCAGGAGAGTAACCTTTAGGCTTTCCTCCGGCTATGTGGGAGGAAATGTCTGATGATGTTTGCTTGTTTGTTCATTTATTTATTTCCTTTCCAATCTACCTCAGCCACGGTTTGGTGAGGGAGAAAGTTCTGAAAGGCAGAGTTGGGTTTTGAATCTTGGAGACTTTTGAGGTGCCTTAGACTCAGAATCACGGACGGCAACCGTAGAAGGGACTCAGAGTGGCCTTTATACTTGGGGTTGTCGGGGGACTATGAGACCCCTTCAGGAGCCCCGGTGTGGCAAGAGGAGGCTGAGTTAGGACTCTGGCTTCCAACCCCAGTCCTTATCTGAATAACTTTGTCTTTATCAGCTTCAGGCACAGGGCTTACTGTAGACAACTTCTAGGAAAAGGCTTCTCATTTAAAAATCATTGATCTAATCTACCTTTATTATCTTACAGATAGGGAAACTGAGGTCCATATAGGGGAATGGATTTGTCCCATCTACAAGAGCAAGCCCATCCCAGAACTTGTGCTGGGGCTCCTGTCCCCAGCATCCCACAGAGTTTGTGTCCCCACTCAGTTGAGATGTACAGGTTGACTTTAACTTTTGACCTAATTTCCAGCATGGGGATCAGTGAAACTTTGCTCTGTAGGATTAAATCATAAAGATTTTTCAGTTTTACAGGCTTGGCAGTCTCTGTCCTTAGAGTGCAAAGCAGCCACAGACAATATGTACATGGTTAAACACCCCTGCGTTCCAGCAAAATGCTCTAAATATAGGCTTTAGAGTTGGTGTGGGTGGTAGCTTGTTGACCCTGCTGTAGCGCAGTAAGAAAGCAAGCAGTGGGGTAGGGGTTGGTAGCGAGATCTCTCTCTCTCTCTCTCTCTCTCTCTCTCTCTCTCACACACACACACACACACACACACACACACACACACACGAGAAAAATGGATTAATTATCGATTTATTTGAGAGCTCAGGGTGTTGGAGGGATGGACAGCAGACCTAGTCACAAACCTAGTCACAAAAGTGGGATAGCTGATAACAGATGGCAGGGCAGGACAAATTCTGCCTGAAGTCATGGATGGGGTATCTGGAAAGGCTTCATAAAGAGAACTTTGAGTCAGCCTGGGAACATTTTACTAGACCCAGAAGAGGAAGAACATCTCAGTTGGAGGAAATGAGGGGTTCATCAGTTGGAGAAACTACAGGGGCTGGGGAAGGTTAGGACTGAGAGGTGTGAGAGGCTGGGGACAGATGGTGAAATTTCTGTGAGACCCATTGAGAAGACTGAACTTTATTCTTATGGACAGTTGGGAGTTGTGTAAGGGTGCAGCATGAAAATGAGGCATTTCATGGATTGATACGGCGCCTTGGGGTGAATGGAGCATTGAGGTTTGAGCCAGGGAGATACATGAGGAAGTTATTGAAACCATCCAGGTGAGAGATGATGGGTCAGAGTTCATGGCCGTCTGCACGGTGGCCACTTCCCCCCAGACATGTCAGGCAAGATGGGTCCATGTACCAGAATGGTTTTTTTTTTCCCAGAGAAGGTATTTAAATGGCCATCGGGTACATGAAAAGATACTCAACCTCACTAGTCATCAGGGAAATGCAAATCAAAGCCAGAATGAACTATCACCTCACACCTGCTGGGATGGCTATTATCAAGAACAAAAACAAAACAAGGGATAAGAGTGTTGGTGAGGATGTGGAGAAAGGGAACCCTTGTGCACCATTGGTAGGAGTGTAATTGGTGCAACCACTCTAGAAAACAATATTAGGTTCCTTAGAAATTACAAATAAATCTACTGTATGATCGAGCCATTCTACTGCTGGGTGTCCATCTGAAGGAAATGGAGTCACCATCTCCATGAGATATCAGCAGTCCAGTGTTCATGATAGACTGTTCACAACAACCCAGGTACGGAAACTAAGTGTCCATGGACAAGTGGGTGAAGAAAGGGTGGTATATGTGTATAACAGACTATGAAAGCCACAAGAAAGAAGGAATTCCTGCGATTTGTGTCAATGTGGATGAAGCTTGAGGGCATTAGGCTGAAAGAAATAAATCCAAGAAGGACAAATACCGTATGATCTCATGTACCTGTGAAATACAAAGAAGCCAAACTCATAGAAACAGAAAACAGATTGTTGGTTGCCCAGGGTGAGGGGAAATGGATGAATGTGATCCAGGGGTTCAAAATTCCAGTTACAGATGAATTAGTTCTGGGGAGGTAACTGGGAGCTCAGTGATTATTGTTAATGATACAGTGTATCATTGCAAGTTGCTAAGAGAGTATGTTTTAAGAGTTCTCAGTGCACACACAAAACAATTGTTAACTAAAACTTCGGAGAGGGGGGGCCTGGGAGGCTCAGCCCATTAAGGTCTGCCTTCAGCTCAGGTCATGACCTCAGGGTCCTGGGATGGAGACTTGCATCGGGCTCCCTGCTTAGTGGGGAGTCTGCTTCTCCTTCTCCCTCTGACCCCTGCTGCTGCTCTCTCTCTTTCTCTCTGTTGCTCTCTCTACCATAAATAAATAAATAAATAAACAGGGGCGCCTGGGTGGCTCAGTGGTTTAAGCCCCTGCCTTTGGCTCAGGTCATGGTCTCAGGGGCCTGGTATCGAGCCCTGCATCAGGCTCTCTGCTCAACAGGGAGCTTGCTCCCCCCACCTCTCTCTGCCTACTT
This sequence comes from Lutra lutra, assembly GCF_902655055.1. NCBI lineage: Eukaryota > Metazoa > Chordata > Mammalia > Carnivora > Mustelidae > Lutra > Lutra lutra. The sequence goes on from NC_062295.1 coordinate 28,598,225, forward strand.
GTGATCTCTCTTTCTCTGTCAAATAAATAAATAAAATCTTAAAAATAAATAAATAAATATCTTAAAAAATAAAAATGAAAACATTGAGGTGATAGATATATTCATTAAGCTTATGGTAATCATTTTGCAATATACACATATATAAAGCTATTATGTTTATTGTCTAAACCTACACAATGTTACCTGTCAATTACATCTAAGTAGAGCTGGAAAAAAAAAAAGAAAAAAGAGAAGGGTCTCTGTATATAACTGGGGATGCATGTTCATTGCTTTCTTATTGATTATTGATTGACTCAGAGCCCGGAGACTTAAATTTAATGCCTAGCTACTTCTCATGAGCCATGTGAGGTTGGGAATGTCATTTAGCCTCTCTGAACTTCAGGCAGTTCCTCTTCTGAGTGACGATTATATACCGACTGCCGAAGATTGTTGTGAAGATTAAACGGGATAATGTATGAAAGCTCTACTTGAAATCCTTGTTTTTTTAATGTACGAATACATAGCAGTGTTTTTCTTCTAATATAAATGGAATTCACAAAGAGATTAGGCCTGAAGAGAGATTTATCCTTGCGGTGATAGGCACTGTTCTTGAAGTTGTAATCCACTGTGGAAATCGGGGATCATTTTGACATTTCTCATGGATCATCAGGATCGTCTCCAAGGCCAGAGAATGGGTTTGAAGATGTCTCCAAGGCTGGAATTTTAATAAAATGTGCATTCCTTGTAAATTACGCTGCTCACGTGAAAATTTGCTAGATGCTACAAATAGAGAGTGTTGCTAACCCCGATGCCATGTGAGGATTGCATGATTTTAAATTTGATTGATGCCATTCTCTTGTGCATTCCTGAAAGAAATACAGTGAGGTCAGGTGACTCCCTGCCAGACTTAAGCGATACTTAGCACGATGGTTATTCAGTAAAGATGTTCTTCTGAAATGTGTAGGAGGCACTCGTGCAACCAGATTCAGTTGCACACGGAAGGGTCTGCATATTCATTTTTCCCAATTGTTACCGAGAGTCCAATTTTAATTTGTTTGCTATTTCTGCTAATACCAAGCCCTACTTAGTATACCCACTGGAAGTCCTTAAGAATATTAACAGGGAATCCTCCTAGAATTGCTACAGAGTTTCTCAATATTTGTGAATTACCCTGACAGGCTTTTAGTTTTAACTCATATTAAGTAGATTTCATTATTAACAAGAATATGTGCAAATTAAAATGAGTCCATTAACATCTTAAATACACGGCATTTTTTTTTTAAAGAAAGCAAGTGGGGAAAAAATTGAGAGAAGGCGTTTTGCAAAAACAAAGTTGCCAAAAATAGAGAAAAGAAGCCAAAGTTAACCATACTAATAAGGACATACTGAGTATGTTTTCCACCAAGTACTGAGAAATATTATGTAGAAGTAAGTAGATTGGACCAGAAATCTGGGGCCTGGGTTTCAGTTTTCAGTTCCAGTTTTCAAAAAAAACCAATCTGCCAACAGACAGACAATTGGTCTAATTCACCATATAGTCAACTTGTCAAATGACAATTTCAAAGAATTTACTCAGAATGTATTTATTTTAAGCTGTTGGATGATTTTTAAAAATGTTTAGAAGATTTCAGTGAAGTTTTAGGAGATCGGCTTTCATTTTGCCTCCAAAACAAGATTTTTTTTTTCTTAAGATTTTATTTGAGAGAGAGAGAGATCGAACAAGCACGGGGAGTGGGAGAGGGAGAAGCAAAATCTCTGCTGAGCAGAGATCCCGATGCGGGGCTCGATCCCAGGGCCCTGAGATCATGACCTGAGCTGAAGGCAGACGCTTAACTGATGGAGCCACCCAGGTGCCCCCGGAATGAGGGGAACTCATTACATTAAGGACTGTTAAGAACATTAAGGACTGTTCTTTCCAAGCTGCCGGTGGCTGGAGTTCGAGTTGCAGAATCAATGGCAGGTGCCCTGCGGGCAGGTAGGAAACCTTGAGCCTTGAAACCCCAAATCAACCAGGCCTGCCCTTTTTTACCCTATAAGGTGTTCTTTTGGGGGGAAAAAAAGTTCCACTGTTAAAAGCAACAGAAATGCATTTTGAAATCAAACAACTTAAAAAGACAATCACGCATTCTTGGGAATAATTAGTTAATACTTTCGGATCACTTACTATGTCTGTCCCAGAGAGTGAGTGTATCCTCACTCCTGCCCTTTTGAGGAAGGTGACTGTCATCCTCACCTTACAAGTGAGAAAATGTGCTCTGAGTGGCACCCAGCCCGGGTCTCTGACTCTCTGTAGAAAACCACACATTCTAGAATATCTCTAGGCGAGCTGCAAATGATCTGGTGAAGCTCTTTTGATCTTACGCATCTGGGGACCATCTAGGGGATATTGGACCGCCTTTAGGACCACTTTGCAACTAGACCTTGAGCTGTGATCACCAGAGGCTACAGCTGCACCCGCATAAGCCTGGTCCGACGCCCACCTGGGCTCTTCCTGTTCCTGAATGGGTCTCCCTGCCTCACCTGCCTCCTTCCCACCCTTTCCGGGAAAACAGGTATACTGAGAACCACAGCTGTGGTGCAGGAAAGAGCTAGAAGCAGCTCACTGACCAACAACAACTCTGCATTCGGAATCACCCAGCCCCTAGGTCGCCAGTTCCGCCCGATGAGTGCGTTCTAAGAGAACATTCTGGAGTTCTGGGCTGCACCGCTGTGCCTACAGCAACAGCACTGGATCGGACACTTACCAATCCGTGAAGAGGGCAGATCTTCTGTTAAATTCTCACCACGAAAGAACAAAAACAGATATAAACAAACACGAGCACAGAGCCTGTGCACTGGGATCCCCACACTGGGCTTGCCTCAACAGGTATAACCTGAGAGCTCTGTGGTCGCAGACAGGGAAACCGAGGTACGGGAGGTGAAGTTACTGCTGGAGGTACACAGATGGTAACTCCCCACACTTGTTGCCTCCCTGCCTCTCCTTGCTGAGCCCTTGCCCGTCCATCCCCAGACCCCAAGACCTGCCACCTCTTCCAAACTCTTTGGCTCCCAGACAAGTGTGTCTGCAGTTCTGAGTTAGCTTTCCAGAGTGTATGTACTTCTTCCCTCTCCCGCTAGGGCATGAGACTTCCCTCGTGCTGTTCCTCTAAGCCGTCACCCTAGGACCGGGCGCGTTCCTCTACCATTTCGGCCAGCCTGGAGGCCATTTCTTCCTGGTAAGTTCAGTCCTTCCATTTGTTCTTACTGATTGCTCTGGGGGTGTGTTTGCCGTCATGCTCCAGAATTGTCTTCGTGGGGTAACCACAGCCGTGTTGTGGGGCCGGTGTGTACCCCATCTGCCTGCTCAGCATCCATCCCAGCTGTCTTTCATTAACCTGTCAGCCGCTCGGAGCCCCAGCAGCTCCCCTCCCAGACTCTCCTGCCCTGGTAGCCCACCTTGCCCTTGCCCCAGCACAGGGCTGGTTGTCTGGGCCCGTCTCCTTAATGCCAGACCCCACCTCCTTGTGGGCTAGCCCTGTTCTAGGGGCTACTAACCATTGCTATTTGGGGCAGAGATTGGGGAAAAGATTGCGGGTCACATTTTTTCCCCTACATGAGGATGTACTTCAGCCAACCGCCGGGATATCCAAGAAGGCCAGAGGGGTCCATGAGGCTGAGGGCCAGGAGAGGCTGTATGTGCTTCTGGGCACAAGGAGGAGGAGTCAGAGCAGAAGTGCTCCCCGCACCCCCATTTCTCTTCCTCCTTAGGAACACCTGCCTGCCTAGGCTGCTCTATCTGCCCCGGTAGAGAGCACCATGGCTCCTTAGAGATGCCCCCATCCTAATCTCAGGGACCTGTGGGTTTGTTAGTTAACATGTCAGAGAGGAATTAAGGGTACAGATGGAATTAAAGCTGTTAATAAGGAGATTATCCTGGATGAGCGGAGGGCCCCTCGTGAACGGTGTCCTTAAAAGTGGAAGAAAGAATCGGAAGAGATGTCAAGAGAAGGACTCAGCTCCATGTTGCTGGCTTTGAGGAAGAAGGGGACCTTCAGGTAAGGGACGCAGGCAGCTCATAGAAGCTTGAAAAGACAAGAAAAGGAACCTCCCCCGCCCCACTGGGCGCTTACAGAAAGCAGCGTGCCTTGCCAACATCCTGAGCTTGGCCCGGTGAGCCCCCATGTCAGGCTTCTGATGGACAGAATTGTGAGACATTACATTTGTCTCCTTTTTAAGCCCCTGAATTGGTGATAATTTGTCACAGCAGCAGTAGAGAACTAATACGGTCTATAAAGCCTTAAATACTCTCCATTTTTGAGCCTTTTGTCAATCAGAGGAAAAATCCACTTTTTCAAGTTTATCTATTGTCGGTTTTTAGATTTGAAATGGTACCCTGGGCTGCAAACGTGGGTGTTTCCTTTTCTCACCCATTGTTCAGGCTGGCGGAATTGCTTTCCAGCCGTTTTCAGATCTCGCTATGATTTCCTTCAGCTGTGTAAAAAGTTAAGCTCTGGTCAGTCGGTCAATTTGGTTTTGCCTCTGAAAACTCTTTCAGAAAGCAATTTTGTATTTGAACCAACTTGGTTACAATTGGGAAAGATAGCCCTGGTTGCTAAGAGAAGCCGCCTGGGCGTTGCCATGGGAACAATTGTTTTAAAATCAGGAGTAACAAGCTCTGAGCAGAAGGAGCTAAGGTAGGGGAGAAAGCTACCCAGCCCCTGGTCCTCATTAGGGAAAACAGCCTGAGGTTTCCTGCTGATTCCAGAAGTCCTGCAGACGTTGTCCTGCTACTCTGGCGGCTGTAGTAAATACACGGTTTTTAGATTCAGACAGATTTGGGTCTGAATCCCTGGTTTGCCCCTGCCACCTGTGAGACCCCCAGTAAGCCGCAGGACGACTCGGGGACTCCTTTATGTTAATCATGAAAGGAGGATGACAATAGCACTTACCTCCTGGAGTGGCTGTGATTACATGAGAAAACATGCCCAATTTGTTTAGCACAGAGCCTGGTGAGTAGTAAGAACTCAGCCCCTCCTGGTGCCGTTACACTTAGACAGAGGCTGTGGTTTCTGGGGCTCTAGACCTTTCCTCCAAACAGTGGAGGAGCAGCTTTATAAAGATTGCCAAACCATCAGGCCGGGATAAGTGGTCCTCCTGCGTGTTACTGGTGGGCAGCTCACCTTGAGTCAGCCGCACCTGAACTAGTCTCTGCCTTGCATGATGAGCGGGGCCAGTGGTCCTATGCTCCCCTGGCAAAACTGTCAAAGCTTTGACAAGCTTGCTGTCCTCTTCTGTCGTCCTCTATCTGTGGGCCAATTGCAAGCAGCTTGAGGGATGGCACCAACTAAGACATCAGCTTTGAGGGACCCTGCTCTAGATGGCTCTCCATTTGCCCTGGGCAGCTGCTGTGTGATCTCTCTGATTTCACCAAAAGGTGACCATTGAGAAAGACGGGAGACAGTGCGAGGGGGACAGGTGCACAGGGGCTTTGAAGCCTGGCTGACCAGCTTGCAGATGAGCCACCACGAAGGGAAAGTGCTCAGTGGTGTGGGGGGAGCCAAGTCCATGCTGTGGAGCTGGGAGAGTAGCCAAATGTGGGCTTATATTGGGAGGACTGGGCAGGAGAGGCAGTAAAGCAGGACCAGTCAGCAGAAGGACCACCAGGGGAGGGGGAGGGGTAGCAATGATGAAGGCGGACCTTGGGCAGCTCTGCCCTGGGGTGGACATGTCCCTGGGTCTGCAAATCGAAAGGTGTTGCTAAGACATTGGACAGTCAGCCTCGGCCACCGGAAAGACCCAACTTACCACCAAGCAAAAAAGCAGTCTTCCTGTTCGAACTCGAGGAGAAGATTCTGGGCCAAGAGTCAGGAAACGTTGTCCCTCTCAGAATAATTGGTCTGTTCCTGTCCAAGGTCAGGACTGTGGAGTTGCTTAGGGACTCCCTTTCCACAGTGGCTGCTGAAAACCCCCCAGCCACACGTGTGGCCCACACAGAACACGTGTGCAATCGCGGAGGCATGCACATTTGTCTGATTCAGGTCCGATTCATTTTATGTTCCTGCTCTGGTTTGCTTTCTTACTTACACCTAAAAAATATTGGCTCTTGCTTCTGAAGTAAAAAGAAAAAGGATGCGTTGAAATTCCATTTTCCTTCATTTTACCAATAATTGTTTTTCTCCTTGTAAAATAGTATCATGTGTGGTAAAATTTGTGACCGATTCCCTCTGTGACTGTAGGAGATCAACAGTGTCCTAATGTACACTGTATCTGTAGTGCAATTCATAGTCAGAATAGCACAATCCTTGCTCTAAATGGAAAACTTAGGCAAACGTAAGGAAGGCTCATCTCAAATTCCACCTGTGTTAAAATTTTGGAACACATGTCACCACCAGAATGGAAACCAGTCTTTGGCCTTGAAGTTCCACGAACTTTAACGGTTCAGCTGCTCGGCTGGGGTGGGGGGGCCATCCCTGCATCCAGCAGTAGTGCCAGAGGCCTGACTGTGTACAGACTGCCCCAGACAAGGTAGACCCCCAGTAAGACTTGAACTAAAACCCGTTCAACAATGGGCTATTTCTGTTTAATGGGCATTAAATATAGCCACTCCCTGGTTATTCAATGTCAGTGAATTCTGGAGTTTTCAAAGGAGTTTACGAGGATGAGTTGCTGAGACTAGGATGGCAGCAAAGGTAAGAAAAAAGGATATCAAGGTGCAGTAATATTGACGTATTAGTTAGCTGTTGAGTTGCCTGTTTTTCATGCCCTGGAGAGGCTGGGTATAAAAACTATGAATTCCTTAATATGGCCTTGTTCATTAATTTAGGCTTTGATCAGCATAAAATTATATAGTGCTTCGGAGTCTGGAGAATGTTGGAGGAGAGGCACCTAGCTGGCTCTGTCAGTTGAATATTGGACCCTTGGTTTCCACTCAGGTCATGATCTCAGGGTTGCAAGATCGAGCCCCTCGTTGGGCTCCATGATTAGCACAGAGTCTGCTTGAAATTCTCTCTAGCCTTCTGCCACTCCCCCACTCCCTAAAATAAATACATACGTCTTTTAAAAAATGCAGAATGTCAGAGGAGACTTTTTTCTACATCTGGAATCGTTACGATCCTCTAGTCATTCAACTCATCTTAACTAAGCCACAATTTCATGGCTATCATGTCAAGGATTAGCAAGATGACTTATTCATGGTCCTTACCTTCAAGGAACCCCTTTCTAGTGGAGTGACCATGCCATGGATGATAATTCATGTTTTGTCTCCCCGAGGTTTTGGAAGCACAAGAGAAAGAATGAATGGAGGCAGGCCAGGGAAGCAGAGGACAGAATCCCCAAAGGACGGGAACGTCCCTAGACTGAGAAGGGGCAGTGTGATGGGGAGCAGAACTATCAGGGTAGTAAACAATGCACAGCTCAAAGGTCGTGGTTGGAAAGATCACAGTGGGTTTGAGTTACACCAAGTGTGGTTGGAGGTTGGATGGAAACAGCAGAGGTGTGGCCCCTTCCCACCTCATCTCTGGGATGCCTCACCCCCTTGTCCCCACACCTTGGTATCGAGCTCCCCACCCAAGTCCTGCTCTTGTGCTCTCGGTATGGGCTCTGTTTTCTGGGCTGGCTACAGCTGAGAGAGCATGCAAGGAATTTGACAGTTAGTAAGTGCTCAGTAAATAAATGTCCGATACTTTCAGGATCCCTATCGCCGGCCGCCATATTTCTATAAAGTTATGGTCACTTGAATTTGTGTGTCTCTTTGAGGGTATGTCTGGAAGCCTAACAGCCAAAGGGAAGTATTTCCACCCTGGATTAAACCTTTTCATTGTAAATAGATCTTAAAAAAAGGAGGGGCGGCACCTAGGTAGGGCAGTTGGTTGAGTGTCTGACTCTCGAATTCAGCTCAGGTCATGATCTCCGCATCATGAGTTCGAGCCCCACGCCAGATTCTGCACTCTGCGTGGACTCTGCCTGAGTCTCTCTCTCCCTCTCCTTCTGCCCCTTCCCCCCACCCCTCTACAATAAATATATCAATCTTTTTTTTTAAGATTTTATTTATTTATTTGTCAGAAAGAGAGAGAGAGAAAGCACACAAGCAGGCAGAGAGGCAGGCTCCCTGCTGAGCAGAGAGCCTGATGCGGGACTCGATCCCAGGACCCTGGGATCATGAGTTGAGCCGAAGGCAGCAGCTTAACCCACTGAGCCACCCAAGCGTCCCTAAATATATCAATCTTAAAAAAAAACAACTTTTCATTGGAATCCCAGAAGACCTCTCTGTGTGGCTCAGGTAAGAGGGAGACCTTCCCTTCACAACAACTTGCTACAAGAGAACCTTGACTCCTGTCCTGCTGGGTCCAGGATCTCTGCCCCATCTCAGCTCCCAGGACACAAGAGGAAGACGAAAACAGAGTCACCCAGGCAGGAGGTCCCCACTGCTGTGAGTTCTGACACAGGAGATGGTGTCCCCCTGGAGAGGGGGGATTTACGGGCGAGTGTGTGAAAGTGGAGTCATTCAGCCAGAAAGACATCCCTTTGGTTCCTTTTGTGGGGAATTGCTGATGTGTCAGGAATTGCTACCTGGCGGGCTTACCAGACCACAGTCTGCAAACCCGCGATATTTATGTTTTGAAATGTCAGACCTTTTGAGTTTAAAAACAGACTTTAAAGATTTTGAGAAATTGGCAATTAATCAGCACTCTGCTCAGAATTAAGGCACAGGATGGTTCAGATGGATTGTGTCTCCATCCACAGACGGCTCTGGCTGGATACAATTATTTTTTTTCTCCGTGGTGCTCAGATACCCATTTGTCCGAGTTTTTTTGTAACTTACTGTTTGGCATTTGGTGGACATAGTCCAGCATTGTAGTGGGTCTGCCGGTCATTGCTTTTTCATGAGTGTTGCTGTTAAATTCAGAGTGACGCCCACTGGGTTTTTTGACCATGGCGGGATCGGGTTTTCATCATCTGATAGTCACTGATTGACTCACTGACCAACAGATTTATGGTCTGGATTCTGTCCCCCCAGTCTCCTGATTTCTGCCTGAGCAAAGTACAGGCTCCTCTGTGCTTTAAGTAGCCTCTTTGAGGGGCGCCTGGGTGGCTCAGTCGGTTAAACATCCACCTTCGGCTCAGGTCATGATCTCGGGGTCCTGGGATCGAGCCCCGCATGGGGCTCCATGCTCAGCGAGGGGGTCTGCTTGAGAATTCTTTTCCTCACCCATCCTTCCATTCACGCTGTCTTTCTCTCTCTGTGCCTCTCAAATAAATAAATAAAATCTTAAAAAAATTGTCTCACTCACAGCATCCAAGTAGTTCTTGTCTACTTCCTCAAACAATGGCTAAAAAGTGTCAATGCTACTATTTTGGAAGAGAGGGCTCTTTGGTTTTTTTCTTCTTGATGGTGAAAGGGGCCCCCTACCCCACACTCCAGAATGTTGGGCAACTTTTCAGATGCAATGGGAGGTGTTCCTTTCAATGCTCGCCTGTTTTCTGCTCCGTGTGGGACACGAGCCTATAAATGATTCCACTGCTCTGAAAGTCCCATCGGCTTGGAAAATGACCAAGAAATGTCTGCTCAGCTATAGCTGCACTGTGTTTTTGAACCCTGCTGCTCCAACTGGAGGGAACGCAGGCACAGAAAGAAATTGGCTTTTCTCAGATCCCATCTGTCTGGTTTGCTCTGGGAAGTCAGAGGCGGGGACGGAATGAGAAGCCCTTGGTCAGTAGACCTCCTTATGAACATGCCTGTGGCCAGTCACCGTTCCATGTTTTCTCTTTCTAGTCCCTCATTCCTAGGTTGTCATTCAGGATTTGGATTTTTAAGACATTCCTTTTATGGTTGTCTGTAAGTCCTAGCTGTTTCCTGCCACCTTGTTGACTCTCTCTTCCCAGGGTGACAGACTCAACCTTCTGTTTGCTCGCTGATGTCTGGCAGTTATCCGAAGGTTTCCAGTCCTCATGTCTAGCCAGCCCAGACCATGGCAGGTCCTGCGTCCTCCATACTTGTCTGGAATCTCAGATAGTTCATCCACGAACAAGCATGACAGTGTTGGGCTTCAGACTGATGCCTCTCTGTCAAGGCATAAATTCTGTCTCTTCTAGACCACCTTGTGTTGCAACCTAAGGCATGTCATTGAGACTCCCTGCATCTCCGTGTCCTGATCAATATCCTGATGCTGCACCAATTCAGGCTTTCCAGGAAACAGATGCCAAGAGGTCATTAGAAGTACGAGAGCTTTACTCATGAGAGATCGATCAGGGCAGCCAGGGAAGCTTTCGGACCAATATGGCAGGGCAAAGGAAGATGTCAGATGATGATGCAGGCCTGATGCACATGCCAGAAGAGGGGAGGAGGAGGAAGTAAAGGTGGGAAGAGCTTGAGACAGTGGTGCAGCTCCTGGAAGGCCTCAGCTAGTTGAATGGGGAGCTCTGGTGCGGGTTGCCCAGGGAGAGTCCTGCGTTGGGACTCAACTGGCCAGGCCCTGGTGCCCCCTCCAAGCTCAGTTCTTGACTGGGGACCCTCTGGGAAGACTGGCCTCAGCCAAACATTGCAGTTGGAAGCTGTCATCCGATTACACTCCTCACGGTGAGTGGAAGGGCATCTTCTTCCTGGAAAGGAGAACTGAGTAGCATGTCTTCACAGCTGCCCTCTTATATTTTTTGTCTTATTTTGTTTTTAAACAAAAGTTCAGAGCAAAACTGTCTCTGACTGTTTTAATTCAGGCTACACGTACCTCCTCATGAGCCTCTTAATTGTGTGAACATTTAAGGGCAAGCATGAGGGAAAACATGTCATGTTTCCTGGAGCCCAAGATATGCTTCCCCCTGAGCATCTGACTGCATGGTGCCAAGGTTGGCATCCCAGGCTAACGCTCTGTTATGAGTTGGCCAAGTTAGAGCCCCAGAGATGAGACCCGGGAGATCTCTGGACATGCACAGATGGGGGCAAGTTCTGGAGCAGCCTGCCCCCTGCGGGGAAGCTGGAAGTCCAGGGAAAAGCTGGCAAGGGGGCCGTTTCTCTCTTCCTGGGAAGGGCTTGACTCCCTCCTTGCCAACTCCTCTTCTGGGCTCCTGTCCAGACCCCACAGCCGATGATGCCTTAAGATCTTCGTGGATTCCTGACTTGCCATTTAGGTTAGAGGGAGTCAGATTTTAGAAAAACCCAGTGCGCTTTTGGTGTTTTAGATGGTGAGATGGGGTTTAGAAAGAGGCTGCATGGGTCCCAGGCCAGAAGGCACCACCCCGGAGCAGAACAGAGTCAGGTCATCCACTGATGGCCCCAGGCATGGTCCATGGTCCCACAGCAGCTGTCTTGCCTTCTGTCCTGAAGCCAAACTCTGAATGTCCTGCTCTGTTCTCTTCCTCTCTGTCTAGCTCTTGGTGTCCTCCATTGATCTCCCATCTTTAGACCCTGACTGGTCCTCCCTGGTACCACCTGGCACACCAAGCCAGCCCCCACTTCTCTGGTCTGACCAGTGTGCTGTGCTGGTTTCCTGCATGGCACATCCTAGTATCCTGTGTCCTCACCTCCTTCACTTCTTCAGCTGCTACCCTGCCATCTGCTCAACTTCGAGGGGACAAGTAGTATTGTGTTGTCTGGTTTGAGGGAAAGCATTCGCTTAGAAAGGAGGTAAGACTGGGACATTCAAGATCATAGGTCGGGGTATTGGAAAGGGAGACGGATAAGAAGGGAATACTGGTGATTAGCAATTTGGGATGCACTTTGGAGCAGGGACATCTGTCACTCACTTCATGAAGCAGGACCAGGTTGACTTGGTAGAGTTGGTTTGTTGGAAGGAAGGGGACATCTTCTGCCTCTTCGCTGGTTGGTGAGATATGTCACTTGGGTCCCCCTTGAGAGATAGAGTTTATTCCTCTGCTGGTAGAGCCCTTAGCCTTCTGTTCTCTGTAGAAAATACATTGGCTGAAGAAAGCCACCGCACCCGACATCACATACCCCTTCTGGGGTAACCTGCACCCAGTGATTGGCCAATGCAAGAGTTAAAATCTCCATCCCTTTCTTCAATCCTGGAGAGCTCTGCGGTTCCAAATGTGCTTGGTCTGGTCGCTTCCCAAGTTTCCTCGGGTTTGCTGAGAACTTCCTTCAGATTCCATGAAGGCTCCCTCCTTTCTCTGCCCCATTCCACCTCTCTCCCAGGCTGTTCACCAGCCTTTCACTTCCTAGTAAATATTCTATGCATCTTGGAAGCTGCTTTCCCGGGAAACCCCACCTCTGACACCTCTATTTACGATTCTACCGTATTTTAGACACGGGGTTTTCGTAGTGATGATCTCCAGCTTGTAGCCACCATCCGTCACTGTGAATTATGACTGTTAATGGTTCGAGTCAAATATTCATTGAAAACCTATGCTATGTAAAGCCTGGAGCTGAGTGATGTCTCTAGGCATTTGCAGATCGCTGCAGCGTATTCTTACAGAGTGGGAGATGATCAAATTAAAATGGACTATTTTGAGCATGGAGGGAGGATGCCAGACACAGGTGGGGTCCCCGGTGAGGGGAAGGGGTCCAGATGGGGGCCTTGCCTCAAAGAGCTGTAAGCGGAGGTTCAAGCATTGGTATTCCAAGGAGGCAAGATGCAAAAAGGATTTGGGTCGGGACTGAGTTCAAGGTGGGAAGACCTAAGTAATTGGAAAGGGAGAAGGCTTAGAAAGGGAATAGTGCTGGATAGCCATTTGGGAAGCATTGGGAACTGGGACCTCTGTCATTCACCGCCACGCAGCAGTCCCAGGCTGACTTGGCTGAGCTGGTTTGTTGGAGGAGAGGGGGGCAAGGAACCTCCGAGCGCTCACAGTTCATTGAGAGTGGAAGCCAGTAAACGTGTGGGGGCCCAGACCTCTGGGAAAGCGGCCGACTGCATCGACGCGGATGATCAAGGTTCAGCCAGTGGGCCTGGGCTACTGAGAGGCTCCCGGGCAGGAATAGAAAGGCACGTGCCACGTGGACCAAAGTAGCAGCTCTGAGCATGGTGTGGGCAGGGTGAGGTGGGTGTGGGGAGACGGGTATCTGGTTCACGCTCTGAAACACTGGTGCTGTCTCTGCAGCAAGGCTGAGCTAAACCTGAAGGCAAACACTGCAGAAGAAATGCACGAAGCCTAACTTGGGCAATGCCAAAAATATCTTCCAACTTCGCTTCCCTGGAGTGTTGCTATTTGGGAGTCGGAGCTGGCTTTTTCTCTGGCACTTCCCTGTGGTTTCCTTGCTCCCGGAGACTCACTGGCTGGTAGTGAACTTCGCCCCTGGATGCCTAGTTGGTTCCATGGGTGGCCTGGCCAGCAGTCCCTCATGGCCCAAAACCTCCATGGTCACTCTGGTCCATCCCACACAACCATCAAGCTGTCATAGGGACGAAGTGGAGGCAGGTGCATTGTGCTGATCTGTAGATGGGTCTCGACCCTACAAGTGGCATTTGATGGGACCGGAAGAATGAGCACGAATTTGCTCTGTCAGCCCAAGGATCTGAGGGAGCCACACAAAGCTCTGGAGGTTAAAGAAATAACGGTGCCCTTGTAGACATGCTGATGGGTCACAGTGGATGGAGTGGGGGTGGGGTGGGGGGGTGGAGCAGGACTTGTAGACATGTGGGCTCAGACAGAGCAGAGCCTTGGTGTCTCAGGGCAGGATCCCCAGAGTAGCAGGAAGCTGTGGGAGGGTGCAGAGCAGATTGGCTTCTAGATCACTTGGGCAGAAATGCGAGGGGTCAAGAGGCAAACCGTTGAGAGGTGTTAAGAATAATCCAGGAGGGAATGATGGGGACCTCGGTGATGCCAGTGTCCATGCACAGGGAAGGTGAATGCAGCATTTGGAGAGAACAAAGAACAAAGCACGGTTTGCAAGGATGCCCACTATAGTCCATGGGCAACTCAGACAGCAGACCGGTAAGGAGTACCCAGCAAACAGTCCTTGCTGCAGAGTCAATCTAGAAGGACCTGTCACATCGGGACCTATTTTGACCTCTTGTGACAGTGAGCTCCTGCTGGTTCTAAAGATTTTTTTTTTTCCCTCCATGTAGCATCGATGTCAGCAAGCCCAGCCAAAAATCGGGATAGAAGGACTGTTTTCTGATTGGTCAGTAAATAGAAGCTAGTCTAGATGAGGGCTCTGAAGCTGGGTGGTTTGGTTGGTTCGATCAAGTGATGGCACCCATTGATGGGTTGATATCCAGTGATATCTGGCACCACGGTGCCTCTTTATTCTGCTTGTGGCATTGACATTACTCTTGGTTCCCCAGGCAGGACGGTTCACCTGTAGATCCCGCTCTGGCATCCAAAAGACGAGGACAAGTTCTTTCTCTTTCTTAGTTTCAGCTCTCATCCCTGCAAACTAGTAATAGTTACACTGGGCTGTCATGAAATTCAAATGAGTCATGATCCCAGCACAGTGTCTGCCTTGTGATAAGCTCCATAAAGTTAGCCAATGCAACTCTTGTCATATGGCCCTTTGTTCTGGAATGTTTTTGCCTCCTTGTATCCATAGCTCAGCTCCCTGGGATGTCTGGATTTGGGGGAGCTGCGTCAATGCCCAGTTTCATGGCCGTGAGTACCTGACCACCAGAAAGGCAGCCACCACACCATCCCCCTGCCCATCTGCCGTTCCATCCCTTTCTCCTCTAGATCCTTGCAGAATGTCTGGAACAATGGAAGGAACCTATTTGATTACAGTCAAAAGTCTCTCTGGGAAGCTCCAACCCTTTCAGGGTAATTTGGTGTGATTTCATGGAAGTGAGCCTTGGGGAAAATTCAAATGTCAAGCATAATTTGGTACTTGAAACATGAAAGAAAAAGCCTTCTATTTCTTTTCATCTACGTGTTCTGATCGCAATCTGTCCGGCCTTCCCTCTTCTCTCTCAGGGGTCATTACCCCCACAGTGGGGGCTAGAGGTGAAGCAGGAACAGCAGCTGACAGTCTTTTAACCGGCTCTCTGCTGGCATCTGGAGTGGGCAGTCAGCTTCTCCACTCACCTGGGCATCTCTGCTGACCCCGTTTTCTGAGTGCCAGCAAGCGGGATGCTCTCATGAACGCTAAAAATCTCAACAGAAAGATTGGCGATTACTTATACACCGTAGATGATGAGCTCAAGTTCTCATGAAATATTAACTCTACACCTATTCTATTGAAGAGAACACAAAACAGGGGAGACCCTCTATCTTTTTCAAGTTCAAGACGGTGCCTCGCCAAGAAGACCCTCCCTGCACCTGGCCCATGAGTTTGGACTGTCTGATTAACCAGACCCTGAAGGCGAGGCAGATCTGTTGTATGTCAGCTGTGTGACCAGCGAGTTGCCTCACTATGCCAGCTCCGTGCTCCAGAGACAAGGGATGCTGTGTTTAAGCTGAAATAGACATGCCCAGCACCAACCTTCCAAGCAAAGAAGGAATATGGCTGCTGGTTCGCATGTGTCTGTCAAATCTCACGCAGAATGTTAGCTCTGGTTCACACTAACCCACAACGGTGCAGGGAAGGAGACTCTGGGAAGCATAGCATCTCGGCTAAAGTGGGACAGAAGAATTGTGATACAAGGAGTTTCAAAAAGTGTACTGGTCGGGGCACCTCGGTGGTTTAGTGGGTTCAACGTCCGAATCTTGATTTCTGCTCAGGTCAGATCTCAGGGTTGTGAGATCAAGCTCTGCATTGGGCTCCACGCTGGGCATGGAGGCTGCTTAAGATTCTCTCCCTCTGCCCCTCCCCCTTCTTGTGCACATGCTCGCTCTCTCTCTCTCTCTCTCTCAAAACAAAGTATATTGGTTAGGTACCTAGCTGGGCAGGACACTCAGTTATCATAAGTTGTCACTCCTCTTCTGTTTCCCTCTTTCATCAGCCCTTGCTCTCCTGACTCCTTGACCTTAACTGAGGGGGAACAGTGAGGTAGATGGAGAGCAAAATAGGGACCCTGTGTGTGTGTGTGCATGTGACGGAGGAGGAAAGGAGATGGGACACACCATTCTGAGACTGAAGAATATATAGTGGAGGAAACCTGTTTTGGATGTCCTGGGCTGCTTTTCTCACTTTTTAGTGTGGATCATAGGAAACGTTCCCTAATTTACTGCTCAGATATAAGCATCTGTCCTAAGGTGGGGTTAGCTGGCCTCTGAGGGAGCTGCCACCACCCTTGCCCACCTCATTCCTCTTGTCTTTTGTTTCCATGGGGTTCATGGTAAGAACTTGGCCAGCCTTGGCAAACTGGGTCTTCCAGTTTTGATTAAGAAACTCCTTTTTAGGGGCATCTAGGTGGCTCAGTGGGTTAAGCCTCTGCCTTCGGCTCAGGTCATGATCTCAGGGTTCTGGGATCAAGCCCCACATCAGGCTCTCTGCTCAGCAGGGAGCCTGCTTCCTCCTCTCTCTCTGCCTGCCTCTCTGCCTACTTGTGATCTCTCTGTCAAATAAATAAATAAAATCTTTAAAAAAAAAAAAGAAGAAAAAGAAACTCTTTTTTAGGGAGGATGGTTTTTCCACCCATAATAAGATGGGACGTTGTCTTTGGAGCAATAAATTGCCTTAAACACTGGGACAGTCAGGATCAGGGAACTTAATTTGTGTAGGAAATCTTGGAGACCATCTCATTACTCTATCCTGTTGGGATGGGAGTTCTTGGTGCCCGGCCACAGAGACGCGGAGTTTGCTTTGTAGGAACTCCTTTCAGGCTGGTATGTGTGGGGAGAGTCCAGTCTTTAAACAGTGAGACAGAAACTAATTAACATGACCGTTTCCTGGGCCTAGAGGGACTATGGGCTGTCAAGGCAGGGATTTCCTTACCTGGTTAGCCTGGGTCTCTATGGGTGCTCCTTCCCTGGGCCCAAATCTGTGTATCTTCCTATCTACCACCTGATAAAGGGACATTATTGTTCTGTTGATTACAGAGCATATGCATGTAAGTTGAGCAGCTTCCCAAAGACCCACATGACTTGGTTGCGTGGTTTCTTCAAAGGAAGAATTTTTTCCATTGGTCCATTTCAAGATTACTTTCTCCTGTGTGGGTCTGGTCACTGACCATGGTCCTTATTTCCCTAGCCCATAAGGACACTTGGATGGTGAACTGCTTCATTGCTTGGGCTTGTACTGTGTTAGGTCATCACAGGTGTGCACAAATAGTCCTTCCCCCAGTGGTATGAGCTTCTTACCTCCTGAGCAGTGGTTCTCAAAGTGTCATCTGTCATTTGGGCACAAGCAGCGTGAGCGTGACCCAAGAACTTGTTGGAAATGCAAATTCTTGGGCCCCCATCCTGGACTCACTGAATCAGAATTTCTGAGGCCCAGGAAACTAGCTTAACAAGCCCTCCAGGTGATTTGAATGGCACCTACTGTCTAGGGAACACTGCTGTGTGGCTGGGAACAGACTGATTTTCTTGACGGCTGCAACAGCTGCTCATTTTGCTCCCACAGTCCAAGGGATGGATGCGTATGTGATGTTAGAGAGATCTGGAACATTTGAACAAGAGAAGCAAGCTTTTCTTAACACTACCTTTGTCCAGATTCTTTGCTTTTACAGACAAAAACATGGAGGTTTAAAAAAAAATGTACTAGTGTGTGTGTGTGGGTGGGGGTGGGGGAGCTCCCACCCACTGATTCCTGTTAGTTGCAGGAATCAGAATGGCTTCTAGTTCTCTGCACTTCTCTGCACTCTACACTTCTGTGTACGTTGGATTGTAGGTGCTCATTGGGTGGATGGATGGATGGATGAATGGAGGGTAAGGAAGCTTGTTGACAGGAGACAGTGTGCATCGGGGTCAGGATCTCACTTACTGCCACCGTTTTGGATGTATGGCCATGGGATAGTTATCCTGGCCCCAAAGTCTAAAAAAATGGGAACAGCAATCCAAGGGCTGCCCAACTCCAGTGAGATGCGGAAAGATCTGCAAATGGTAACATGGAATCTGCCCATGAAGCGGCAGCAGCAACAGAAGCAGCCACTGACTCCTTGCCTTCCCGTGTCCAGCGGTCCCAGCCACCTAGCTCAGGCAGGCAGGAGTGAAAGAGCATGTCTCCGTGTTGTCAAGCGGGTCACTGAATGCTCACCACGGTGGTGGTGGTGGGGGTGGTGGGGACGTCCTTTTCTTTCATTGACTAATTCAGATGACAGCTTTCCCCAATCTGGTTCCAACCCTATCGAAACCAGTGAAACAACCACTTATGTGATCATCATTTTATCACTTGGCTGCTATTGTAAATAAGGGATGGGGGCCCCCGCGCGGGACCATCTTTACAACAGGTCCATCTAAATGCAAATGCAGATCCCCTACCAAACAGAGAGGTGAAAGCTTTCCTATTAGCAGGCAGGAGATAGGAGAGTTAATTTAATGCTAAAACATTCCCATGCAGGGAGAGCAATTCCCCCTGTCGAGCAGCCGCCTCATTTTCTCTCCATGACCACTGTGCCCATAATATGATAATTTTTACCTTTTTAAACTTTGCTAAAGGAAAAAGGACAGTCATCTATCTTTGGAAATAGCTCCTTCTGCATTCATTTTAACTACAAAAATGCAGGTATTTGTCTATTTGGTGAGTGAATGGCCTGGAAAGCGCTGGAAGATGAAGATGACTTTGGTCCCGTGACGTTTGGGACTCCACGTCTGCACTTGACTCCGTGAACTCCCCTCAGGCAGGCCTGCCGTGTGACCGTGTTCACTGGGCCCACGCCATTTGGCTCCTGTTCTCCTGCCAGGGGGGTCACTCTCCCTGAGCCATGAGGGGAGGAGTTGAGAAGGAGGATACTGACAGCCAAGTCCGTCCACATACCGGTTATCTCAGCTGTGGCTGAGAGGATGTAAACTGGGTCCTTCTTCCTAACAGTCTGGGGTCAGATGCTTTTAAGCTGTGTAACCTTGACTACTCACGTGGCCTCATGGAGGTTTTTAACCACTGAAGGGATGGCAGACAATCCAGTATGTCCTTGGATTGAGAAAGAAGGGGATGAATGCTCTCTGGGCCCATGTTGCAAGGATTTCGTGGCCTGCTTCTCTACGTTACCATCACCATCACAGCCCTCTGCCATCCTGGGGCAAGGCTGATGTTAGACCTGTTTTACAGATGGGTAAATGGGCTCTGGTACTTGTCTCACTCAAGGCCGCATAGCTAATGGAGAGGCGACAGTCGATTTGATCTGCATTCCTCACAGGTTCCACACTTGTGAGTTCGCTCCCTCGCTAAGACTTACTTGTAGGCACCAAGTCAACATTTGTGGCTCTTCCGTGTGCAATTTGTAGATGTGCCCACAACAGCAGAGAACTTGAGTTGCCCAACACACATTCCCAGAGGAGGCTGGATGAGGTCATGTTCTTTTTTGTTCCAGCACTCATGTTGTCAACAAGTACCCTTCCCGTGGTCGATCTGGTGCCACGTTTTTCACAGTTTTGTGTTCCCACATGTGAGAAGTCTGTGATGTGCTCATGGAGAAAATGCGTGTGTTAGGTCAGCTTTGTTCAGGCAGGGTTATGGTGCTATGGGCCATGAGTTCAATGTTAATGAATCAACAATAATATGTATTTAGTAAGGTGTCTTGAGACAGACATACACCTAAAACAAGGTCACGTATTGATGCGGTTGATGAAAATGTTGTGACCAGAGACTCAGAGGAACCTAACTGTGTGTTTCCCCTAGGAACACGGGTTCAGTATTTGCTAATGCAGTGTTCACGGGGACTTTATAGAACACGATTACTATGAATCATGAGAATTGATTGTACTTTGCATCAATTCTGTTTGCCTCTTCTGTCGTCCTTGAAGAAGGAAGTGGGGACACGGTGAGAGGGGTCTGGCCCCTGCCCTGTGGTACCCTTACCCCAGCTAGAATCCATTCTTCTCTGTTAGGATCAGACCTGCCCAAGCCACAGGTCAGCTTTTCCTGTGCAGGGGATGGAGGTCAGGATTTTCGCTTCAAGAGGCAAGTGCTCTGTTTGCTTACCAGCTCAGTGATCTTGGGTAAATTACCTGCTTTGTTTCTTCCTCTATAGGATGGGGTTCTTAATACTGTTTGGCAGATCTGCTTGGGGAATTAGGTAAAATTAATATACATAAAAGTGCTTGGCACAAGGCATAGATCATCACAAAACTTAATGATTATTGAGATAACTGTGAAGATCTTAGTTTGGGGTTGTTTTTGTAATGCTAGAGTTCTAAGCACTGCTTAATCCTAGAAGCTGGTTATTCCGGCCCTTATCTGGGCCCCCCTGTCCCTCTCTGCCTAGCTCTCCTGCATCTGGCCCCTTTCTGATAGCCTCTCTTAGCTTCCCTGTTCCCGGACCTTGCGTGGTCTGGGTCCTGTCTCCAGGGACCAGGCCCCACTGGCTTTTTGTGGGTTGAAGCAGGTTTGCAGGCTCCCACCAGGCAGACTCTCCCCTCATTCTGCATTTGTGGGCATGCGGTTGAAGCCACCTAAAGACTCAAGTCCCTGCCCCTCCTCGACCATGTGCTTTGCTTGTCCACGCCCCAGTTTTGGAATTGCCCTCACTGAGAAGGGAGTGCTGAAGGCCACCTTGGGGAACAGGCAGGAGGATAGATGGTACTAGCGTGAACATTCCAGCTAAGTGAACGTGCAAGAAATGCCATACTTCTTAAATAAAAAAACAGAAGTAAAACTCCATGACCCCAGCTGGCTGAGATCAGTCTGATATGTCGGATGTCCCCCTTATTGGACTGCAAAAGAGCTTGAGGGTTCATGTAGTCTTACCAAAATCAGAGTGGGATGCTCCCTAGGGGGAACCATGACACTTTTGGGGGTGCCATCCAGCACTACCCAGCAGTGCCCTGAGACCTTGTATGGCAGCAGACTTGGCCACAGGGCTGGGTCTCCAGAAAACCCATGTTACTTGTGTCCCACGGCTTGACCTTAAGCCTTATGGGCCTTCCTGAAGCTATGCCTGGCCTCTCCAGGGACTTGGGGGATGTGGGCATAGATCTTACCCTCTAGCAGGACCCCAGACCTTGTTTCTCTTCCCACCCCCTTGGAGGAGGGGCCGGAGGTGAGTGTGGTAGAAGGCAAGACTCCAGCTGACTTCTCACTCCATGATATCAAGTAAGCATTTGAAAATTCCTCTAGCAGAAGCAGGTCATGAGAATGGCTCTTGTGGAATCAGGAAAGACAGCAAGGAGATTCACAAGGGAGGCCATCTGGAGGGGTGTTGGGATTGGCTCACCATGAAGGATGGCTCATTGTTAAGGGAACTTTCTGAAAACTCTGTACAACTGCCCTTAGAATATCCCTTTCAGATATAAGAGATGATTTATTTATTATCCAACAAGTTCAGGTTGAAAAACAGTCCCATGGCTGTCAGTTAATGAGGTTTGTACCTTCCCTCTTGGGGCTTGGGCTACAGCTTTCCCAGCAGTGCTTGGAGGATCATGGAATGTCCCAGCCTGGTGGTGTCAGGTGCCAGGTTTCATCCTTGCAACAACCTGTGAGTTAGACGAAGGAACAGTAGCTTAAGAGTTAAGAGACGTGTCTAAAGTCAGATGAATGACTTTGGTAAAGGAGAGTAGCAATTCAAGCTGAGGCAGGCTGAGTCCAAAACTAGTGTTAGAGGTTTCAGAGAGGTGAATCAGGCACAGATCCTGCCCTCAACAGGCTACCAGTCTGCTGGGAGCTTACGGTCTAGTTCACTTGGCTCCATTTTTTTTAGATCAGGGTAAGTGCCATTGGGGCGGCCTAGGATTGGTGTTTGGAGAAATGGGCCACCCCACTCACAGGACTGGGGCCTCCAGAACACCCATGATGCCACTGTGTGACACTTGCTTCCAAGGCATGGCACATGGAGCCATGGCGGGTCATTAGAGTCTCTGTCTGGAGAGATGAGGGGTTGGGAGCAGGGTCAAGGACAGAGTTCTAGAAGTAAGAACAATTAACTCTTCTTTCTGAAAACCCCAGAGCCTCCCTGGCTCCTTATCTTTCTACTGGTTTGGTTGTTGACCTTTTCATGGATTCCCTGAAATGGCTCCTCCCCCTCCTCCCCCTGCTCCCCCTTCTCTCCCTCTCCCCCTTCTCTCCCTCTCCCCTTCCTCCCCTCCTCCTCGTCCTCCTCCTCCTTCTCTCCTTCTTCCCTTCTTCTTCTTCTTCTTCATCGACTTAAACTCACTCAAGTTGTTTCCTACTATTATAATCAGAGCACACTTGAGAAATACGCAAACCCATTCCTTAACCCATTTCATCCCCATGTTATGGGCACCCTGGCTCAGCTGAGCGTCCCCCAGACTCAAAATAGCTTCAGAATCCTTACCAAGCACAGCACCCACTGCCCACATCTCACACTTTCTTGGGTCAGCGCTTTGGGTATTTCTAAGTTTAGAATCTCAAAACGCTTCCGAATTCATCAAGGAGGTTGAATGTCCGAATCCAGGTCATGTTTCAGGGTAGCCGCTCTAATTCGGAATCCAGCACGTAGACACATGCAGAATGAGCGAGAATCAGAAGGGAGTGCCCATGGTACAAGTTAGGATGAAATCAATGGAGTCGAGAAAGACGGAAACAAAAATCACGTGAGTACGTACAGCTCTGGACCCAGCATTGTTCTGAAAGGACAGTGGACCCTTCACTGCATGAAGTTGGGTGGCTGGGGTACCTGGCTGGCTCGGTCAGTAGAGTGTGCGACTCTTGATCCTGGGGTGATGAGTTCAATCCCCATGTCGGGAGTAGAGCCTACTTGAAAAATAAAAATAAAAATAAATAAAGCTGGATGGTTGGAACCTAGAAAATGTTTGTGAGGCTGGTGAGGCCTTTGTAGATAT
Organism: Lutra lutra; assembly: GCF_902655055.1. Lineage (NCBI taxonomy): Eukaryota > Metazoa > Chordata > Mammalia > Carnivora > Mustelidae > Lutra > Lutra lutra. Next base: position 28,620,905 of record NC_062295.1, read on the forward strand.
CTTCTGTTTACCCAGCAAAGCCAGGAAATACCAGATGTGTCCCCTTTCCTCATGGTGGTTGATCTCCCTTGTTTACTGAGGGGGCAGTAGTGGCATCTGGGAATGTGCATTTTTTGACTGATCCCAGGACCATGATTGGAGAAATCTCTCAGTACCCTAGATTGCCCTCAGAAAGGGAGCAATTCACGAAGAGAAAAGGAGCCCCACGAGAGCCTCACCGACTCAGAAACCTTTTACCAATCGGGAGAGGAAATTATACAAAGACCAATTTTCCTAAAATAGTGGTTGACCTTGCTTTTTGTTCCCTTTCTGAAGATTGAAGTTCCCTTTTCCCTTGCCATTTTCTACGGGATTGTGACATTTTGGTCGAAGATTATTACTTCAAATAAAAAAAAAGTAGGAAGTATTTCCAATCCCACTACAGAGACGTGCGAGAGGGATGATGAGGGCCCCCGGAGCCCAGCCAGGGAGGACAACAGGATCCGATTAGCACATCCAGTTTTCATTTATCAGAGGGGTCAGCAGCCATCCCAATTTATTTTAAAGCATTTCACACTTTCCATGGAGAAACAATATATTACTTCCAGTAAGAATTGGATGCTGGGGATGCAGGCCCCATGTAAGCCTCCTTCAGAGATGCTCAGAATTTTTCTATTCGCCTGGAGCCAGCGGCTCTGTTTTCCACCCTCTGATTTTCTTGAAGGGATCAACCACTGATCAGGGCAGGAAATGGGATTTGAAGTGCTATTGATTTACTGGGCTTAGCTTTTCTTTTTTTTCCCCTTCTTCTTTTCTGTGCCCAGGGGGGAAAAAAAAAAATATATATATATATATATACACACACACACACACACACACACACATACATACATTACACCAGGGAGTCAGGAGTTGGATAGGTTTATCTGAAAAAGCAGCGAGGTTAAGGCAATGTAACAAATTAAAGAGATAAAAGACAGATTTCAACAATAGGGATGACTTACGGTGGCTGTTCTCTTTTGGATGTCTTTGCTCCAATTAATACTTTCTACAGCCTTAAGGTAAGATTATAAAGTAGGTAATAAGATCCTTTAAATCCTACTGTTTTGAAAGAATCCTTATTGTCTAATTCCCTTGGATTTTCTGTAATGCTTTCAAGAGGTTTCAAAGCCAAAGTTCCAGAATTATAGGGCTTCCTCCCCTTCGGTCTGGGAGATAAGTAAAATAATTGATTCTTCAGGGTCCTTAATTTGTCAGGATTGGAAACTGAATCCTCCAAAGATTGGGGTCCATTTGTTACATAAATGTTTCTGGGACGAAAAAAGCTAAAGGCAGTACTCATAGGATTTGAGTCAGGCAGAGAAAAAGTCTTAGGATTATTCATGTGTGTCTATGCTCAAAATTGCAAATGGGCCTTGTGCACATTAGTAAAATTATTTTTACCTAGTTCCCAGCTTTGCCACTCTGGACGCTAGGAAGGCCATTTCATACTCTGGCCCCGTTGTCCTCATTATTTCTTTTGGTTCCAACATTCAACTTGGAACCAGGTTAAGTTCTGGCTCGGCCCCGTACCACGTGATGTTGGAGGAGTCTTTCACTACTTCTTAAGGGAGGTTTCTCCAAGTTCAGAATGGGGAAATGATTGCGTCCTGTAGAGGGTTCCTCTTTGCCTGTGCACCCAGTGGCTGTCATCTGTGAGGCCACTCATGTATTCATTCATTCATCCTTAAGCCCCAAGCAGGTACTAGGTTCTAAGGTGTAGCCGTGAGTAAGCCATTATGTCTAGCTTTAAGCAGCTCAAAGATGAAAGCGTTGACATGGAAGTCAGCAGTCACTTGTGATGTAAAGGGCTCAGATTTCAAAGATAGGTGACAGTCAGGGGCACAGGCAGCCCAAGGTCACCTAGAGCAGCCTGCAGTGGGCCAGGTGGGGGTGTTTGTGGAAAATGGTACTGGTAGCCTCCCCAAAACCGTCCTCTTTTCTAGCTGACCGGATTCTGTTCCTGTAATCTGCGCCTCGCTAATCCAATCATGGTAATCCCTCTCTTGCTGGTGATTGATTTAGGCGAGGGTTTGTTATGCAATGCTGGCCCCTGAGCGTTGAGAAAGTCTGATGAGGATGCTGAGAAATGTTTTCTGACTCTTAAAGGGAGATGCAAAGGCACATGCGGGCGTGCTTGGGCGCGCGGGCATGCACACGCACACGCGCGCACACACACACACACACAGACAGGGAGGGAACAAGCCTTTTTCTTCCGCTGGGTGTTTGTTGTGACCTTGGGTTTTGCCTAGACTTGTAGACCTGTGATGGCCAACTCTGACCACCACGAAGCTGAGAGGACAGGCGAAGGATGGTAGAGCAGAAAGATGGAAAAACCAGGATCTTTAAGGCCCTTGTGGAGCAGGGGAATTCACCAGACTGAGAACTTCCTCTTCTTACAACTTCCTGTTTTGTAAGATAACACATCTTTGTTCTGTCTTAAGCCAGCTGGGTCAAGGTTTCTATGATTTCGGCTAAAGGAGCTCTAGCTGGTGATACCCTCGTTGATTTCTGTAGCAGCAGCAGGGGATGTAAGGGGATGAGACAGGAGGAGGACATCCTAGGTGAAGGGGGGCACATAGGCAAAGGCTCTGTGGCTTTGGAAAAGAACCCAATTCATTGAAGGAACAGAAAAAAATTTTTTTAAAGTGAAGCATAGCAAAAAACGAGCCTAGAAAGAGGAACAGGGTCTGGGTCAAGAAAGCGATTGTGTGTCTTTGGAACAAAGAAGTAATTTCTGTTTGTTGAAGTACACAGAGCTACACACAGCCAGGAGGCCCTTCTGGGGCTGGTGTTCATCTCTAAGTCAGGCCACGGGGTTGCGTGTCTCCCTGAAAACGTTCACCTACTTTCCACGTGCGTGCCTCTCCCATGAGCGTTGATCATCTTCTGGTTTAGGCCAGACCGGAGTGTGAGTGTGCTACCAGGATTCTGCACACAGTGGGCTTGGACCCCACTGGAGATTCCGAGATGAGAGATGGTCCGTAATGTGGTAGCTGTCACACGAGTCCCAGTGGTCATTCCTTGTTAGTCTCTCCTTCACTGTGGCCAGTGCTCAGCCAACCCCAAGAAGTTAATTGAGGCCACGTTCCCATAGCACATCCTTTTAACTCCCAAGGCCTCAATTCTTGGGATTTGCTAGGAACTAATAACAAGTGTGCACACATCATTACATTCAAATCCACAAAAAGGTAAATACTGCTTTCAGTTTGTGACAAAGCCATCACACTCCCATACGGGGTGCTAGACGCAGACAGCTAGGCTCTTACAGAAAGATCTCAGCTTCCACTCAATTGTCTGAATTTGGGACAAAAGTCAAAATGCTTTTCGTGTTCCCGTCTTTGTTTCTGCCTGTTTTCAGAAATGGGAAATCTTGTATTTTTGTCTTTCGATGACTGCGACTCAGCCGGTGATAACCATTTTCTCATTTAGGAGACGTGTGTGAGGGCGAGGCCCACAGATGGGCCAGTTTCCATGAGGTACCTTTAGTCCACTGTGGGACAAGGGTGGGTGTTAACCAGAGCATAAATAAATCCTCTTCATTCTGAGAAGGTCGAATTCTGATCACGACGGGGAGCAGTGCCAGGAAGTGGAAAGGTCTGCCATTAAGTGGATTGAATACAAATCCCTTCATGTTTCAGAGTCTGGAGGGGATCACGGGGTCAGTCTATGCACTGCAGAACAGCGCCTCCTTGAGTTCTGAAATGAACTGGGGGCAACCCAGGAGCAAAATGGCGGTCATAACCCCCACCCCCAATGGGGTCCATTTGAGAACTTTCAGCCAAACGGCAAACCTACTTCATCCTTGTGGCTTGGGCCTCCCAGTCCGCTGCCCGCCTAGCCTGTGACCCAAGGGGTTGTTGACAGCCATGGTGAAGCGAAAAGTACCCAGCTCTGTGGAAAGAGGTCGTGGAATGGGAATCGAGTTTTCAGACTGTTCAGAGCCCTTCATCTGGTTGCTTTGCCCATTATGGCTCTTGCTCTGCCAGGTCAGGTAAATTCCATATTTGCAAATTCACCCACTCACTGGTGTTTACTTGTGGCCCCAAAATAAATACTTACAGACCTCTGACACTCACAGACACATGCAAGGTGGTGAAACCTGATCTACACGTTTCCAGCTGAGGTCAAATAAGGCAACCCTCTGCCTCCACGTTTTAGCGCTCATGTCTCATGCTATAAGCAAGTGTCCTTGACATGGTCTATCTGGCACCACTTTTTTTTTTTTTCATTTTTATGCTTTTTGTTGGTGGTTTCCCTGACCTCCAAGCAGTATGCTGAAGAACTCTCTAGTGTTCCTAAGTGCGAGAAGGTGTGATGTGCCTTAAGAAGAAAATGTGTGTGTTAGATAAGCCTTGTTGAGGCATGAGCCATAGTGCCGCTGGCCACGAATTCAATGGGAACGAATCAGTGATATAGGTCAAATATATTGTCTTTAAACAGAAACACACATGAAAATATTTTATTGATTATTTTTTTTAAAGATTTTATTTATTTATTTGACAGACAGAGATCACAAGTAGGCAGAGAGGCAGGCAGAGAGAGAGGAAGGGAAGCAGGCTCCCTGCTGAGCAGAGAGCCCGATGCGGGACTCGATCCCAGGACCCTGAGATCATGACCTGAGCCGAAGGCAGCGGCTTAACCCACTGAGCCACCCAGGCGCCCTATTTTATTGATTATTTGATGAAAATGTTGAGACTGGAGGCTCCCAGGAACCAAACCCTATTTTCCCCTAGGAGCAACAATTCAGTATTCACGAGTTCAGCCTTCACTAACTCAGCATTCACAGAGTTAACAGCATGATAGAATGGACCATATGTTTATTGAATTGTGTGTCTTACAATAGACATGTTCTGCTCATGTGTCACATGAACCTGAGTTTCTAGGGCAGTCTTTTTGGGAAGAGCCAGGATGAATGGTGACACAGCCTCTGTTTGGATAATTCTTCTGATGGGGGGGCTGCTCATTATTATATTACAAATCCAATTTTAGTACTGATGACTAGAAAATACCCTCATCTACAGCCCAAATTCTCCTTGATACTGTTCCTCCTACTCCCAATTCTGCTTTCTGGGGTCTTACGGATTAAGTTGGTTTTGTTTTCTAAAGCATTAGATCCTACAAATATTCAAGATGGTGATCTTACTCTTCTGTCTCGGTCTCTCTTCTCTTTCAACTCTGTCTTCTTCCTCCTCTTCCCCATCTTGCTCCTTCTTCTCCACTTCTAGACTCTCGCTTTTTAATCTCTACTCCTTCTCCTGGGCCCGCCGCCTCTCTTCTTTTTCATGTACTCCATGTATGACATGAGTCTCTTCATTGCCTACTGCTGGGAGGTACAGATCACAATCACTTTAACATCTTGGTTGCATCCAAATACAACTTACATTCCCCGGGTCTCACTCAAATGTGTCCCTGGATTCCATTTGCTAATTCATGGGAAGTTGGTCCCATTTAAACCAAACTCTTTTAAATACACCTGCTTTGGAAATGGGCCACCCATACCCTCAGGGCAGAAGAATGACAACGATAATGGAAATTATCTGTGCTCATAAGGGATCAGCTGTGGCATTTTACACTCTGGTTGCATGTCTACGAGGCTGGGTCCCCATTAATAAGGTACTATTTATAATTTTCCTTGAAAGCAACTTCTCATTTAAAAAATAACTCTAAAATTGTTATTTAAATTCCAGTATCGTTAACATACAGTGTCATATTAGTTTCAGGTGTCCAATACACTGATTCAACCCTTCCGTACAACACCCAGTGCTCATCACAACAGGTACACTCCTTAATCCCCATCACCTGTTTCATCAGTCCTCCCCTCCCCCCCGATACCCACCAGTGTGTTCTCTATAGTTACGGAGTCGGCTTCTTGCTTCAGAAAAAAAAAAAAAAGGCAATGATTCAATATTTGTATGTAAAGCAAAATGATGAATCATCGCGGTAAATCCAGTTAACAAAAAATAGCTCTAAAAGAGAATTTTGTTATGGAATGAGGTATGTAAAGAAGATTGTCTGATGTTTTTCGAGAAAGGAAGGGATTATTTAGAATGGATAGGTGTGTGTACGTCTATGTCACTGAAGGGATTACTGAGCTGGGGGTAGGGAGAAGGATTAGAAAGTGTGACATATAATAGCAGATGGAAAGAATACTGAACGTGCATCACGGGCTCTCCCTTAACGCCAGGCGATATTTTAATGCATCTTCCACTGAATAATTCAAGACTAGAATTCAACTGATAGCTTACCTAGGAAGGTTTATGAATGGGATAAAATAGAATTAGAAGGCTTGATCCCACCAGGGACGATGTATTCTCATTCATAATCACCAGAATTGTTCTTTCTGTTTAAAACAAGAAGGAGAATAAGAAGGAAGACTTCGATGCGTAAGGTGGGGGGAACCCACTTACCAAGACTTTGAAAGAAATATGGCAAAATCAAATATTTAGATTCTGCCTCAAGACTAGCACACTCTTAGATTTTTGCCTCAGGAGTTTGTCCTTCTTCTGTCTTTCTAGAAGGTAGGACTCACGTGTCAGAGAGTCCTCAAGTACATGGTAGTGAGTGTTTCACATCCGGGGATCCAGACACCTCACTGAATACGTAATTTCTACATGATAGCTGCCTGAGGGCTGTCCTGTGTTCACACTAAATGACTAAGAAACCAGCTTCTCAGCAGTTTGGGTACAATCTCTTTATCCCATACTCTGTGGGGCAGCCCCCTTGTCAACCACACTGTGCCTGGGAAGAATAGTCTCCATCTGCAGAAGCAGAAATGACATGGGAATGAAGACCAACTCTTCTGGTCAGTCAAACACCAAGAAAGAGTGTTCTAGGGGCACCGGGGGGGGGGGGGGCTCAGTGTGTTAAAAGTCCGACTCCTGGTTTTGGCTTAGTTCATGATCTTAGGGTCCTGGGACAGCCCCACATTGGCCCCTACGCTCAGCGCGGAATCTGCTTGAGATTCTCTCTTTCCCTCTCCCTCTGCCATTCCACCCCGCTCTCATACACGATCTCTCTCTCTCTCTCTTTCTCTATAAATAAATAAATATATCTTAAAAAAAAAAAAAAAAGGAGTGTTCTAAACCTACTGGTGAAAGTACAAATTCATGGTGCACCAGATTCAAACTCCCTCACTCCTCTCCTTCTGGAATCCAAGCGCTTGCTTTTGTCTCTTTCATTTCTTTTTTCCCCCACTCATTTCTTGGTTCCTTGGCTGATTGACTAGTTCGTCCACTCCATTTTCAGAACCGTTGACTGACACTGCATTGTTCCGAGTCCTCTTAGAAATTCTAGGTGCTCTTGTGTCTGTGGTTGCGGGTTTCTGAGCCTGCTTGTGGGTGTGCATTGGATGCTTGATAGAGGTGAGGACATTTCAAATTAACAGCTACTTCATGGTAGGATGACAGGAATAATTCAGCTAAAGTAAGAGTCACTTGATAATTTAATTGTTGTGATTTTTTTTTTTTTTTGGTTGGGAGTAGAGAGTAGGCAGTTTGCACAGAGGAAAACAGAAAAATTTCATTTTTTTTAATTATATTTATCCAATGGTCGCAAATCAGGGAAAAATTTTTATTGCTATAGCTCAAGCTGATGTGTTGTAAAAGATTTTTACTGGCTTATTTCAGATCAAAACATTTGCTTACTCTGGTCCAATGCATAATATGACAATAACTTTGTTGTCTAGAACACTTGTCTGTGATGAGAATTTATTAGCCGTTGTTAAGATTTTATTGGTATTACAATCCAACAGGGTAATGTGATCTACGACCCATATTTCTCTCTTATGTATATAATTGCTCATATTTATGGGGCTGAGCTAATGAGTGGCTCACAGATCCAAGGGGTCAGCCCTCTCTTGATGGCCTTTGGTTTAATTCACAAACATTTGTTTCCCAGCCCCAGGTGCCATATGATTGTACACTTGATGCCAGCCACTGGCCATTTATCTCTTCCTCTCTTGGTGTTCTTCACGGAGCCTACCATATGGTTCTGCCATGAGAGGTCTAGAAACTTCAAGAGTCAATTTCAATGGCCAGCTTGCTCGACCTGGGTTTAGGATCATCCTTTCCCTCTGTCTTCTTTCTCTCTCGCTCGCTCACTCATCTCTCTTCCCTCTTCTCCCTCCCTATTCCTTCTCTTGTCTCTCTTTGCTTTACATGTAAATGTTTGCTATGGAATTACCCCTCATACATTGTTTTATTGCCATTTAAGAATGAGCTTGGTAGCCCTTAAAATGTACCAAAGGAGGCATCTCAAATGTTCTTTCCTTTGACATTTACGAGATTTACTTGTATCTGTTCCCTGATGAATAGATGAGTGTTGAACCCCTAGGAACCCTCTTCCCAGGGAACACTAAGCAGACACTCTACAGGTGATCCAGGTGCTGAATTCCTATAAGAAGTTGCCTGAAAGCCCAGCAGATGTTAAGGTATCTTTCCTTGGGTTTCTACTAATTGTGAAGAAAAATTAGTCGGTTGACAGGAGTGTGGATGTCTGAGCCAGGCAAACTTAATGTCAGGAGTGACACACTGGGATGTCATTTCTCATGGAGATAGGAATGCCAGTGTGTGCATTTTCACTTTCAGTTTCAAAGGAACTGAACTGTGGGTTTTTCTAAAGACTACATGTGTTCTAAAATGGGACATTTGCAAACTAATGTTTTGTGGAAATAGGAAGAAGAAAAATCCAGAGGGAAGCCATGGGGAGGATAGAATAGATGTGTGTCCTAAAGATGTGTGAAGTAGATCTAAGCCTGACAAGGTCAGGTTCTCCTGGGCCCAGGGCACCGAGTGGCCAAATGACAGGGATTCCGAGACCATCCATGGGATGGGGACGGGACAGAAGTTCATAGTTGCCCAAAGTCAGACCAGGCAGACAGCAGGAGGTATGGTTTGGAATCAGATAGGAGAGAAATGGTCAGGTAAAGTTAGCATGGATTAACCAAGAAAATGTTGGGCAATTTCCCTTTCCTGGCCTTAGCTCTAGACCAATGGGAAAAGGAAAGAACGCACAAGTAGATGTGGGTTCTTTTTAATTGCCTCATTGGGGGTTCAATCGTGGGTTCGTGAAACGTCACTATATTTTAAAAAGCAAATGAATCAATATACAAATAAATATTATTGAAATCAGAAGAGGACTATTCTAGGGGTGTCTGGGCGGCTCAGTTGCTTAAGTGTTGATTCTTGGTTTCGGCTCAGGCTGTGATCTCAGGGTCGTGAGACTGAGCCCCAGGTTGGGCTCCACACACTGTGGAGCGTCTGCTGGGGATTCTGTCCCCCTCTCCTTTTGCCCCTCTCCCTGCTCGTGCTCTCTGTCTCTCTATAAAATAAATACATAAACTCTTAAAAAAAAAAGATTAGGACCACTCTCTACTCACTATGGTAATGTGTCATTAAAGGATTATAATTAATTCAATTTTATGAACAACAGCTCTAAAATAAATTATTAAAGATCCAGTGACTTCAATTCTTATACATAGATCAGGGATCTCCTTTCCTTCGAATTAGGGTGTGCTCAGCAGGAAAGCCAACCACACGAATCATCCCAGGAGGGTCCCATAGCCCGGAATGATCTAGGCTGGGGGGTTTCACTTGCTGGAAGCAGCTATAACTCAAGGAACAAGGGAGAATCGTGGCCTGGAAATGTAGCCACAGGTCATCTCAGAGGAGCACCGGGGGTGCATCTGAGGCCCCAAGCAGAGGGAATCCACAAAGTCTGGAAGCCTTGAGCAATAAACATTGAGGGGAAAGGTTCAGAATGTGGGTGTTACAAGGCAACAAAGCCCAGGAGCAGGAGTCGGGGACTTCTGGCTGTGCCAAAGGGCAGGTAGATAGGCTCATCCCAAATCACAAAGCAGATAAAAGAACCAGTGAAATTTCAAATTGCGTCTGTAGCCGAAGGGAAGGGAGGTGATAGGCCCTTTGCATATCACCCTTGGGAGAAACCGTTTGGACTCTCTGGTTCAGCTTTGAGCACCAAGTTGAAAAAAAGGTAAGGCCAGAAGTGGAGGTCTTGGGCTGGCATGAGCTAGGTCCAAGTGACGGAGACACTCTCTTAGTCGAGGATTGTGAACTTGGCATGAGAAAACTCTGGAAATCCCAGAAAGACAGACTCCCAGGCAAATGTCACAGTTCAGGATTGTTTGGCCGTGGCCATATTCGGAGGCTCATGTTCACAGGGTCCCAGGGGTCTGATAGGAGCAGGGGCAGGTAGGCTCCCAAGGGACCACGACTCAGAAGAAGGACTCTGGTCCCTAGAACAAGATAGGCCCTAAGGCCAGGAGCTAAGAAAGCTGGAATTTTGGACTGAGAACCCAGACATGGCCAGAAGTGGGCTAAGACAGGGACCCAAACGCAGGCCACGAGAATAAGGAGGACCCTGTGTCTTAAAATCGGGCACAGGGTCATAGTGGGTCCACAGCCTTTGGAACCAGGAGTGCAGAAGCTTTTCCAGTTCCCTGTGTGGAGCTGAGTTTCCAAGCATAGTTGCAAGGATGTTCAGAACTATTAATAATAATTAGTATTAACAATGTGTGCGAGGCCACCATGCAGATTAGATCCTGGCTGTACGGGTTTCAGTAGACGCTGTTCCTTTCAAGTTTATCTCTGATCTTCACCCTTCCAAAGCTACCCAGAGCTACTCTGCCTCTCTGTTCCTTCCTGTTTATAAACTGGCTGCTTCTTTTCCAAGCTGCTTTATTTTTTTGGTGTGACTTGTCCAAAGGAGGCCAATGACAACTGACACACACGTTTTGTCTTGCAACTTCTTTCTCTGGAGCTACAAGATATTCACCTGCATTGTACGTTGTAGCAAGTAAGCTTCCCCACCTGTTTACCACAGTACCCATAACAAGGGTTACCATTCTTCTAGCCTGAAGTAGTGGCTTCCTCCCTGCAGGCCTCCTGGATCTCAAGCTAATTCCACGTCCTGGAGGTTTGTGTGATGGCAATATCCCATTTGTTTGTTTGTATTTATTTGAGAGAGAGAGCAAGCATGAGCAAGGAGGGAAGGGGCAAGGGGACAGGCAGGCCCCTCGCTGAGCTGGGAGCCTGATGCGGGACTCCATCCTAGGACCCTGGGATCATGACCTGAGCTGAAGGGAGGCACTTACCTAACTGAGGCACCCAGGCACCCAGCATTATGCTGTTTTCAGGTACCAGTTTGTGTTCCGTCAGAAGAGATTGTGTGATGTTGAAGCAGCGCATAAATACGAAATTTCAGTGGAGATCGATTTCTCGCCCACAGCACAGGTTTACCCACGGTGGGCTGGGACGTCTACTTTTTCCTGTCCCAACTCGAGGCCTCAGACTCAAGGAGGATCCATCTTCATGCCACCGTATTTTCCAAGTCAGCAAGAAAGGAAGCTGGTGACCTGCGTGCTGGTCCTTAGAGTTTCTGTCCAGAAACGACATGTGAAATTTCTGCTCATGTTTCTTTGATGAAAACAAGCTGCCCAGCTAATTTACATTTCCAGGGGAAATCCTACCATGTACCGCGTCCTTGGGATACAAAGGGCCGGAGATAATTTGGTGAACAGGGCTAACGGGGGCTTGAAGTCTACCAGTTGTCCCTTTCCCTTTTACGGAGCTCTGTATGTATTAACTAATTTAATCCTTCTAACACTCTGAAGTCAGTATTTCACTCTTTTTAATACATGAGGAGGCTGAGGCACAGAGAGGTTAAGAAACTGGCGTAAGGTCACACTGCCATTGCGTGGTAGAATTATGCTTTAAACCCATGGTCTTCGCCCTTACAATTCACTGCCTGGAGTTGCTGTTGATTTGGGCCATATTTCCTGATTTGGGACCTGGGTACCAAAAAGCTAGCTCCCTCTGTCTGCAAGGAAGAGGTAAAGGACCCTCATCAGGGGCGCCAGGGGGAGACTGGAGGCAGAGGCTTGGCTGAAGCAACAGGAGGAAGGCAACTATTGCCTGGGCTCCTGGGATCCAATGGGCGCATTTCTCCTGTTTGGCCGAGCGCACCGTGCCTTTCAGCCTGGAGATGCTTCTGAAGCTACGAGACTGAAGGCAGAGGCCAGCCCCGCTGGCGGAGGTGAGGATGTCATTAATTTCAGAGGCTAGCTGCAGTGGTTCCCGGCCGACCAGGTGATGCCAGCAATTCCCCATGCAGACGTCCGCGTGAGGGGGCCCCTTGATTCTGCAAGACCTCCGCTGCTCTGCTTTGCCTGTGGTAATTGAGCTGCCTGACCTCCCTGGGAGCCTCCTCCTGCTTCAAGAAAGGGAATTGATTTGTCAAACATACATCCACATTGCTCCAGCCGGCCAGACTCATTCTCCCTGCGAGCTGCGCGTCATACTTTCAAAGTCAAGCACTGAATCGTGCCACGGGCAATACCAAGGACTCCTTATTTCTTCTCTTCCTGACATCTCCGGCATGTCAAGATAGAAGTGAGCCATTTATTTATTTAACGGAAGGTTGGCTATAAAGAGCATATATTTCAGATAAGTCTAGAACCTCTGTGAGCCACGCAGGATCCCCAAGATAAATAGATTTAAGTTTCTTTGTTAAGGGCCACCGCCAAGTTCAGATCAGATCCCTAGAGCTCCCAGAGCATGGGCTGCAGAGCGTAACCCCCTCCCCACCACCATTAATTAAATTTTTTGCTTCCTGTCCTACAAAGAACAGCCCTTCAAATTCTACCTCATTGGGATCTAGGTGTTGTAAATACTTTTAAAATATATATTTTTTAAGATTTTATTTATTTGAGGGGTACCTGGGTGGCTCAGTGGGTTAAAGCCTCTGCTTTTACCTCAGATCATGATCTCAGGGTCCTGGGATTGAGCCCCGCATCAGGCTCTCTGCTCAGCGGGGAGCCTGCTTCCCCCCTCTCTCTCTGCCTGCCTCTCTGCCTACTTGTGATCTCTCTCTGTCAAATAAATAAATAAAATCTTTAAGAAAAAGATTGTATTTATTTGAGACAGAACACAAGAAGGGGGATTGATGATGAATATTTGGAGGATTCTGGAATGCTAGGAATGTCCCATTTCTTGAGCCCAGGGCTGATCACACAGGTCTTCTGAGATGGTGGGAATTCATTGAGGCATTTGCTTTATGATCTGTGCAGATTTCTACCAATTTTTCTTTATTAAAACATTTTTTGGGGCACCTGGGTAGCTCAGTGGGTTAAGCATCTGCCTTCATCATGGCCTGAGCCGAAGACAGAGGCTTAACCCACTTTAGTAGAATTACCCTCATCTTTTCAGCCATAACAACCTGGGCCCATGCCATCAGTGTCCATGATGTAGTCTTCACATGATGGCTTAGAAGGAAGGCGTGGTTTCCCTTCTAGGTGCGTGAAACTGTCACAAGAAACACACTGTCCTTTGTTGCCCATCAGAGGGGATCAGGGCTGCAGCTTTGTTCAGGTCTGGGGGACGCCTGAATTTGGGTCCTGCAAGATGGAAGTGGACATCCACGCAATGTGTCGAAGGAAAGAGCTGTGAAGGAAAATGGGGAGAGTGAGCAGGAACAGGCTGGGAGCTTTCAGACTGTGGGGCCGCTCTGGCCCCTGGGAAAGGGTAGAGGGAAGGAAGGAGGATGTATTCCATTAGGAGAGGCCTCAGGCTGCAGGTAGATTGTCGCCAGAGGACACCTGCCTCATCAGGTAGGAATGGCTTGGCTAAAGCAATACTGGCCCAGGAGAGTGTGTCCTCAGGGCAAATGCAGAGGAGCTCGCCTTGCAGATCCTGCCCTCCCTGCCCCCTGTGGGTTCTTCCAAAGTAGGATCTGAGCCATGTACTTCCATGACCACTCAAGGTGGCTGCTTCTCTGGTGGGTGTGTTGATCTCTTCATTTGTGGAGCGGTCCTTCCAAAGCTGTGTCTCATGGTCATGGCCACGGTCAGAGAATAGATAGACAGACCTGGGATGGAGTTGGCTCTCGTTCACTCATTTCCCCGCAGTAGGATTACACATTTTGAGCCACAGTTGACCCATCTCTAAAATGGGGGAAATTGTCCTCCCCTCATGAGATCGGGATGAGGATGACAGGAGATTATTTTAAGGAATGAACAGCCTGTGATGGGGAGTTAGTGCTCCATAAAATTAGTTCCTATCATCGCTTGTCTTGAAGGATTTTCTGACAGTCCCCTTGTCAGAAGACCATTCCTAAAGAATAAAATACGGGCACCCGGGCAGCTTGATCAGTTAAGCATCCAGCTCTTGATTTCAGCTCAGGTCATGATCTCAGGGTCCTGGGATGGAGCCCCGCGTCGGGCTCCCAGCTCAGTGCAGAGTCTCCTTGAGGATTCTTTCTCTCCGTCTGCTCCTCCCCACAGCCCCCACTCATACCCTCTGTCTCTCTCAAATAAAGAAAGAAAATCTTTTAAAAAAAGAAGAAAATAAAATAAACTAGATTAAAGAAGAAACCGGTTACACTTAAACCACTTATCGCAACATTACTGAAACAAACTTGTCACATAGTAACAGATCAGCTTCTTTATTAACACATTAGGTAACAAGTTCTAGCTGTGGGGCGGATCATGAGCCTAATTTGAAGTCATGATGAACATAATTGATATTTTGTGATATCTACACAAGCACGATGTGATATGAAAGTAGCTGTGGTTTCTCGAGGGATGAGGTCTCAGGAAATGCGCATTCTGTTACAGTTTGTTGTCCTCTTCCGTAATTGACGGAAATGCTACATTTCAGTCAGGGGTAAGGGAAAATTAAAGATGTCATGTTTTTCTCCATCTGGATTTACAATTACAAACCCTGGGTAAAGACCCCCTGCCTGAGATGAATGAATGGCACCTGCCCACTCACTTTGGAGCACTTAATTCCCAGGGGTGGGGACGCTCCCAGGTGTCCCCATTCAGACCCTGCCCTCCTCCGGCAGGTGTTCCTGGGAGGATATGTCTATAAAGAGTCTGCAGTGAAGTGACAGGCAGCCTGATGCCTCTTCCTCTGGGTGTGGGCACATTCACTCATACCATTTCTTTTCCCCTACAGGCTGGTAGGAGCAAAGGAACCCTGTGCATGTCTGGGTAATTCTCAAATGCCCTGCAATCACTCTCTCACTTATCTTTATTTATTTATTTTTTAAAGATAAAAAAAAATCTATTTGAGAGAGAGGGCAAGAGAGACAGAATGAGTGGGGAAAGGGTAGAGGGAGCGGAAGACAGAGAAGCCCCAGTGGGCTCCATGCCCAGTGCAGAGTCCGATGTGGGGCTCGATCTCATGACCCTGAGATCATGACCTGAACCGAAATCAAGAGTCAGATGCTTAACCGACTGCGCCACCACGGAGCCCCTCCATTTGTCTTTAGAATGGAGCATTCATGTTTATTCTGTCTCTCCCTCCTTCTTCATGCATTTCCTGCCATTCTAACTCAGCTGAGCATTCCAGGTCAGGTTTGCTTTTGGAACCCACCCAGTGGGTCTAGTGTGAGTTCAAGGGCTAATTCACCCCAGACATAGCCCCCCAACTTACCTGGAAGATACCTGAGAATCTTATAATTGGGAGAAGCTTTCATCCCGACGTGAAATGCAATCGTGCAGGCTGATCAGACGCGGCGAGCAGCTGTTGTATTGTGTCCGAAACGAGGTGCTGGGTGCCTTTCGTGTGTTTTATCACTGAATCTTAACAACTCCGTGAAGAACCACTTTTTCTCACGTTTTGAAGAACAACCTGGAGCCAGAGAATTTGATAACTTTTTTAAAAAAAGATTTTTTTTAAAGTAATTTCCACTTACTCAGGGCTCAAACCCATGACCTTGAGATCAAGAGTCATGGGCTCCATTGACTGAGCCAGCAGGTGCCCCTGATAACATTCTTTTTTGTTAGGTTTTGTTTTTTCCCCCTGGCAACACTCTTTTTTTTTTTTTTGGTAGAGATTAGAGATTTATTTATTTATTTGAGAGAGAGAGTGAGGGTGCGCCCTCAGATCCTGATGCAGGACTCAATCCAGGACCCTGAGATCAGGACCTGAGCCAAAATCGAGAGTTGGACGCTTAACCTCCCGAGCCACCCAGGTACCTCCCCAGTAATACTCTTAAAGGAACACATTCCGGATCCGTATATGAAAGGTAGCTCTCTAACTTAGCACAAATCCTTGAAAAGGATATGCCGGCCCTCCTTCACAAAGTTCCCTTAATTAGGCTCAGGTTATGAAAAAATAAAGTCACAAAAGTGAGGTAACAATTATGATATTAAGCATATCAGTTTCTTGGCCAGACTGCCCACGTTCAAACCCTCCATTTGCATTTATGGGCTAAGTGACCTTGGGGAAGTTACTTAATTCTCTGTGCCTCTGTTTCCCTACCTCTAAACAAATCAGTGATGATACCTTAAAGAGTTGTCAAGAATCATAGGAATTGGGATGCCTGGGTGGCTCGGTCATTGAGTATCTGCCTTCAGCTCAGGTCATGATCCCAGGGTCCTGGGATCAAGCTCCCCATCGGGGTCCCTGCTCATCAGGGAGTCTGCCTCTCCCTCTGACCCTCTTCCCTCTCATGGCTCTCTCTCACTCACTCACTCTCTCTCTCAAATAAGATCTTAAAAAAAAAATTTAAAAAACAATTGTAGGAATTAATATGGCTAGAACCTAGAGAACAATGCTTAGATCATGGAAGGGGCTCCATAAATGTTAGTTATTCTTATCTTTGTAAAACAAAATCTGACTGTAGCAGGCATGTGGCGACAGTCATCCATGACTCCCTCTCAATTGCGAGACTCCGGATGTGCAGGACACTCCACTGTCCCGTCCCTGCTGACCACCTCAACGTGAAATCCCTCTGCTCCGTGACTTTTTGAAATTTGTGTTCCAGCAACCAAACCACCAGTAGACATGCTCACGGTTAAGCAGTGCGACTCCTTCCGGTCGTGCTTATAATGCTTCCTACTGCCATGGACCTGTGCCTGCCTTCTTTCACCTGACCAACTTCCCATGGTCCCCGAACACTCAGCTCAGGGACTTCTCAAGCATGTGCTGTGACTGAGTGCCCACCAGACTGACGGGGGAGGGAAGGGATCACACTTAGCGGCAGACCTATCCTATCACGGTGACCCTGACTATAGACCTACCCTCTTCCTCTGACATTGCCTGTTCGCTGACATGAACCAGGCGTGGGGTCTGTCTTCCCTCCAGGCAGGGATTCTCCAGGGTGAGAGATTGTCTCTGTCTTCCTGAGACACCCTTTTTTTTTTTTTTAAAGTATTTTATTTATTTATTTGACAGAGAGATCACAAGTAGGCAGAGAGGCAGGCAGAGAGAGAGGGGAGAGGGGGAAGCAGGCTCCCTACTGAGCAGAGAGCCCCAGGCGGGGCTTGATCCAGGACCCTGAGATCATGACCTGAGCCGAAGGCAGAGGCTTAACCCACTGAGCCGCCCAGGCGCCTCTTCCTGAGACACCCTTATCTGCACCTGTCTCATTTGGTCATAGAGGTGGGTCTCCCACTGGAGAAGGTGGCAAGTGTTCTCTACCAGCTTACTCACTGCTCCTCTTCCGGGGAAGAAGAGAAGGTGATCTGATTGCTGAAGCCCACTGTTTACTTTTCTCCATTACAAGGAGCTTTGGGGATAAAGGGCATTTGCCGTGTGTGGGGCTGTGTCCCCGCTTCCAGAACTGCTTGAGGCAGATGGTGTGGGTGCTTACCTGCCCAGCCCATCCTCCTGCTGGAAGTCCGGGCAGAGCACATGCTCACAGGCTGGCTGTCCTCTCCCTGTTCTGGTCTGTCTTCCACGGACGGTGGAATACAAGATGGGTAATCCACCTGTTAATCAGCTGTGGGTGTGTGGCATATTTTGCATCATGTCCTTTGTGTGCATATCTATCTGTTGAAGGTTAGTAGGGTGAGTCTTTGTCCCCTAAGTGCCAATGCCACTCATCTCTTTATGTCTGGTGGCCTGCCCCGGTGTCGGCTCTGCTTGATGCTTCCCGGACCAGACTGTTGGAAGTGTGGGGGGGGGGTATGTGGCCACATCCCCCAGTGGGACGCTCTCTGGCATCTGCTCTCTGGTCCATTCAGAGGCTACTTCCTGGCCCCACTGGCCAGGCTGTGGGTTCCTGAGCCTGATGCAGGCAGCTCAGCCACCATCTTTCAGAAAACTGGTTCTGCTCTACAGGGTAGACACATGGCCCTTGTGCTCCGATGGTCTCACCACCAACAAGCAGGACAGAATCTAACCCAAAGTCTACTGCGGGTCTTGTAACCAAGATGCATGTATCTAAAAGAATAATTTTCCAAGCGAAAAACATGATTCTTCCATAACTGTCGAATGGACGTGTGTCCAGAGATCTGTCTGCTTGTTCGTGAGGGATCCGAGAAAATGGTAAAGCTGGCTTGAAGTGTGTTTTCAGTAACTGCGTATTGAGAGGCATTCCAGGAGGAAGGTGGGCATAAGACTGCTGAGTCAGATGCGGATGTGCTGAGTGTCCTATAGGGCCATTAAAACCCACAGCCTTTGGGGTCATCTTTTCTAATGGATGGGAAGCTGGGAGTTACACAGAGCTTCCTAGCCTCTGGGATCTCATGCATAATACATAGCCAATGCGACCGGAGGTAGATTCCCTGAAATAATGGGTTGCCTACTGAATAATGCCTCAGTATGACACTGGAAGGTCTGGCTCTGCTCTCTGCCTGACTTCCAAGTTTTGGGTATTTTTCCTCAGCATCCTTTGAATGTATATATATATATATATATATATATATATTGCATGTATATTTCATGTGGATATATATTCAAGCACTGTGGCTCTCAACATTCAGTACGCATCAGAATCACCTGGGGACATGTTGAAACACAGGTGGCTGGGCTCCAGCATCTGGGTTTTTTGATGTAGTAGGTCTGGGATGGAGCTTGAGAATTTTGCATTTCTTACAAGTCCCCTGGTGATGCTGCTGCTGCTGCTAGTCTGGGGACGTCTTTGTGAACCTAGTGTAGTTCGTTATCCTTTTTCCTGCCCTGAGATGTAGGGGAACCTCCCTACCTTTGGCCTCTCCCTATGAGAAGCTTCCCAAATGCTCCAAGAACACCTGAGGACACACTAGACCTCAGATCTGCCCAGATCCCCCAAGAGCTGCGGGTGGGGGAAGGATCTTGGTACCACAAACGAGCTCTGCTGCATCTTCTGTGTTCTTGAACGCTTTCTTCTGAACACTCAGGTTAGAGCAAGTGTCACCTTACTCGTACTTCTTGTGTCCACTTAATTTCCCGTTTTGCTTCTGACACATCTAAAATCGGACTCTGACGTCAACTCCAGATACAGCAGTCAGAGCCCACGGAAGCAGCTCCTGATGGGTGCGGGTGCTTACAGCATTCAAGATCTTGGGCTTGACTCTGGAACAGCACGAGAAAGAAAAGTTGCTGCTGGGGCTCCTGGGTGGCTCAGTGGGGGGACATTTCCAGTGGGCAAGTGGCGATGCAAGTTTGGAGCATAGTGAATAGGAGGAAGGATCTGGAGGTCTGGCTTGGGGCTTGTAGAGAACTAGGGGATGGCGGAGATCTTGGTGATGGAGGACCTTGATGTTGGGGGAGGGGGAGAGCAGAGGTCTCCCAGCTCCCAGGACGTGAGGATGGTCTCTACGTGGCCCAAGGAAGCCACATGGAGGGAGGAGGGAAGGGATTAAGGAAGAAGAGGGCAAGAAGAGAAGACACATCTCCCTCGGGTCTCCCTTAGGACTGATCGAGCAGAATAGTCTGGTACCTCCTGTCTCCTACCAACCCACAGATGCTTTTTATTTAAAGTTGTGCTAAAATACACCTAGCAAAAATTTTCATCTTCACCATTCTTAAGTACATAGTTCAGTGGTGTTAAACTCATTCACCTCATTGTACAACCATCACCACTGTCCATCCCTAGGACTCTTTGCCTTTTAAAAATGAAGCTTTGCCTCCACTAAACCCTAATCCCCCATCCCCCTCTCTCCTCAGCTGATGGTAACCACCGTTCCGCTTTCTGTCTCTATGAATTTTCGACAATTCTAGCTACCTCAGATGAGTGGAATCATGCACTATTTGTCTTTTTGTGAGTGGCTTATGTCACTGAACACAATGTCCTCAACGTTCATCCACGTGGTAGCAGGTGTCAGGGTTTCCTTCCTTTCTGAGGCTGAATATTGACCATATTGTGTGGACAGACTCTATTTTGCTTATTTCTTCAACCATCAATGGGCATTGGGTGGCTTCCTTCTTTTGGGTCTTGTCAATAACACTGTTCTGAATACGGGTGTACAGATGTCTCTTTGAGAACCTGCTCCAGTTCTTTTGGATATATACCCAGAAGGGGTATTTCTGGATCATATAGTCATTCTTTTTAAAAAAATTTTTTTTTTTTTTGAGAAGCCACCACACTGTTTTCCACTGGGATGACCCCAATTTACATTCCCGCCAACAGGGCACGAGAGTCCCGATTTCTCCACATCCTTGCCAACAATCCTTGTTCTTATCTTTCTTTCTTTCTTTCTTTTTTTTTTTTTTTAAAGAGTAGCTATCCTAATGGGTGTGAGGTGATGCTTTTTGACTGAACATCAGTTTGTCCTCTCATTTTGTGTGATCAAGCCTGTGTGTCATGGTCCAGGGTGGCAAGAAAGCCACTGGGAACTTCCTGGAGCATCTCAGGGGCCCCAGACCCAACGCAGTTAGTGAATGTGTTTGAACCCAGCAGAAAAGAGGGAGGCCACGGTGACTATTCCTAGAATTCCTTAGAATATGAGATATGCCGATAACCCTGTAGGTGGATTTACTCTCGGAACTTTCCTTTCCTTCTTACAGAAGGTTACACAGCAGGATGAAAAGGGAATGAACCCATATTGGACAATTGGGTGTAAACTGTACACACTGACTAGCTCAGCATACGGTACATGGTTTCCTCCACTGAATTCAGTTCCACCAGGACAGTCGCCAGACCTGGGAAAAAACCCTGGCTCTGAAGTGAACCCTGACAGCTCAGGAAAGGCTTTCATAGACTAACAAGGTACTTGAGAACTTGTGTTATCTTTCTGCGTAACTTTTGTTCTGCATGTATAGTGTTTCTAAAAATACATTTCCCAAATTATCCACCTGCACTGTCAGTAAAAGGCTATAAGATCATCTCAAAGTCGAGGTGTGGGGAGCCTCACACCCACCCCAGACATCATTTCTGATGGGGGATAATGGATAACTCACTTCTCTCGAGTAGCGCGGAGACGTAGGAATGGTTCAATAACACTTTGCAGCTCTTTTAAGAAGTACTTAAAATAAAAGGTCAGGGAGGGGAAGTGAGAAAAAAGAGAACCCCCGCCTTGATGGTTAACTATAGAAACCAGGGTGACCCCGGTCCAGAAACGTAATTGACAAGCCCCTGCATTCATTCATCCCCTCCCTCGTTCATTCGGAAGGCCAGTAGAGCCAGCCCCGCCACTCCGTGTCGTCAGCTCTCCAGCTCCGGATGTAGGCTGGGCTTGCTGGGGACCCACTGGAGAAGTCCCAGAGAGACGGTCTCAGAAGCACTGGGCTCGCTGCTGATTTTCTGATGCTCTGCTCCAGTACAAGTGGGATCCCAGCAGTCTGCACACTTGGCCTCTGTTCCTCTGAAGGCCTGCGGAGATGCCTGCAACCTAAGGCTAGGCTTTTGGCTTTCACTGGGGGAGCGAAATCAGAATGGGCCAGAACATCACTGCACTTTTGGGGGGGGGGTCAAGCCATGTTCCTCTCTGTTCTGGACACCGTTCTTGTTTGATTATGTTATTTCAGCAGGGTCCTCCCTGGTCGCCGAGCCTTAACTCTGGCCCCTCCTCTACTGCCCACCCGCCACACCGAGCAATCCTCTAGATTCTAGAACCTCATTCTAGAATGCATATTTCATCACATCGTTCTCATGATGACAAGGCTTCAGCAGCACACTCTTGGTTACGGGATAAGTTCCAGGCTCTGCAGCACATCCCTCCAGGCCCTCCAAGGCCTGCTTCTAGTCCACTATTGTCCCCTCTCACTCTGGGCTCTGGTAAGACCATCATGTGGCCTTGACTCTCTACCCCGGCCCTCCTTTCCTCCTGCAACAGTCTCCAGCCTGTTCTTCCCTCTACTTCCCTCCTGCTTTGCCTGACTCCTAGTCTGCTTCTAGGCTGGGCTCCCCATAGAGATTATCCCTACTCCCCCATCCTCCTCCTTCCCCACCCACCTGTCCGGATTACAGGCCACTCCTGGGCATCCCTGTAAATCCCACCCATCTCTCTCCTTTGCTCCATCAACCTGCGCCCTTCCCTCCAGGTTGGGAGTATCGGGCAGACTGGATAACCCTGTATCCTTGTGTCCCCAGGGTCTTGAACAGGCCTGGCATTTTGTTCACTTGCAACAAAATGTTGCAGGAGGGGCCCGAGTGGCTCAGTTGGTTAAGCGTCTGCCTTTCATTCTTGTTATGATCCCAGGGTCCTGGGATCGAGCCCCACATCGGGCTCGCTGCTCAGGGGGAAGCCTGCTTCTCCCTCTGCCACTCCCCCTGCTTGTGTTCCCTCTCTCGCTCTCTTTCTGTCAAATAAATAAATAAAATCTTTAAAAAAAACTGTTGAAGGAATTGAGCCTCCATCCCTCTTCTGGGATGCAAATATGTACTTCCCTATCCCGTTGCTAGGGTTACCCAGAGATGGAAGTGTGGTTTGTCCCTGCTTGGCAGTCAGAGAGGCGGGACCTCACAATCAAGGCCACGTGACTACCGCCATCCCAGGAGCTATGGTCAACAGGAACGTGAGGAATGGAAGGTTTGGGGTGGGCCTTGGTCGCCAGCACCCTCATTTCTCTTTGGGGTATTACTTTTCACTCCTGAATGTGTGGCCCATTTAGGCGTCTCTGGGGGCTCCTTCCTCCAGATTCAATGCCCGTCATCCCTGGTGGAGACAGGGTAGGCACCTGATCTAAGCTCAGATAATTGGAAAACCTATCACAGGAATTTGAATCTTGGAAATGAAGGAGGGGGAGAAGAAATGATCTGAGATGACTCAGTTGAGCTGGCCTGTGACCTGATGGGTCAGAGAGGAGTTTGCCTGTCTATAATAGAAAACCCCAAATAACTTGTGGGCTTACATCAGATAAAAGCATATTCACCTCTCATATAAAAGAAGTCCCGGAATAAGCAGCCCATGAATGATAAAGCCATTATAAGGCGACATCAGAGATCCAGGCTCCTTCCAGTCCATGTCCGTGGGCTGTGAGTCTGTCCTCATAACCCAAGATGGCTGCTAGAGCACCGGTCCTTGCATAAGTGTTCCAGGCAACAAAATAGAGGAGATAGAAGCAAAGAGGACATGCCTCCTCTTTTAAAAAATATTTTCTGGAAATTTAACACCACTTTTATTTATATTTTATTGGCCCAAACTTAATCATGTCTGCATATAAGCTGCAAGGGAGGTCGTAGAATGTACTGTTTCAAGTGGGTGACAACATAGCCAGCGGGAAATCACGAGTATGTTGCTGAAGAAGAGAGCGGTATCCACTGGGAACTAACCAGTAGGCTCCATGCACCGTTTGCTGCTCTTACTGGTTTCAGAGGCATCAGGAGTGGGACGATGGTTTCAAGACAAGTTTCAAGTATTACAGCTTATATCCTTGGCCGATGACTGAGCTGGGGCGCGGACGGCAGGAGCCGCGTGTAAATAACAGGCCTGTGCTGGGCCGTGGTGTGCGCACACTCTTCGCCTTAAACCTCACTGACAGCCCAATTATCATCTGTTATCCACACGATGGAGCTTGTCCATGATCACAGGGCACTAGAGCTGGGTTTGGATCCAGGCCTGCCTCGAAAGCTCATGTCCCTTTCCCTTTTGGGCTTTTGCACCCTGCCTGTGACCCCAGAGCCCAAACTCTGGAGTCAGTAAGGGAAGGCATGATCATGACAACTTTCTCAAGAGCTATGTGATGTGCTGACTTCATCTCAGGGATTATAATGAACTAGGAGGCTTGCCTCCCAAACCCATTTCTGGACCATTTGCTTTGCCTCTCAAAATGATGACCACTATCCCATGGACTTATCCTGGTGCCTGGTTTGGAGAGCTCAGGACTCGATGCAGAATGGGCAATGGTTTAGGTATTTAGCGTGATCTGGAATCTAGTACTTTCCTTCGGATAGGAGTGAAGTTATTCCAAGGAGAAACTGTGCATGAAAAGTCCCATGAAAATAAATCAACGTGTGCACATATGCGTGCTCCCTGATGATGACAAGGAACCAGTTCAGAGTGATACTGGGTGAGATGAGCATGTGTGTGTGTGTGTGTGCGTGTGTGTGTGTGGAGGGGGATGCTGGACAGAATAAAAGAAATCTTATGAGTAGAACTTACTGAGTTAATGCAGTTTGGAAATGTACTGACTCAAGCTGGTTGGAATGGATAGTAATAATTAAAGGGACCCAGCAGCTAAAAGCAAGGTCATGGTTGAGATTTGCCAAGCCAGGCAGAAATGCATTGAAAATCCATATGACAAGAAAGGCACGTGATAGGGATGAAATGATTCTGATATTGGCAGGTTTCCATTTCTCAGCCCAAGTTACCCAGCTGAGACATGTGGGCGCCACACAGTGACAGCTGACAAAATAAATGTATTGATGGAATGATCGGCCGGGTCCCTGCTGAGTGACAGAGGGATGCCAGCGAGATTAGAGGTCTATGGCCAATTATCTGAATTGGTCATCATCCAAGCTGGTCATCATTTTTATCCACTGAACCACGCTTTCTTCTCTTGCAGCTTTTTAAGAGCTGTTTGAGAACCAAACACAAATCTCCTAGTCCATTAATTTTTACAGTGCGGAGGAAATATCAGAAAACACACTTAGAGAATAGCATCCTGTAATACAGTCATTTGCCAGGGGTGGGGTTCAGAGGACGGAGGAGGCAGGGATGTCCTGGTGGGATTTAAGGGGCAAACCAAGGGGCACCTCGGTTGAGCATCCCACTCTTGGTTTGGGCTCAGGTCATGATCTCAGGGTCATGAGATCGAGCTCTGTGTTGGGCTCCTTGCTCAGTGTGGAGTCTGCTTTAGACTCTTCCTCTCTCTCTGCCCCTCCCTCCTGTGCTCTCTCTTAAATCAATCAATCAGCCAATCAATCAATCACTCTTTAAAAAAAAATAATGGGGGGACCGAAGTAGGGAAAGCAGAAAACCAGGCACCCAGGAAACCAGATAGCTGTAGCTTCCTTTTCGGCTAGCATGAGCAGACGGCCATTGACTTTGCCAGTTGTGGCGTGAGCAGACATCATCTGTGTGGCCATGCGTGGGATGTGAAGGCTGTAGCCTGGACACTGATACTGCCCTCGAGGGAAGCCAGCGGGGTCTTCCTTACAGCGGCAGAGCTCCAGGCACCTGGTGGGGCCAGAGACCCAGGACAGCCCTGAGTCTGGATGCAGAAGGAAATTCATGGCCAAGTTCTGCCTGTGTGCCTGCAAAGTCTTCTCTGCCTCTGAATGCATTTCATTCACTCGGTGCTCAATTGAAACATTATATAACACGTGTCACGATTCTTTACAAAACTTTGGAGTAAGAGCAGTTTTTTCAATAATTCAGATACTCTCTGTAGTGCCTATAATGATTGATGCTGCCTGGTGAGTGTTCAGGAAGGTAATTATAGGGGGGAGTTTAAACGCATCATGTGGAGTCCGTGCTATAAAAATAGAGCCATCTCTTCATGAGACCTGGCATCATTCATTCATTCATTCATTCATCAGATAACCATGGAATAAAACTCCCCGCGGTATGGACATGTGGCCAATTCATTGGAACTGCTTTGAAATTGAAATCTACGCCTGTTCCGCACTTAGGAAGCATATGTGAGCAGATTACTTACAAAAGGATTTTGCCATATGATTTCTCCACATTGGGAACTTCCCTTGGTGGATTTAGCTGTCCTGGGTGCCTGCACGATAATTTACAGTTTACAAGTGATTTTCCAGAATGTTCACTTGGGTTTTACGACTGCCTGGCTAGGGGGAAAGGCAAAAGTCATGACGTGCCTTTCACACACGGGAGAGGGAGCCCCTTGAAATATTAAGTGCTGTGTCCTGCCTTGCAAATGGTATAAAATCAAAGCCCCAGTCCAGTGTTTGATCTGTTCTATCCTATAGTCGGTTAGATGAGGCTGCATCACTTTGGCACTTACAGTTTACGTTTACATGTGCTTTACCTTGATTATTGGCATGGTGAACTTAGGATACAGGTCCACTATGACCACCATCATCATCACCATCACCATCACCACTGATAGCCACATCCTAAGGAATTATCCCCGTCTTATAATTGAGGAGATATTTCAGGCTCTTGAAGGGAAGGATCTTCTTCTAAACGGAACCAGGAGAAAGTAACACATAATGGTTGGAATTAGCCGCAGACATAATCTGTTCCAAGAGTCTTTGCAAGTGTGTTGCTAAGGAGATTTGGGGAGCACCAGAGAATCCCATCACACTAGCATGCCAGTCAATCTCATCGGGATGGCCAGAGCATGCCCAGGATGAGTGTGCCAAGGAAAGCGAGCCTTCACACGACCCGTCATCCCTTGTTTGGTGAAGCAAAGGCTCTAAGAATAGACCGTATTTGCATCCAGCCTAGAAAAGAAAAATCAGTGAGCAAGAGCTCGTCAGAACTGCTCTGTCCAGCAACAAGAGTTCTGTTGGCCAGCTGACAAGCTTCTGCTTACAGGGAAGTCATAAAACTCAGGCTGCCAAGCTGGGTGAATTTAGCTTTAAGATTATTGTGTTTTCTGATCAGTTCTAGGCACCCAACATGGGCCCAGGTGGGAGGATGGCTTCTCTTGGACCTGTGCTTAGGAGACGGAATGGGATGATTCTTGACTGGCAGGAAGACTGGTGTGATGTCCCCCGAAAGAGTAAAGGACCCCTGGCTTATCCGCTGACCCTATGAATTTGGTTCAGCAGTTGTTAGGACTTCTGGAAAGCCTAATAAAATAGAGCTTTTGTGCTCAAACTGAGACAGGCTCTAAACTTTGCTGGCCCTGTCTCATGCTGTCATGGAGATGGACAGGCATTGACACTGTCAGCAGGACCCGCTTGGATGTCTTTACCAGGTAGTGGTTAAGGGCATGGGTTTTAGAATAAAGACACCCGAGTCTGAATCTCCGTCTTCCCACTTAGTACCAGCAGGATCATTCACCATTTATGATTGCCTCATCTGAGAAATGGAAATGAGACTGCTATTCTATAGGGGTCTGGTGAAGATGAAGTGAGTTAATCCTTTTAAGGAATGGCAGGAGTGAATGAAAATTCCGTTTGTGGAAGGATACGTGTCAAAGGGTTGGGAGCCCTCGATAGTGTTACCCAGCGTGTTACATAGGCAGGGAGTTCATCTGATCGTCGATGGTCCCAGGGCCAGCGAATGGAGAATTTCTTCGAGGACCAAGCAGGTGGGAAGTGTCCAAAGGGTTCCCTGTGAAGGGAGGCTGTTGGTAGATGCTTGTACACCTGAGTTTGGGGGAGAGGCTGCTCACGGACAGCAAGGGCTTGGCTTGGCTGGAGCATGAGCCTGCAACCAGGGTTCAAGTGCCAAGCAGAGTCTAGCGCTGTGCCTGGCCCCACAGATCTCCCCTCCCAGATGTTCCTGGGGAAAGAAGGTGGAGCTAGTGTCCATGGCCAGGCTTCTGTGAGATCTCGCATGGGGGCAGATCCAAGAGTTGATCAAAACAAGATAGAAAGTAAAGGGAGGGGTTTCACACGAGATCAGAGGACATTCACTGATTTGGGAGCCCCAAGGTGGGAGGGAGCTGCTTTTGACACCAGGTTCCAGAGAAATGGTAGGGTACTAAGGAAGGCTGAAGCCAAGTGTTAGAGACCGAATGTGGGTATCCCACCAAAATGATGGCTTGAGACCTAACCCCCAGTGTGATGGTATTTAGGGGTGGGGCCTTTGGGAGAGTAGAGGCTCCATGAATATAAAAGAGGCTCCAGGGACTCCCTTGTCCCCTCCCCCTTACCATGTGAGGCCATGGCGAGAAGACCGCCATTTATAGACCAGACACTGAATTTACGGGGGCCTTCATTTTGGACTCTCCAGCCTCCAGACCTGTGAGGAATACATGTCTGTCGTTTCTAAGCCACCCGCTCTGTGGCCTTCTGTTACAGCAGCCCAAGCTGACCGAGACACCAAGGGAAGTCCCCAGATCATCAGCAGTTGCCAGGAGAGGACCTGTGGGCATCGGGCAGAGCTTGGCGGGATACCCCAACCTGTCCCACCACCCCACTTTTATTCCTGTTTCCTTCCCAGAGAGATATTTTGGTCCCCCAAAATAGTTTTAAAGCCATTGACCAGCTTCTTGGAGGAGGCATGTCAAGAGGAAGGCTAGCTCTGATGTCCGTGAGGGTGGGTGTGGGTCTCCAAACTCCTCAGTGCTCTACCCACAGCTCCGTTCCTGACCGTTTATAGCCCGAGCACCTCCAGTTAGAGACCAGAGCCCAGAGCTCTTCCCATCTCTGTGGCAGGTATGAAAGGGGGCTCAGGTCACACACACCGCGGTGTTCACCGTCTGGGTGGACTTGGAGGAGAGAGAGGGGAGGCAGGTGTATGGGTGTGTTGATTGAAATGACTGTGGGAAGAAGGTGGTTAGCCCAGGACCAAAAGGATGGAAAATTAGAAAGTAACAAACTAAATGTGGAATCAGTATGCAAAAATGGGAGCGTGCCTGGTGGAGGAAATTACAGGTCTAACAGCTTAATATTCATCACATATAGGTGAATGAAAGCTTCCTTTTGTACACAGGAGTGTAATTAAATCAAGGAGTTGGACTAAATTTGGCTGTAGGAGAGGCGAGGGAAGTAAGGGCCAGTCCCACGGTGCCTCCCATGCAACCAGGGTGCCTGGAGCCGGTGCAGATGCCATCTCACGGTCATGGGCATGGGGGCCAGCCTTCTACCGAGCAGAGTTGCCTTTGCTCCTCTTTCATTCTCTTCTTCATCTAATACACAAGCCCAGTTGTCCCCAGGCTATTTGAGGACAGAGATACATGAAAAGCACAGATTGAGGCTTCCAAAAAAAAAAAAAAAAAAGCCTGTTTTTGTCACCGGAAATGGAGAAATACCATGAATGAGGCATGAGCTGGATTCTGGCTCATCCCCACCCAGCTCTGTTTGTGCAGTGACGTGAAGCTGTAGGAAGTCCTGTTGTGAAGACCCCGGCATTGAGCCTCACCTGGCCTATTGCAGAAGGAGAAGCCGGCCATTTCCAGGTTAGAGGCTCTGGCTGCCTTGTTTTATGGGCATCAGTGACACTGGACCCTGGACAAATTGTCTCTCTGTCCAAGGGTGTGAAAGTGCTGGGAAGGCTTGGCTAACATGGTTCCGTTGGGGTCAGCATCTGTTTCTGGTACACGTTTCACATCGCCGGCGACATTTCCCCTGCCTTTAAGCACCGGGGTGTGGAGATGTCTGACCTGAAACCTATTGTTGGGGAGCGACTCTGTTGCTCCGTTCAACAGCTGACAACTTGCATTATTAAGTCCCAGACTTCCATTCTATCTCCAAGTACCCACCGGGTCACTTACCAACCCCCTCTTCGGCAAGTCCCCACCAGGAGCTTACCCCGTGCCAGGTCCTGATCGAGGGTCTGGAGACTTAGAATTCAAGAGATGCAGTCCCTGCCCCTCAGGCCATGGGGGACACGGGAACCGTGGCAGAGTAAACACGAGTCAGGTGCCGCAGGGAAGAGTCGCGCTGTCGCAGGCATCCCCGCCTGGGGGATTTCTATCACTTATAGTTGTGCCTGGTATACAGCAGGTACTCAGTAAATACTTGCTTCCCGAAGGAAGACATTAATGAGCACCATGAAATAAAATAAAGCAGGGAAAGATACTCAGTCTTCATTTAAACCCCGGTTCAAAGTTTGTTTTGAGAATTAGATCTTTATTGTGCTGGTGTTGGAGAAACGTGGCTTCCCTCCAAGATACTTGGCACGCCCCTGGCTTCCTGCTCATCGCCAGGGCAGATGGTCAGCCATTGGATGCCCACCCACCACAGTGGGGAGCCCACTGCCAGCATCCAGCCCGTCTGGCCGATGCCGGGGCCATACTGGCTGTCTGATGTTTTGGTAATGACCCCGATGAACCACTCCAGGAAGGGACCCTTCGGCTTCCCAGCTCTGCCTCTCTTCTAATGGAACTGACCTCTGGATCTTGGATTTTGTAGGCTCAGCCACTGGCTACACGTGGTCACCTTACTGCAACCCTTCCTTCCACGCCTTCCTCTTCTCATCTGCCGAACTGAGATGCCATTTTCACCCATCTCCCAGGGGCCCCATGTGATAGCGAACAGACAGCACTCGGGGCTGCGCCTGGCGTGTCGTGCACACCCGATAAATGTTAGCCATCAGAATTATCACCTGTGTTCTTTCAGATGGGGCCGTGGGATCCATGCTTTATTCCGTTCGGCGGGCTGTGGAAGTTCCTGGTAGATGTCCTAAGTGAAAATGGATTTCCTCAGTGGGCAGGAACAAAACTGCCATGATTCTTCCCGGGTAAGGCCATTAAATAATCCTCTTGATAGCATTCGCTCACGGGTTGCTAATGTGCAATCAATTCTGTATGGGCTTTTTCAGAGGACCTAGCGCTGGCTCAGGCATGCAGTACATCCTTTCCTACCTGCCTCCCTTCGGCCCATCTCAGGTTCCTGGTGTTAGCATCTAAGGTTGCAAAGTCTACTGGCTCCCCACTCCAGTTGGAAGCAAACAGTCCCTCTAAACATAGATGGGGGTGGGGTTGGGGGTTGGGGAGGTGTCAGGCAGTGCCGTGGGCCACACGGACGTGGGCTTAGGAACCACACCTCCCATTTGTCGTTGTGCCAACTTGGACAGTCAGTTGGGCTTCCTACCCTCAGTCTTCTCATTTCTAAAATGGGGACATAACACCTCACCCAGTGGGTGAAAGATTAAATAAGGTTGCCTAGGCACCAGGCTTGAAATGCAAATATTGTTCGTCCCTATATACTATAGGGGAGTATAGCTCTGGAGTATAGTTCCAGGTCATTAGAAAAGTATACCCAAACGGATCTTCCTAGAGCCACTTTCCCAACCTCTCCCCTTTTCCCTGCATATTCCATTGCAGCTATCCTCTGTGTCAACTCAAGAAGAAGAAACTTTTTAGAATTTCTGAAAGAAAGGAAGAAGGTTTTATTCAAGCCCAAGTTAGGACAGCTGCCCAGAGTACACAATTTTCGCAAAGAAAGGAGCGCAAAGAAAGGTGCCTGGGGCGCCTGGGTGGCTCAGCGGGTTAAGCCTCTGCCTTCGGCTCAGGTCATGATCTCAGGGTCCTGGGATCAAGCCCCACATCGGGCTCTCTGCTCAGCAGGGAGCCTGCTTCCCCCTCTCTCTCTGCCTGCCTCTCTGCCTACTTGTGATCTCTGTCTGTCAAATAAATAAATAAAAACCTTAAAAAAAAAAAAAAAAGAAGGGAGTTCTCCAGCAAAGGAACATTTGGTGTAGAGCTCTTTATGTATCTTTTTACATAAAATGTGACAAATTATTAAACAAAGAACATTTCAGAAAGTAGCAGACCTTGTCTGAAGTTTCTAGCATATGCAGGGCTGTCTGACTTTAATCTTATGGGAACCACGGTGGTTTCTTCCTTTTTCTCATTTTTTTATATTCAGAAGACTCCTTTTTCGTTATTTTCTTGAACAAAGCAGAGGTACAGTGTGTGTTCAGGCAGAAAGTGAGCCCACGCTTTGAGGTCTTGCAGAGTCATCTGGACCTCGGTAAATGTTAAAGCATCGCTTCCCTGGGACCCCAAGAGCAGGACCAGCCAACTTTCCATGTTATTGTCTTTCTAACTCATCACATCACGCACCCGCTTGAAACCTTCATTACTTTCCTAAACCTGACTTCCCCAGCGGCTCATCCTCTTATGTTCCTGTCCTCATACAGCATCGTCTCACACCTTGCCTTTCCTGCCACCCGTGCTACCCTGAGGCACCCGCTGCTCCCTCTACCTAGTGTCCAGATTTTTTGCACACCTCCTCCCCCGCCCTAGGGGACTCCTGTGTTTCCACGGGAACTTGATGTAAAATGTCATTCTATATGGGGCACCTCTCTCAGGTGGTTGAGCATCTGACTCTTGGTTCCCCCCAGATCATGATCTCAGAATCACAGGATGGAACCCTACTGAGCTCCAGGCTCCGAGGGGAGCTTTCTTGGGATTCTCTCTCTCTCTCTCCCTCTGCTCCTCACCCCACTAGGGCACATTCTCTCTCTAAAATAAATAAATAAATCTTTAAAAAAATAAAATGTCATTCCAAGGAAGAAGTATATCCTCTCAAGGAAGAAGTCCTACCTCCCATTCACCTTTCCCACCCCAAAAGTAATTACACTTTTCTCTGTAACCTATATACACCTGTAGTTCTGATGCCAGTATCTGCTGGGAATATATGTGGCTATACAAGTAACAGAAAACTAGATGAAGAATGGCTTAAAGAATAAAAAAAAGTCCTTTTTTTTTTTTTTTTTAAAGATTTTATTTATTTATTTGAGAGAGAGGCAGTGAGAGAGAGCATGAGCGAGGAGAAGGTCAGAGGGAGAAGCAGACTCCCCATGGAGCCGGGAGCCCGATGCGGGACCCGATCCCGGGACTCCGGGACCATGACCTGAGCCGAAGGCAGTCGTCCAACCAACTGAGCCACCCAGGCGTCCCAAAAAAGTCCTTTTTTTCTTATGTAACAGAGCATCCAGGTTTGGGTGATAATTGGTATTGACTCTGCTTTTCAGTCTTGTCACCAGGAAACCAGGCCTTTTCCATCCTGGTGCTCTGCCACTCTTTTCATGTTAGCTCTCATTTCTATGCTTTTCACCTCCTGGTTACAACAGGGTTGTCTGTGCACCAGACATCACATCTATGTTCAATGCCAAAGGGCAGCACTGGCCCTGTCTGTCCTCTTCATTCAAGAGAGGAAAAGTGATCCCACAATCTGCAACTGGGCCTCTGCTTACATTTAATTGTCTAGAATTCTGTTATTTGCCTATTTGTTTTATATATATATATATATATATATATATATATATATATATATATATATATTTTCTGTTATTTGCCTAATTCTAGCTAGCAAACGAAGCTGAAAAAAATGGGTATACAGTTGGGCACATCCCTCTGCCAAACACGGTTATTGGCACCTGCCAGCAAGAAAAAAGGGAGAAGGGATTGAATATTGAGGCCATGATAACGACAA